>NW_027136325.1:672216-1344432 GCF_039906515.1 Pseudorca crassidens | reverse complement strand
ATATCAGTAATACACGGAATGTAAACTTGGCTACACAGGAACTGAATTACAGAACAGAACAGGGTCTCAAATTTAGAAAACCAACTTATGCTTGCTTAAGGGGAAAGGTGAGTTGGGGTGCTGCATAAAACCAGAGATTGAAATGAGCACAGATAAAGTTCCTTAAGCCAAATATGGAATAGACAAGAGCTACTCCTTGCTCAACGAAATGGACTCAACACCGCATATTAAATGCCTAAGAATGTACCTGACTAGTAAGTATCTTAAAACCTATGGATTGCTATGTCTCCGAAAGAGAATCAAGCATGTGTACAGGGGCATAAACGCAGCAGTGATAGGATTGGAGAGGTTCGGTGAGCAAATGAAGACCCTTTGAAGTCATATTGCATGGTACCCATTCCACGGGTTTCAACTACCCAGGTTTAAGGTATTCTTCCTTCAGCTAAAACATGCATGTGGAACCTAGAGTATGATCAACCATGTGATCGGGAGACGTGTTCAAATATGTCTCAGTTTTCGTACCCTGGTACTCGGGTGCAACATTCCAGACGCTTTACTAACACCCTCCCGACTTGGAGAGTCAGTCTCTTTAACCTCCTGTTTGGCCCAGTTTGCAATTTCTGCGGAAGATGAACAGGAATAGCGAGAACCAATGAGAGACTAGCTGGAGGTGTCTGGACGGGCAAATTTAACTCTCATTTCCCACCAGGAAGAGGAATTAACCAAAGGCTCAGCGTGCCGTGCCGGAACCAGATTAGGGCCTGAAGCCATCCTGCGGTGTTGCGGCCAGCTCAAAAGAAAGCGAGTTGAAGAAAGGAGCTCAGGGGCACTGTAATTCACAAACCTGCAGAGTTATAAATGACAGCTATCGTCCAAAAATATACTGAAGTAAGGCTGCCAAGAGGACTTGAAAGCGGGGCAGAATTGCAGGAAACCGATTTCAGGAGGTAGACTGGAATTGCATTGAAAGCATAGGAAAAGAGGCAGAACGTCCACAATGATGCACTTGGCCAAAAAGGGCGTATGCGTTTTTTCCTGAATATATTCAAGAAAAAACGCATATGCCCTTTTTGGCCAACCAAGCAAGCTTGCAAAGGAAATCTGCACTACAATGAAGTCTCACTTCCCCCCGGTCAAAAGGGCCATCTGAAAAAAGTGTAAAATCCAGAAAGGCAGGACAGGCCATGGAGAACTGGGAGCCTTGTTATGCTGATGGGCGGGATGTAAATTGCCAACAGACACTCGGGAGAAGTGTATGGTGTTTCCTGAAACATCTAAAAAACAAAGCAACAGAGCCTAGGGCACTTCCACTTATGGTCCTATAGCTTAGGGAAATTAAAATCAAAAAGACACAGCCACCCCAAAGTTTGGGACGCCTCTGTTTACAAGAACCTCGTTTACAGTACAAGTTCAACATCGCAGAAAGTGAAAAATGGATAAAGAAGTTGTGGTATTTACTTACAAAGCAATATCACTCAGCAATGAAATCTATGTCATCAGGCCCTTAGCAGCACAATGAGTGGATTCAGGTATGATGATTCTAACTGAAATAAGTCACACAGAAAAAGAAACATCATAAGATATCAGTAATACACGGAATGTAAACTTGGCTACACAGGAACTGAATTACAGAACAGAACAGGGTCTCAAATTTAGAAAACCAACTTATGCTTGCTTAAGGGGAAAGGTGAGTTGGGGTGCTGCATAAAACCAGAGATTGAAATGAGCACAGATAAAGTTCCTTAAGACAAATATGGAATAGACAAGAGCTACTCCTTGCTCAACGAAATGGACTCAACACCGCATATTAAATGCCTAAGAATGTACCTGACTAGTAAGTATCTTAAAACCTATGGATTGCTATGTCTCCGAAAGAGAATCAAGCATGTGTACAGGGGCATAAACGCAGCAGTGATAGGATTGGAGAGGTTCGGTGAGCAAATGAAGACCCTTTGAAGTCATATTGCATGGTACCCATTCCACGGGTTTCAACTACCCAGGTTTAAGGTATTCTTCCTTCAGCTAAAACATGCATGTGGAACCTAGAGTATGATCAACCATGTGATCGGGAGACGTGTTCAAATATGTCTCAGTTTTCGTACCCTGGTACTCGGGTGCAACATTCCAGACGCTTTACTAACACCCTCCCGACTTGGAGAGTCAGTCCCTTTAACCTCCTGTTTGGCCCAGTTTGCAATTTCTGCGGGAGATGAACAGGAATAGCGAGAACCAATGAGAGACTAGCTGGAGGTGTCTGGACGGGCAAATTTAACTCTCATTTCCCACCAGGAAGAGGAATTAACCAAAGGCTCAGCGTGCCGTGCCGGAACCAGATTAGGGCCTGAAGCCATCCTGCGGTGTTGCGGCCAGCTCAAAAGAAAGCGAGTTGAAGAAAGGAGCTCAGGGGCACTGTAATTCACAAACCTGCAGAGTTATAAATGACAGCTATCGTCCAAAAATATACTGAAGTAAGGCTGCCAAGAGGACTTGAAAGCGGGGCAGAATTGCAGGAAACCGATTTCAGGAGGTAGACTGGAATTGCATTGAAAGCATAGGAAAAGAGGCAGAACGTCCACCATGATGCACTTGGCCAAAAAGGGCGTATGCGTTTTTTCCTGAATATATTCAGGAAAAAACGCATACGCCCTTTTTGGCCAACCAAGCAAGCTTGCAAAGGAAATCTGCACTACAATGAAGTCTCACTTCCCCCCGGTCAAAAGGGCCATCTGAAAAAAGTGTAAAATCCAGAAAGGCAGGACAGGCCATGGAGAACTGGGAGCCTTGTTATGCTGATGGGCGGGATGTAAATTGCCAACAGACACTCGGGAGAAGTGTATGGTGTTTCCTGAAACATCTAAAAAACAAAGCAACAGAGCCTAGGGCAATTCCACTTATGGTCCTATAGCTTAGGGAAATTAAAATCAAAAAGACACAGCCACCCCAAAGTTTGGGACGCCTCTGTTGACAAGAACCTCGTTTACAGTACAAGTTCAACATCGCAGAAAGTGAAAAATGGATAAAGAAGTTGTGGTATTTACTTACAAAGCAATATCACTCAGCAATGAAATCTATGTCATCAGGCCCTTAGCAGCACAATGAGTGGATTCAGGTATGATGATTCTAACTGAAATAAGTCACACAGAAAAAGAAACATCATAAGATATCAGTAATACACGGAATGTAAACTTGGCTACACAGGAACTGAATTACAGAACAGAACAGGGTCTCAAATTTAGAAAACCAACTTATGCTTGCTTAAGGGGAAAGGTGAGTTGGGGTGCTGCATAAAACCAGAGATTGAAATGAGCACAGATAAAGTTCCTTAAGCCAAATATGGAATAGACAAGAGCTACTCCTTGCTCAACGAAATGGACTCAACACCGCATATTAAATGCCTAAGAATGTACCTGACTAGTAAGTATCTTAAAACCTATGGATTGCTATGTCTCCGAAAGAGAATCAAGCATGTGTACAGGGGCATAAACGCAGCAGTGATAGGATTGGAGAGGTTCGGTGAGCAAATGAAGACCCTTTGAAGTCATATTGCATGGTACCCATTCCACGGGTTTCAACTACCCAGGTTTAAGGTATTCTTCCTTCAGCTAAAACATGCATGTGGAACCTAGAGTATGATCAACCATGTGATCGGGAGACGTGTTCAAATATGTCTCAGTTTTCGTACCCTGGTACTCGGGTGCAACATTCCAGACGCTTTACTAACACCCTCCCGACTTGGAGAGTCAGTCTCTTTAACCTCCTGTTTGGCCCAGTTTGCAATTTCTGCGGAAGATGAACAGGAATAGCGAGAACCAATGAGAGACTAGCTGGAGGTGTCTGGACGGGCAAATTTAACTCTCATTTCCCACCAGGAAGAGGAATTAACCAAAGGCTCAGCGTGCCGTGCCGGAACCAGATTAGGGCCTGAAGCCATCCTGCGGTGTTGCGGCCAGCTCAAAAGAAAGCGAGTTGAAGAAAGGAGCTGAGGGGCACTGTAATTCACAAACCTGCAGAGTTATAAATGACAACTATCGTCCAAAAATATACTGAAGTAAGGCTGCCAAGAGGACTTGAAAGCGGGGCAGAATTGCAGGAAACCGATTTCAGGAGGTAGACTGGAATTGCATTGAAAGCATAGGAAAAGAGGCAGAACGTCCACAATGATGCACTTGGCCAAAAAGGGCGTATGCGTTTTTTCCTGAATATATTCAGGAAAAAACGCATATGCCCTTTTTGGCCAACCAAGCAAGCTTGCAAAGGAAATCTGCACTACAATGAAGTCTCACTTCCCCCCGGTCAAAAGGGCCATCTGAAAAAAGTGTAAAATCCAGAAAGGCAGGACAGGCCATGGAGAACTGGGAGCCTTGTTATGCTGATGGGCGGGATGTAAATTGCCAACAGACACTCGGGAGAAGTGTATGGTGTTTCCTGAAACATCTAAAAAACAAAGCAACAGAGCCTAGGGCACTTCCACTTATGGTCCTATAGCTTAGGGAAATTAAAATCAAAAAGACACAGCCACCCCAAAGTTTGGGACGCCTCTGTTTACAAGAAGCTCGTTTACAGTACAAGTTCAACACCGCAGAAAGTGAAAAATGGATAAAGAAGTTGTTGTATTTACTTACAAAGCAATATCACTCAGCAATGAAATCTATGTCATCAGGCCCTTAGCAGCACAATGAGTGGATTCAGGTATGATGATTCTAACTGAAATAAGTCACACAGAAAAAGAAACATCATAAGATATCAGTAATACACGGAATGTAAACTTGGCTACACAGGAACTGAATTACAGAACAGAACAGGGTCTCAAATTTAGAAAACCAACTTATGCTTGCTTAAGGGGAAAGGTGAGTTGGGGTGCTGCATAAAACCAGAGATTGAAATGAGCACAGATAAACTTCCTTAAGCCAAATATGGAATAGACAAGAGCTACTCCTTGCTCAACGAAATGGACTCAACACTGCATATTAAACGCCTAAGAATGTAACTGACTAGTAAGTATCTTAAAACCTATGGATTGCTATGTCTCCGAAAGAGAATCAAGCATGTGTACAGGGGCATAAATGCAGCAGTGATAGGATTGGAGAGGTTCGGTGAGCAAATGAAGACCCTTTGAAGTCATATTGCATGGTACCCATTCCATGGGTTTCAACTACCCAGGTTTAAGGTATTCTTCCTTCAGCTAAAACATGCATGTGGAACCTAGAGTATGATCAACCATGTGATCGGGAGACGTGTTCAAATATGTCTCAGTTTTCATACCCTGGTACTCGGGTGCAACATTCCAGATGCTTTACTAACACTCTCCCGACTTTGAGAGTCAGTCCCTTTAACCTCCTGTTTGGCCCAGTTTGCAATTTCTGCGGAAGATGAACAGGAATAGCGAGAACCAATGAGAGACTAGCTGGAGGTGTCTGGACGGGCAAATTTAACTCTCATTTCCCACCAGGGAGAGGAATTAACCAAAGGCTCAGTGTGCCGTTCCGGAACAAGTTTAGGGCCTGAAGCCATCTTGCGGTGTTGCGGCCAGGTCACAAGAAAGCGAGTTGAAGAAAGGAGCTCAGGGGCAGTGTAATTCACAAACCTGCAGAGTTATAAATGACAGCTATCGTCCAAAAATATACTGAAGTAAGGCTGCCAAGAGGACTTGAAAGCGGGGCAGAATTGCAGGAAACCGATTTCAGGAGGTAGACTGGAATTGCATTGAAAGCATAGGAAACGAGGCAGAATGTCCACAATGATGCACTTGGCCAAAAAGTGCATATGCGTTTTTTCCTGAATATATTCAGGAAAAAACGCATAAGCCCTTTTTGGCCAACCAAGCAAGCTTGCAAAGGAAATCTGCACTACAATGAAGTCTCACTTCCCCCCGGTCAAAAGGGCCATCTGAAAAAAGTGTAAAATCCAGAAAGGCAGGACAGGCCATGGAGAACTGGGAGCCTTGTTATGCTGATGGGCGGGATGTAAATTGCCAACAGACACTCGGGAGAAGTGTATGGTGTTTCCTGAAACATCTAAAAAACAAAGCAACAGAGCCTAGGGCACTTCCACTTATGGTCCTATAGCTTAGGGAAATTAAAATCAAAAAGACACAGCCACCCCAAACATTGCGATGCCTCTGTTTACAAGAACCTCGTTTACAGTACAAGTTCAATATCACAGAAAGTGAAAAATGGATAAAGAACTTGTGGTACTTACGTACAATGCAGTATCACTCAGCAATGAAATCTATGTCATCAGGCCCGTAGCAGCATAATGAGTGGATTCAGGTACGATGATTCTAACTGAAATAAGTCACACAGAAAAAGAAACATCATAAGATATCACTAATACATGGAATGTAAACTTGGCTACACAGGAACTGAATTCCAAAACAGAACAGGGTCTCAAATTTAGAAAACCTACTTATGATTGCTTAAGGGGAAAGGTGAGTTGGGGTGCTGCATAAAACCAGAGATTGAAATGAGCACAGATAAAGTTCCTTAAGACAAATATGGAATAGACAAGAGCTACTCCTTGCTCAACGAAATGGACTCAACACCGCATATTAAACGCCTAAGAATGTACCTGACTACTAAGTATCTTAAAACCTATGGATTGCTATGTCTCCAAAAGAGAATCAAGCGTGTGTACAGGGGCATAAACGCAGCAGTGATAGGATTGGAGAGGTTCGGTGAGCAAATGAAGACCCTTTGAAGTCATATTGCATGGTACCCATTACACGGGTCTCAACTCTCCAGATTTAAGGTATTCTTCCTTCAGCTAAAACATGCATGTGGAACCCAGAGTATGATCAACCGTGTGAACGGGAGACGTGTTCAAGTATGTCTCAGTTTTCCTCCCCTGGTACTCGGGTGCAACATTCCAGACGCTTTACTAACACCCTCCCGACTTGGAGAGTCAGTCCCTTCAACCTCCTGTTTGGCCCAGTTTGCAATTTCTGCGGAAGATGAACAGGAATAGCGAGAACCAATGAGAGACTAGCTGGAGGTGTATGGACAGGCAAATTTAACTCTCATTTCCCACCAGGAAGAGGAATTAACCAAAGGCTCAGCGTGCCGTGCCGGAACCAGATTAGGGCCTGAAGCCATCCTGCGGTGTTGCGGCCAGCTCAAAAGAAAGCGAGTTGAAGAAAGGAGCTCAGGGGCACTGTAATTCACAAACCTGCAGAGTTATAAATGACAGCTATCGTCCAAAAATATACTGAAGTAAGGCTGCCAAGAGGACTTGAAAGCGGGGCAGAATTGCAGGAAACCGATTTCAGGAGGTAGACTGGAATTGCATTGAAAGCATAGGAAAAGAGGCAGAACGTCCACAATGATGCACTTGGCCAAAAAGGGCGTATGCGTTTTTTCCTGAATATATTCAGGAAAAAACACATACGCCCTTTTTGGCCAACCAAGCAAGCTTGCAAAGGAAATCTGCACTACAATGAAGTCTCACTTCCCCCCGGTCAAAAGGGCCATCTGAAAAAAGTGTAAAATCCAGAAAGGCAGGACAGGCCATGGAGAACTGGGAGCCTTGTTATGCTGATGGGCGGGATGTAAATTGCCAACAGACACTCGGGAGAAGTGTATGGTGTTTCCTGAAACATCTAAAAAACAAAGCAACAGAGCCTAGGGCACTTCCACTTATGGTCCTATAGCTTAGGGAAATTAAAATCAAAAAGACACAGCCACCCCAAAGTTTGGGACGCCTCTGTTTACAAGAACCTCGTTTACAGTACAAGTTCAACATCGCAGAAAGTGAAAAATGGATAAAGAAGTTGTGGTATTTACTTACAAAGCAATATCACTCAGCAATGAAATCTATGTCATCAGGCCCTTAGCAGCACAATGAGTGGATTCAGGTATGATGATTCTAACTGAAATAAGTCACACAGAAAAAGAAACATCATAAGATATCAGTAATACACGGAATGTAAACTTGGCTACACAGGAACTGAATTACAGAACAGAACAGGGTCTCAAATTTAGAAAACCAACTTATGCTTGCTTAAGGGGAAAGGTGAGTTGGGGTGCTGCATAAAACCAGAGATTGAAATGAGCACAGATAAAGTTCCTTAAGCCAAATATGGAATAGACAAGAGCTACTCCTTGCTCAACGAAATGGACTCAACACCGCATATTAAATGCCTAAGAATGTACCTGACTAGTAAGTATCTTAAAACCTATGGATTGCTATGTCTCCGAAAGAGAATCAAGCATGTGTACAGGGGCATAAACGCAGCAGTGATAGGATTGGAGAGGTTCGGTGAGCAAATGAAGACCCTTTGAAGTCATATTGCATGGTACCCATTCCACGGGTTTCAACTACCCAGGTTTAAGGTATTCTTCCTTCAGCTAAAACATGCATGTGGAACCTAGAGTATGATCAACCATGTGATCGGGAGACGTGTTCAAATATGTCTCAGTTTTTGTACCCTGGTACTCGGGTGCAACATTCCAGACGCTTTACTAACACCCTCCCGACTTGGAGAGTCAGTCCCTTTAACCTCCTGTTTGGCCCAGTTTGCAATTTCTGCGGAAGATGAACAGGAATAGCGAGAACCAATGAGAGACTAGCTGGAGGTGTCTGGACGGGCAAATTTAACTCTCATTTCCCACCAGGAAGAGGAATTAACCAAAGGCTCAGCGTGCCGTGCCGGAACCAGATTAGGGCCTGAAGCCATCCTGCGGTGTTGCGGCCAGCTCAAAAGAAAGCGAGTTGAAGAAAGGAGCTCAGGGGCACTGTAATTCACAAACCTGCAGAGTTATAAATGACAGCTATCGTCCAAAAATATACTAAAGTAAGGCTGCCAAGAGGACTTGAAAGCGGGGCAGAATTGCAGGAAACTGATTTCAGGAGGTAGACTGGAATTGCATTGAAAGCATAGGAAAAGAGGCAGAACGTCCACCATGATGCACTTGGCCAAAAAGGGCATATGCGTTTTTTCCTGAATATATTCAGGAAAAAACGCATACGCCCTTTTTGGCCAACCAAGCAAGCTTGCAAAGGAAATCTGCACTACAATGAAGTCTCACTTGCCCCCGGTCAAAAGGGCCATCTGAAAAATGTGTAAAATCCAGAAAGGCAGGACAGGCCATGGAGAACTGGGAGCCTTGTTATGCTGATGGGCGGGATGTAAATTGCCAACAGACACTCGGGAGAAGTGTATGGTGTTTCCTGAAACATCTAAAAAACAAAGCAACAGAGCCTAGGGCACTTCCACTTATGGTCCTATAGCTTAGGGAAATTAAAATCAAAAAGACACAGCCACCCCAAAGTTTGGGACGCCTCTGTTTACAAGAACCTCGTTTACCGTACAAGTTCAACATCGTAGAAAGTGAAAAATGGATAAAGAAGTTGTGGTATTTTCTTACAAAGCAATATCACTCAGCAATGAAATCTATGTCATCAGGCCCTTAGCAGCACAATGAGTGGATTCAGGTATGATGATTCTAACTGAAATAAGTCACACAGAAAAAGAAACATCATAAGATATCAGTAATACACGGAATGTAAACTTGGCTACACAGGAACTGAATTACAGAACAGAACAGGGTCTCAAATTTAGAAAACCAACTTATGCTTGCTTAAGGGGAAAGGTGAGTTGGGATGCTGCATAAAACCAGAGATTGAAATGAGCACAGATAAAGTTCCTTAAGCCAAATATGGAATAGACAAGAGCTACTCCTTGCTCAACGAAATGGACTAAACACCGCATATTAAACGCCTAAGAATGTACCTGACTAGTAAGTATCTTAAAACCTATGGATTGCTATGTCTCCGAAAGAGAATCAAGCATGTGTACAGGGGCATAAACGCAGCAGTGATAGGATTGGAGAGGTTCGGTGAGCAAATGAAGACCCTTTGAAGTCATATTGCATGGTACCCATTCCACGGGTTTCAACTACCCAGGTTTAAGGTATTCTTCCTTCAGCTAAAACATGCATGTGGAACCCAGAGAATGATCAACCATGTGATCGGGAGACGTGTTCAAATATGTCTCAGTTTTCGTACCCTGGTACTCGGGTGCAACATTCCAGACGCTTTACTAACACCCTCCCGACTTGGAGAGTCAGTCTCTTTAACCTCCTGTTTGGCCCAGTTTGCAATTTCTGCGGAAGATGAACAGGAATAGCGAGAACCAATGAGAGACTAGCTGGAGGTGTCTGGACGGGCAAATTTAACTCTCATTTCCCACCAGGAAGAGGAATTAACCAAAGGCTCAGCGTGCCGTGCCGGAACCAGATTAGGGCCTGAAGCCATCCTGCGGTGTTGCGGCCAGCTCAAAAGAAAGCGAGTTGAAGAAAGGAGCTCAGGGGCACTGTAATTCACAAACCTGCAGAGTTATAAATGACAGCTATCGTCCAAAAATATACTGAAGTAAGGCTGCCAAGAGGACTTGAAAGCGGGGCAGAATTGCAGGAAACCGATTTCAGGAGGTAGACTGGAATTGCATTGAAAGCATAGGAAAAGAGGCAGAACGTCCACAATGATGCACTTGGCCAAAAAGGGCGTATGCGTTTTTTCCTGAATATATTCAGGAAAAAACGCATACGCCCTTTTTGGCCAACCAAGCAAGCTTGCAAAGGAAATCTGCACTACAATGAAGTCTCACTTCCCCCCGGTCAAAAGGGCCATCTGAAAAAAGTGTAAAATCCAGAAAGGCAGGACAGGCCATGGAGAACTGGGAGCCTTGTTATGCTGATGGGCGGGATGTAAATTGCCAACAGACACTCGGGAGAAGTGTATGGTGTTTCCTGAAACATCTAAAAAACAAAGCAACAGAGCCTAGGGCACTTCCACTTATGGTCCTATAGCTTAGGGAAATTAAAATCAAAAAGACACAGCCACCCCAAAGTTTGGGACGCCTCTGTTTACAAGAACCTCGTTTACAGTACAAGTTCAACATCGCAGAAAGTGAAAAATGGATAAAGAAGTTGTGGTATTTACTTACAAAGCAATATCACTCAGCAATGAAATCTATGTCATCAGGCCCTTAGCAGCACAATGAGTGGATTCAGGTATGATGATTCTAACTGAAATAAGTCACACAGAAAAAGAAACATCATAAGATATCAGTAATACACGGAATGTAAACTTGGCTACACAGGAACTGAATTACAGAACAGAACAGGGTCTCAAATTTAGAAAACCAACTTATGCTTGCTTAAGGGGAAAGGTGAGTTGGGGTGCTGCATAAAACCAGAGATTGAAATGAGCACAGATAAAGTTCCTTAAGCCAAATATGGAATAGACAAGAGCTACTCCTTGCTCAACGAAATGGACTCAACACCGCATATTAAATGCCTAAGAATGTACCTGACTAGTAAGTATCTTAAAACCTATGGATTGCTATGTCTCCGAAAGAGAATCAAGCATGTGTACAGGGGCATAAACGCAGCAGTGATAGGATTGGAGAGGTTCGGTGAGCAAATGAAGACCCTTTGAAGTCATATTGCATGGTACCCATTCCACGGGTTTCAACTACCCAGGTTTAAGGTATTCTTCCTTCAGCTAAAACATGCATGTGGAACCTAGAGTATGATCAACCATGTGATCGGGAGACGTGTTCAAATATGTCTCAGTTTTCGTACCCTGGTACTCGGGTGCAACATTCCAGACGCTTTACTAACACCCTCCCGACTTGGAGAGTCAGTCCCTTTAACCTCCTGTTTGGCCCAGTTTGCAATTTCTGCGGAAGATGAACAGGAATAGCGAGAACCAATGAGAGACTAGCTGGAGGTGTCTGGACGGGCAAATTTAACTCTCATTTCCCACCAGGAAGAGGAATTAACCAAAGGCTCAGCGTGCCGTGCCGGAACCAGATTAGGGCCTGAAGCCATCCTGCGGTGTTGCGGCCAGCTCAAAAGAAAGCGAGTTGAAGAAAGGAGCTCAGGGGCACTGTAATTCACAAACCTGCAGAGTTATAAATGACAGCTATCGTCCAAAAATATACTGAAGTAAGGCTGCCAAGAGGACTTGAAAGCGGGGCAGAATTGCAGGAAACCGATTTCAGGAGGTAGACTGGAATTGCATTGAAAGCATAGGAAAAGAGGCAGAACGTCCACAATGATGCACTTGGCCAAAAAGGGCGTATGCGTTTTTTCCTGAATATATTCAGGAAAAAACGCATACGCCCTTTTTGGCCAACCAAGCAAGCTTGCAAAGGAAATCTGCACTACAATGAAGTCTCACTTCCCCCCGGTCAAAAGGGCCATCTGAAAAAAGTGTAAAATCCAGAAAGGCAGGACAGGCCATGGAGAACTGGGAGCCTTGTTATGCTGATGGGCGGGATGTAAATTGCCAACAGACACTCGGGAGAAGTGTATGGTGTTTCCTGAAACATCTAAAAAACAAAGCAACAGAGCCTAGGGCACTTCCACTTATGGTCCTATAGCTTAGGGAAATTAAAATCAAAAAGACACAGCCACCCCAAAGTTTGGGACGCCTCTGTTTACAAGAACCTCGTTTACAGTACAAGTTCAACATCGCAGAAAGTGAAAAATGGATAAAGAAGTTGTGATATTTACTTACAAAGCAATATCACTCAGCAATGAAATCTATGTCATCAGGCCCTTAGCAGCACAATGAGTGGATTCAGGTATGATGATTCTAACTGAAATAAGTCACACAGAAAAAGAAACATCATAAGATATCAGTAATACACGGAATGTAAACTTGGCTACACAGGAACTGAATTACAGAACAGAACAGGGTCTCAAATTTAGAAAACCAACTTATGCTTGCTTAAGGGGAAAGGTGAGTTGGGGTGCTGCATAAAACCAGAGATTGAAATGAGCACAGATAAAGTTCCTTAAGCCAAATATGGAATAGACAAGAGCTACTCCTTGCTCAACGAAATGGACTCAACACCGCATATTAAATGCCTAAGAATGTACCTGACTAGTAAGTATCTTAAAACCTATGGATTGCTATGTCTCCGAAAGAGAATCAAGCATGTGTACAGGGGCATAAACGCAGCAGTGATAGGATTGGAGAGGTTCGGTGAGCAAATGAAGACCCTTTGAAGTCATATTGCATGGTACCCATTCCACGGGTTTCAACTACCCAGGTTTAAGGTATTCTTCCTTCAGCTAAAACATGCATGTGGAACCCAGAGTATGATCAACCGTGTGAACGGGAGACGTGTTCAAATATGTCTCAGTTTTCCTCCCCTGGTACTCGGGTGCAACATTCCAGACGCTTTACTAACACCCTCCCGACTTGGAGAGTCAGTCCCTTCAACCTCCTGTTTGGCCCAGTTTGCAATTTCTGCGGAAGATGAACAGGAATAGCGAGAACCAATGAGAGACTAGCTGGAGGTGTATGGACGGGCAAATTTAACTCTCATTTCCCACCAGGAAGAGGAATTAACCAAAGGCTCAGCGTGCCGTGCCGGAACCAGATTAGGGCCTGAAGCCATCCTGCGGTGTTGCGGCCAGCTCAAAAGAAAGCGAGTTGAAGAAAGGAGCTCAGGGGCACTGTAATTCACAAACCTGCAGAGTTATAAATGACAGCTATCGTCCAAAAATATACTGAAGTAAGGCTGCCAAGAGGACTTGAAAGCGGGGCAGAATTGCAGGAAACCGATTTCAGGAGGTAGACTGGAATTGCATTGAAAGCATAGGAAAAGAGGCAGAACGTCCACAATGATGCACTTGGCCAAAAAGGGCGTATGCGTTTTTTCCTGAATATATTCAGGAAAAAACGCATACGCCCTTTTTGGCCAACCAAGCAAGCTTGCAAAGGAAATCTGCACTACAATGAAGTCTCACTTCCCCCCGGTCAAAAGGGCCATCTGAAAAAAGTGTAAAATCCAGAAAGGCAGGACAGGCCATGGAGAACTGGGAGCCTTGTTATGCTGATGGGCGGGATGTAAATTGCCAACAGACACTCGGGAGAAGTGTATGGTGTTTCCTGAAACATCTAAAAAACAAAGCAACAGAGCCTAGGGCACTTCCACTTATGGTCCTATAGCTTAGGGAAATTAAAATCAAAAAGACACAGCCACCCCAAAGTTTGGGACGCCTCTGTTTACAAGAACCTCGTTTACAGTACAAGTTCAACATCGCAGAAAGTGAAAAATGGATAAAGAAGTTGTGGTATTTACTTACAAAGCAATATCACTCTGCAATGATATCTATGTCATCAGGCCCTGAGCAGCACAATGAGTGGATTCAGGTATGATGATTCTAACTGAAATAAGTCACACAGAAAAAGAAACATCATAAGATATCAGTAATACACGGAATGTAAACTTGGCTACACAGGAACTGAATTACAGAACAGAACAGGGTCTCAAATTTAGAAAACCAACTTATGCTTGCTTAAGGGGAAAGGTGAGTTGGGGTGCTGCATAAAACCAGAGATTGAAATGAGCACAGATAAAGTTCCTTAAGCCAAATATGGAATAGACAAGAGCTACTCCTTGCTCAACGAAATGGACTCAACAGCGCATATTAAACGCCTAAGAATGTACCTGACTAGTAAGTATCTTAAAACCTATGGATTGCTATGTCTCTGAAAGAGAATCAAGCATGTGTCCAGGGGCAAAAACGCAGCAGTGATAGGATTGGAGAGGTTCGGTGAGCAAATGAAGACCCTTTGAAGTCATATTGCATGGTACCCATTCCACGGGTTTCAACTACCCAGGTTTAAGGTATTCTTCCTTCAGCTAAAACATGCATGTGGAACCTAGAGTATGATCAACCATGTGATCGGGAGACGTGTTCAAATATGTCTCAGTTTTCGTACCCTGGTACTCGGGTGCAACATTCCAGACGCTTTACTAACACCCTCCCGACTTGGAGAGTCAGTCCCTTTAACCTCCTGTTTGGCCCAGTTTGCAATTTCTGCGGAAGATGAACAGGAATAGCGAGAACCAATGAGAGACTAGCTGGAGGTGTCTGGACGGGCAAATTTAACTCTCATTTCCCACCAGGAAGAGGAATTAACCAAAGGCTCAGCGTGCCGTGCCGGAACCAGATTAGGGCCTGAAGCCATCCTGCGGTGTTGCGGCCAGCTCAAAAGAAAGCGAGTTGAAGAAAGGAGCTCAGGGGCACTGTAATTCACAAACCTGCAGAGTTATAAATGACAGCTATTGTCCAAAAATATACTGAAGTAAGGCTGCCAAGAGGACTTGAAAGCGGGGCAGAATTGCAGGAAACCGATTTCAGGAGGTAGACTGGAATTGCATTGAAAGCATAGGAAAAGAGGCAGAACGTCCACAATGATGCACTTGGCCAAAAAGGGCGTATGCGTTTTTTCCTGAATATATTCAGGAAAAAACGCATACGCCCTTTTTGGCCAACCAAGCAAGCTTGCAAAGGAAATCTGCACTACAATGAAGTCTCACTTCCCCCCGGTCAAAAGGGCCATCTGAAAAAAGTGTAAAATCCAGAAAGGCAGGACAGGCCATGGAGAACTGGGAGCCTTGTTATGCTGATGGGCGGGATGTAAATTGCCAACAGACACTCGGGAGAAGTGTATGGTGTTTCCTGAAACATCTAAAAAACAAAGCAACAGAGCGTAGGGCACTTTCACTTATGGTCCTATAGCTTAGGGAAATTAAAATCAAAAAGACACAGCCACCCCAAACATTGGGACGCCTCTGTTTACAAGAACCTCGTTTACAGTACAAGTTCAACATCGCAGAAAGTGAAAAATGGATAAAGAAGTTGTGGTATTTACTTACAAAGCAATATCACTCAGCAATGAAATCTATGTCATCAGGCCCTTAGCAGCACAATGAGTGGATTCAGGTATGATGATTCTAACTGAAATAAGTCACACAGAAAAAGAAACATCATAAGATATCAGTAATACACGGAATGTAAACTTG
Organism: Pseudorca crassidens; assembly: GCF_039906515.1. NCBI lineage: Eukaryota > Metazoa > Chordata > Mammalia > Artiodactyla > Delphinidae > Pseudorca > Pseudorca crassidens. The sequence continues at coordinate 1,328,603 of NW_027136325.1, read as the reverse complement.
GCTACACAGGAACTGAATTACAGTACAGAACAGGGTCTCAAATTTAGAAAACCAACTTATGCTTGCTTAAGGGTAAAGGTGACTTGGGGTGCTGCATAAAACCAGAGATTGAAATGAGCACAGATAAAGTTCCTTAAGCCAAATATGGAATAGACAAGAGCTACTCCTTGCTCAAAGAAATGGACTCAACACCGCATATTAAACGCCTAAGAATGTACCTGACTAGTAAGTATCTTAAAACCTATGGATTGCTATGTCTCCGAAAGAGAATCAAGCATGTGTACAGGGGCATAAACGCAGCAGTGATAGGATTGGAGAGGTTCGGTGAGCAAATGAAGACCCTTTGAAGTCATATTGCATGGTACCCATTCCACGGGTTTCAACTACCCAGGTTTAAGGTATTCTTCCTTCAGCTAAAACATGCATGTGGAACCTAGAGTCTGATCAACCATGTGATCGGGAGACGTGTTCAAATATGTCTCAGTTTTCGTACCCTGGTACTCGGGTGCAACATTCCAGACGCTTTACTAACACCCTCCCGACTTGGAGAGTCAGTCCCTTTAACCTCCTGTTTGGCCCAGTTTGCAATTTCTGCGGAAGATGAACAGGAATAGTGAGAACCAATGAGAGACTAGCTGGAGGTGTCTGGACGGGCAAATTTAACTCTCATTTCTCACCAGGAAGAGGAATTAACCAAAGGCTCAGCGTGCCGTGCCGGAACCAGATTAGGGCCTGAAGCCATCCTGCGGTGTTGCGGCCAGCTCAAAAGAAAGCGAGTTGAAGAAAGGAGCTCAGAGGCACTGTAATTCACAAACCTGCAGAGTTATAAATGACAGCTATCGTCCAAAAATATACTGAAGTAAGGCTGCCAAGAGGACTTGAAAGCGGGGCAGAATTGCAGGAAACCGATTTCAGGAGGTAGACTGGAATTGCATTGAAAGCATAGGAAAAGAGGCAGAACGTCCACAATGATGCACTTGGCCAAAAAGGGCGTATGCGTTTTTTCCTGAATATATTCAGGAAAAAACGCATACGCCCTTTTTGGCCAACCAAGCAAGCTTGCAAAGGAAATCTGCACTACAATGAAGTCTCACTTCCCCCCGGTCAAAAGGGCCATCTGAAAAAAGTGTAAAATCCAGAAAGGCAGGACAGGCCATGGAGAACTGGGAGCCTTGTTATGCTGATGGGCGGGATGTAAATTGCCAACAGCCACTCGGGAGAAGTGTATGGTGTTTCCTGAAACATCTAAAAAACAAAGCAACAGAGCCTAGGGCACTTCCACTTATGGTCCTATAGCTTAGGGAAATTAAAATCAAAAAGACACAGCCACCCCAAAGTTTGGGACGCCTCTGTTTACAAGAACCTCATTTACCGTACAAGTTCAATATCACAGAAAGTGAAAAATGGATAAAGAACTTGTGGTACTTATGTACAATGCAGTATCACTCAGCAATGAAATCTATGTCATCAGGCCCGTAGCAGCATAATGAGTGGATTCAGGTACGATGATTCTAACTGAAATAAGTCACACAGAAAAAGAAACATCATAAGATATCAGTAATACACGGAATGTAAACTTGGCTACACAGGAACTGAATTACAGAACAGAACAGGGTCTCAAATTTAGAAAACCAACTTATGCTTGCTTAAGGGTAAAGGTGAGTTGGGGTGCTGCATAAAACCAGAGATTGAAATGAGCACAGATAAAGTTCCTTAAGCCAAATATGGAATAGACAAGAGCTACTCCTTGCTCAACGAAATGGACTCAACACCGCATATTAAATGCCTAAGAATGTACCTGACTAGTAAGTATCTTAAAACCTATGGATTGCTATGTCTCCAAAAGGGAATCAAGCGTGTGTACAGGGGCATAAATGCAGCAATGATAGGATTGGAGAGGTTCGGTGAGCAAATGAAGACCCTTTGAAGTCATATTGCATGGTACCCATTACACGGGTCTCAACTCTCCAGGTTTAAGGTATTCTTCCTTCAGCTAAAACATGCATGTGGAACCCAGAGTATGATCAACCATGTGAACGGGAGACGTGTTCAAATATGTCTCAGTTTTCCTCCCCTGGTACTCGGGTGCAACATTCCAGACGCTTTACTAACACCCTCCCGACTTGGAGAGTCAGTCCCTTCAACCTCCTGTTTGGCCCAGTTTGCAATTTCTGCGGAAGATGAACAGGAATAGCGAGAACCAATGAGAGACTAGCTGGAGGTGTATGGACAGGCAAATTTAACTCTCATTTCCCACCAGGAAGAGGAATTAACCAAAGGCTCAGCGTGCCGTGCCGGAACCAGATTAGGGCCTGAAGCCATCCTGCGGTGTTGCGGCCAGCTCAAAAGAAAGCGAGTTGAAGAAAGGAGCTCAGGGGCACTGTAATTCACAAACCTGCAGAGTTATAAATGACAGCTATCGTCCAAAAATATACTGAAGTAAGGCTGCCAAGAGGACTTGAAAGCGGGGCAGAATTGCAGGAAACCGATTTCAGGAGGTAGACTGGAATTGCATTGAAAGCATAGGAAAAGAGGCAGAACGTCCACAATGATGCACTTGGCCAAAAAGGGCGTATGCGTTTTTTCCTGAATATATTCAGGAAAAAACGCATACGCCCTTTTTGGCCAACCAAGCAAGCTTGCAAAGGAAATCTGCACTACAATGAAGTCTCACTTCCCCCCGGTCAAAAGGGCCATCTGAAAAAAGTGTAAAATCCAGAAAGGCAGGACAGGCCATGGAGAACTGGGAGCCTTGTTATGCTGATGGGCGGGATGTAAATTGCCAACAGACACTCGGGAGAAGTGTATGGTGTTTCCTGAAACATCTAAAAAACAAAGCAACAGAGCCTAGGGCACTTCCACTTATGGTCCTATAGCTTAGGGAAATTAAAATCAAAAAGACACAGCCACCCCAAAGTTTGGGACGCCTCTGTTTACAAGAACCTCGTTTACAGTACAAGTTCAACATCGCAGAAAGTGAAAAATGGATAAAGAAGTTGTGGTATTTACTTACAAAGCAATATCACTCTGCAATGATATCTATGTTATCAGGCCCTGAGCAGCACAATGAGTGGATTCAGGTATGATGATTCTAACTGAAATAAGTCACACAGAAAAAGAAACATCATAAGATATCAGTAATACACGGAATGTAAACTTGGCTACACAGGAACTGAATTACAGAACAGAACAGGGTCTCAAATTTAGAAAACCAACTTATGCTTGCTTAAGGGGAAAGGTGAGTTGGGGTGCTGCATAAAACCAGAGATTGAAATGAGCACAGATAAAGTTCCTTAAGCCAAATATGGAATAGACAAGAGCTACTCCTTGCTCAACGAAATGGACTCAACAGCGCATATTAAACGCCTAAGAATGTACCTGACTAGTAAGTATCTTAAAACCTATGGATTGCTATGTCTCTGAAAGAGAATCAAGCATGTGTCCAGGGGCAAAAACGCAGCAGTGATAGGATTGGAGAGGTTCGGTGAGCAAATGAAGACCCTTTGAAATCATATTGCATGGTACCCATTCCACGGGTTTCAACTACCCAGGTTTAAGGTATTCTTCCTTCAGCTAAAACATGCATGTGGAACCTAGAGTCTGATCAACCATGTGATCGGGAGATGTGTTCAAATATGTCTCAGTTTTCGTACCCTGGTACTCGGGTGCAACATTCCAGACGCTTTACTAACACCCTCCCGACTTGGAGAGTCAGTCCCTTTAACCTCCTGTTTGGCCCAGTTTGCAATTTCTGCGGAAGATGAACAGGAATAGCGAGAACCAATGAGAGACTAGCTGGAGGTGTCTGGACGGGCAAATTTAACTCTCATTTCCCACCAGGAAGAGGAATTAACCAAAGGCTCAGCGTGCCGTGCCGGAACCAGATTAGGGCCTGAAGCCATCCTGCGGTGTTGCGGCCAGCTCAAAAGAAAGCGAGTTGAAGAAAGGAGCTCAGGGGCACTGTAATTCACAAACCTGCAGAGTTATAAATGACAGCTATCGTCCAAAAATATACTGAAGTAAGGCTGCCAAGAGGACTTGAAAGCGGGGCAGAATTGCAGGAAACCGATTTCAGGAGGTAGACTGGAATTGCATTGAAAGCATAGGAAAAGAGGCAGAACGTCCACAATGATGCACTTGGCCAAAAAGGGCGTATGCGTTTTTTCCTGAATATATTCAGGAAAAAACGCATACGCCCTTTTTGGCCAACCAAGCAAGCTTGCAAAGGAAATCTGCACTACAATGAAGTCTCACTTCCCCCCGGTCAAAAGGGCCATCTGAAAAAAGTGTAAAATCCAGAAAGGCAGGACAGGCCATGGAGAACTGGGAGCCTTGTTATGCTGATGGGCGGGATGTAAATTGCCAACAGACACTCGGGAGAAGTGTATGGTGTTTCCTGAAACATCTAAAAAACAAAGCAACAGAGCCTAGGGCACTTCCACTTATGGTCCTATAGATTAGGGAAATTAAAATCAAAAAGACACAGCCACCCCAAAGTTTGGGACGCCTCTGTTTACAAGAACCTCGTTTACAGTACAAGTTCAACATCGCAGAAAGTGAAAAATGGATAAAGAAGTTGTGGTATTTACTTACAAAGCAATATCACTCTGCAATGAAATCTATGTCATCAGGCCCTTAGCAGCACAATGAGTGGATTCAGGTATGATGATTCTAACTGAAATAAGTCACACAGAAAAAGAAACATCATAAGATATCAGTAATACACGGAATGTAAACTTGGCTACACAGGAACTGAATTACAGAACAGAACAGGGTCTCAAATTTAGAAAACCAACTTATGCTTGCTTAAGGGTAAAGGTGAGTTGGGGTGCTGCATAAAACCAGAGATTGAAATGAGCACAGATAAAGTTCCTTAAGCCAAATATGGAATAGACAAGAGCTACTCCTTGCTCAAAGAAATGGACTCAACACCGCATATTAAACGCCTAAGAATGTACCTGACTAGTAAGTATCTTAAAACCTATGGATTGCTATGTCTCCGAAAGAGAATCAAGCATGTGTACAGGGGCATAAACGCAGCAGTGATAGGATTGGAGAGGTTCGGTGAGCAAATGAAGACCCTCTGAAGTCATATTGCATGGTACCCATTCCACGGGTTTCAACTACCCAGGTTTAAGGTATTCTTCCTTCAGCTAAAACATGCATGTGGAACCTAGAGTCTGATCAACCATGTGATCGGGAGACGTGTTCAAATATGTCTCAGTTTTCGTACCCTGGTACTCGGGTGCAACATTCCAGACGCTTTACTAACACCCTCCCGACTTGGAGAGTCAGTCCCTTTAACCTCCTGTTTGGCCCAGTTTGCAATTTCTGCGGAAGATGAACAGGAATAGCGAGAACCAATGAGAGACTAGCTGGAGGTGTCTGGACGGGCAAATTTAACTCTCATTTCCCACGAGGAAGAGGAATTAACCAAAGGCTCAGCGTGCCGTGCCGGAACCAGATTAGGGCCTGAAGCCATCCTGCGGTGTTGCGGCCAGCTCAAAAGAAAGCGAGTTGAAGAAAGGAGCTCAGGGGCACTGTAATTCACAAAACTGCAGAGTTATAAATGACAGCTATCGTCCAAAAATATACTGAAGTAAGGCTGCCAAGAGGACTTGAAAGCGGGGCAGAATTGCAGGAAACCGATTTCAGGAGGTAGACTGGAATTGCATTGAAAGCATAGGAAAAGAGGCAGAACGTCCACAATGATGCACTTGGCCAAAAAGGGCGTATGCGTTTTTTCCTGAATATATTCAGGAAAAAACTCATACGCACTTTTTGGCCAACCAAGCAAGCTTGCAAAGGAAATCTGCACTACAATGAAGTCTCACTTCCCCCCGGTCAAAAGGGCCATCTGAAAAAAGTGTAAAATCCAGAAAGGCAGGACAGGCCATGGAGAACTGGGAGCCTTGTTATGCTGATGGGCGGGATGTAAATTGCCAACAGACACTCGGGAGAAGTGTATGGTGTTTCCTGAAACATCTAAAAAACAAAGCAACAGAGCCTAGGGCACTTCCACTTATGGTCCTATAGATTAGGGAAATTAAAATCAAAAAGACACAGCCACCCCAAAGTTTGGGACGCCTCTGTTTACAAGAACCTCGTTTACAGTACAAGTTCAACATCGCAGAAAGTGAAAAATGGATAAAGAAGTTGTGGTATTTACTTACAAAGCAATATCACTCTGCAATGAAATCTATGTCATCAGGCCCTTAGCAGCACAATGAGTGGATTCAGGTATGATGATTCTAACTGAAATAAGTCACACAGAAAAAGAAACATCATAAGATATCAGTAATACACGGAATGTAAACTTGGCTACACAGGAACTGAATTACAGAACAGAACAGGGTCTCAAATTTAGAAAACCAACTTATGCTTGCTTAAGGGGAAAGGTGAGTTGGGGTGCTGCATAAAACCAGAGATTGAAATGAGCACAGATAAAGTTCCTTAAGCCAAATATGGAATAGACAAGAGCTACTCCTTGCTCAACGAAATGGACACAACACCGCATATTAAACGCCTAAGAATGTACCTGACTAGTAAGTATCTTAAAACCTATGGATTGCTATGTCTCCGAAAGAGAATCAAGCATGTGTACAGGGGCATAAACGCAGCAGTGATAGGATTGGAGAGGTTTGGTGAGCAAATGAAGACCCTCTGAAGTCATATTGCATGGTACCCATTCCACGGGTTTCAACTACCCAGGTTTAAGGTATTCTTCCTTCAGCTAAAACATGCATGTGGAACCTAGAGTATGATCAACCATGTGATCGGGAGACGTGTTCAAATATGTCTCAGTTTTCGTACCCTGGTACTCGGGTGCAACATTCCAGACGCTTTACTAACACCCTCCCGACTTGGAGAGTCAGTCCCTTTAACCTCCTGTTTGGCCCAGTTTGCAATTTCTGCGGAAGATGAACAGGAATAGCGAGAACCAATGAGAGACTAGCTGGAGGTGTCTGGACGGGCAAATTTAACTCTCATTTCCCACGAGGAAGAGGAATTAACCAAAGGCTCAGCGTGCCGTGACGGAACCAGATTAGGGCCTGAAGCCATCCTGCGGTGTTGCGGCCAGCTCACAAGAAAGCGAGTTGAAGAAAGGAGCTCAGGGGCACTTTAATTCACAAACCTGCAGAGTTATAAATGACAGCTATCGTCCAAAAATATACTGAAGTAAGGCTGCCAAGAGGACTTGAAAGCGGGGCAGAATTGCAGGAAACCAATTTCAGGAGGTAGACTGGAATTGCATTGAAAGCATAGGAAAAGAGGCAGAACGTCCACAATGATGCACTTGGCCAAAAAGGGCGTATGCGTTTTTTCCTGAATATATTCAGGAAAAAACGCATACGCCCTTTTTGGCCAACCAAGCAAGCTTGCAAAGGAAATCTGCACTACAATGAAGTCTCACTTCCCCCCGGTCAAAAGGGCCATCTGAAAAAAGTGTAAAATCCAGAAAGGCAGGACAGGCCATGGAGAACTGGGAGCCTTGTTATGCTGATGGGCGGGATGTAAATTGCCAACAGACACTCGGGAGAAGTGTATGGTGTTTCCTGAAACATCTAAAAAACAAAGCAACAGAGCCTAGGGCACTTCCACTTATGGTCCTATAGATTAGGGAAATTAAAATCAAAAAGACACAGCCACCCCAAAGTTTGGGACGCCTCTGTTTACAAGAACCTCGTTTACAGTACAAGTTCAACATCGCAGAAAGTGAAAAATGGATAAAGAAGTTGTGGTATTTACTTACAAAGCAATATCACTCTGCAATGAAATCTATGTCATCAGGCCCTTAGCAGCACAATGAGTGGATTCAGGTATGATGATTCTAACTGAAATAAGTCACACAGAAAAAGAAACATCATAAGATATCAGTAATACACGGAATGTAAACTTGGCTACACAGGAACTGAATTACAGAACAGAACAGGGTCTCAAATTTAGAAAACCAACTTATGCTTGCTTAAGGGTAAAGGTGAGTTGGGGTGCTGCATAAAACCAGAGATTGAAATGAGCACAGATAAAGTTCCTTAAGCCAAATATGGAATAGACAAGAGCTACTCCTTGCTCAAAGAAATGGACTCAACACCGCATATTAAACGCCTAAGAATGTACCTGACTAGTAAGTATCTTAAAACCTATGGATTGCTATGTCTCCGAAAGAGAATCAAGCATGTGTACAGGGGCATAAACGCAGCAGTGATAGGATTGGAGAGGTTCGGTGAGCAAATGAAGACCCTCTGAAGTCATATTGCATGGTACCCATTCCACGGGTTTCAACTACCCAGGTTTAAGGTATTCTTCCTTCAGCTAAAACATGCATGTGAAACCTAGAGTCTGATCAACCATGTGATCGGGAGACGTGTTCAAATATGTCTCAGTTTTCGTACCCTGGTACTCGGGTGCAACATTCCAGACGCTTTACTAACACCCTCCCGACTTGGAGAGTCAGTCCCTTTAACCTCCTGTTTGGCCCAGTTTGCAATTTCTGCGGAAGATGAACAGGAATAGCGAGAACCAATGAGAGACTAGCTGGAGGTGTCTGGACGGGCAAATTTAACTCTCATTTCCCACCAGGAAGAGGAATTAACCAAAGGCTCAGCGTGCCGTGCCGGAACCAGATTAGGGCCTGAAGCCATCCTGCGGTGTTGCGGCCAGCTCAAAAGAAAGCGAGTTGAAGAAAGGAGCTCAGGGGCACTGTAATTCACAAACCTGCAGAGTTATAAATGACAGCTATCGTCCAAAAATATACTGAAGTAAGGCTGCCAAGAGGACTTGAAAGCGGGGCAGAATTGCAGGAAACCGATTTCAGGAGGTAGACTGGAATTGCATTGAAAGCATAGGAAAAGAGGCAGAACGTCCACAATGATGCACTTGGCCAAAAAGGGCGTATGCGTTTTTTCCTGAATATATTCAGGAAAAAACGCATACGCCCTTTTTGGCCAACCAAGCAAGCTTGCAAAGGAAATCTGCACTACAATGAAGTCTCACTTCCCCCCGGTCAAAAGGGCCATCTGAAAAAAGTGTAAAATCCAGAAAGGCAGGACAGGCCATGGAGAACTGGGAGCCTTGTTATGCTGATGGGCGGGATGTAAATTGCCAACAGACACTCGGGAGAAGTGTATGGTGTTTCCTGAAACATCTAAAAAACAAAGCAACAGAGCCTAGGGCACTTCCACTTATGGTCCTATAGCTTAGGGAAATTAAAATCAAAAAGACACAGCCACCCCAAAGTTTGGGACGCCTCTGTTTACAAGAACCTCGTTTACAGTACAAGTTCAACATCGCAGAAAGTGAAAAATGGATAAAGAAGTTGTGGTATTTACTTACAAAGCAATATCACTCAGCAATGAAATCTATGTCATCAGGCCCTTAGCAGCACAATGAGTGGATTCAGGTATGATGATTCTAACTGAAATAAGTCACACAGAAAAAGAAACATCATAAGATATCAGTAATACACGGAATGTAAACTTGGCTACACAGGAACTGAATTACAGTACAGAACAGGGTCTCAAATTTAGAAAACCAACTTATGCTTGCTTAAGGGTAAAGGTGACTTGGGGTGCTGCATAAAACCAGAGATTGAAATGAGCACAGATAAAGTTCCTTAAGCCAAATATGGAATAGACAAGAGCTACTCCTTGCTCAAAGAAATGGACTCAACACCGCATATTAAACGCCTAAGAATGTACCTGACTAGTAAGTATCTTAAAACCTATGGATTGCTATGTCTCCGAAAGAGAATCAAGCATGTGTACAGGGGCATAAACGCAGCAGTGATAGGATTGGAGAGGTTCGGTGAGCAAATGAAGACCCTTTGAAGTCATATTGCATGGTACCCATTCCACGGGTTTCAACTACCCAGGTTTAAGGTATTCTTCCTTCAGCTAAAACATGCATGTGGAACCTAGAGTCTGATCAACCATGTGATCGGGAGACGTGTTCAAATATGTCTCAGTTTTCGTACCCTGGTACTCGGGTGCAACATTCCAGACGCTTTACTAACACCCTCCCGACTTGGAGAGTCAGTCCCTTTAACCTCCTGTTTGGCCCAGTTTGCAATTTCTGCGGAAGATGAACAGGAATAGCGAGAACCAATGAGAGACTAGCTGGAGGTGTCTGGACGGGCAAATTTAACTCTCATTTCCCACCAGGAAGAGGAATTAACCAAAGGCTCAGCGTGCCGTGCCGGAACCAGATTAGGGCCTGAAGCCATCCTGCAGTGTTGCGGCCAGCTCAAAAGAAAGTGAGTTGAAGAAAGGAGCTCAGGGGCACTGTAATTCACAAACCTGCAGAGTTATAAATGACAGCTATCGTCCAAAAATATACTGAAGTAAGGCTGCCAAGAGGACTTGAAAGCGGGGCAGAATTGCAGGAAACCGATTTCAGGAGGTAGACTGGAATTGCATTGAAAACATAGGAAAAGAGGCAGAACGTCCACAATGATGCACTTGGCCAAAAAGGGCGTATGCGTTTTTTCCTGAATATATTCAGGAAAAAACTCATACGCACTTTTTGGCCAACCAAGCAAGCTTGCAAAGGAAATCTGCACTACAATGAAGTCTCACTTCCCCCCGGTCAAAAGGGCCATCTGAAAAAAGTGTAAAATCCAGAAAGGCAGGACAGGCCATGGAGAACTGGGAGCCTTGTTATGCTGATGGGCGGGATGTAAATTGCCAACAGACACTCGGGAGAAGTGTATGGTGTTTCCTGAAACATCTAAAAAACAAAGCAACAGAGCCTAGGGCACTTCCACTTATGGTCCTATAGCTTAGGGAAATTAAAATCAAAAAGACACAGCCACCCCAAAGTTTGGGACGCCTCTGTTTACAAGAACCTCGTTTACAGTACAAGTTCAACATCGCAGAAAGTGAAAAATGGATAAAGAAGTTGTGGTATTTACTTACAAAGCAATATCACTCAGCAATGAAATCTATGTCATCAGGCCCTTAGCAGCACAATGAGTGGATTCAGGTATGATGACTCTAACTGAAATAAGTCACACAGAAAAAGAAACATCATAAGATATCAGTAATACACGGAATGTAAACTTGGCTACACAGGAACTGAATTACAGAACAGAACAGGGTCTCAAATTTAGAAAACCAACTTATGCTTGCTTAAGGGGAAAGGTGAGTTGGGGTGCTGCATAAAACCAGAGATTGAAATGAGCACAGATAAAGTTCCTTAAGCCAAATATGGAATAGACAAGAGCTACTCCTTGCTCAACGAAATGGACTCAACACCGCATATTAAATGCCTAAGAATGTACCTGACTAGTAAGTATCTTAAAACCTATGGATTGCTATGTCTCCGAAAGAGAATCAAGCATGTGTACAGGGGCATAAACGCAGCAGTGATAGGATTGGAGAGGTTCGGTGAGCAAATGAAGACCCTTTGAAGTCATATTGCATGGTACCCATTCCACGGGTTTCAACTACCCAGGTTTAAGGTATTCTTCCTTCAGCTAAAACATGCATGTGGAACCTAGAGTATGATCAACCATGTGATCGGGAGACGTGTTCAAATATGTCTCAGTTTTCGTACCCTGGTACTCGGGTGCAACATTCCAGACGCTTTACTAACACCCTCCCGACTTGGAGAGTCAGTCCCTTTAACCTCCTGTTTGGCCCAGTTTGCAATTTCTGCGGAAGATGAACAGGAATAGCGAGAACCAATGAGAGACTAGCTGGAGGTGTCTGGACGGGCAAATTTAACTCTCATTTCCCACCAGGAAGAGGAATTAACCAAAGGCTCAGCGTGCCGTGCCGGAACCAGATTAGGGCCTGAAGCCATCCTGCGGTGTTGCGGCCAGCTCAAAAGAAAGCGAGTTGAAGAAAGGAGCTCAGGGGCACTGTAATTCACAAACCTGCAGAGTTATAAATGACAGCTATCGTCCAAAAATATACTGAAGTAAGGCTGCCAAGAGGACTTGAAAGCGGGGCAGAATTGCAGGAAACCGATTTCAGGAGGTAGACTGGAATTGCATTGAAAGCATAGGAAAAGAGGCAGAACGTCTACCATGATGCACTTGGCCAAAAAGGGCGTATGCGTTTTTTCCTGAATATATTCAGGAAAAAACGCATACGCCCTTTTTGGCCAACCAAGCAAGCTTGCAAAGGAAATCTGCACTACAATGAAGTCTCACTTCCCCCCGGTCAAAAGGGCCATCTGAAAAAAGTGTAAAATCCAGAAAGGCAGGACAGGCCATGGAGAACTGGGAGCCTTGTTATGCTGATGGGCGGGATGTAAATTGCCAACAGACACTCGGGAGAAGTGTATGGTGTTTCCTGAAACATCTAAAAAACAAAGCAACAGAGCCTAGGGCACTTCCACTTATGGTCCTATAGCTTAGGGAAATTAAAATCAAAAAGACACAGCCACCCCAAAGTTTGGGACGCCTCTGTTTACAAGAACCTCGTTTACAGTACAAGTTCAACATCGCAGAAAGTGAAAAATGGATAAAGAAGTTGTGGTATTTACTTACAAAGCAATATCACTCAGCAATGAAATCTATGTCATCAGGCCCTTAGCAGCACAATGAGTGGATTCAGGTATGATGACTCTAACTGAAATAAGTCACACAGAAAAAGAAACATCATAAGATATCAGTAATACACGGAATGTAAACTTGGCTACACAGGAACTGAATTACAGAACAGAACAGGGTCTCAAATTTAGAAAACCAACTTATGCTTGCTTAAGGGGAAAGGTGAGTTGGGGTGCTGCATAAAACCAGAGATTGAAATGAGCACAGATAAAGTTCCTTAAGCCAAATATGGAATAGACAAGAGCTACTCCTTGCTCAACGAAATGGACTCAACACCGCATATTAAATGCCTAAGAATGTACCTGACTAGTAAGTATCTTAAAACCTATGGATTGCTATGTCTCCGAAAGAGAATCAAGCATGTGTACAGGGGCATAAACGCAGCAGTGATAGGATTGGAGAGGTTCGGTGAGCAAATGAAGACCCTTTGAAGTCATATTGCATGGTACCCATTCCACGGGTTTCAACTACCCAGGTTTAAGGTATTCTTCCTTCAGCTAAAACATGCATGTGGAACCTAGAGTATGATCAACCATGTGATCGGGAGACGTGTTCAAATATGTCTCAGTTTTCGTACCCTGGTACTCGGGTGCAACATTCCAGACGCTTTACTAACACCCTCCCGACTTGGAGAGTCAGTCCCTTTAACCTCCTGTTTGGCCCAGTTTGCAATTTCTGCGGAAGATGAACAGGAATAGCGAGAACCAATGAGAGACTAGCTGGAGGTGTCTGGACGGGCAAATTTAACTCTCATTTCCCACCAGGAAGAGGAATTAACCAAAGGCTCAGCGTGCCGTGCCGGAACCAGATTAGGGCCTGAAGCCATCCTGCGGTGTTGCGGCCAGCTCAAAAGAAAGCGAGTTGAAGAAAGGAGCTCAGGGGCACTGTAATTCACAAACCTGCAGAGTTATAAATGACAGCTATCGTCCAAAAATATACTGAAGTAAGGCTGCCAAGAGGACTTGAAAGCGGGGCAGAATTGCAGGAAACCGATTTCAGGAGGTAGACTGGAATTGCATTGAAAGCATAGGAAAAGAGGCAGAACGTCCACAATGATGCACTTGGCCAAAAAGGGCGTATGCGTTTTTTCCTGAATATATTCAGGAAAAAACGCATATGCCCTTTTTGGCCAACCAAGCAAGCTTGCAAAGGAAATCTGCACTACAATGAAGTCTCACTTCCCCCCGGTCAAAAGGGCCATCTGAAAAAAGTGTAAAATCCAGAAAGGCAGGACAGGCCATGGAGAACTGGGAGCCTTGTTATGCTGATGGGCGGGATGTAAATTGCCAACAGACACTCGGGAGAAGTGTATGGTGTTTCCTGAAACATCTAAAAAACAAAGCAACAGAGCCTAGGGCACTTCCACTTATGGTCCTATAGCTTAGGGAAATTAAAATCAAAAAGACACAGCCACCCCAAAGTTTGGGACGCCTCTGTTTACAAGAACCTCGTTTACAGTACAAGTTCAACACCGCAGAAAGTGAAAAATGGATAAAGAAGTTGTGGTATTTACTTACAAAGCAATATCACTCAGCAATGAAATCTATGTCATCAGGCCCTTAGCAGCACAATGAGTGGATTCAGGTATGATGATTCTAACTGAAATAAGTCACACAGAAAAAGAAACATCATAAGATATCAGTAATACACGGAATGTAAACTTGGCTACACAGGAACTGAATTACAGAACAGAACAGGGTCTCAAATTTAGAAAACCAACTTATGCTTGCTTAAGGGGAAAGGTGAGTTGGGGTGCTGCATAAAACCAGAGATTGAAATGAGCACAGATAAAGTTCCTTAAGCCAAATATGGAATAGACAAGAGCTACTCCTTGCTCAACGAAATGGACTCAACACCGCATATTAAATGCCTAAGAATGTACCTGACTAGTAAGTATCTTAAAACCTATGGATTGCTATGTCTCCGAAAGAGAATCAAGCATGTGTACAGGGGCATAAACGCAGCAGTGATAGGATTGGAGAGGTTCGGTGAGCAAATGAAGACCCTTTGAAGTCATATTGCATGGTACCCATTCCACGGGTTTCAACTACCCAGGTTTAAGGTATTCTTCCTTCAGCTAAAACATGCATGTGGAACCTAGAGTATGATCAACCATGTGATCGGGAGACGTGTTCAAATATGTCTCAGTTTTCGTACCCTGGTACTCGGGTGCAACATTCCAGACGCTTTACTAACACCCTCCCGACTTGGAGAGTCAGTCCCTTTAACCTCCTGTTTGGCCCAGTTTGCAATTTCTGTGGAAGATGAACAGGAATAGCGAGAACCAATGAGAGACTAGCTGGAGGTGTCTGGACGGGCAAATTTAACTCTCATTTCCCACGAGGAAGAGGAATTAACCAAAGGCTCAGCGTGCCGTGCCGGAACCAGATTAGGGCCTGCAGCCATCCTGCGGTGTTGCGGCCAGCTCAAAAGAAAGCGAGTTGAAGAAAGGAGCTCAGGGGCACTGTAATTCACAAACCTGCAGAGTTATAAATGACAGCTATCGTCCAAAAATATACTGAAGTAAGGCTGCCAAGAGGACTTGAAAGCGGGGCAGAATTGCAGGAAACTGATTTCAGGAGGTAGACTGGAATTGCATTGAAAGCATAGGAAAAGAGGCAGAACGTCCACCATGATGCACTTGGCCAAAAAGGGCGTATGCGTTTTTTCCTGAATATATTCAGGAAAAAACGCATACGCCCTTTTTGGCCAACCAAGCAAGCTTGCAAAGGAAATCTGCACTACAATGAAGTCTCACTTGCCCCCGGTCAAAAGGGCCATCTGAAAAAAGTGTAAAATCCAGAAAGGCAGGACAGGCCATGGAGAACTGGGAGCCTTGTTATGCTGATGGGCGGGATGTAAATTGCCAACAGACACTCGGGAGAAGTGTATGGTGTTTCCTGAAACATCTAAAAAACAAAGCAACAGAGCCTAGGGCACTTCCACTTATGGTCCTATAGCTTAGGGAAATTAAAATCAAAAAGACACAGCCACCCCAAAGTTTGGGACGCCTCTGTTTACAAGAACCTCGTTTACCGTACAAGTTCAACATCGCAGAAAGTGAAAAATGGATAAAGAAGTTGTGGTATTTACTTACAAAGCAATATCACTCAGCAATGAAATCTATGTCATCAGGCCCTTAGCAGCACAATGAGTGGATTCAGGTATGATGATTCTAACTGAAATAAGTCACACAGAAAAAGAAACATCATAAGATATCAGTAATACACGGAATGTAAACTTGGCTACACAGGAACTGAATTACAGAACAGAACAGGGTCTCAAATTTAGAAAACCAACTTATGCTTGCTTAAGGGGAAAGGTGAGTTGGGATGCTGCATAAAACCAGAGATTGAAATGAGCACAGATAAAGTTCCTTAAGCCAAATATGGAATAGACAAGAGCTACTCCTTGCTCAACGAAATGGACTCAACACCGCATACTAAACGCCTAAGAATGTACCTGACTAGTAAGTATCTTAAAACCTATGGATTGCTATGTCTCCGAAAGAGAATCAAGCATGTGTACAGGGGCATAAACGCAGCAGTGATAGGATTGGAGAGGTTCGGTGAGCAAATGAAGACCCTTTGAAGTCATATTGCATGGTACCCATTCCACGGGTTTCAACTACCCAGGTTTAAGGTATTCTTCCTTCAGCTAAAACATGCATGTGGAACCTAGAGTATGATCAACCATGTGATCGGGAGACGTGTTCAAATATGTCTCAGTTTTCGTACCCTGGTACTCGGGTGCAACATTCCAGACGCTTTACTAACACCCTCCCGACTTGGAGAGTCAGTCCCTTTAACCTCCTGTTTGGCCCAGTTTGCAATTTCTGCGGAAGATGAACAGGAATAGCGAGAACCAATGAGAGACTAGCTGGAGGTGTCTGGACGGGCAAATTTAACTCTCATTTCCCACCAGGAAGAGGAATTAACCAAAGGCTCAGCGTGCCGTGCCGGAACCAGATTAGGGCCTGAAGCCATCCTACGGTGTTGCGGCCAGCTCAAAAGAAAGCGAGTTGAAGAAAGGAGCTCAGGGGCACTGTAATTCACAAACCTGCAGAGTTATAAATGACAGCTATCGTCCAAAAATATACTGAAGTAAGGCTGCCAAGAGGACTTGAAAGCGGGGCAGAATTGCAGGAAACCGATTTCAGGAGGTAGACTGGAATTGCATTGAAAGCATAGGAAAAGAGGCAGAACGTCTACCATGATGCACTTGGCCAAAAAGGGCGTATGCGTTTTTTCCTGAATATATTCAGGAAAAAACGCATACGCCCTTTTTGGCCAACCAAGCAAGCTTGCAAAGGAAATCTGCACTACAATGAAGTCTCACTTCCCCCCGGTCAAAAGGGCCATCTGAAAAAAGTGTAAAATCCAGAAAGGCAGGACAGGCCATGGAGAACTGGGAGCCTTGTTATGCTGATGGGCGGGATGTAAATTGCCAACAGACACTCGGGAGAAGTGTATGGTGTTTCCTGAAACATCTAAAAAACAAAGCAACAGAGCCTAGGGCACTTCCACTTATGGTCCTATAGCTTAGGGAAATTAAAATCAAAAAGACACAGCCACCCCAAAGTTTGGGACGCCTCTGTTTACAAGAACCTCGTTTACAGTACAAGTTCAACATCGCAGAAAGTGAAAAATGGATAAAGAAGTTGTGGTATTTACTTACAAAGCAATATCACTCAGCAATGAAATCTATGTCATCAGGCCCTTAGCAGCACAATGAGTGGATTCAGGTATGATGACTCTAACTGAAATAAGTCACACAGAAAAAGAAACATCATAAGATATCAGTAATACACGGAATGTAAACTTGGCTACACAGGAACTGAATTACAGAACAGAACAGGGTCTCAAATTTAGAAAACCAACTTATGCTTGCTTAAGGGGAAAGGTGAGTTGGGGTGCTGCATAAAACCAGAGATTGAAATGAGCACAGATAAAGTTCCTTAAGCCAAATATGGAATAGACAAGAGCTACTCCTTGCTCAACGAAATGGACTCAACACCGCATATTAAATGCCTAAGAATGTACCTGACTAGTAAGTATCTTAAAACCTATGGATTGCTATGTCTCCGAAAGAGAATCAAGCATGTGTACAGGGGCATAAACGCAGCAGTGATAGGATTGGAGAGGTTCGGTGAGCAAATGAAGACCCTTTGAAGTCATATTGCATGGTACCCATTCCACGGGTTTCAACTACCCAGGTTTAAGGTATTCTTCCTTCAGCTAAAACATGCATGTGGAACCTAGAGTATGATCAACCATGTGATCGGGAGACGTGTTCAAATATGTCTCAGTTTTCGTACCCTGGTACTCGGGTGCAACATTCCAGACGCTTTACTAACACCCTCCCGACTTGGAGAGTCAGTCCCTTTAACCTCCTGTTTGGCCCAGTTTGCAATTTCTGCGGAAGATGAACAGGAATAGCGAGAACCAATGAGAGACTAGCTGGAGGTGTCTGGACGGGCAAATTTAACTCTCATTTCCCACCAGGAAGAGGAATTAACCAAAGGCTCAGCGTGCCGTGCCGGAACCAGATTAGGGCCTGAAGCCATCCTACGGTGTTGCGGCCAGCTCAAAAGAAAGCGAGTTGAAGAAAGGAGCTCAGGGGCACTGTAATTCACAAACCTGCAGAGTTATAAATGACAGCTATCGTCCAAAAATATACTGAAGTAAGGCTGCCAAGAGGACTTGAAAGCGGGGCAGAATTGCAGGAAACCGATTTCAGGAGGTAGACTGGAATTGCATTGAAAGCATAGGAAAAGAGGCAGAACGTCTACCATGATGCACTTGGCCAAAAAGGGCGTATGCGTTTTTTCCTGAATATATTCAGGAAAAAACGCATACGCCCTTTTTGGCCAACCAAGCAAGCTTGCAAAGGAAATCTGCACTACAATGAAGTCTCACTTCCCCCCGGTCAAAAGGGCCATCTGAAAAAAGTGTAAAATCCAGAAAGGCAGGACAGGCCATGGAGAACTGGGAGCCTTGTTATGCTGATGGGCGGGATGTAAATTGCCAACAGACACTCGGGAGAAGTGTATGGTGTTTCCTGAAACATCTAAAAAACAAAGCAACAGAGCCTAGGGCACTTCCACTTATGGTCCTATAGCTTAGGGAAATTAAAATCAAAAAGACACAGCCACCCCAAAGTTTTGGACGCCTCTGTTTACAAGAACCTCGTTTACAGTACAAGTTCAACATCGCAGAAAGTGAAAAATGGATAAAGAAGTTGTGGTATTTACTTACAAAGCAATATCACTCAGCAATGAAATCTATGTCATCAGGCCCTTAGCAGCACAATGAGTGGATTCAGGTATGATGACTCTAACTGAAATAAGTCACACAGAAAAAGAAACATCATAAGATATCAGTAATACACGGAATGTAAACTTGGCTACACAGGAACTGAATTACAGAACAGAACAGGGTCTCAAATTTAGAAAACCAACTTATGCTTGCTTAAGGGGAAAGGTGAGTTGGGGTGCTGCATAAAACCAGAGATTGAAATGAGCACAGATAAAGTTCCTTAAGCCAAATATGGAATAGACAAGAGCTACTCCTTGCTCAACGAAATGGACTCAACACCGCATATTAAATGCCTAAGAATGTACCTGACTAGTAAGTATCTTAAAACCTATGGATTGCTATGTCTCCGAAAGAGAATCAAGCATGTGTACAGGGGCATAAATGCAGCAGTGATAGGATTGGAGAGGTTCGGTGAGCAAATGAAGACCCTTTGAAGTCATATTGCATGGTACCCATTCCACGGGTTTCAACTACCCAGGTTTAAGGTATTCTTCCTTCAGCTAAAACATGCATGTGGAACCTAGAGTATCATCAACCATGTGATCGGGAGACGTGTTCAAATATGTCTCAGTTTTCGTACCCTGGTACTCGGGTGCAACATTCCAGACGCTTTACTAACACCCTCCCGACTTGGAGAGTCAGTCTCTTTAACCTCCTGTTTGGCCCAGTTTGCAATTTCTGCGGAAGATGAACAGGAATAGCGAGAACCAATGAGAGACTAGCTGGAGGTGTCTGGACGGGCAAATTTAACTCTCATTTCCCACCAGGAAGAGGAATTAACCAAAGGCTCAGCGTGCCGTGCCGGAACCAGATTAGGGCCTGAAGCCATCCTGCGGTGTTGCGGCCAGCTCAAAAGAAAGCGAGTTGAAGAAAGGAGCTCAGGGGCACTGTAATTCACAAACCTGCAGAGTTATAAATGACAGCTATCGTCCAAAAATATACTGAAGTAAGGCTGCCAAGAGGACTTGAAAGCGGGGCAGAATTGCAGGAAACCGATTTCAGGAGGTAGACTGGAATTGCATTGAAAGCATAGGAAAAGAGGCAGAACGTCCACAATGATGCACTTGGCCAAAAAGGGCGTATGCGTTTTTTCCTGAATATATTCAGGAAAAAACGCATACGCCCTTTTTGGCCAACCAAGCAAGCTTGCAAAGGAAATCTGCACTACAATGAAGTCTTACTTCCCCCCGGTCAAAAGGACCATCTGAAAAAAGTGTAAAATCCAGAAAGGCAGGACAGGCCATGGAGAACTGGGAGCCTTGTTATGCTGATGGGCGGGATGTAAATTGCCAACAGACACTCGGGAGAAGTGTATGGTGTTTCCTGAAACATCTAAAAAACAAAGCAACAGAGCCTAGGGCACTTCCACTTATGGTCCTATAGCTTAGGGAAATTAAAATCAAAAAGACACAGCCACCCCAAAGTTTGGGACGCCTCTGTTTACAAGAACCTTGTTTACCGTACAAGTTCAACATCGCAGAAAGTGAAAAATGGATAAAGAAGTTGTGGTATTTACTTACAAAGCAATATCACTCAGCAATGAAATCTATGTCATCAGGCCCTTAGCAGCACAATGAGTGGATTCAGGTATGATGATTCTAACTGAAATAAGTCACACAGAAAAAGAAACATCATAAGATATCAGTAATACACGGAATGTAAACTTGGCTACACAGGAACTGAATTACAGAACAGAACAGGGTCTCAAATTTAGAAAACCAACTTATGCTTGCTTAAGGGGAAAGGTGAGTTGGGATGCTGCATAAAACCAGAGATTGAAATGAGCACAGATAAAGTTCCTTAAGCCAAATATGGAATAGACAAGAGCTACTCCTTGCTCAACGAAATGGACTCAACACCGCATATTAAACGCCTAAGAATGTACCTGACTAGTAAGTATCTTAAAACCTATGGATTGCTATGTCTCCGAAAGAGAATCAAGCATGTGTACAGGGGCATAAACGCAGCAGTGATAGGATTGGAGAGGTTCGGTGAGCAAATGAAGACCCTTTGAAGTCATATTGCATGGTACCCATTCCACGGGTTTCAACTACCCAGGTTTAAGGTATTCTTCCTTCAGCTAAAACATGCATGTGGAACCTAGAGTATGATCAACCATGTGATCGGGAGACGTGTTCAAATATGTCTCAGTTTTCGTACCCTGGTACTCGGGTGCAACATTCCAGACGCTTTACTAACACCCTCCCGACTTGGAGAGTCAGTCCCTTTAACCTCCTGTTTGGCCCAGTTTGCAATTTCTGCGGAAGATGAACAGGAATAGTGAGAACCAATGAGAGACTAGCTGGAGGTGTCTGGACGGGCAAATTTAACTCTCATTTCCCACCAGGAAGAGGAATTAACCAAAGGCTCAGCGTGCCGTGCCGGAACCAGATTAGGGCCTGAAGCCATCCTGCGGTGTTGCGGCCAGCTCAAAAGAAAGCGAGTTGAAGAAAGGAGCTCAGGGGCACTGTAATTCACAAACCTGCAGAGTTATAAATGACAGCTATCGTCCAAAAATATACTGAAGTAAGGCTGCCAAGAGGACTTGAAAGCGGGGCAGAATTGCAGGAAACCGATTTCAGGAGGTAGACTGGAATTGCATTGAAAGCATAGGAAACGAGGCAGAATGTCCACAATGATGCACTTGGCCAAAAAGTGCATATGCGTTTTTTCCTGAATATATTCAGGAAAAAACGCATAAGCCCTTTTTGGCCAACCAAGCAAGCTTGCAAAGGAAATCTGCACTACAATGAAGTCTCACTTCCCCCCGGTCAAAAGGGCCATCTGAAAAAAGTGTAAAATCCAGAAAGGCAGGACAGGCCATGGAGAACTGGGAGCCTTGTTATGCTGATGGGCGGGATGTAAATTGCCAACAGACACTCGGGAGAAGTGTATGGTGTTTCCTGAAACATCTAAAAAACAAAGCAACAGAGCCTAGGGCACTTCCACTTATGGTCCTATAGCTTAGGGAAATTAAAATCAAAAAGACACAGCCACCCCAAAGTTTGGGACGCCTCTGTTTACAAGAACCTCGTTTACCGTACAATTTCAATATCACAGAAAGTGAAAAATGGATAAAGAACTTGTGGTACTTACGTACAATGCAGTATCACTCAGCAATGAAATCTATGTCATCAGGCCCGTAGCAGCATAATGAGTGGATTCAGGTACGATGATTCTAACTGAAATAAGTCACACAGAAAAAGAAACATCATAAGATATCACTAATACATGGAATGTAAACTTGGCTACACAGGAACTGAATTCCAAAACAGAACAGGGTCTCAAATTTAGAAAACCTACTTATGCTTGCTTAAGGGGAAAGGTGAGTTGGGGTGCTGCATAAAACCAGAGATTGAAATGAGCACAGATAAAGTTCCTTAAGCCAAATATGGAATAGACAAGAGCTACTCCTTGCTCAACGAAATGGACTCAACACCGCATATTAAACGCCTAAGAATGTACCTGACTACTAAGTATCTTAAAACCTATGGATTGCTATGTCTCCAAAAGAGAATCAAGCGTGTGTACAGGGGCATAAACGCAGCAGTGATAGGATTGGAGAGGTTCGGTGAGCAAATGAAGACCCTTTGAAGTCATATTGCATGGTACCCATTACACGGGTCTCAACTCTCCAGGTTTAAGGTATTCTTCCTTCAGCTAAAACATGCATGTGGAACCCAGAGTATGATCAACCGTGTGAACGGGAGACGTGTTCATATATGTCTCAGTTTTCCTCCCCTGGTACTCGGGTGCAACATTCCAGACGCTTTACTAACACTCTCCCCACTTGGAGAGTCAGCGCCTTTAACCTCCTGTTTGGCCCAGTTTGCAATTTCTGCGGAAGATGAACAGGAATAGCGAGAACCAATGAGAGACTAGCTGGAGGTGTCTGGACGGGCAAATTTAACTCTCATTTCCCACCAGGAAGAGGAAATAACCAAAGGCTCAGCGTGCCGTGCCGGAACCAGATTAGGGCCTGAAGCCATCCTGCGGTGTTGCGGCCAGGTCACAAGAAAGCGAGTTGAAGAAAGGAGTTCAGGGGCACTGTAATTCACAAACCTGCAGAGTTATAAATGACAGCTATCGTCCAAAAATATACTGAAGTAAGGCTGCCAAGAGGACTTGAAAGCGGGGCAGAATTGCAGGAAACCGATTTCAGGAGGTAGACTGGAATTGCATTGAAAGCATAGGAAAAGAGGCAGAACGTCCACAATGATGCACTTGGCCGAAAAGGGCGTATGCGTTTTTTCCTGAATATATTCAGGAAAAAACGCATTCGCCCTTTTTGGCCAACCAAGCAAGCTTGCAAAGGAAATCTGCACTACAATGAAGTCTCACTTCCCCCCGGTCAAAAGGGCCATCTGAAAAAAGTGTAAAATCCAGAAAGGCAGGACAGGCCATGGAGAACTGGGAGCCTTGTTATGCTGATGGGCGGGATGTAAATTGCCAACAGACACTCGGGAGAAGTGTATGGTGTTTCCTGAAACATCTAAAAAACAAAGCAACAGAGCCTAGGGCACTTCCACTTATGGTCCTATAGCTTAGGGAAATTAAAATCAAAAAGACACAGCCACCCCAAAGTTTGGGACGCCTCTGTTTACAAGAACCTCATTTACCGTACAAGTTCAATATCACAGAAAGTGAAAAATGGATAAAGAACTTGTGGTACTTATGTACAATGCAGTATCACTCAGCAATGAAATCTATGTCATCAGGCCCGTAGCAGCATAATGAGTGGATTCAGGTACGATGATTCTAACTGAAATAAGTCACACAGAAAAAGAAACATCATAAGATATCAGTAATACACGGAATGTAAACTTGGCTACACAGGAACTGAATTACAGAACAGAACAGGGTCTCAAATTTAGAAAACCAACTTATGCTTGCTTAAGGGGAAAGGTGAGTTGGGGTGCTGCATAAAACCAGAGATTGAAATGAGCACAGATAAAGTTCCTTAAGCCAAATATGGAATAGACAAGAGCTACTCCTTGCTCAACGAAATGGACTCAACACCGCATATTAAATGCCTAAGAATGTACCTGACTAGTAAGTATCTTAAAACCTATGGATTGCTATGTCTCCAAAAGGGAATCAAGCGTGTGTACAGGGGCATAAATGCAGCAATGATAGGATTGGAGATGTTCGGTGAGCAAATGAAGACCCTTTGAAGTCATATTGCATGGTACCCATTACACGGGTCTCAACTCTCCAGGTTTAAGGTATTCTTCCTTCAGCTAAAACATGCATGTGGAACCCAGAGTATGATCAACCGTGTGAACGGGAGACGTGTTCAAATATGTCTCAGTTTTCCTCCCCTGGTACTCGGGTGCAACATTCCAGACGCTTTACTAACACCCTCCCGACTTGGAGAGTCAGTCCCTTCAACCTCCTGTTTGGCCCAGTTTGCAATTTCTGCGGAAGATGAACAGGAATAGCGAGAACCAATGAGAGACTAGCTGGAGGTGTATGGACAGGCAAATTTAACTCTCATTTCCCACCAGGAAGAGGAATTAACCAAAGGCTCAGCGTGCCGTGCCGGAACCAGATTAGGGCCTGAAGCCATCCTGCGGTGTTGCGGCCAGCTCAAAAGAAAGCGAGTTGAAGAAAGGAGCTCAGGGGCACTGTAATTCACAAACCTGCAGAGTTATAAATGACAGCTATCGTCCAAAAATATACTGAAGTAAGGCTGCCAAGAGGACTTGAAAGCGGGGCAGAATTGCAGGAAACCGATTTCAGGAGGTAGACTGGAATTGCATTGAAAGCATAGGAAAAGAGGCAGAACGTCCACTATGATGCACTTGGCCAAAAAGGGCGTATGCGTTTTTTCCTGAATATATTCAGGAAAAAACGCATACGCCCTTTTTGGCCAACCAAGCAAGCTTGCAAAGGAAATCTGCACTACAATGAAGTCTCACTTCCCCCCGGTCAAAAGGGCCATCTGAAAAAAGTGTAAAATCCAGAAAGGCAGGACAGGCCATGGAGAACTGGGAGCCTTGTTATGCTGATGGGCGGGATGTAAATTGCCAACAGACACTCGGGAGAAGTGTATGGTGTTTCCTGAAACATCTAAAAAACAAAGCAACAGAGCCTAGGGCACTTCCACTTATGGTCCTATAGATTAGGGAAATTAAAATCAAAAAGACACAGCCACCCCAAAGTTTGGGACGCCTCTGTTTACAAGAACCTCGTTTACAGTACAAGTTCAACATCGCAGAAAGTGAAAAATGGATAAAGAAGTTGTGGTATTTACTTACAAAGCAATATCACTCTGCAATGATATCTATGTCATCAGGCCCTGAGCAGCACAATGAGTGGATTCAGGTATGATGATTCTAACTGAAATAAGTCACACAGAAAAAGAAACATCATAAGATATCAGTAATACACGGAATGTAAACTTGGCTACACAGGAACTGAATTACAGAACAGAACAGGGTCTCAAATTTAGAAAACCAACTTATGCTTGCTTAAGGGGAAAGGTGAGTTGGGGTGCTGCATAAAACCAGAGATTGAAATGAGCACAGATAAAGTTCCTTAAGCCAAATATGGAATAGACAAGAGCTACTCCTTGCTCAATGAAATGGACTCAACAGCGCATATTAAACGCCTAAGAATGTACCTGACTAGTAAGTATCTTAAAACCTATGGATTGCTATGTCTCTGAAAGAGAATCAAGCATGTGTCCAGGGGCAAAAACGCAGCAGTGATAGGATTGGAGAGGTTCGGTGAGCAAATGAAGACCCTTTGAAGTCATATTGCATGGTACCCATTCCACGGGTTTCAACTACCCAGGTTTAAGGTATTCTTCCTTCAGCTAAAACATGCATGTGGAACCTAGAGTCTGATCAACCATGTGATCGGGAGACGTGTTCAAATATGTCTCAGTTTTCGTACCCTGGTACTCGGGTGCAACATTCCAGACGCTTTACTAACACCCTCCCGACTTGGAGAGTCAGTCCCTTTAACCTCCTGTTTGGCCCAGTTTGCAATTTCTGCGGAAGATGAACAGGAATAGCGAGAACCAATGAGAGACTAGCTGGAGGTGTCTGGACGGGCAAATTTAACTCTCATTTCCCACCAGGAAGAGGAATTAACCAAAGGCTCAGCGTGCCGTGCCGGAACCAGATTAGGGCCTGAAGCCATCCTGCGGTGTTGCGGCCAGCTCAAAAGAAAGCGAGTTGAAGAAAGGAGCTCAGGGGCACTGTAATTCACAAACCTGCAGAGTTATAAATGACAGCTATCGTCCAAAAATATACTGAAGTAAGGCTGCCAAGAGGACTTGAAAGCGGGGCAGAATTGCAGGAAACCGATTTCAGGAGGTAGACTGGAATTGCATTGAAAACATAGGAAAAGAGGCAGAACGTCCACCATGATGCACTTGGCCAAAAAGGGCGTATGCGTTTTTTCCTGAATATATTCAGGAAAAAACGCATACGCCCTTTTTGGCCAACCAAGCAAGCTTGCAAAGGAAATCTGCACTACAATGAAGTCTCACTTGCCCCCGGTCAAAAGGGCCATCTGAAAAAAGTGTAAAATCCAGAAAGGCAGGACAGGGCATGGAGAACTGGGAGCCTTGTTATGCTGATGGGTGGGATGTAAATTGCCAACAGACACTCGGGAGAAGTGTATGGTGTTTCCTGAAACATCTAAAAAACAAAGCAACAGAGCCTAGGGCACTTCCACTTATGGTCCTATAGCTTAGGGAAATTAAAATCAAAAAGACACAGCCACCCCAAATTTGGGACGCCTCTGTTTACAAGAACCTCGTGTACAGTACAAGTTCAACATCGCAGAAAGTGAAAAATGGATAAAGAAGTTGTGGTATTTACTTACAAAGCAATATCACTCAGCAATGAAATCTATGTCATCAGGCCCTTAGCAGCACAATGAGTGGATTCAGGTATGATGATTCTAACTGAAATAAGTCACACAGAAAAAGAAACATCATAAGATATCAGTAATACACGGAATGTAAACTTGGCTACACAGGAACTGAATTACAGAACAGAACAGGGTCTCAAATTTAGAAAACCAACTTATGCTTGCTTAAGGGTAAAGGTGAGTTGGGGTGCTGCATAAAACCAGAGATTGAAATGAGCACAGATAAAGTTCCTTAAGCCAAATATGGAATAGACAAGAGCTACTCCTTGCTCAACGAAATGGACTCAACACCGCATATTAAATGCCTAAGAATGTACCTGACTAGTAAGTATCTTAAAACCTATGGATTGCTATGTCTCTGAAAGAGAATCAAGCATGTGTACAGAGGCATAAACGCAGCAGTGATAGGATTGGAGAGGTTCGGTGAGCAAATGAAGAACCTTTGAAGTCATATTGCATGGTACCCATTCCACGGGTTTCAACTACCCAGGTTTAAGGTATTCTTCCTTCAGCTAAAACATGCATGTGGAACCTAGAGTATGATCAACCATGTGATCGGGAGACGTGTTCAAATATGTCTCAGTTTTCGTACCCTGGTACTCGGGTGCAACATTCCAGACGCTTTACTAACACCCTCCCGACTTGGAGAGTCAGTCCCTTTAACCTCCTGTTTGGCCCAGTTTGCAATTTCTGCGGAAGATGAACAGGAATAGCGAGAACCAATGAGAGACTAGCTGGAGGTGTCTGGACGGGCAAATTTAACTCTCATTTCCCACCAGGAAGAGGAATTAACCAAAGGCTCAGCGTGCCGTGCCGGAACCAGATTAGGGCCTGAAGCCATCCTGCGGTGTTGCGGCCAGCTCAAAAGAAAGCGAGTTGAAGAAAGGAGCTCAGGGGCACTGTAATTCACAAACCTGCAGAGTTATAAATGACAGCTATCGTCCAAAAATATACTGAAGTAAGGCTGCCAAGAGGACTTGAAAGCGGGGCAGAATTGCAGGAAACCGATTTCAGGAGGTAGACTGGAATTGCATTGAAAGCATAGGAAAAGAGGCAGAACGTCCACAATGATGCACTTGGCCAAAAAGGGCGTATGCGTTTTTTCCTGAATATATTCAGGAAAAAACGCATACGCCCTTTTTGGCCAACCAAGCAAGCTTGCAAAGGAAATCTGCACTACAATGAAGTCTCACTTCCCCCCGGTCAAAAGGGCCATCTGAAAAAAGTGTAAAATCCAGAAAGGCAGGACAGGCCATGGAGAACTGGGAGCCTTGTTATGCTGATGGGCGGGATGTAAATTGCCAACAGACACTCGGGAGAATTGTATGGTGTTTCCTGAAACATCTAAAAAACAAAGCAACAGAGCCTAGGGCACTTCCACTTATGGTCCTATAGCTTAGGGAAATTAAAATCAAAAAGACACAGCCACCCCAAAGTTTGGGACGCCTCTGTTTACAAGAACCTCGTTTACCGTACAAGTTCAACATCGCAGAAAGTGAAAAATGGATAAAGAAGTTGTGGTATTTACTTACAAAGCAATATCACTCTGCAATGAAATCTATGTCATCAGGCCCTTAGCAGCACAATGAGTGGATTCAGGTATGATGATTCTAACTGAAATAAGTCACACAGAAAAAGAAACATCATAAGATATCAGTAATACACGGAATGTAAACTTGGCTACACAGGAACTGAATTACAGAACAGAACAGGGTCTCAAATTTAGAAAACCAACTTATGCTTGCTTAAGGGTAAAGGTGAGTTGGGGTGCTGCATAAAACCAGAGATTGAAATGAGCACAGATAAAGTTCCTTAAGCCAAATATGGAATAGACAAGAGCTACTCCTTGCTCAACGAAATGGACTCAACACTGCATATTAAATGCCTAAGAATGTACCTGACTAGTAAGTATCTTAAAACCTATGGATTGCTATGTCTCCGAAAGAGAATCAAGCATGTGTACAGGGGCATAAACGCAGCAGTGATAGGATTGGAGAGGTTCGGTGAGCAAATGAAGACCCTTTGAAGTCATATTGCATGGTACCCATTCCACGGGTTTCAACTACCCAGGTTTAAGGTATTCTTCCTTCAGCTAAAACATGCATGTGGAACCTAGAGTATGATCAACCATGTGATCGGGAGACGTGTTCAAATATGTCTCAGTTTTCGTACCCTGGTACTCGGGTGCAACATTCCAGACGCTTTACTAACACCCTCCCGACTTGGAGAGTCAGTCCCTTTAACCTCCTGTTTGGCCCAGTTTGCAATTTCTGCGGAAGATGAACAGGAATAGCGAGAACCAATGAGAGACTAGCTGGAGGTGTCTGGACGGGCAAATTTAACTCTCATTTCCCACCAGGAAGAGGAATTAACCAAAGGCTCAGCGTGCCGTGCCGGAACCAGATTAGGGCCTGAAGCCATCCTGCGGTGTTGCGGCCAGCTCAAAAGAAAGCGAGTTGAAGAAAGGAGCTCAGGGGCACTGTAATTCACAAACCTGCAGAGTTATAAATGACAGCTATCGTCCAAAAATATACTGAAGTAAGGCTGCCAAGAGGACTTGAAAGCGGGGCAGAATTGCAGGAAACCGATTTCAGGAGGTAGACTGGAATTGCATTGAAAGCATAGGAAAAGAGGCAGAACGTCCACAATGATGCACTTGGCCAAAAAGGGCGTATGCGTTTTTTCCTGAATATATTCAGGAAAAAACGCATACGCCCTTTTTGGCCAACCAAGCAAGCTTGCAAAGGAAATCTGCACTACAATGAAGTCTCACTTGCCCCCGGTCAAAAGGGCCATCTGAAAAAAGTGTAAAATCCAGAAAGGCAGGACAGGCCATGGAGAACTGGGAGCCTTGTTATGCTGATGGGCGGGATGTAAATTGCCAACAGACACTCGGGAGAAGTGTATGGTGTTTCCTGAAACATCTAAAAAACAAAGCAACAGAGCCTAGGGCACTTCCACTTATGGTCCTATAGCTTAGGGAAATTAAAATCAAAAAGACACAGCCACCCCAAAGTTTGGGACGCCTCTGTTTACAAGAACCTCGTTTACCGTACAAGTTCAACATCGCAGAAAGTGAAAAATGGATAAAGAAGTTGTGGTATTTACTTACAAAGCAATATCACTCAGCAATGAAATCTATGTCATCAGGCCCTTAGCAGCACAATGAGTGGATTCAGGTATGATGATTCTAACTGAAATAAGTCACACAGAAAAAGAAACATCATAAGATATCAGTAATACACGGAATGTAAACTTGGCTACACAGGGACTGAATTACAGAACAGAACAGGGTCTCAAATTTAGAAAACCAACTTATGCTTGCTTAAGGGGAAAGGTGAGTTGGGGTGCTGCATAAAACCAGAGATTGAAATGAGCACAGATAAAGTTCCTTAAGCCAAATATGGAATAGACAAGAGCTACTCCTTGCTCAACGAAATGGACTCAACACCGCATATTAAATGCCTAAGAATGTACCTGACTAGTAAGTATCTTAAAACCTATGGATTGCTATGTCTCCGAAAGAGAATCAAGCATGTGTACAGGGGCATAAACGCAGCAGTGATAGGATTGGAGAGGTTCGGTGAGCAAATGAAGACCCTTTGAAGTCATATTGCATGGTACCCATTCCACGGGTTTCAACTACCCAGGTTTAAGGTATTCTTCCTTCAGCTAAAACATGCATGTGGAACCTAGAGTATGATCAACCATGTGATCGGGAGATGTGTTCAAATATGTCTCAGTTTTCGTACCCTGGTACTCGGGTGCAACATTCCAGACGCTTTACTAACACCCTCCTGACTTGGAGAGTCAGTCCCTTTAACCTCCTGTTTGGCCCAGTTTGCAATTTCTGCGGAAGATGAACAGGAATAGTGAGAACCAATGAGAGACTAGCTGGAGGTGTCTGGATGGGCAAATTTAACTCTCATTTCCCACCAGGAAGAGGAATTAACCAAAGGCTCAGCGTGCCGTGCCGGAACCAGATTAGGGCCTGAAGCCATCCTGCGGTGTTGCGGCCAGCTCAAAAGAAAGCGAGTTGAAGAAAGGAGCTCAGGGGCACTGTAATTCACAAACCTGCAGAGTTATAAATGACAGCTATCGTCCAAAAATATACTGAAGTAAGGCTGCCAAGAGGACTTGAAAGCGGGGCAGAATTGCAGGAAACCGATTTCAGGAGGTAGACTGGAATTGCATTGAAAGCATAGGAAAAGAGGCAGAACGTCCACCATGATGCACTTGGCCAAAAAGGGCGTATGCGTTTTTTCCTGAATATATTCAGGAAAAAACGCATACGCCCTTTTTGGCCAACCAAGCAAGCTTGCAAAGGAAATCTGCACTACAATGAAGTCTCACTTCCCCCCGGTCAAAAGGGCCATCTGAAAAAAGTGTAAAATCCAGAAAGGCAGGACAGGCCATGGAGAACTGGGAGCCTTGTTATGCTGATGGGCGGGATGTAAATTGCCAACAGACACTCGGGAGAAGTGTATGGTGTTTCCTGAAACATCTAAAAAACAAAGCAACAGAGCCTAGGGCACTTCCACTTATGGTCCTATAGCTTAGGGAAATTAAAATCAAAAAGACACAGCCACCCCAAAGTTTGGGACGCCTCTGTTTACAAGAACCTCGTTTACAGTACAAGTTCAACATCGCAGAAAGTGAAAAATGGATAAAGAAGTTGTGGTATTTACTTACAAAGCAATATCACTCAGCAATGAAATCTATGTCATCAGGCCCTTAGCAGCACAATGAGTGGATTCAGGTATGATGATTCTAACTGAAATAAGTCACACAGAAAAAGAAACATCATAAGATATCAGTAATACACGGAATGTAAACTTGGCTACACAGGAACTGAATTACAGAACAGAACAGGGTCTCAAATTTAGAAAACCAACTTATGCTTGCTTAAGGGTAAAGGTGAGTTGGGGTGCTGCATAAAACCAGAGATTGAAATGAGCACAGATAAAGTTCCTTAAGCCAAATATGGAATAGACAAGAGCTACTCCTTGCTCAACGAAATGGACTCAACACCGCATATTAAACGCCTAAGAATGTACCTGACTAGTAAGTATCTTAAAACCTATGGATTGCTATGTCTCCGAAAGAGAATCAAGCATGTGTACAGGGGCATAAACGCAGCAGTGATAGGATTGGAGAGGTTCGGTGAGCAAATGAAGACCCTTTGAAGTCATATTGCATGGTACCCATTCCACGGGTTTCAACTACCCAGGTTTAAGGTATTCTTCCTTCAGCTAAAACATGCATGTGGAACCTAGAGTATGATCAACCATGTGATCGGGAGACGTGTTCAAATATGTCTCAGTTTTCGTACCCTGGTACTCGGGTGCAACATTCCAGACGCTTTACTAACACCCTCCCGACTTGGAGAGTCAGTCCCTTTAACCTCCTGTTTGGCCCAGTTTGCAATTTCTGCGGAAGATGAACAGGAATAGCGAGAACCAATGAGAGACTAGCTGGAGGTGTCTGGACGGGCAAATTTACCTCTCATTTCCCACCAGGAAGAGGAATTAACCAAAGGCTCAGCGTGCCGTGCCGGAACAAGATTAGGGCCTGAAGCCATCCTGCGGTGTTGCGGCCAGCTCAAAAGAAAGCGAGTTGAAGAAAGGAGCTCAGGGGCACTGTAATTCACAAACCTGCAGAGTTATAAATGACAGCTATCGTCCAAAAATATACTGAAGTAAGGCTGCCAAGAGGACTTGAAAGCGGGGCAGAATTGCAGGAAACCGATTTCAGGAGGTAGACTGGAATTGCATTGAAAGCATAGGAAAAGAGGCAGAACGTCCACCATGATGCACTTGGCCAAAAAGGGCGTATGCGTTTTTTCCCGAATATATTCAGGAAAAAACGCATACGCCCTTTTTGGCCAACCAAGCAAGCTTGCAAAGGAAATCTGCACTACAATGAAGTCTCACTTCCCCCCGGTCAAAAGGGCCATCTGAAAAAAGTGTAAAATCCAGAAAGGCAGGACAGGCCATGGAGAACTGGGAGCCTTGTTATGCTGATGGGCGGGATGTAAATTGCCAACAGACACTCGGGAGAAGTGTATGGTGTTTCCTGAAACATCTAAAAAACAAAGCAACAGAGCCTAGGGCACTTCCACTTATGGTCCTATAGCTTAGGGAAATTAAAATCAAAAAGACACAGCCACCCCAAAGTTTGGGACGCCTCTGTTTACAAGAACCTCGTTTACCGTACAAGTTCAACATCGCAGAAAGTGAAAAATGGATAAAGAAGTTGTGGTACTTACTTACAAAGCAATATCACTCAGCAATGAAATCTATGTCATCAGGCCCTTAGCAGCACCATGAGTGGATTCAGGTATGATGATTCTAACTGAAATAAGTCACACAGAAAAAGAAACATCAAAAGATATCAGTAGTACACGGAATGTAAACTTGGCTACACAGGAACTGAATTACAGAACAGAACAGGGTCTCAAATTTAGAAAACCAACTTATGCTTGCTTAAGGGGAAAGGTGAGTTGGGGTGCTGCATAAAACCAGAGATTGAAATGAGCACAGATAAAGTTCCTTAAGCCAAATATGGAATAGACAAGAGCTACTCCTTGCTCAACGAAATGGACTCAACACCGCATATTAAACGCCTAAGAATGTACCTGACTAGTAAGTATCTTAAAACCTATGGATTGCTATGTCTCCGAAAGAGAATCAAGCATGTGTACAGGGGCATAAACGCAGCAGTGATAGGATTGGAGAGGTTCGGTGAGCAAATGAAGACCCTTTGAAGTCATATTGCATGGTACCCATTCCACGGGTTTCAACTACCCAGGTTTAAGGTATTCTTCCTTCAGCTAAAACATGCATGTGGAACCTAGAGTATGATCAACCATGTGATCGGGAGACGTGTTCAAATATGTCTCAGTTTTCGTACCCTGGTACTGGGGTGCAACATTCCAGACGCTTTACTAACACCCTCCCGACTTGGAGAGTCAGTCCCTTTAACCTCCTGTTTGGCCCAGTTTGCAATTTCTGCAGAAGATGAACAGGAATAGCGAGAACCAATGAGAGACTAGCTGGAGGTGTCTGGACGGGCAAATTTAACTCTCATTTCCCACCAGGAAGAGGAATTAACCAAAGGCTCAGCGTGCCGTGCCGGAACCAGATTAGGGCCTGAAGCCATCCTGCGGTGTTGCGGCCAGCTCAAAAGAAAGCGAGTTGAAGAAAGGAGCTCAGAGGCACTGTAATTCACAAACCTGCAGAGTTATAAATGACAGCTATCGTCCAAAAATATACTGAAGTAAGGCTGCCAAGAGGACTTGAAAGCGGGGCAGAATTGCAGGAAACCGATTTCAGGAGGTAGACTGGAATTGCATTGAAAGCATAGGAAAAGAGGCAGAACGTCCACCATGATGCACTTGGCCAAAAAGGGCGTATGCGTTTTTTCCTGAATATATTCAGGAAAAAACGCATACGCCCTTTTTGGCCAACCAAGCAAGCTTGCAAAGGAAATCTGCACTACAATGAAGTCTCACTTGCCCCCGGTCAAAAGGGCCATCTGAAAAAAGTGTAAAATCCAGAAAGGCAGGACAGGCCATGGAGAACTGGGAGCCTTGTTATGCTGATGGGCGGGATGTAAATTGCCAACAGACACTCGGGAGAAGTGTATGGTGTTTCCTGAAACATCTAAAAAACAAAGCAACAGAGCCTAGGGCACTTCCACTTATGGTCCTATAGCTTAGGGAAATTAAAATCAAAAAGACACAGCCACCCCAAAGTTTGGGACGCCTCTGTTTACAAGAACCTCGTTTACCGTACAAGTTCAACATCGCAGAAAGTGAAAAATGGATAAAGAAGTTGTGGTATTTACTTACAAAGCAATATCACTCAGCAATGAAATCTATGTCATCAGGCCCTTAGCAGCACAATGAGTGGATTCAGGTATGATGATTCTAACTGAAATAAGTCACACAGAAAAAGAAACATCATAAGATATCAGTAATACACGGAATGTAAACTTGGCTACACAGGAACTGAATTACAGAACAGAACAGGGTCTCAAATTTAGAAAACCAACTTATGCTTGCTTAAGGGGAAAGGTGAGTTGGGGTGCTGCATAAAACCAGAGATTGAAATGAGCACAGATAAAGTTCCTTAAGCCAAATATGGAATAGACAAGAGCTACTCCTTGCTCAACGAAATGGACTCAACACCGCATATTAAATGCCTAAGAATGTACCTGACTAGTAAGTATCTTAAAACCTATGGATTGCTATGTCTCCGAAAGAGAATCAAGCATGTGTACAGGGGCATAAACGCAGCAGTGATAGGATTGGAGAGGTTCGGTGAGCAAATGAAGACCCTTTGAAGTCATATTGCATGGTACCCATTCCACGGGTTTCAACTACCCAGGTTTAAGGTATTCTTCCTTCAGGTAAAACATGCATGTGGAACCTAGAGTATGATCAACCATGTGATCGGGAGACGTGTTCAAATATGTCTCAGTTTTCGTACCCTGGTACTCGGGTGCAACATTCCAGACGCTTTACTAACACCCTCCCGACTTGGAGAGTCAGTCCCTTTAACCTCCTGTTTGGCCCAGTTTGCAATTTCTGCGGAAGATGAACAGGAATAGCGAGAACCAATGAGAGACTAGCTGGAGGTGTCTGGACGGGCAAATTTAACTCTCATTTCCCACCAGGAAGAGGAATTAACCAAAGGCTCAGCGTGCCGTGCCGGAACCAGATTAGGGCCTGAAGCCATCCTGCGGTGTTGCGGCCAGCTCAAAAGAAAGCAAGTTGAAGAAAGGAGCTCAGGGGCACTGTAATTCACAAACCTGCAGAGTTATAAATGACAGCTATCGTCCAAAAATATACTGAAGTAAGGCTGCCAAGAGGACTTGAAAGCGGGGCAGAATTGCAGGAAACCGATTTCAGGAGGTAGACTGGAATTGCATTGAAAGCATAGGAAAAGAGGCAGAACGTCCACCATGATGCACTTGGCCAAAAAGGGCGTATGCGTTTTTTCCTGAATATATTCAGGAAAAAACGCATACGCCCTTTTTGGCCAACCAAGCAAGCTTGCAAAGGAAATCTGCACTACAATGAAGTCTCACTTGCCCCCGGTCAAAAGGGCCATCTGAAAAAAGTGTAAAATCCAGAAAGGCAGGACAGGCCATGGAGAACTGGGAGCCTTGTTATGCTGATGGGCGGGATGTAAATTGCCAACAGACACTCGGGAGAAGTGTATGGTGTTTCCTGAAACATCTAAAAAACAAAGCAACAGAGCCTAGGGCACTTCCACTTATGGTCCTATAGCTTAGGGAAATTAAAATCAAAAAGACACAGCCACCCCAAATTTGGGACGCCTCTGTTTACAAGAACCTCGTGTACAGTACAAGTTCAACATCGCAGAAAGTGAAAAATGGATAAAGAAGTTGTGGTATTTACTTACAAAGCAATATCACTCAGCAATGAAATCTATGTCATCAGGCCCTTAGCAGCACAATGAGTGGATTCAGGTATGATGATTCTAACTGAAATAAGTCACACAGAAAAAGAAACATCATAAGATATCAGTAATACACGGAATGTAAACTTGGCTACACAGGAACTGAATTACAGAACAGAACAGGGTCTCAAATTTAGAAAACCAACTTATGCTTGCTTAAGGGTAAAGGTGAGTTGGGGTGCTGCATAAAACCAGAGATTGAAATGAGCACAGATAAAGTTCCTTAAGCCAAATATGGAATAGACAAGAGCTACTCCTTGCTCAACGAAATGGACTCAACACCGCATATTAAATGCCTAAGAATGTACCTGACTAGTAAGTATCTTAAAACCTATGGATTGCTATGTCTCTGAAAGAGAATCAAGCATGTGTACAGAGGCATAAACGCAGCAGTGATAGGATTGGAGAGGTTCGGTGAGCAAATGAAGACCCTTTGAAGTCATATTGCATGGTACCCATTCCACGGGTTTCAACTACCCAGGTTTAAGGTATTCTTCCTTCAGCTAAAACATGCATGTGGAACCTAGAGTATGATCAACCATGTGATCGGGAGACGTGTTCAAATATGTCTCAGTTTTCGTACCCTGGTACTCGGGTGCAACATTCCAGACGCTTTACTAACACCCTCCCGACTTGGAGAGTCAGTCCCTTTAACCTCCTGTTTGGCCCAGTTTGCAATTTCTGCGGAAGATGAACAGGAATAGCGAGAACCAATGAGAGACTAGCTGGAGGTGTCTGGACGGGCAAATTTAACTCTCATTTCCCACCAGGAAGAGGAATTAACCAAAGGCTCAGCGTGCCGTGCCGGAACCAGATTAGGGCCTGAAGCCATCCTGCGGTGTTGCGGCCAGCTCAAAAGAAAGCGAGTTGAAGAAAGGAGCTCAGGGGCACTGTAATTCACAAACCTGCAGAGTTATAAATGACAGCTATCGTCCAAAAATATACTGAAGTAAGGCTGCCAAGAGGACTTGAAAGCGGGGCAGAATTGCAGGAAACCGATTTCAGGAGGTAGACTGGAATTGCATTGAAAGCATAGGAAAAGAGGCAGAACGTCCACAATGATGCACTTGGCCAAAAAGGGCGTATGCGTTTTTTCCTGAATATATTCAGGAAAAAACGCATACGCCCTTTTTGGCCAACCAAGCAAGCTTGCAAAGGAAATCTGCACTACAATGAAGTCTCACTTCCCCCCGGTCAAAAGGGCCATCTGAAAAAAGTGTAAAATCCAGAAAGGCAGGACAGGCCATGGAGAACTGGGAGCCTTGTTATGCTGATGGGCGGGATGTAAATTGCCAACAGACACTCGGGAGAAGTGTATGGTGTTTCCTGAAACATCTAAAAAACAAAGCAACAGAGCCTAGGGCACTTCCACTTATGGTCCTATAGCTTAGGGAAATTAAAATCAAAAAGACACAGCCACCCCAAAGTTTGGGACGCCTCTGTTTACAAGAACCTCGT
The DNA here is from genome assembly GCF_039906515.1 of Pseudorca crassidens. Taxonomy (NCBI): domain Eukaryota; kingdom Metazoa; phylum Chordata; class Mammalia; order Artiodactyla; family Delphinidae; genus Pseudorca; species Pseudorca crassidens. The sequence continues at coordinate 1,290,897 of NW_027136325.1, read as the reverse complement.
TTACCGTACAAGTTCAACATCGCAGAAAGTGAAAAATGGATAAAGAAGTTGTGGTATTTACTTACAAAGCAATATCACTCTGCAATGAAATCTATGTCATCAGGCCCTTAGCAGCACAATGAGTGGATTCAGGTATGATGATTCTAACTGAAATAAGTCACACAGAAAAAGAAACATCATAAGTTATCAGTAATACACGGAATGTAAACTTGGCTACACAGGAACTGAATTACAGAACAGAACAGGGTCTCAAATTTAGAAAACCAACTTATGCTTGCTTAAGGGTAAAGGTGAGTTGGGGTGCTGCATAAAACCAGAGATTGAAATGAGCACAGATAAAGTTCCTTAAGCCAAATATGGAATAGACAAGAGCTACTCCTTGCTGAACGAAATGGACTCAACACTGCATATTAAATGCCTAAGAATGTACCTGACTAGTAAGTATCTTAAAACCTATGGATTGCTATGTCTCCGAAAGAGAATCAAGCATGTGTACAGGGGCATAAACGCAGCAGTGATAGGATTGGAGAGGTTCGGTGAGCAAATGAAGACCCTTTGAAGTCATATTGCATGGTACCCATTCCACGGGTTTCAACTACCCAGGTTTAAGGTATTCTTCCTTCAGCTAAAACATGCATGTGGAACCTAGAGTATGATCAACCATGTGATCGGGAGACGTGTTCAAATATGTCTCAGTTTTCGTACCCTGGTACTCGGGTGCAACATTCCAGACGCTTTACTAACACCCTCCCGACTTGGAGAGTCAGTCCCTTTAACCTCCTGTTTGGCCCAGTTTGCAATTTCTGCGGAAGATGAACAGGAATAGCGAGAACCAATGAGAGACTAGCTGGAGGTGTCTGGACGGGCAAATTTAACTCTCATTTCCCACCAGGAAGAGGAATTAACCAAAGGCTCAGCGTGCCGTGCCGGAACCAGATTAGGGCCTGAAGCCATCCTGCGGTGTTGCGGCCAGCTCAAAAGAAAGCGAGTTGAAGAAAGGAGCTCAGGGGCACTGTAATTCACAAACCTGCAGAGTTATAAATGACAGCTATCGTCCAAAAATATACTGAAGTAAGGCTGCCAAGAGGACTTGAAAGCGGGGCAGAATTGCAGGAAACCGATTTCAGGAGGTAGACTGGAATTGCATTGAAAGCATAGGAAAAGAGGCAGAACGTCCACAATGATGCACTTGGCCAAAAAGGGCGTATGCGTTTTTTCCTGAATATATTCAGGAAAAAACGCATACGCCCTTTTTGGCCAACCAAGCAAGCTTGCAAAGGAAATCTGCACTACAATGAAGTCTCACTTCCCCCCGGTCAAAAGGGCCATCTGAAAAAAGTGTAAAATCCAGAAAGGCAGGACAGGCCATGGAGAACTGGGAGCCTTGTTATGCTGATGGGTGGGATGTAAATTGCCAACAGACACTCGGGAGAAGTGTATGGTGTTTCCTGAAACATCTAAAAAACAAAGCAACAGAGCCTAGGGCACTTCCACTTATGGTCCTATAGCTTAGGGAAATTAAAATCAAAAAGACACAGCCACCCCAAAGTTTGGGACGCCTCTGTTTACAAGAACCTCGTTTACCGTACAAGTTCAACATCGCAGAAAGTGAAAAATGGATAAAGAAGTTGTGGTATTTACTTACAAAGCAATATCACTCAGCAATGAAATCTATGTCATCAGGCCCTTAGCAGCACAATGAGTGGATTCAGGTATGATGATTCTAACTGAAATAAGTCACACAGAAAAAGAAACATCATAAGATATCAGTAATACACGGAATGTAAACTTGGCTACACAGGAACTGAATTACAGAACAGAACAGGGTCTCAAATTTAGAAAACCAACTTATGCTTCCTTAAGGGTAAAGGTGAGTTGGGGTGCTGCATAAAACCAGAGATTGAAATGAGCACAGATAAAGTTCCTTAAGCCAAATATGGAATAGACAAGAGCTACTCCTTGCTCAACGAAATGGACTCAACACCGCATATTAAATGCCTAAGAATGTACCTGACTAGTAAGTATCTTAAAACCTATGGATTGCTATGTCTCCGAAAGAGAATCAAGCATGTGTACAGGGGCATAAACGCAGCAGTGATAGGATTGGAGAGGTTCGGTGAGCAAATGAAGACCCTTTGAAGTCATATTGCATGGTACCCATTCCACGGGTTTCAACTACCCAGGTTTAAGGTATTCTTCCTTCAGCTAAAACATGCATGTGGAACCTAGAGTATGATCAACCATGTGATCGGGAGATGTGTTCAAATACGTCTCAGTTTTCGTACCCTGGTACTCGGGTGCAACATTCCAGACGCTTTACTAACACCCTCCTGACTTGGAGAGTCAGTCCCTTTAACCTCCTGTTTGGCCCAGTTTGCAATTTCTGCGGAAGATGAACAGGAATAGCGAGAACCAATGAGAGACTAGCTGGAGGTGTCTGGACGGGCAAATTTAACTCTCATTTCCCACCAGGAAGAGGAATTAACCAAAGGCTCAGCGTGCCGTGCCGGAACCAGATTAGGGCCTGAAGCCATCCTGCGGTGTTGCGGCCAGCTCAAAAGAAAGCGAGTTGAAGAAAGGAGCTCAGGGGCACTGTAATTCACAAACCTGCAGAGTTATAAATGACAGCTATCGTCCAAAAATATACTGAAGTAAGGCTGCCAAGAGGACTTGAAAGCGGGGCAGAATTGCAGGAAACCGATTTCAGGAGGTAGACTGGAATTGCATTGAAAGCATAGGAAAAGAGGCAGAACGTCCACCATGATGCACTTGGCCAAAAAGGGCGTATGCGTTTTTTCCTGAATATATTCAGGAAAAAACGCATACGCCCTTTTTGGCCAACCAAGCAAGCTTGCAAAGGAAATCTGCACTACAATGAAGTCTCACTTGCCCCCGGTCAAAAGGGCCATCTGAAAAAAGTGTAAAATCCAGAAAGGCAGGACAGGCCATGGAGAACTGGGAGCCTTGTTATGCTGATGGGCGGGATGTAAATTGCCAACAGACACTCGGGAGAAGTGTATGGTGTTTCCTGAAACATCTAAAAAACAAAGCAACAGAGCCTAGGGCACTTCCACTTATGGTCCTATAGCTTAGGGAAATTAAAATCAAAAAGACACAGCCACCCCAAAGTTTGGGACGCCTCTGTTTACAAGAACCTCGTTTACAGTACAAGTTCAACATCGCAGAAAGTGAAAAATGGATAAAGAAGTTGTGGTATTTACTTACAAAGCAATATCACTCAGCAATGAAATCTATGTCATCAGGCCCTTAGCAGCACAATGAGTGGATTCAGGTATGATGATTCTAACTGAAATAAGTCACACAGAAAAAGAAACATCATAAGATATCAGTAATACACGGAATGTAAACTTGGCTACACAGGAACTGAATTACAGAACAGAACAGGGTCTCAAATTTAGAAAACCAACTTATGCTTGCTTAAGGGTAAAGGTGAGTTGGGGTGCTGCATAAAACCAGAGATTGAAATGAGCACAGATAAAGTTCCTTAAGCCAAATATGGAATAGACAAGAGCTACTCCTTGCTCAACGAAATGGACTCAACACCGCATATTAAACGCCTAAGAATGTACCTGACTAGTAAGTATCTTAAAACCTATGGATTGCTATGTCTCCGAAAGAGAATCAAGCATGTGTACGGGGGCATAAACGCAGCAGTGATAGGATTGGAGAGGTTCGGTGAGCAAATGAAGACCCTTTGAAGTCATATTGCATGGTACCCATTCCACGGGTTTCAACTACCCAGGTTTAAGGTATTCTTCCTTCAGCTAAAACATGCATGTGGAACCTAGAGTATGATCAACCATGTGATCGGGAGACGTGTTCAAATATGTCTCAGTTTTCGTACCCTGGTACTCGGGTGCAACATTCCAGACGCTTTACTAACACCCTCCCGACTTGGAGAGTCAGTCCCTTTAACCTCCTGTTTGGCCCAGTTTGCAATTTCTGCGGAAGATGAACAGGAATAGCGAGAACCAATGAGAGACTAGCTGGAGGTGTCTGGACGGGCAAATTTAACTCTCATTTCCCACCAGGAAGAGGAATTAACCAAAGGCTCAGCGTGCCGTGCCGGAACCAGATTAGGGCCTGAAGCCATCATGCGGTGTTGCGGCCAGCTCAAAAGAAAGCGAGTTGAAGAAAGGAGCTCAGGGGCACTGTAATTCACAAACCTGCAGAGTTATAAATGACAGCTATCGTCCAAAAATATACTGAAGTAAGGCTGCCAAGAGGACTTGAAAGCGGGGCAGAATTGCAGGAAACCGATTTCAGGAGGTAGACTGGAATTGCATTGAAAGCATAGGAAAAGAGGCAGAACGTCCACCATGATGCACTTGGCCAAAAAGGGCGTATGCGTGTTTTCCTGAATATATTCAGGAAAAAACGCATACGCCCTTTTTGGCCAACCAAGCAAGCTTGCAAAGGAAATCTGCACTACAATGAAGTCTCACTTGCCCCCGGTCAAAAGGGCCATCTGAAAAAAGTGTAAAATCCAGAAAGGCAGGACAGGCCATGGAGAACTGGGAGCCTTGTTATGCTGATGGGCGGGATGTAAATTGCCAACAGACACTCGGGAGAAGTGTATGGTGTTTCCTGAAACATCTAAAAAACAAAGCAACAGAGCCTAGGGCACTTCCACTTATGGTCCTATAGCTTAGGGAAATTAAAATCAAAAAGACACAGCCACCCCAAAGTTTGGGACGCCTCTGTTTACAAGAACCTCGTTTACAGTACAAGTTCAACATCGCAGAAAGTGAAAAATGGATAAAGAAGTTGTGGTATTTACTTACAAAGCAATATCACTCAGCAATGAAATCTATGTCATCAGGCCCTTAGCAGCACAATGAGTGGATTCAGGTATGATGATTCTAACTGAAATAAGTCACACAGAAAAAGAAACATCATAAGATATCAGTAATACACGGAATGTAAACTTGGCTACACAGGAACTGAATTACAGAACAGAACAGGGTCTCAAATTTAGAAAACCAACTTATGCTTGCTTAAGGGTAAAGGTGAGTTGGGGTGCTGCATAAAACCAGAGATTGAAATGAGCACAGATAAAGTTCCTTAAGCCAAATATGGAATAGACAAGAGCTACTCCTTGCTCAACGAAATGGACTCAACACCGCATATTAAATGCCTAAGAATGTACCTGACTAGTAAGTATCTTAAAACCTATGGATTGCTATGTCTCCGAAAGAGAATCAAGCATGTGTACGGGGGCATAAACGCAGCAGTGATAGGATTGGAGAGGTTCGGTGAGCAAATGAAGACCCTTTGAAGTCATATTGCATGGTACCCATTCCACGGGTTTCAACTACCCAGGTTTAAGGTATTCTTCCTTCAGCTAAAACATGCATGTGGAACCTAGAGTATGATCAACCATGTGATCGGGAGACGTGTTCAAATATGTCTCAGTTTTCGTACCCTGGTACTCGGGTGCAACATTCCAGACGCTTTACTAACACCCTCCCGACTTGGAGAGTGAGTCCCTTTAACCTCCTGTTTGGCCCAGTTTGCAATTTCTGCGGAAGATGAACAGGAATAGCGAGAACCAATGAGAGACTAGCTGGAGGTGTCTGGACGGGCAAATTTAACTCTCATTTCCCACCAGGAAGAGGAATTAACCAAAGGCTCAGCGTGCCGTGCCGGAACCAGATTAGGGCCTGAAGCCATCCTGCGGTGTTGCGGCCAGCTCAAAAGAAAGCGAGTTGAAGAAAGGAGCTCAGGGGCACTGTAATTCACAAACCTGCAGAGTTATAAATGACAGCTATCGTCCAAAAATATACTGAAGTAAGGCTGCCAAGAGGACTTGAAAGCGGGGCAGAATTGCAGGAAACCGATTTCAGGAGGTAGACTGGAATTGCATTGAAAGCATAGGAAAAGAGGCAGAACGTCCACCATGATGCACTTGGCCAAAAAGGGCGTATGCGTTTTTTCCTGAATATATTCAGGAAAAAACGCATACGCCCTTTTTGGCCAACCAAGCAAGCTTGCAAAGGAAATCTGCACTACAATGAAGTCTCACTTCCCCCCGGTCAAAAGGGCCATCTGAAAAAAGTGTAAAATCCAGAAAGGCAGGACAGGCCATGGAGAACTGGGAGCCTTGTTATGCTGATGGGCGGGATGTAAATTGCCAACAGACACTCGGGAGAAGTGTATGGTGTTTCCTGAAACATCTAAAAAACAAAGCAACAGAGCCTAGGGCACTTCCAATTATGGTCCTATAGCTTAGGGAAATTAAAATCAAAAAGACACAGCCACCCCAAAGTTTGGGACGCCTCTGTTTACAAGAACCTCGTTTACAGTACAAGTTCAACATCGCAGAAAGTGAAAAATGGATAAAGAAGTTGTGGTATTTACTTACAAAGCAATATCACTCAGCAATGAAATCTATGTCATCAGGCCCTTAGCAGCACAATGAGTGGATTCAGGTATGATGATTCTAACTGAAATAAGTCACACAGAAAAAGAAACATCATAAGATATCAGTAATACACGGAATGTAAACTTGGCTACACAGGAACTGAATTACAGAACAGAACAGGGTCTCAAATTTAGAAAACCAACTTATGCTTGCTTAAGGGTAAAGGTGAGTTGGGGTGCTGCATAAAACCAGAGATTGAAATGAGCACAGATAAAGTTCCTTAAGCCAAATATGGAATAGACAAGAGCTACTCCTTGCTCAACGAAATGGACTCAACACCGCATATTAAACGCCTAAGAATGTACCTGACTAGTAAGTATCTTAAAACCTATGGATTGCTATGTCTCCGAAAGAGAATCAAGCATGTGTACGGGGGCATAAACGCAGCAGTGATAGGATTGGAGAGGTTCGGTGAGCAAATGAAGACCCTTTGAAGTCATATTGCATGGTACCCATTCCACGGGTTTCAACTACCCAGGTTTAAGGTATTCTTCCTACAGCTAAAACATGCATGTGGAACCTAGAGTATGATCAACCATGTGATCGGGAGACGTGTTCAAATATGTCTCAGTTTTCGTACCCTGGTACTCGGGTGCAACATTCCAGACGCTTTACTAACACCCTCCCGACTTGGAGAGTCAGTCCCTTTAACCTCCTGTTTGGCCCAGTTTGCAATTTCTGCGGAAGATGAACAGGAATAGCGAGAACCAATGAGAGACTAGCTGGAGGTGTCTGGACGGGCAAATTTAACTCTCATTTCCCACCAGGAAGAGGAATTAACCAAAGGCTCAGCGTGCCGTGCCGGAACCAGATTAGGGCCTGAAGCCATCCTGCGGTGTTGCGGCCAGCTCAAAAGAAAGCGAGTTGAAGAAAGGAGCTCAGGGGCACTGTAATTCACAAACCTGCAGAGTTATAAATGACAGCTATCGTCCAAAAATATACTGAAGTAAGGCTGCCAAGAGGACTTGAAAGCGGGGCAGAATTGCAGGAAACCGATTTCAGGAGGTAGACTGGAATTGCATTGAAAGCATAGGAAAAGAGGCAGAACGTCCACCATGATGCACTTGGCCAAAAAGGGCGTATGCGTGTTTTCCTGAATATATTCAGGAAAAAACGCATACGCCCTTTTTGGCCAACCAAGCAAGCTTGCAAAGGAAATCTGCACTACAATGAAGTCTCACTTGCCCCCGGTCAAAAGGGCCATCTGAAAAAAGTGTAAAATCCAGAAAGGCAGGACAGGCCATGGAGAACTGGGAGCCTTGTTATGCTGATGGGCGGGATGTAAATTGCCAACAGACACTCGGGAGAAGTGTATGGTGTTTCCTGAAACATCTAAAAAACAAAGCAACAGAGCCTAGGGCACTTCCACTTATGGTCCTATAGCTTAGGGAAATTAAAATCAAAAAGACACAGCCACCCCAAAGTTTGGGACGCCTCTGTTTACAAGAACCTCGTTTACAGTACAAGTTCAACATCGCAGAAAGTGAAAAATGGATAAAGAAGTTGTGGTATTTACTTACAAAGCAATATCACTCAGCAATGAAATCTATGTCATCAGGCCCTTAGCAGCACAATGAGTGGATTCAGGTATGATGATTCTAACTGAAATAAGTCACACAGAAAAAGAAACATCATAAGATATCAGTAATACACGGAATGTAAACTTGGCTACACAGGAACTGAATTACAGAACAGAACAGGGTCTCAAATTTAGAAAACCAACTTATGCTTGCTTAAGGGGAAAGGTGAGTTGGGGTGCTGCATAAAACCAGAGATTGAAATGAGCACAGATAAAGTTCCTTAAGCCAAATATGGAATAGACAAGAGCTACTCCTTGCTCAACGAAATGGACTCAACACCGCATATTAAATGCCTAAGAATGTACCTGACTAGTAAGTATCTTAAAACCTATGGATTGCTATGTCTCCGAAAGAGAATCAAGCATGTGTACGGGGGCATAAACGCAGCAGTGATAGGATTGGAGAGGTTCGGTGAGCAAATGAAGACCCTTTGAAGTCATATTGCATGGTACCCATTCCACGGGTTTCAACTACCCAGGTTTAAGGTATTCTTCCTTCAGCTAAAACATGCATGTGGAACCTAGAGTCTGATCAACCATGTGATCGGGAGACGTGTTCAAATATGTCTCAGTTTTCGTACCCTGGTACTCGGGTGCAACATTCCAGACGCTTTACTAACACCCTCCCGACTTGGAGAGTCAGTCCCTTTAACCTCCTGTTTGGCCCAGTTTGCAATTTCTGCGGAAGATGAACAGGAATAGCGAGAACCAATGAGAGACTAGCTGGAGGTGTCTGGACGGGCAAATTTAACTCTCATTTCCCACCAGGAAGAGGAATTAACCAAAGGCTCAGCGTGCCGTGCCGGAACCAGATTAGGGCCTGAAGCCATCCTGCGGTGTTGCGGCCAGCTCAAAAGAAAGCGAGTTGAAGAAAGGAGCTCAGGGGCACTGTAATTCACAAACCTGCAGAGTTATAAATGACAGCTATCGTCCAAAAATATACTGAAGTAAGGCTGCCAAGAGGACTTGAAAGCGGGGCAGAATTGCAGGAAACCGATTTCAGGAGGTAGACTGGAATTGCATTGAAAGCATAGGAAAAGAGGCAGAACGTCCACCATGATGCACTTGGCCAAAAAGGGCGTATGCGTTTTTTCCTGAATATATTCAGGAAAAAACGCATACGCCCTTTTTGGCCAACCAAGCAAGCTTGCAAAGGAAATCTGCACTACAATGAAGTCTCACTTCCCCCCGGTCAAAAGGGCCATCTGAAAAAAGTGTAAAATCCAGAAAGGCAGGACAGGCCATGGAGAACTGGGAGCCTTGTTATGCTGATGGGCGGGATGTAAATTGCCAACAGACACTCGGGAGAAGTGTATGGTGTTTCCTGAAACATCTAAAAAACAAAGCAACAGAGCCTAGGGCACTTCCACTTATGGTCCTATAGCTTAGGGAAATTAAAATCAAAAAGACACAGCCACCCCAAACATTGGGACGCCTCTGTTTACAAGAACCTCGTTTACAGTACAAGTTCAACATCGCAGAAAGTGAAAAATGGATAAAGAAGTTGTGGTATTTACTTACAAAGCAATATCACTCAGCAATGAAATCTATGTCATCAGGCCCTTAGCAGCACAATGAGTGGATTCAGGTATGATGATTCTAACTGAAATAAGTCACACAGAAAAAGAAACATCATAAGATATCAGTAATACACAGAATGTAAACTTGGCTACACAGGAACTGAATTACAGAACAGAACAGGGTCTCAAATTTAGAAAACCAACTTATGCTTGCTTAAGGGTAAAGGTGAGTTGGGGTGCTGCATAAAACCAGAGATTGAAATGAGCACAGATAAAGTTCCTTAAGCCAAATATGGAATAGACAAGAGCTACTCCTTGCTCAACGAAATGGACTCAACACCGCATATTAAACGCCTAAGAATGTACCTGACTAGTAAGTATCTTAAAACCTATGGATTGCTATGTCTCCGAAGGAGAATCAAGCATGTGTACAGGGGCATAAACGCAGCAGTGATAGGATTGGAGAGGTTCGGTGAGCAAATGAAGACCCTTTGAAGTCATATTGCATGGTACCCATTCCACGGGTTTCAACTACCCAGGTTTAAGGTATTCTTCCTTCAGCTAAAACATGCATGTGGAACCTAGAGTATGATCAACCATGTGATCGGGAGACGTGTTCAAATATGTCTCAGTTTTCGTACCCTGGTACTCGGGTGCAACATTCCAGACGCTTTACTAACACCCTCCTGACTTGGAGAGTCAGTCCCTTTAACCTCCTGTTTGGCCCAGTTTGCAATTTCTGCGGAAGATGAACAGGAATAGCGAGAACCAATGAGAGACTAGCTGGAGGTGTCTGGACGGGCAAATTTAACTCTCATTTCCCACCAGGAAGAGGAATTAACCAAAGGCTCAGCGTGCCGTGCCGGAACCAGATTAGGGTCTGAAGCCATCCTGCGGTGTTGCGGCCAGCTCAAAAGAAAGCGAGTTGAAGAAAGGAGCTCAGGGGCACTGTAATTCACAAACCTGCAGAGTTATAAATGACAGCTATCGTCCAAAAATATACTGAAGTAAGGCTGCCAAGAGGACTTGAAAGCGGGGCAGAATTGCAGGAAACCGATTTCAGGAGGTAGACTGGAATTGCATTGAAAGCATAGGAAAAGAGGCAGAACGTCCACCATGATGCACTTGGCCAAAAAGGGCGTATGCGTTTTTTCCTGAATATATTCAGGAAAAAACGCATACGCCCTTTTTGGCCAACCAAGCAAGCTTGCAAAGGAAATCTGCACTACAATGAAGTCTCACTTCCCCCCGGTCAAAAGGGCCATCTGAAAAAAGTGTAAAATCCAGAAAGGCAGGACAGGCCATGGAGAACTGGGAGCCTTGTTATGCTGATGGGCGGGATGTAAATTGCCAACAGACACTCGGGAGAAGTGTATGGTGTTTCCTGAAACATCTAAAAAACAAAGCAACAGAGCCTAGGGCACTTCCAATTATGGTCCTATAACTTAGGGAAATTAAAATCAAAAAGACACAGCCACCCCAAAGTTTGGGACGCCTCTGTTTACAAGAACCTCGTTTACAGTACAAGTTCAACATCGCAGAAAGTGAAAAATGGATAAAGAAGTTGTGGTATTTACTTACAAAGCAATATCACTCAGCAATGAAATCTATGTCATCAGGCCCTTAGCAGCACAATGAGTGGATTCAGGTATGATGATTCTAACTGAAATAAGTCACACAGAAAAAGAAACATCATAAGATATCAGTAATACACGGAATGTAAACTTGGCTACACAGGAACTGAATTACAGAACAGAACAGGGTCTCAAATTTAGAAAACCAACTTATGCTTGCTTAAGGGTAAAGGTGAGTTGGGGTGCTGCATAAAACCAGAGATTGAAATGAGCACAGATAAAGTTCCTTAAGCCAAATATGGAATAGACAAGAGCTACTCCTTGCTCAACGAAATGGACTCAACACCGCATATTAAATGCCTAAGAATGTACCTGACTAGTAAGTATCTTAAAACCTATGGATTGCTATGTCTCCGAAAGAGAATCAAGCATGTGTACAGGGGCATAAACGCAGCAGTGATAGGATTGGAGAGGTTCGGTGAGCAAATGAAGACCCTTTGAAGTCATATTGCATGGTACCCATTCCACGGGTTTCAACTACCCAGGTTTAAGGTATTCTTCCTTCAGCTAAAACATGCATGTGGAACCTAGAGTATGATCAACCATGTGATCGGGAGACGTGTTCAAATATGTCTCAGTTTTCGTACCCTGGTACTCGGGTGCAACATTCCAGACGCTTTACTAACACCCTCCCGACTTGGAGAGTCAGTCCCTTTAACCTCCTGTTTGGCCCAGTTTGCAATTTCTGCGGAAGATGAACAGGAATAGCGAGAACCAATGAGAGACTAGCTGGAGGTGTCTGGACGGGCAAATTTAACTCTCATTTCCCACCAGGAAGAGGAATTAACCAAAGGCTCAGCGTGCCGTGCCGGAACCAGATTAGGGCCTGAAGCCATCCTGCGGTGTTGCGGCCAGCTCAAAAGAAAGCGAGTTGAAGAAAGGAGCTCAGGGGCACTGTAATTCACAAACCTGCAGAGTTATAAATGACAGCTATCGTCCAAAAATATACTGAAGTAAGGCTGCCAAGAGGACTTGAAAGCGGGGCAGAATTGCAGGAAACCGATTTCAGGAGGCAGACTGGAATTGCATTGAAAGCATAGGAAAAGAGGCAGAACGTCCACAATGATGCACTTGGCCAAAAAGGGCGTATGCGTTTTTTCCTGAATATATTCAGGAAAAAACGCATACGCCCTTTTTGGCCAACCAAGCAAGCTTGCAAAGGAAATCTGCACTACAATGAAGTCTCACTTCCCCCCGGTCAAAAGGGCCATCTGAAAAAAGTGTAAAATCCAGAAAGGCAGGACAGGCCATGGAGAACTGGGAGCCTTGTTATGCTGATGGGCGGGATGTAAATTGCCAACAGACACTCGGGAGAAGTGTATGGTGTTTCCTGAAACATCTAAAAAACAAAGCAACAGAGCCTAGGGCACTTCCACTTATGGTCCTATAGCTTAGGGAAATTAAAATCAAAAAGACACAGCCACCCCAAACATTGGGACGCCTCTGTTTACAAGAACCTTGTTTACAGTACAAGTTCAACATCGCAGAAAGTGAAAAATGGATAAAGAAGTTGTGGTATTTACTTACAAAGCAATATCACTCAGCAATGAAATCTATGTCATCAGGCCCTTAGCAGCACAATGAGTGGATTCAGGTATGATGATTCTAACTGAAATAAGTCACACAGAAAAAGAAACATCATAAGATATCAGTAATACACGGAATGTAAACTTGGCTACACAGGAACTGAATTACAGAACAGAACAGGGTCTCAAATTTAGAAAACCAACTTATGCTTGCTTAAGGGGAAAGGTGAGTTGGGGTGCTGCATAAAACCAGAGATTGAAATGAGCACAGATAAAGTTCCTTAAGCCAAATATGGAATAGACAAGAGCTACTCCTTGCTCAACGAAATGGACTCAACACCGCATATTAAATGCCTAAGAATGTACCTGACTAGTCAGTATCTTAAAACCTATGGATTGCTATGTCTCCGAAAGAGAATCAAGCATGTGTACAGGGGCATAAACGCAGCAGTGATAGGATTGGAGAGGTTCGGTGAGCAAATGAAGACCCTTTGAAGTCATATTGCATGGTACCCATTCCACGGGTTTCAACTACCCAGGTTTAAGGTATTCTTCCTTCAGCTAAAACATGCATGTGGAACCTAGAGTATGATCAACCATGTGATCGGGAGACGTGTTCAAATATGTCTCAGTTTTCGTACCCTGGTACTCGGATGCAACATTCCAGACGCTTTACTAACACCCTCCCGACTTGGAGAGTCAGTCCCTTTAACCTCCTGTTTGGCCCAGTTTGCAATTTCTGCGGAAGATGAACAGGAATAGCGAGAACCAATGAGAGACTAGCTGGAGGTGTCTGGACGGGCAAATTTAACTCTCATTTCCCACCAGGAAGAGGAATTAACCAAAGGCTCAGCGTGCCGTGCCGGAACCAGATTAGGGCCTGAAGCCATCCTGCGGTGTTGAGGCCAGCTCAAAAGAAAGCGAATTGAAGAAAGGAGCTCAGGGGCACTGTAATTCACAAACCTGCAGAGTTATAAATGACAGCTATCGTCCAAAAATATACTGAAGTAAGGCTGCCAAGAGGACTTGAAAGCGGGGCAGAATTGCAGGAAACCAATTTCAGGAGGTAGACTGGAATTGCACTGAAAGCATAGGAAAAGAGGCAGAACGTCCACAATGATGCACTTGGCCAAAAAGGGCGTATGCGTTTTTTCCTGAATATATTCAGGAAGAAACGCATACGCCCTTTTTGGCCAACCAAGCAAGCTTGCAAAGGAAATCTGCACTACAATGAAGTCTCACTTCCCCCCGGTCAAAAGGGCCATCTGAAAAAAGTGTAAAATCCAGAAAGACAGGACAGGCCATGGAGAACTGGGAGCCTTGTTATGCTGATGGGCGGGATGTAAATTGCCAACAGACACTCGGGAGAAGTGTATGGTGTTTCCTGAAACATCTAAAAAACAAAGCAACAGAGCCTAGGGCACTTCCACTTATGGTCCTATAGCTTAGGGAAATTAAAATCAAAAAGACACAGCCACCCCAAACATTGGGACGCCTCTGTTTACAAGAACCTCGTTTACAGTACAAGTTCAACATCGCAGAAAGTGAAAAATGGATAAAGAAGTTGTGGTATTTACTTACAAAGCAATATCACTCAGCAATGAAATCTATGTCATCAGGCCCTTAGCAGCACAATGAGTGGATTCAGGTATGATGATTCTAACTGAAATAAGTCACACAGAAAAAGAAACATCATAAGATATCAGTAATACACGGAATGTAAACTTGGCTACACAGGAACTGAATTACAGAACAGAACAGGGTCTCAAATTTAGAAAACCAACTTATGCTTGCTTAAGGGGAAAGGTGAGTTGGGGTGCTGCATAAAACCAGAGATTGAAATGAGCACAGATAAAGTTCCTTAAGCCAAATATGGAATAGACAAGAGCTACTCCTTGCTCAACGAAATGGACTCAACACCGCATATTAAATGCCTAAGAATGTACCTGACTAGTAAGTATCTTAAAACCTATGGATTGCTATGTCTCCGAAAGAGAATCAAGCATGTGTACAGGGGCATAAACGCAGCAGTGATAGGATTGGAGAGGTTCGGTGAGCAAATGAAGACCCTTTGAAGTCATATTGCATGGTACCCATTCCACGGGTTTCAACTACCCAGGTTTAAGGTATTCTTCCTTCAGCTAAAACATGCATGTGGAACCTAGAGTATGATCAACCATGTGATCGGGAGACGTGTTCAAATATGTCTCAGTTTTCGTACCCTGGTACTCGGGTGCAACATTCCAGACGCTTTACTAACACCCTCCCGACTTGGAGAGTCAGTCCCTTTAACCTCCTGTTTGGCCCAGTTTGCAATTTCTGCGGAAGATGAACAGGAATAGCGAGAACCAATGAGAGACTAGCTGGAGGTGTCTGGACGGGCAAATTTAACTCTCATTTCCCACCAGGAAGAGGAATTAACCAAAGGCTCAGCGTGCCGTGCCGGAACCAGATTAGGGCCTGAAGCCATCCTGCGGTGTTGCGGCCAGCTCAAAAGAAAGCGAGTTGAAGAAAGGAGCTCAGGGGCACTGTAATTCACAAACCTGCAGAGTTATAAATGACAGCTATCGTCCAAAAATATACTGAAGTAAGGCTGCCAAGAGGACTTGAAAGCGGGGCAGAATTGCAGGAAACCGATTTCAGGAGGTAGACTGGAATTGCATTGAAAGCATAGGAAAAGAGGCAGAACGTCCACCATGATGCACTTGGCCAAAAAGGGCGTATGCATTTTTTCCTGAATATATTCAGGAAAAAACGCATACGCCCTTTTTGGCCAACCAAGCAAGCTTGCAAAGGAAATCTGCACTACAATGAAGTCTCACTTGCCCCCGGTCAAAAGGGCCATCTGAAAAAAGTGTAAAATCCAGAAAGGCAGGACAGGCCATGGAGAACTGGGAGCCTTGTTATGCTGATGGGCGGGATGTAAATTGCCAACAGACACTCGGGAGAAGTGTATGGTGTTTCCTGAAACATCTAAAAAACAAAGCAACAGAGCCTAGGGCACTTCCACTTATGGTCCTATAGCTTAGGGAAATTAAAATCAAAAAGACACAGCCACCCCAAAGTTTGGGACGCCTCTGTTTACAAGAACCTCGTTTACAGTACAAGTTCAACATCGCAGAAAGTGAAAAATGGATAAAGAAGTTGTGGTATTTACTTACAAAGCAATATCACTCTGCAATGAAATCTATGTCATCAGGCCCTGAGCAGCACAATGAGTGGATTCAGGTATGATGATTCTAACTGAAATAAGTCACACAGAAAAAGAAACATCATAAGATATCAGTAATACACGGAATGTAAACTTGGCTACACAGGAACTGAATTACAGAACAGAACAGGGTCTCAAATTTAGAAAACCAACTTATGCTTGCTTAAGGGTAAAGGTGAGTTGGGGTGCTGCATAAAACCAGAGATTGAAATGAGCACAGATAAAGTTCCTTAAGCCAAATATGGAATAGACAAGAGCTACTCCTTGCTCAACGAAATGGACTCAACACCGCATATTAAACGCCTAAGAATGTACCTGACTAGTAAGTATCTTAAAACCTATGGATTGCTATGTCTCCGAAGGAGAATCAAGCATGTGTACAGGGGCATAAACGCAGCAGTGATAGGATTGGAGAGGTTCGGTGAGCAAATGAAGACCCTTTGAAGTCATATTGCATGGTACCCATTCCACGGGTTTCAACTACCCAGGTTTAAGGTATTCTTCCTTCAGCTAAAACATGCATGTGGAACCTAGAGTATGATCAACCATGTGATCGGGAGACGTGTTCAAATATGTCTCAGTTTTCGTACCCTGGTACTCGGGTGCAACATTCCAGACGCTTTACTAACACCCTCCCGACTTGGAGAGTCAGTCCCTTTAAACTCCTGTTTGGCCCAGTTTGCAATTTCTGTGGAAGATGAACAGGAATAGTGAGAACCAATGAGAGACTAGCTGGAGGTGTCTGGACGGGCAAATTTAACTCTCATTTCCCACCAGGAAGAGGAATTAACCAAAGGCTCAGCGTGCCGTGCCGGAACCAGATTAGGGTCTGAAGCCATCCTGCGGTGTTGCGGCCAGCTCAAAAGAAAGCGAGTTGAAGAAAGGAGCTCAGGGGCACTGTAATTCACAAACCTGCAGAGTTATAAATGACAGCTATCGTCCAAAAATATACTGAAGTAAGGCTGCCAAGAGGACTTGAAAGCGGGGCAGAATTGCAGGAAACCGATTTCAGGAGGTAGACTGGAATTGCATTGAAAGCATAGGAAAAGAGGCAGAACGTCCACAATGATGCACTTGGCCAAAAAGGGCGTATGCGTTTTTTCCTGAATATATTCAGGAAAAAACGCATACGCCCTTTTTGGCCAACCAAGCAAGCTTGCAAAGGAAATCTGCACTACAATGAAGTCTCACTTCCCCCCGGTCAAAAGGGCCATCTGAAAAAAGTGTAAAATCCAGAAAGGCAGGACAGGCCATGGAGAACTGGGAGCCTTGTTATGCTGATGGGCGGGATGTAAATTGCCAACAGACACTCGGGAGAAGTGTATGGTGTTTCCTGAAACATCTAAAAAACAAAGCAACAGAGCCTAGGGCACTTCCAATTATGGTCCTATAGCTTAGGGAAATTAAAATCAAAAAGACACAGCCACCCCAAAGTTTGGGACGCCTCTGTTTACAAGAACCTCGTTTACAGTACAAGTTCAACATCGCAGAAAGTGAAAAATGGATAAAGAAGTTGTGGTATTTACTTACAAAGCAATATCACTCTGCAATGAAATCTATGTCATCAGGCCCTGAGCAGCACAATGAGTGGATTCAGGTATGATGATTCTAACTGAAATAAGTCACACAGAAAAAGAAACATCATAAGATATCAGTAATACACGGAATGTAAACTTGGCTACACAGGAACTGAATTACAGAACAGAACAGGGTCTCAAATTTAGAAAACCAACTTATGCTTGCTTAAGGGTAAAGGTGAGTTGGGGTGCTGCATAAAACCAGAGATTGAAATGAGCACAGATAAAGTTCCTTAAGCCAAATATGGAATAGACAAGAGCTACTCCTTGCTCAACGAAATGGACTCAACACCGCATATTAAACGCCTAAGAATGTACCTGACTAGTAAGTATCTTAAAACCTATGGATTGCTATGTCTCCGAAGGAGAATCAAGCATGTGTACAGGGGCATAAACGCAGCAGTGATAGGATTGGAGAGGTTCGGTGAGCAAATGAAGACCCTTTGAAGTCATATTGCATGGTACCCATTCCACGGGTTTCAACTACCCAGGTTTAAGGTATTCTTCCTTCAGCTAAAACATGCATGTGGAACTTAGAGGATGATCAACCATGTGATCGGGAGACGTGTTCAAATATGTCTCAGTTTTCGTACCCTGGTACTCGGGTGCAACATTCCAGACGCTTTACTAACATCCTCCCGAGTTGGAGAGTCAGTCCCTTTAACCTCCTGTTTGGCCCAGTTTGCAATTTCTGCGGAAGATGAACAGGAATAGCGAGAACCAATGAGAGACTAGCTGGAGGTGTCTGGACGGGCAAATTTAACTCTCATTTCCCACCAGGAAGAGGAATTAAAGAAAGGCTCAGCGTGCCGTGCCGGAACCAGATTAGGGCCTGAAGCCATCCTGCGGTGTTGCGGCCAGCTCAAAAGAAAGCGAGTTGAAGAAAGGAGCTCAGGGGCACTGTAATTCACAAACCTGCAGATTTATAAATGACAGCTATCGTCCAAAAATATACTGAAGTAAGGCTGCCAAGAGGACTTGAAAGCGGGGCAGAATTGCAGGAAACCGATTTCAGGAGGTAGACTGGAATTGCATTGAAAGCATAGGAAAAGAGGCAGAACGTCCACAATGATGCACTTGGCCAAAAAGGGCGTATGCGTTTTTTCCTGAATATATTCAGGAAAAAACGCATACGCCCTTTTTGGCCAACCAAGCAAGCTTGCAAAGGAAATCTGCACTACAATGAAGTCTCACTTCCCCCCGGTCAAAAGGGCCATCTGAAAAAAGTGTAAAATCCAGAAAGGCAGGACAGGCCATGGAGAACTGGGAGCCTTGTTATGCTGATGGGCGGGATGTAAATTGCCAACAGACACTCGGGAGAAGTGTATGGTGTTTCCTGAAACATCTAAAAAATAAAGCAACAGAGCCTAGGGCACTTCCACTTATGGTCCTATAGCTTAGGGAAATTAAAATCAAAAAGACACAGCCACCCCAAAGTTTCGGACGCCTCTGTTTACAAGAACCTCGTTTACAGTACAAGTTCAACATCGCAGAAAGTGAAAAATGGATAAAGAAGTTGTGGTATTTACTTACAAAGCAATATCACTCAGCAATGAAATCTATGTCATCAGGCCCTTAGCAGCACAATGAGTGGATTCAGGTATGATGATTCTAACTGAAATAAGTCACACAGAAAAAGAAACATCATAAGATATCAGTAATACACAGAATGTAAACTTGGCTACACAGGAACTGAATTACAGAACAGAACAGGGTCTCAAATTTAGAAAACCAACTTATGCTTGCTTAAGGGTAAAGGTGAGTTGGGGTGCTGCATAAAACCAGAGATTGAAATGAGCACAGATAAAGTTCCTTAAGCCAAATATGGAATAGACAAGAGCTACTCCTTGCTCAACGAAATGGACTCAACACCGCATATTAAACGCCTAAGAATGTACCTGACTAGTAAGTATCTTAAAACCTATGGATTGCTATGTCTCCGAAAGAGAATCAAGCATGTGTACAGGGGCATAAACGCAGCAGTGATAGGATTGGAGAGGTTCGGTGAGCAAATGAAGACCCTTTGAAGTCATATTGCATGGTACCCATTCCACGGGTTTCAACTACCCAGGTTTAAGGTATTCTTCCTTCAGCTAAAACATGCATGTGGAACCTAGAGTATGATCAGCCATGTGATCGGGAGACGTGTTCAAATATGTCTCAGTTTTCGTACCCTGGTACTCGGGTGCAACATTCCAGACGCTTTACTAACACCCTCCCGACTTGGAGAGTCAGTCCCTTTAACCTCCTGTTTGGCCCAGTTTGCAATTTCTGCGGAAGATGAACAGGAATAGCGAGAACCAATGAGAGACTAGCTGGAGGTGTCTGGACGGGCAAATTTAACTCTCATTTCCCACCAGGAAGAGGAATTAACCAAAGGCTCAGCGTGCCGTGCCGGAACCAGATTAGGGCCTGAAGCCATCCTGCGGTGTTGCGGCCAGCTCAAAAGAAAGCGAGTTGAAGAAAGGAGCTCAGGGGCACTGTAATTCACAAACCTGCAGAGTTATAAATGACAGCTATCGTCCAAAAATATACTGAAGTAAGGCTGCCAAGAGGACTTGAAAGCGGGGCAGAATTGCAGGAAACCGATTTCAGGAGGTAGACTGGAATTGCATTGAAAGCATAGGAAAAGAGGCAGAACGTCCACAATGATGCACTTGGCCAAAAAGGGCGTATGCGTTTTTTCCTGAATATATTCAGGAAAAAACGCATACGCCCTTTTTGGCCAACCAAGCAAGCTTGCAAAGGAAATCTGCACTACAATGAAGTCTCACTTCCCCCCGGTCAAAAGGGCCATCTGAAAAAAGTGTAAAATCCAGAAAGGCAGGACAGGCCATGGAGAACTGGGAGCCTTGTTATGCTGATGGGCCGGATGTAAATTGCCAACAGACACTCGGGAGAAGTGTATGGTGTTTCCTGAAACATCTAAAAAACAAAGCAACAGAGCCTAGGGCACTTCCACTTATGGTCCTATAGCTTAGGGAAATTAAAATCAAAAAGACACAGCCACCCCAAAGTTTGGGACGCCTCTGTTTACAAGAACCTCGTTTACAGTACAAGTTCAACATCGCAGAAAGTGAAAAATGGATAAAGAAGTTGTGGTATTTACTTACAAAGCAATATCACTCAGCAATGAAATCTATGTCATCAGGCCCTTAGCAGCACAATGAGTGGATTCAGGTATGATGATTCTAACTGAAATAAGTCACACAGAAAAAGAAACATCATAAGATATCAGTAATACATGGAATGTAAACTTGGCTACACAGGAACTGAATTACAGAACAGAACAGGGTCTCAAATTTAGAAAACCAACTTATGCTTGCTTAAGGGGAAAGGTGAGTTGGGGTGCTGCATAAAACCAGAGATTGAAATGAGCACAGATAAAGTTCCTTAAGCCAAATATGGAATAGACAAGAGCTACTCCTTGCTCAACGAAATGGACTCAACACCGCATATTAAACGCCTAAGAATGTACCTGACTAGTAAGTATCTTAAAACCTATGGATTGCTATGTCTCCGAAAGAGAATCAAGCATGTGTACAGGGGCATAAACGCAGCAGTGATAGGATTGGAGAGGTTCGGTGAGCAAATGAAGACCCTTTGAAGTCATATTGCATGGTACCCATTCCACGGGTTTCAACTACCCAGGTTTAAGGTATTCTTCCTTCAGCTAAAACATGCATGTGGAACCTAGAGTATGATCAGCCATGTGATCGGGAGACGTGTTCAAATATGTCTCAGTTTTCGTACCCTGGTACTCGGGTGCAACATTCCAGACGCTTTACTAACACCCTCCCGACTTGGAGAGTCAGTCCCTTTAACCTCCTGTTTGGCCCAGTTTGCAATTTCTGCGGAAGATGAACAGGAATAGCGAGAACCAATGAGAGACTAGCTGGAGGTGTCTGGACGGGCAAATTTAACTCTCATTTCCCACCAGGAAGAGGAATTAACCAAAGGCTCAGCGTGCCGTGCCGGAACCAGATTAGGGCCTGAAGCCATCCTGCGGTGTTGCGGCCAGCTCAAAAGAAAGCGAGTTGAAGAAAGGAGCTCAGGGGCACTGTAATTCACAAACCTGCAGAGTTATAAATGACAGCTATCGTCCAAAAATATACTGAAGTAAGGCTGCCAAGAGGACTTGAAAGCGGGGCAGAATTGCAGGAAACCGATTTCAGGAGGTAGACTGGAATTGCATTGAAAGCATAGGAAAAGAGGCAGAACGTCCACAATGATGCACTTGGCCAAAAAGGGCGTATGCGTTTTTTCCTGAATATATTCAGGAAAAAACGCATACGCCCTTTTTGGCCAACCAAGCAAGCTTGCAAAGGAAATCTGCACTACAATGAAGTCTCACTTCCCCCCGGTCAAAAGGGCCATCTGAAAAAAGTGTAAAATCCAGAAAGGCAGGACAGGCCATGGAGAACTGGGAGCCTTGTTATGCTGATGGGTGGGATGTAAATTGCCAAGAGACACTCAGGAGAAGTGTATGGTGTTTCCTGAAACATCTAAAAAACAAAGCAACAGAGCCTAGGGCACTTCCACTTATGGTCCTATAGCTTAGGGAAATTAAAATCAAAAAGACACAGCCACCCCAAAGTTTGGGACGCCTCTGTTTACAAGAACCTCATTTACAGTACAAGTTCAACATCGCAGAAAGTGAAAAATAGATAAAGAAGTTGTGGTATTTACTTACAAAGCAATATCACTCAGCAATGAAATCTATGTCATCAGGCCCTTAGCAGCACAATGAGTGGATTCAGGTATGATGACTCTAACTGAAATAAGTCACACAGAAAAAGAAACATCATAAGATATCAGTAATACACGGAATGTAAACTTGGCTACACAGGAACTGAATTACAGAACAGAACAGGGTCTCAAATTTAGAAAACCAACTCATGCTTTCTTAAGGGTAAATGTGAGTTGGGGTGCTGCATAAAACCAGAGATTGAAATGAGCACAGATAAAGTTCCTTAAGCCAAATATGGAATAGACAAGAGCTACTCCTTGCTCAACGAAATGGACTCAACACCGCATATTAAATGCCTAAGAATGTACCTGACTAGTAAGTATCTTAAAACCTATGGATTGCTATGTCTCCGAAAGAGAATCAAGCATGTGTACAGGGGCATAAACGCAGCAGTGATAGGATTGGAGAGGTTCGGTGAGCAAATGAAGACCCTTTGAAGTCATATTGCATGGTACCCATTCTACGGGTTTCAACTACCAAGTTTTAAGGTATTCTTCCTACAGGTAAAACATGCATGTGGAACCTAGAGTATGATCAACCATGTGATCGGGAGACGTGTTCAAATATGTCTCAGTTTTCGTACCCTGGTACTCGGGTGCAATATTCCAGACGCTTTACTAACACCCTCCCGACTTGGAGAGTCAGTCCCTTTAACCTCCTGTTTGGCCCAGTTTGCAATTTCTGCGGAAGATGAACAGGAATAGCGAGAACCAATGAGAGACTAGCTGGAGGTGTCTGGACGGGCAAATTTAACTCTCATTTCTCACCAGGAAGAGGAATTAACCAAAGGCTCAGCGTGCCGTGCCGGAACCAGATTAGGGCCTGAAGCCATCCTGCGGTGTTGCGGCCAGCTCAAAAGAAAGCGAGTTGAAGAAAGGAGCTCAGGGGCACTGTAATTCACAAACCTGCAGAGTTATAAATGACAGCTATCGTCCAAAAATATACTGAAGTAAGGCTGCCAAGAAGACTTGAAAGCGGGGCAGAATTGCAGGAAACCGATTTCAGGAGGTAGACTGGAATTGCATTGAAAGCATAGGAAAAGAGGCAGAACGTCCACAATGATGCACTTGGCCAAAAAGGGCGTATGCGTTTTTTCCTGAATATATTCAGGAAAAAACGCATACGCCCTTTTTGGCCAACCAAGCAAGCTTGCAAAGGAAATCTGCACTACAATGAAGTCTCACTTCCCCCCGGTCAAAAGGGCCATCTGAAAAAAGTGTAAAATCCAGAAAGGCAGGACAGGCCATGGAGAACTGGGAGCCTTGTTATGCTGATGGGCGGGATGTAAATTGCCAACAGACACTCGGGAGAAGTGTATGGTGTTTCCTGAAACATCTAAAAAACAAAGCAACAGAGCCTAGGGCACTTCCACTTATGGTCCTATAGCTTAGGGAAATTAAAATCAAAAAGACACAGCCACCCCAAAGTTTGGGACGTCTCTGTTTACAAGAACCTCGTTTACAGTACAAGTTCAACATCGCAGAAAGTGAAAAATGGATAAAGAAGTTGTGGTATTTACTTACAAAGCAATATCACTCAGCAATGAAATCTATGTCATCAGGCCCTTAGCAGCACAATGAGTGGATTCAGGTATGATGATTCTAACTGAAATAAGTCATACAGAAAAAGAAACATCATAAGATATCAGTAATACACGGAATGTAAACTTGGCTACACAGGAACTGAATTACAGAACAGAACAGGGTCTCAAATTTAGAAAACCAACTTATGCTTGCTTAAGGGTAAAGGTGAGTTGGGGTGCTGCATAAAACCAGAGATTGAAATGAGCACAGATAAAGTTCCTTAAGCCAAATATGGAATAGACAAGAGCTACTCCTTGCTCAACGAAATGGACTCAACACCGCATATTAAATGCCTAAGAATGTACCTGACTAGTCAGTATCTTAAAACCTATGGATTGCTATGTCTCCGAAAGAGAATCAAGCATGTGTACAGGGGCATAAACGCAGCAGTGATAGGATTGGAGAGGTTCGGTGAGCAAATGAAGACCCTTTGAAGTTATATTGCATGGTACCCATTCCACGGGTTTCAACTACCCAGTTTTAAGGTATTCTTCCTTCAGCTAAAACATGCATGTGGAACCTAGAGTATGATCAACCATGTGATCGGGAGACGTGTTCAAATATGTCTCAGTTTTCGTACCCTGGTACTCGGGTGCAACATTCCAGACGCTTTACTAACATCCTCCCGACTTGGAGAGTCAGTCCCTTTAACCTCCTGTTTGGCCCAGTTTGCAATTTCTGCGGAAGATGAACAGGAATAGTGAGAACCAATGAGAGACTAGCTGGAGGTGTCTGGACGGGCAAATTTAACTCTCATTTCCCACCAGGAAGAGGAATTAACCAAAGGCTCAGCGTGCCGTGCCGGAACCAGATTAGGGCCTGAAGCCATCCTGCGGTGTTGCGGCCAGCTCAAAAGAAAGCGAGTTGAAGAAAGGAGCTCAGGGGCACTGTAATTCACAAACCTGCAGAGTTATAAATGACAGCTATCGTCCAAAAATATACTGAAGTAAGGCTGCCAAGAGGACTTGAAAGCGGGGCAGAATTGCAGGAAACCGATTTCAGGAGGTAGACTGGAATTGCATTGAAAGCATAGGAAAAGAGGCAGAACGTCCACAATGATGCACTTGGCCAAAAAGGGCGTATGCGTTTTTTCCTGAATACATTCAGGAAAAAACGCATACGCCCTTTTTGGCCAACCAAGCAAGCTTGCAAAGGAAATCTGCACTACAATGAAGTCTCACTTGCCCCCGGTCAAAAGGGCCATCTGAAAAAAGTGTAAAATCCAGAAAGGCAGGACAGGCCATGGAGAACTGGGAGCCTTGTTATGCTGATGGGCGGGATGTAAATTGCCAACAGACACTCGGGAGAAGTGTATGGTGTTTCCTGAAACATCTAAAAAACAAAGCAACAGAGCCTAGGGCACTTCCACTTATGGTCCTATAGCTTAGGGAAATTAAAATCAAAAAGACACAGCCACCCCAAAGTTTGGGACGCCTCTGTTTACAAGAACCTCGTTTACAGTACAAGTTCAACATCGCAGAAAGTGAAAAATGGATAAAGAAGTTGTGGTATTTACTTACAAAACAATATCACTCTGCAATGAAATCTATGTCATCAGGCCCTGAGCAGCACAATGAGTGGATTCAGGTATGATGATTCTAACTGAAATAAGTCACACAGAAAAAGAAACATCATAAGATATCAGTAATACACGGAATGTAAACTTGGCTACACAGGAACTGAATTACAGAACAGAACAGGGTCTCAAATTTAGAAAACCAACTTATGCTTGCTTAAGGGTAAAGGTGAGTTGGGGTGCTGCATAAAACCAGAGATTGAAATGAGCACAGATAAAGTTCCTTAAGCCAAATATGGAATAGACAAGAGCTACTCCTTGCTCAACGAAATGGACTCAACACCGCATATTAAACGCCTAAGAATGTACCTGACTAGTAAGTATCTTAAAACCTATGGATTGCTATGTCTCCGAAGGAGAATCAAGCATGTGTACAGGGGCATAAACGCAGCAGTGATAGGATTGGAGAGGTTCGGTGAGCAAATGAAGACCCTTTGAAGTCATATTGCATGGTACCCATTCCACGGGTTTCAACTACCCAGGTTTAAGGTATTCTTCCTTCAGCTAAAACATGCATGTGGAACCTAGAGTATGATCAACCATGTGATCGGGAGACGTGTTCAAATATGTCTCAGTTTTCGTACCCTGGTACTCGGGTGCAACATTCCAGACGCTTTACTAACATCCTCCCAACTTGGAGAGTCAGTCCCTTTAACCTCCTGTTTGGCCCAGTTTGCAATTTCTGCGGAAGATGAACAGGAATAGCGAGAACCAATGAGAGACTAGCTGGAGGTGTCTGGACGGGCAAATTTAACTCTCATTTCCCACCAGGAAGAGGAATTAACCAAAGGCTCAGCGTGCCGTGCCGGAACCAGATTAGGGCCTGAAGCCATCCTGCGGTGTTGCGGCCAGCTCAAAAGAAAGCGAGTTGAAGAAAGGAGCTCAGGGGCACTGTAATTCACAAACCTGCAGAGTTATAAATGACAGCTATCGTCCAAAAATATACTGAAGTAAGGCTGCCAAGAGGACTTGAAAGCGGGGCAGAATTGCAGGAAACCGATTTCAGGAGGTAGACTGGAATTGCATTGAAAGCATAGGAAAAGAGGCAGAACGTCCACAATGATGCACTTGGCCAAAAAGGGCGTATGCGTTTTTTCCTGAATATATTCAGGAAAAAACGCATACGCCCTTTTTGGCCAACCAAGCAAGCTTGCAAAGGAAATCTGCACTACAATGAAGTCTCACTTCCCCCCGGTCAAAAGGGCCATCTGAAAAAAGTGTAAAATCCAGAAAGGCAGGACAGGCCATGGAGAACTGGGAGCCTTGTTATGCTGATGGGCGGGATGTAAATTGCCAACAGACACTCGGGAGAAGTGTATGGTGTTTCCTGAAACATCTAAAAAACAAAGCAACAGAGCCTAGGGCACTTCCAATTATGGTCCTATAGCTTAGGGAAATTAAAATCAAAAAGACACAGCCACCCCAAAGTTTGGGACGCCTCTGTTTACAAGAACCTCGTTTACAGTACAAGTTCAACATCGCAGAAAGTGAAAAATGGATAAAGAAGTTGTGGTATTTACTTACAAAGCAATATCACTCAGCAATGAAATCTATGTCATCAGGCCCTTAGCAGCACAATGAGTGGATTCAGGTATGATGATTCTAACTGAAATAAGTCACACAGAAAAAGAAACATCATAAGATATCAGTAATACACGGAATGTAAACTTGGCTACACAGGAACTGAATTACAGAACAGAACAGGGTCTCAAATTTAGAAAACCAACTTATGCTTGCTTAAGGGTAAAGGTGAGTTGGGGTGCTGCATAAAACCAGAGATTGAAATGAGCACAGATAAAGTTCCTTAAGCCAAATATGGAATAGACAAGAGCTACTCCTTGCTCAACAAAATGGACTCAACACCGCATATTAAACGCCTAAGAATGTACCTGACTAGTAAGTATTTTAAAACCTATGGATTGCTATGTCTCCGAAGGAGAATCAAGCATGTGTACAGGGGCATAAACGCAGCAGTGATAGGATTGGAGAGGTTCGGTGAGCAAATGAAGACCCTTTGAAGTCATATTGCATGGTACCCATTCCACGGGTTTCAACTACCCAGGTTTAAGGTATTCTTCCTTCAGCTAAAACATGCATGTGGAACTTAGAGGATGATCAACCATGTGATCGGGAGACGTGTTCAAATATGTCTCAGTTTTCGTACCCTGGTACTCGGGTGCAACATTCCAGACGCTTTACTAACATCCTCCCGAGTTGGAGAGTCAGTCCCTTTAACCTCCTGTTTGGCCCAGTTTGCAATTTCTGCGGAAGATGAACAGGAATAGCGAGAACCAATGAGAGACTAGCTGGAGGTGTCTGGACGGGCAAATTTAACTCTCATTTCCCACCAGGAAGAGGAATTAACCAAAGGCTCAGCGTGCCGTGCCGGAACCAGATTAGGGCCTGAAGCCATCCTGCGGTGTTGCGGCCAGCTCAAAAGAAAGCGAGTTGAAGAAAGGAGCTCAGGGGCACTGTAATTCACAAACCTGCAGATTTATAAATGACAGCTATCGTCCAAAAATATACTGAAGTAAGGCTGCCAAGAGGACTTGAAAGCGGGGCAGAATTGCAGGAAACCGATTTCAGGAGGTAGACTGGAATTGCATTGAAAGCATAGGAAAAGAGGCAGAACGTCCACAATGATGCACTTGGCCAAAAAGGGCGTATGCGTTTTTTCCTGAATATATTCAGGAAAAAACGCATACGCCCTTTTTGGCCAACCAAGCAAGCTTGCAAAGGAAATCTGCACTACAATGAAGTCTCACTTCCCCCCGGTCAAAAGGGCCATCTGAAAAAAGTGTAAAATCCAGAAAGGCAGGACAGGCCATGGAGAACTGGGAGCCTTGTTATGCTGATGGGCGGGATGTAAATTGCCAACAGACACTCGGGAGAAGTGTATGGTGTTTCCTGAAACATCTAAAAAATAAAGCAACAGAGCCTAGGGCACTTCCACTTATGGTCCTATAGCTTAGGGAAATTAAAATCAAAAAGACACAGCCACCCCAAAGTTTCGGACGCCTCTGTTTACAAGAACCTCGTTTACAGTACAAGTTCAACATCGCAGAAAGTGAAAAATGGATAAAGAAGTTGTGGTATTTACTTACAAAGCAATATCACTCAGCAATGAAATCTATGTCATCAGGCCCTTAGCAGCACAATGAGTGGATTCAGGTATGATGATTCTAACTGAAATAAGTCACACAGAAAAAGAAACATCATAAGATATCAGTAATACACAGAATGTAAACTTGGCTACACAGGAACTGAATTACAGAACAGAACAGGGTCTCAAATTTAGAAAACCAACTTATGCTTGCTTAAGGGTAAAGGTGAGTTGGGGTGCTGCATAAAACCAGAGATTGAAATGAGCACAGATAAAGTTCCTTAAGCCAAATATGGAATAGACAAGAGCTACTCCTTGCTCAACGAAATGGACTCAACACCGCATATTAAATGCCTAAGAATGTACCTGACTAGTAAGTATCTTAAAACCTATGGATTGCTATGTCTCCGAAAGAGAATCAAGCATGTGTACAGGGGCATAAACGCAGCAGTGATAGGATTGGAGAGGTTCGGTGAGCAAATGAAGACCCTTTGAAGTCATATTGCATGGTACCCATTCCACGGGTTTCAACTACCCAGGTTTAAGGTATTCTTCCTTCAGCTAAAACATGCATGTGGAACCTAGAGTATGATCAGCCATGTGATCGGGAGACGTGTTCAAATATGTCTCAGTTTTCGTACCCTGGTACTCGGGTGCAACATTCCAGACGCTTTACTAACACCCTCCCGACTTGGAGAGTCAGTCCCTTTAACCTCCTGTTTGGCCCAGTTTGCAATTTCTGCGGAAGATGAACAGGAATAGCGAGAACCAATGAGAGACTAGCTGGAGGTGTCTGGACGGGCAAATTTAACTCTCATTTCCCACCAGGAAGAGGAATTAACCAAAGGCTCAGCGTGCCGTGCCGGAACCAGATTAGGGCCTGAAGCCATCCTGCGGTGTTGCGGCCAGCTCAAAAGAAAGCGAGTTGAAGAAAGGAGCTCAGGGGCACTGTAATTCACAAACCTGCAGAGTTATAAATGACAGCTATCGTCCAAAAATATACTGAAGTAAGGCTGCCAAGAGGACTTGAAAGCGGGGCAGAATTGCAGGAAACCGATTTCAGGAGGTAGACTGGAATTGCATTGAAAGCATAGGAAAAGAGGCAGAACGTCCACAATGATGCACTTGGCCAAAAAGGGCGTATGCGTTTTTTCCTGAATATATTCAGGAAAAAACGCATACGCACTTTTTGGCCAACCAAGCAAGCTTGCAAAGGAAATCTGCACTACAATGAAGTCTCACTTCCCCCCGGTCAAAAGGGCCATCTGAAAAAAGTGTAAAATCCAGAAAGGCAGGACAGGCCATGGAGAACTGGGAGCCTTGTTATGCTGATGGGCGGGATGTAAATTGCCAACAGACACTCGGGAGAAGTGTATGGTGTTTCCTGAAACATCTAAAAAACAAAGCAACAGAGCCTAGGGCACTTCCACTTATGGTCCTATAGCTTAGGGAAATTAAAATCAAAAAGACACAGCCACCCCAAAGTTTGGGACGCCTCTGTTTACAAGAACCTCGTTTACAGTACAAGTTCAACATCGCAGAAAGTGAAAAATGGATAAAGAAGTTGTGGTATTTACTTACAAAGCAATATCACTCAGCAATGAAATCTATGTCATCAGGCCCTTAGCAGCACAATGAGTGGATTCAGGTATGATGATTCTAACTGAAATAAGTCACACAGAAAAAGAAACATCATAAGATATCAGTAATACATGGAATGTAAACTTGGCTACACAGGAACTGAATTACAGAACAGAACAGGGTCTCAAATTTAGAAAACCAACTTATGCTTGCTTAAGGGGAAAGGTGAGTTGGGGTGCTGCATAAAACCAGAGATTGAAATGAGCACAGATAAAGTTCCTTAAGCCAAATATGGAATAGACAAGAGCTACTCCTTGCTCAACGAAATGGACTCAACACCGCATATTAAACGCCTAAGAATGTACCTGACTAGTAAGTATCTTAAAACCTATGGATTGCTATGTCTCCGAAAGAGAATCAAGCATGTGTACAGGGGCATAAACGCAGCAGTGATAGGATTGGAGAGGTTCGGTGAGCAAATGAAGACCCTTTGAAGTCATATTGCATGGTACCCATTCCACGGGTTTCAACTACCCAGGTTTAAGGTATTCTTCCTTCAGCTAAAACATGCATGTGGAACCTAGAGTATGATCAGCCATGTGATCGGGAGACGTGTTCAAATATGTCTCAGTTTTCGTACCCTGGTACTCGGGTGCAACATTCCAGACGCTTTACTAACACCCTCCCGACTTGGAGAGTCAGTCCCTTTAACCTCCTGTTTGGCCCAGTTTGCAATTTCTGCGGAAGATGAACAGGAATAGCGAGAACCAATGAGAGACTAGCTGGAGGTGTCTGGACGGGCAAATTTAACTCTCATTTCCCACCAGGAAGAGGAATTAACCAAAGGCTCAGCGTGCCGTGCCGGAACCAGATTAGGGCCTGAAGCCATCCTGCGGTGTTGCGGCCAGCTCAAAAGAAAGCGAGTTGAAGAAAGGAGCTCAGGGGCACTGTAATTCACAAACCTGCAGAGTTATAAATGACAGCTATCGTCCAAAAATATACTGAAGTAAGGCTGCCAAGAGGACTTGAAAGCGGGGCAGAATTGCAGGAAACCGATTTCAGGAGGTAGACTGGAATTGCATTGAAAGCATAGGAAAAGAGGCAGAACGT
Source organism: Pseudorca crassidens (assembly GCF_039906515.1). Lineage (NCBI taxonomy): Eukaryota > Metazoa > Chordata > Mammalia > Artiodactyla > Delphinidae > Pseudorca > Pseudorca crassidens. The sequence goes on along the minus strand of NW_027136325.1, from coordinate 1,259,702 downwards.
CCACAATGATGCACTTGGCCAAAAAGGGCGTATGCGTTTTTTCCTGAATATATTCAGGAAAAAACGCATACGCCCTTTTTGGCCAACCAAGCAAGCTTGCAAAGGAAATCTGCACTACAATGAAGTCTCACTTCCCCCCGGTCAAAAGGGCCATCTGAAAAAAGTGTAAAATCCAGAAAGGCAGGACAGGCCATGGAGAACTGGGAGCCTTGTTATGCTGATGGGTGGGATGTAAATTGCCAAGAGACACTCAGGAGAAGTGTATGGTGTTTCCTGAAACATCTAAAAAACAAAGCAACAGAGCCTAGGGCACTTCCACTTATGGTCCTATAGCTTAGGGAAATTAAAATCAAAAAGACACAGCCACCCCAAAGTTTGGGACGCCTCTGTTTACAAGAACCTCATTTACAGTACAAGTTCAACATCGCAGAAAGTGAAAAATGGATAAAGAAGTTGTGGTATTTACTTACAAAGCAATATCACTCAGCAATGAAATCTATGTCATCAGGCCCTTAGCAGCACAATGAGTGGATTCAGGTATGATGACTCTAACTGAAATAAGTCACACAGAAAAAGAAACATCATAAGATATCAGTAATACACGGAATGTAAACTTGGCTACACAGGAACTGAATTACAGAACAGAACAGGGTCTCAAATTTAGAAAACCAACTCATGCTTTCTTAAGGGTAAATGTGAGTTGGGGTGCTGCATAAAACCAGAGATTGAAATGAGCACAGATAAAGTTCCTTAAGCCAAATATGGAATAGACAAGAGCTACTCCTTGCTCAACGAAATGGACTCAACACCGCATATTAAATGCTTAAGAATGTACCTGACTAGTAAGTATCTTAAAACCTATGGATTGCTATGTCTCCGAAAGAGAATCAAGCATGTGTACAGGGGCATAAACGCAGCAGTGATAGGATTGGAGAGGTTCGGTGAGCAAATGAAGACCCTTTGAAGTCATATTGCATGGTACCCATTCTACGGGTTTCAACTACCAAGTTTTAAGGTATTCTTCCTACAGGTAAAACATGCATGTGGAACCTAGAGTATGATCAACCATGTGATCGGGAGACGTGTTCAAATATGTCTCAGTTTTCGTACCCTGGTACTCGGGTGCAATATTCCAGACGCTTTACTAACACCCTCCCGACTTGGAGAGTCAGTCCCTTTAACCTCCTGTTTGGCCCAGTTTGCAATTTCTGCGGAAGATGAACAGGAATAGCGAGAACCAATGAGAGACTAGCTGGAGGTGTCTGGACGGGCAAATTTAACTCTCATTTCTCACCAGGAAGAGGAATTAACCAAAGGCTCAGCGTGCCGTGCCGGAACCAGATTAGGGCCTGAAGCCATCCTGCGGTGTTGCGGCCAGCTCAAAAGAAAGCGAGTTGAAGAAAGGAGCTCAGGGGCACTGTAATTCACAAACCTGCAGAGTTATAAATGACAGCTATCGTCCAAAAATATACTGAAGTAAGGCTGCCAAGAAGACTTGAAAGCGGGGCAGAATTGCAGGAAACCGATTTCAGGAGGTAGACTGGAATTGCATTGAAAGCATAGGAAAAGAGGCAGAACGTCCACAATGATGCACTTGGCCAAAAAGGGCGTATGCGTTTTTTCCTGAATATATTCAGGAAAAAACGCATACGCCCTTTTTGGCCAACCAAGCAAGCTTGCAAAGGAAATCTGCACTACAATGAAGTCTCACTTCCCCCCGGTCAAAAGGGCCATCTGAAAAAAGTGTAAAATCCAGAAAGGCAGGACAGGCCATGGAGAACTGGGAGCCTTGTTATGCTGATGGGCGGGATGTAAATTGCCAACAGACACTCGGGAGAAGTGTATGGTGTTTCCTGAAACATCTAAAAAACAAAGCAACAGAGCCTAGGGCACTTCCACTTATGGTCCTATAGCTTAGGGAAATTAAAATCAAAAAGACACAGCCACCCCAAAGTTTGGGACGTCTCTGTTTACAAGAACCTCGTTTACAGTACAAGTTCAACATCGCAGAAAGTGAAAAATGGATAAAGAAGTTGTGGTATTTACTTACAAAGCAATATCACTCAGCAATGAAATCTATGTCATCAGGCCCTTAGCAGCACAATGAGTGGATTCAGGTATGATGATTCTAACTGAAATAAGTCATACAGAAAAAGAAACATCATAAGATATCAGTAATACACGGAATGTAAACTTGGCTACACAGGAACTGAATTACAGAACAGAACAGGGTCTCAAATTTAGAAAACCAACTTATGCTTGCTTAAGGGTAAAGGTGAGTTGGGGTGCTGCATAAAACCAGAGATTGAAATGAGCACAGATAAAGTTCCTTAAGCCAAATATGGAATAGACAAGAGCTACTCCTTGCTCAACGAAATGGACTCAACACCGCATATTAAATGCCTAAGAATGTACCTGACTAGTAAGTATCTTAAAACCTATGGATTGCTATGTCTCCGAAAGAGAATCAAGCATGTGTACAGGGGCATAAACGCAGCAGTGATAGGATTGGAGAGGTTCGGTGAGCAAATGAAGACCCTTTGAAGTTATATTGCATGGTACCCATTCCACGGGTTTCAACTACCCAGTTTTAAGGTATTCTTCCTTCAGCTAAAACATGCATGTGGAACCTAGAGTATGATCAACCATGTGATCGGGAGACGTGTTCAAATATGTCTCAGTTTTCGTACCCTGGTACTCGGGTGCAACATTCCAGACGCTTTACTAACATCCTCCCGACTTGGAGAGTCAGTCCCTTTAACCTCCTGTTTGGCCCAGTTTGCAATTTCTGCGGAAGATGAACAGGAATAGTGAGAACCAATGAGAGACTAGCTGGAGGTGTCTGGACGGGCAAATTTAACTCTCATTTCTCACTAGGAAGAGGAATTAACCAAAGGCTCAGCGTGCCGTGCCGGAACCAGATTAGGGCCTGAAGCCATCCTGCGGTGTTGCGGCCAGCTCAAAAGAAAGCGAGTTGAAGAAAGGAGCTCAGGGGCACTGTAATTCACAAACCTGCAGAGTTATAAATGACAGCTATCGTCCAAAAATATACTGAAGTAAGGCTGCCAAGAGGACTTGAAAGCGGGGCAGAATTGCAGGAAACCGATTTCAGGAGGTAGACTGGAATTGCATTGAAAGCATAGGAAAAGAGGCAGAACGTCCACAATGATGCACTTGGCCAAAAAGGGCGTATGCGTTTTTTCCTGAATACATTCAGGAAAAAACGCATACGCCCTTTTTGGCCAACCAAGCAAGCTTGCAAAGGAAATCTGCACTACAATGAAGTCTCACTTCCCCCCGGTCAAAAGGGCCATCTGAAAAAAGTGTAAAATCCAGAAAGGCAGGACAGGCCATGGAGAACTGGGAGCCTTGTTATGCTGATGGGCGGGATGTAAATTGCCAACAGACACTCGGGAGAAGTGTATGGTGTTTCCTGAAACATCTAAAAAACAAAGCAACAGAGCCTAGGGCACTTCCACTTATGGTCCTATAGCTTAGAGAAATTAAAATCAAAAAGACACAGCCACCCCAAAGTTTGGGACGCCTCTGTTTACAAGAACCTCGTTTACAGTACAAGTTCAACATCGCAGAAAGTGAAAAATGGATAAAGAAGTTGTGGTATTTACTTACAAAGCAATATCACTCAGCAATGAAATCTATGTCATCAGGCCCTTAGCAGCACAATGAGTGGATTCAGGTATGATGATTCTAACTGAAATAAGTCACACAGAAAAAGAAACATCATAAGATATCAGTAATACACGGAATGTAAACTTGGCTACACAGGAACTGAATTACAGAACAGAACAGGGTCTCAAATTTAGAAAACCAACTTATGCTTGCTTAAGGGTAAAGGTGAGTTGGGGTGCTGCATAAAACCAGAGATTGAAATGAGCACAGATAAAGTTCCTTAAGCCAAATATGGAATAGACAAGAGCTACTCCTTGCTCAACGAAATGGACTCAACACCGCATATTAAACGCCTAAGAATGTACCTGACTAGTAAGTATCTTAAAACCTATGGATTGCTATGTCTCCGAAGGAGAATCAAGCATGTGTACAGGGGCATAAACGCAGCAGTGATAGGATTGGAGAGGTTCGGTGAGCAAATGAAGACCCTTTGAAGTCATATTGCATGGTACCCATTCCACGGGTTTCAACTACCCAGGTTTAAGGTATTCTTCCTTCAGCTAAAACATGCATGTGGAACCTAGAGTATGATCAACCATGTGATCGGGAGACGTGTTCAAATATGTCTCAGTTTTCGTACCCTGGTACTCGGGTGCAACATTCCAGACGCTTTACTAACATCCTCCCAACTTGGAGAGTCAGTCCCTTTAACCTCCTGTTTGGCCCAGTTTGCAATTTCTGCGGAAGATGAACAGGAATAGCGAGAACCAATGAGAGACTAGCTGGAGGTGTCTGGACGGGCAAATTTAACTCTCATTTCCCACCAGGAAGAGGAATTAACCAAAGGCTCAGCGTGCCGTGCCGGAACCAGATTAGGGCCTGAAGCCATCCTGCGGTGTTGCGGCCAGCTCAAAAGAAAGCGAGTTGAAGAAAGGAGCTCAGGGGCACTGTAATTCACAAACCTGCAGAGTTATAAATGACAGCTATCGTCCAAAAATATACTGAAGTAAGGCTGCCAAGAGGACTTGAAAGCGGGGCAGAATTGCAGGAAACCGATTTCAGGAGGTAGACTGGAATTGCATTGAAAGCATAGGAAAAGAGGCAGAACGTCCACAATGATGCACTTGGCCAAAAAGGGCGTATGCGTTTTTTCCTGAATATATTCAGGAAAAAACGCATACGCCCTTTTTGGCCAACCAAGCAAGCTTGCAAAGGAAATCTGCACTACAATGAAGTCTCACTTCCCCCCGGTCAAAAGGGCCATCTGAAAAAAGTGTAAAATCCAGAAAGGCAGGACAGGCCATGGAGAACTGGGAGCCTTGTTATGCTGATGGGCGGGATGTAAATTGCCAACAGACACTCGGGAGAAGTGTATGGTGTTTCCTGAAACATCTAAAAAACAAAGCAACAGAGCCTAGGGCACTTCCACTTATGGTCCTATAGCTTAGGGAAATTAAAATCAAAAAGACACAGCCACCCCAAAGTTTGGGACGCCTCTGTTTACAAGAACCTCGTTTACAGTACAAGTTCAACATCGCAGAAAGTGAAAAATGGATAAAGAAGTTGTGGTATTTACTTACAAAGCAATATCACTCAGCAATGAAATCTATGTCATCAGGCCCTTAGCAGCACAATGAGTGGATTCAGGTATGATGATTCTAACTGAAATAAGTCACACAGAAAAAGAAACATCATAAGATATCAGTAATACACGGAATGTAAACTTGGCTACACAGGAACTGAATTACAGAACAGAACAGGGTCTCAAATTTAGAAAACCAACTTATGCTTGCTTAAGGGTAAAGGTGAGTTGGGGTGCTGCATAAAACCAGAGATTGAAATGAGCACAGATAAAGTTCCTTAAGCCAAATATGGAATAGACAAGAGCTACTCCTTGCTCAACGAAATGGACTCAACACCGCATATTAAACGCCTAAGAATGTACCTGACTAGTAAGTATCTTAAAACCTATGGATTGCTATGTCTCCGAAGGAGAATCAAGCATGTGTACAGGGGCATAAACGCAGCAGTGATAGGATTGGAGAGGTTCGGTGAGCAAATGAAGACCCTTTGAAGTCATATTGCATGGTACCCATTCCACGGGTTTCAACTACCCAGGTTTAAGGTATTCTTCCTTCAGCTAAAACATACATGTGGAACCTAGAGTATGATCAACCATGTGATCGGGAGACGTGTTCAAATATGTCTCAGTTTTCGTACCCTGGTACTCGGGTGCAACATTCCAGACGCTTTACTAACATCCTCCCAACTTGGAGAGTCAGTCCCTTTAACCTCCTGTTTGGCCCAGTTTGCAATTTCTGCGGAAGATGAACAGGAATAGCGAGAACCAATGAGAGACTAGCTGGAGGTGTCTGGACGGGCAAATTTAACTCTCATTTCCCACCAGGAAGAGGAATTAACCAAAGGCTCAGCGTGCCGTGCCGGAACCAGATTAGGGCCTGAAGCCATCCTGCGGTGTTGCGGCCAGCTCAAAAGAAAGCGAGTTGAAGAAAGGAGCTCAGGGGCACTGTAATTCACAAACCTGCAGAGTTATAAATGACAGCTATCGTCCAAAAATATACTGAAGTAAGGCTGCCAAGAGGACTTGAAAGCGGGGCAGAATTGCAGGAAACCGATTTCAGGAGGTAGACTGGAATTGCATTGAAAGCATAGGAAAAGAGGCAGAACGTCCACAATGATGCACTTGGCCAAAAAGGGCGTATGCGTTTTTTCCTGAATATATTCAGGAAAAAACGCATACGCCCTTTTTGGCCAACCAAGCAAGCTTGCAAAGGAAATCTGCACTACAATGAAGTCTCACTTCCCCCCGGTCAAAAGGGCCATCTGAAAAAAGTGTAAAATCCAGAAAGGCAGGACAGGCCATGGAGAACTGGGAGCCTTGTTATGCTGATGGGCGGGATGTAAATTGCCAACAGACACTCGGGAGAAGTGTATGGTGTTTCCTGAAACATCTAAAAAACAAAGCAACAGAGCCTAGGGCACTTCCACTTATGGTCCTATAGCTTAGGGAAATTAAAATCAAAAAGACACAGCCACCCCAAAGTTTGGGACGCCTCTGTTTACAAGAACCTCGTTTACAGTACAAGTTCAACATCGCAGAAAGTGAAAAATGGATAAAGAAGTTGTGGTATTTACTTACAAAGCAATATCACTCAGCAATGAAATCTATGTCATCAGGCCCTTAGCAGCACAATGAGTGGATTCAGGTATGATGATTCTAACTGAAATAAGTCACACAGAAAAAGAAACATCATAAGATATCAGTAATACACGGAATGTAAACTTGGCTACACAGGAACTGAATTACAGAACAGAACAGGGTCTCAAATTTAGAAAACCAACTTATGCTTGCTTAAGGGTAAAGGTGAGTTGGGGTGCTGCATAAAACCAGAGATTGAAATGAGCACAGATAAAGTTCCTTAAGCCAAATATGGAATAGACAAGAGCTACTCCTTGCTCAACGAAATGGACTCAACACCGCATATTAAACGCCTAAGAATGTACCTGACTAGTAAGTATCTTAAAACCTATGGATTGCTATGTCTCCGAAAGAGAATCAAGCATGTGTACAGGGGCATAAACGCAGCAGTGATAGGATTGGAGAGGTTCGGTGAGCAAATGAAGACCCTTTGAAGTCATATTGCATGGTACCCATTCCACGGGTTTCAACTACCCAGTTTTAAGGTATTCTTCCTTCAGGTAAAACATGCATGTGGAACCTAGAGTATGATCAACCATGTGATCGGGAGACGTGTTCAAATATGTCTCAGTTTTCGTACCCTGGTACTCGGGTGCAACATTCCAGACGCTTTACTAACACCCTCCCGACTTGGAGAGTCAGTCCCTTTAACCTCCTGTTTGGCCCAGTTTGCAAATTCTGCGGAAGATGAACAGGAATAGTGAGAACCAATGAGAGACTAGCTGGAGGTGTCTGGACGGGCAAATTTAACTCTCATTTCCCACCAGGAAGAGGAAATAACCAAAGGCTCAGCGTGCCGTGCCGGAACCAGATTAGGGCCTGAAGCCATCCTGCGGTGTTGCGGCCAGCTCAAAAGAAAGCGAGTTGAAGAAAGGAGCTCAGGGGCACTGTAATTCACAAACCTGCAGAGTTATAAATGACAGCTATCGTCCAAAAATATACTGAAGTAAGGCTGCCAAGAGGACTTGAAAGCGGGGCAGAATTGCAGGAAACCGATTTCAGGAGGTAGACTGGAATTGCATTGAAAGCATAGGAAAAGAGGCAGAACGTCCACAATGATGCACTTGGCCAAAAAGGGCGTATGCGTTTTTTCCTGAATATATTCAGGAAAAAACGCATACGCCCTTTTTGGCCAACCAAGCAAGCTTGCAAAGGAAATCTGCACTACAATGAAGTCTCACTTCCCCCCGGTCAAAAGGGCCATCTGAAAAAAGTGTAAAATCCAGAAAGGCAGGACAGGCCATGGAGAACTGGGAGCCTTGTTATGCTGATGGGCGGGATGTAAATTGCCAACAGACACTCGGGAGAAGTGTATGGTGTTTCCTGAAACATCTAAAAAACAAAGCAACAGAGCCTAGGGCACTTCCACTTATGGTCCTATAGCTTAGGGAAATTAAAATCAAAAAGACACAGCCACCCCAAACATTGGGATGCCTCTGTTTACAAGAACCTCGTTTACAGTACAAGTTCAACATCGCAGAAAGTGAAAAATGGATAAAGAAGTTGTGGTATTTACTTACAAAGCAATATCACTCAGCAATGAAATCTATGTCATCAGGCCCTTAGCAGCACAATGAGTGGATTCAGGTATGATGATTCTAACTGAAATAAGTCACACAGAAAAAGAAACATCATAAGATATCAGTAATACACAGAATGTAAACTTGGCTACACAGGAACTGAATTACAGAACAGAACAGGGTCTCAAATTTAGAAAACCAACTTATGCTTGCTTAAGGGTAAAGGTGAGTTGGGGTGCTGCATAAAACCAGAGATTGAAATGAGCACAGATAAAGTTCCTTAAGCCAAATATGGAATAGACAAGAGCTACTCCTTGCTCAACGAAATGGACTCAACACCGCATATTAAACGCCTAAGAATGTACCTGACTAGTAAGTATCTTAAAACCTATGGATTGCTATGTCTCCGAAGGAGAATCAAGCATGTGTACAGGGGCATAAACGCAGCAGTGATAGGATTGGAGAGGTTCGGTGAGCAAATGAAGACCCTTTGAAGTCATATTGCATGGTACCCATTCCACGGGTTTCAACTACCCAGGTTTAAGGTATTCTTCCTTCAGCTAAAACATGCATGTGGAACTTAGAGGATGATCAACCATGTGATCGGGAGACGTGTTCAAATATGTCTCAGTTTTCGTACCCTGGTACTCGGGTGCAACATTCCAGACGCTTTACTAACATCCTCCCAACTTGGAGAGTCAGTCCCTTTAACCTCCTGTTTGGCCCAGTTTGCAATTTCTGCGGAAGATGAACAGGAATAGCGAGAACCAATGAGAGACTAGCTGGAGGTGTCTGGACGGGCAAATTTAACTCTCATTTCCCACCAGGAAGAGGAATTAACCAAAGGCTCAGCGTGCCGTGCCGGAACCAGATTAGGGCCTGAAGCCATCCTGCGGTGTTGCGGCCAGCTCAAAAGAAAGCGAGTTGAAGAAAGGAGCTCAGGGGCACTGTAATTCACAAACCTGCAGAGTTATAAATGACAGCTATCGTCCAAAAATATACTGAAGTAAGGCTGCCAAGAGGACTTGAAAGCGGGGCAGAATTGCAGGAAACCGATTTCAGGAGGTAGACTGGAATTGCATTGAAAGCATAGGAAAAGAGGCAGAACGTCCACAATGATGCACTTGGCCAAAAAGGGCGTATGCGTTTTTTCCTGAATATATTCAGGAAAAAACGCATACGCCCTTTTTGGCCAACCAAGCAAGCTTGCAAAGGAAATCTGCACTACAATGAAGTCTCACTTCCCCCCGGTCAAAAGGGCCATCTGAAAAAAGTGTAAAATCCAGAAAGGCAGGACAGGCCATGGAGAACTGGGAGCCTTGTTATGCTGATGGGCGGGATGTAAATTGCCAACAGACACTCGGGAGAAGTGTATGGTGTTTCCTGAAACATCTAAAAAACAAAGCAACAGAGCCTAGGGCACTTCCACTTATGGTCCTATAGCTTAGGGAAATTAAAATCAAAAAGACACAGCCACCCCAAAGTTTGGGACGCCTCTGTTTACAAGAACCTCGTTTACAGTACAAGTTCAACATCGCAGAAAGTGAAAAATGGATAAAGAAGTTGTGGTATTTACTTACAAAGCAATATCACTCAGCAATGAAATCTATGTCATCAGGCCCTTAGCAGCACAATGAGTGGATTCAGGTATGATGATTCTAACTGAAATAAGTCACACAGAAAAAGAAACATCATAAGATATCAGTAATACACGGAATGTAAACTTGGCTACACAGGAACTGAATTACAGAACAGAACAGGGTCTCAAATTTAGAAAACCAACTTATGCTTGCTTAAGGGTAAAGGTGAGTTGGGGTGCTGCATAAAACCAGAGATTGAAATGAGCACAGATAAAGTTCCTTAAGCCAAATATGGAATAGACAAGAGCTACTCCTTGCTCAACGAAATGGACTCAACACCGCATATTAAACGCCTACGAATGTACCTGACTAGTAAGTATCTTAAAACCTATGGATTGCTATGTCTCCGAAAGAGAATCAAGCATGTGTACAGGGGCATAAACGCAGCAGTGATAGGATTGGAGAGGTTCGGTGAGCAAATGAAGACCCTTTGAAGTCATATTGCATGGTACCCATTCCACGGGTTTCAACTACCCAGGTTTAAGGTATTCTTCCTTCAGGTAAAACATGCATGTGGAACCTAGAGTATGATCAACCATGTGATCGGGAGACGTGTTCAAATATGTCTCAGTTTTCGTACCCTGGTACTCGGGTGCAACATTCCAGACGCTTTACTAACACCCTCCCGACTTGGAGAGTCAGTCCCTTTAACCTCCTGTTTTTGCCCAGTTTGCAAATTCTGCGGAAGATGAACAGGAATAGCGAGAACCAATGAGAGACTAGCTGGAGGTGTCTGGACGGGCAAATTTAACTCTCATTTCCCACCAGGAAGAGGAAATAACCAAAGGCTCAGCGTGCCGTGCCGGAACCAGATTAGGGCCTGAAGCCATCCTGCGGTGTTGCGGCCAGCTCAAAAGAAAGCGAGTTGAAGAAAGGAGCTCAGGGGCACTGTAATTCACAAACCTGCAGAGTTATAAATGACAGCTATCGTCCAAAAATATACTGAAGTAAGGCTGCCAAGAGGACTTGAAAGCGGGGCAGAATTGCAGGAAACCGATTTCAGGAGGTAGACTGGAATTGCATTGAAAGCATAGGAAAAGAGGCAGAACGTCCACAATGATGCACTTGGCCAAAAAGGGCGTATGCGTTTTTTCCTGAATATATTCAGGAAAAAACGCATACGCCCTTTTTGGCCAACCAAGCAAGCTTGCAAAGGAAATCTGCACTACAATGAAGTCTCACTTCCCCCCGGTCAAAAGGGCCATCTGAAAAAAGTGTAAAATCCAGAAAGGCAGGACAGTCCATGGAGAACTGGGAGCCTTGTTATGCTGATGGGCGGGATGTAAATTGCCAACAGACACTCGGGAGAAGTGTATGGTGTTTCCTGAAACATCTAAAAAACAAAGCAACAGAGCCTAGGGCACTTCCAATTATGGTCCTATAGCTTAGGGAAATTAAAATCAAAAAGACACAGCCACCCCAAAGTTTGGGACGCCTCTGTTTACAAGAACCTCGTTTACAGTACAAGTTCAACATCGCAGAAAGTGAAAAATGGATAAAGAAGTTGTGGTATTTACTTACAAAGCAATATCACTCAGCAATGAAATCTATGTCATCAGGCCCTTAGCAGCACAATGAGTGGATTCAGGTATGATGATTCTAACTGAAATAAGTCACACAGAAAAAGAAACATCATAAGATATCAGTAATACACAGAATGTAAACTTGGCTACACAGGAACTGAATTACAGAACAGAACAGGGTCTCAAATTTAGAAAACCAACTTATGCTTGCTTAAGGGTAAAGGTGAGTTGGGGTGCTGCATAAAACCAGAGATTGAAATGAGCACAGATAAAGTTCCTTAAGCCAAATATGGAATAGACAAGAGCTACTCCTTGCTCAACGAAATGGACTCAACACCGCATATTAAACGCCTAAGAATGTACCTGACTAGTAAGTATCTTAAAACCTATGGATTGCTATGTCTCCGAAGGAGAATCAAGCATGTGTACAGGGGCATAAACGCAGCAGTGATAGGATTGGAGAGGTTCGGTGAGCAAATGAAGACCCTTTGAAGTCATATTGCATGGTACCCATTCCACGGGTTTCAACTACCCAGGTTTAAGGTATTCTTCCTTCAGCTAAAACATGCATGTGGAACCTAGAGTATGATCAACCATGTGATCGGGAGACGTGTTCAAATATGTCTCAGTTTTCGTACCCTGGTACTCGGGTGCAACATTCCAGACGCTTTACTAACATCCTCCCGACTTGGAGAGTCAGTCCCTTTAACCTCCTGTTTGGCCCAGTTTGCAATTTCTGCGGAAGATGAACAGGAATAGCGAGAACCAATGAGAGACTAGCTGGAGGTGTCTGGACGGGCAAATTTAACTCTCATTTCCCACCAGGAAGAGGAATTAACCAAAGGCTCAGCGTGCCGTGCCGGAACCAGATTAGGGCCTGAAGCCATCCTGCGGTGTTGCGGCCAGCTCAAAAGAAAGCGAGTTGAAGAAAGGAGCTCAGGGGCACTGTAATTCACAAACCTGCAGAGTTATAAATGACAGCTATCGTCCAAAAATATACTGAAGTAAGGCTGCCAAGAGGACTTGAAAGCGGGGCAGAATTGCAGGAAACCGATTTCAGGAGGTAGACTGGAATTGCATTGAAAGCATAGGAAAAGAGGCAGAACGTCCACAATGATGCACTTGGCCAAAAAGGGCGTATGCGTTTTTTCCTGAATATATTCAGGAAAAAACGCATACGCCCTTTTTGGCCAACCAAGCAAGCTTGCAAAGGAAATCTGCACTACAATGAAGTCTCACTTCCCCCCGGTCAAAAGGGCCATCTGAAAAAAGTGTAAAATCCAGAAAGGCAGGACAGGCCATGGAGAACTGGGAGCCTTGTTATGCTGATGGGCGGGATGTAAATTGCCAACAGACACTCGGGAGAAGTGTATGGTGTTTCCTGAAACATCTAAAAAACAAAGCAACAGAGCCTAGGGCACTTCCACTTATGGTCCTATAGCTTAGGGAAATTAAAATCAAAAAGACACAGCCACCCCAAAGTTTGGGACGCCTCTGTTTACAAGAACCTCGTTTACAGTACAAGTTCAACATCGCAGAAAGTGAAAAATGGATAAAGAAGTTGTGGTATTTACTTACAAAGCAATATCACTCAGCAATGAAATCTATGTCATCAGGCCCTTAGCAGCACAATGAGTGGATTCAGGTATGATGATTCTAACTGAAATAAGTCACACAGAAAAAGAAACATCATAAGATATCAGTAATACACGGAATGTAAACTTGGCTACACAGGAACTGAATTACAGAACAGAACAGGGTCTCAAATTTAGAAAACCAACTTATGCTTGCTTAAGGGTAAAGGTGAGTTGGGGTGCTGCATAAAACCAGAGATTGAAATGAGCACAGATAAAGTTCCTTAAGCCAAATATGGAATAGACAAGAGCTACTCCTTGCTCAACGAAATGGACTCAACACCGCATATTAAACGCCTAAGAATGTACCTGACTAGTAAGTATCTTAAAACCTATGGATTGCTATGTCTCCGAAGGAGAATCAAGCATGTGTACAGGGGCATAAACGCAGCAGTGATAGGATTGGAGAGGTTCGGTGAGCAAATGAAGACCCTTTGAAGTCATATTGCATGGTACCCATTCCACGGGTTTCAACTACCCAGGTTTAAGGTATTCTTCCTTCAGCTAAAACATGCATGTGGAACCTAGAGTATGATCAACCATGTGATCGGGAGACGTGTTCAAATATGTCTCAGTTTTCGTACCCTGGTACTCGGGTGCAACATTCCAGACGCTTTACTAACATCCTCCCAACTTGGAGAGTCAGTCCCTTTAACCTCCTGTTTGGCCCAGTTTGCAATTTCTGCGGAAGATGAACAGGAATAGCGAGAACCAATGAGAGACTAGCTGGAGGTGTCTGGACGGGCAAATTTAACTCTCATTTCCCACCAGGAAGAGGAATTAACCAAAGGCTCAGCGTGCCGTGCCGGAACCAGATTAGGGCCTGAAGCCATCCTGCGGTGTTGCGGCCAGCTCAAAAGAAAGCGAGTTGAAGAAAGGAGCTCAGGGGCACTGTAATTCACAAACCTGCAGAGTTATAAATGACAGCTATCGTCCAAAAATATACTGAAGTAAGGCTGCCAAGAGGACTTGAAAGCGGGGCAGAATTGCAGGAAACCGATTTCAGGAGGTAGACTGGAATTGCATTGAAAGCATAGGAAAAGAGGCAGAACGTCCACAATGATGCACTTGGCCAAAAAGGGCGTATGCGTTTTTTCCTGAATATATTCAGGAAAAAACACATACGCCCTTTTTGGCCAACCAAGCAAGCTTGCAAAGGAAATCTGCACTACAATGAAGTCTCACTTCCCCCCGGTCAAAAGGGCCATCTGAAAAAAGTGTAAAATCCAGAAAGGCAGGACAGGCCATGGAGAACTGGGAGCCTTGTTATGCTGATGGGCGGGATGTAAATTGCCAACAGACATTCGGGAGAAGTGTATGGTGTTTCCTGAAACATCTAAAAAACAAAGCAACAGAGCCTAGGGCACTTCCACTTATGGTCCTATAGCTTAGGGAAATTAAAATCAAAAAGACACAGCCACCCCAAAGTTTGGGACGCCTCTGTTTACAAGAACCTCGTTTACAGTACAAGTTCAACATCGCAGAAAGTGAAAAATGGATAAAGAAGTTGTGGTATTTACTTACAAAGCAATATCACTCAGCAATGAAATCTATGTCATCAGGCCCTTAGCAGCACAATGAGTGGATTCAGGTATGATGATTCTAACTGAAATAAGTCACACAGAAAAAGAAACATCATAAGATATCAGTAATACACGGAATGTAAACTTGGCTACACAGGAACTGAATTACAGAACAGAACAGGGTCTCAAATTTAGAAAACCAACTTATGCTTGCTTAAGGGTAAAGGTGAGTTGGGGTGCTGCATAAAACCAGAGATTGAAATGAGCACAGATAAAGTTCCTTAAGCCAAATATGGAATAGACAAGAGCTACTCCTTGCTCAACGAAATGGACTCAACACCGCATATTAAACGCCTAAGAATGTACCTGACTAGTAAGTATCTTAAAACCTATGGATTGCTATGTCTCCGAAAGAGAATCAAGCATGTGTACAGGGGCATAAACGCAGCAGTGATAGGATTGGAGAGGTTCGGTGAGCAAATGAAGACCCTTTGAAGTCATATTGCATGGTACCCATTCCACGGGTTTCAACTACCCAGTTTTAAGGTATTCTTCCTTCAGGTAAAACATGCATGTGGAACCTAGAGTATGATCAACCATGTGATCGGGAGACGTGTTCAAATATGTCTCAGTTTTCGTACCCTGGTACTCGGGTGCAACATTCCAGACGCTTTACTAACACCCTCCCGACTTGGAGAGTCAGTCCCTTTAACCTCCTGTTTGGCCCAGTTTGCAAATTCTGCGGAAGATGAACAGGAATAGTGAGAACCAATGAGAGACTAGCTGGAGGTGTCTGGACGGGCAAATTTAACTCTCATTTCCCACCAGGAAGAGGAAATAACCAAAGGCTCAGCGTGCCGTGCCGGAACCAGATTAGGGCCTGAAGCCATCCTGCGGTGTTGCGGCCAGCTCAAAAGAAAGCGAGTTGAAGAAAGGAGCTCAGGGGCACTGTAATTCACAAACCTGCAGAGTTATAAATGACAGCTATCGTCCAAAAATATACTGAAGTAAGGCTGCCAAGAGGACTTGAAAGCGGGGCAGAATTGCAGGAAACCGATTTCAGGAGGTAGACTGGAATTGCATTGAAAGCATAGGAAAAGAGGCAGAACGTCCACAATGATGCACTTGGCCAAAAAGGGCGTATGCGTTTTTTCCTGAATATATTCAGGAAAAAACGCATACGCCCTTTTTGGCCAACCAAGCAAGCTTGCAAAGGAAATCTGCACTACAATGAAGTCTCACTTCCCCCCGGTCAAAAGGGCCATCTGAAAAAAGTGTAAAATCCAGAAAGGCAGGACAGGCCATGGAGAACTGGGAGCCTTGTTATGCTGATGGGCGGGATGTAAATTGCCAACAGACACTCGGGAGAAGTGTATGGTGTTTCCTGAAACATCTAAAAAACAAAGCAACAGAGCCTAGGGCACTTCCAATTATGGTCCTATAGCTTAGGGAAATTAAAATCAAAAAGACACAGCCACCCCAAAGTTTGGGACGCCTCTGTTTACAAGAACCTCGTTTACAGTACAAGTTCAACATCGCAGAAAGTGAAAAATGGATAAAGAAGTTGTGGTATTTACTTACAAAGCAATATCACTCAGCAATGAAATCTATGTCATCAGGCCCTTAGCAGCACAATGAGTGGATTCAGGTATGATGATTCTAACTGAAATAAGTCACACAGAAAAAGAAACATCATAAGATATCAGTAATACACAGAATGTAAACTTGGCTACACAGGAACTGAATTACAGAACAGAACAGGGTCTCAAATTTAGAAAACCAACTTATGCTTGCTTAAGGGTAAAGGTGAGTTGGGGTGCTGCATAAAACCAGAGATTGAAATGAGCACAGATAAAGTTCCTTAAGCCAAATATGGAATAGACAAGAGCTACTCCTTGCTCAACGAAATGGACTCAACACCGCATATTAAACGCCTAAGAATGTACCTGACTAGTAAGTATCTTAAAACCTATGGATTGCTATGTCTCCGAAGGAGAATCAAGCATGTGTACAGGGGCATAAACGCAGCAGTGATAGGATTGGAGAGGTTCGGTGAGCAAATGAAGACCCTTTGAAGTCATATTGCATGGTACCCATTCCACGGGTTTCAACTACCCAGGTTTAAGGTATTCTTCCTTCAGCTAAAACATGCATGTGGAACCTAGAGTATGATCAACCATGTGATCGGGAGACGTGTTCAAATATGTCTCAGTTTTCGTACCCTGGTACTCGGGTGCAACATTCCAGACGCTTTACTAACATCCTCCCGACTTGGAGAGTCAGTCCCTTTAACCTCCTGTTTGGCCCAGTTTGCAATTTCTGCGGAAGATGAACAGGAATAGCGAGAACCAATGAGAGACTAGCTGGAGGTGTCTGGACGGGCAAATTTAACTCTCATTTCCCACCAAGGACAGGAATTAACCAAAGGCTCAGCGTGCCGTGCTGGAACCAGATTAGGGCCTGAAGCAATCCTGCGGTGTTGCGGCCAGCTCACAAGAAAGCGAGATGAAGAACGGAGCTCAGGGGCACTGTAATTCACAAACCTGCAGAGTTATAAATGACAGCAATCGTCCAAAAATATACTGAAGTAAGGCTGCCAAGAGGACTTGAAAGCGGGGCAGAATTGCAGGAAACCGATTTCAGGAGGTAGACTGGAATTGCATTTTAAGCATAGGAAAAGAGGCAGAACGTCCACAATGATGCACTTGGCCATAAAGGGCGTATGCGTTTTTTCCTGAATCAGGAAAAAACGCATACGCACTTTTTGGCCAACCAAGCAAGCTTGCAAAGGAAATCTGCACTACAATGAAGTCTCACTTCCCCCTGGTCAAAAGGGCCATCTGAGAAAAGTGTAAAATCCAGAAAGGCAGGACAGGCCATGGAGAACTGGGAGCCTTGTTATGCTGATGGGCGTGATGTAAATTGCCAACAGACACACGGGAGAAGTGTATGGTGTTTCCTGAAACATCTAAAAAACAAAGCAACAGAGCCTAGGGCACTTCCACTTATGGTCCTATAGCTTAGGGAAATTAAAATCAAAAAGACACAGCCACCCCAAAGTTTGGGACGCCTCTGTTTACAAGAACCTCGTTTACAGTACAAGTTCAACATCGCAGAAAGTGAAAAATGGATAAAGAAGTTGTGGTATTTACTTACAAAGCAATATCACTCAGCAATGAAATCTATGTCATCAGGCCCTTAGCAGCACAATGAGTGGATTCAGGTATGATGACTCTAACTGAAATAAGTCACACAGAAAAAGAAACATCATAAGATATCAGTAATACACGGAATGTAAACTTGGCTACACAGGAACTGAATTACAGAACAGAACAGGGTCTCAAATTTAGAAAACCAACTTATGCTTGCTTAAGGGTAAAGGTGAGTTGGGGTGCTGCATAAAACCAGAGATTGAAATGAGCACAGATAAAGTTCCTTAAGCCAAATATGGAATAGACAAGAGCTACTCCTTGCTCAACGAAATGGACTCAACACCGCATATTAAATGCCTAAGAATGTACCTGACTAGTAAGTATCTTAAAACCTATGGATTGCTATGTCTCCGAAAGAGAATCAAGCATGTGTACAGGGGCATAAACGCAGCAGTGATAGGATTGGAGAGGTTCGGTGAGCAAATGAAGACCCTTTGAAGTCATATTGCATGGTACCCATTCCACGGGTTTCAACTACCCAGTTTTAAGGTATTCTTCCTACAGGTAAAACATGCATGTGGAACCTAGAGTATGATCAACCATGTGATCGGGAGACGTGTTCAAATATGTCTCAGTTTTCGTACCCTGATACTCGGGTGCAATATTCTAGACGCTTTACTAACACCCTCCCGACTTGGAGAGTCAGTCCCTTTAACCTCCTGTTTGGCCCAGTTTGCAATTTCTGCGGAAGATGAACAGGAATAGCGAGAACCAATGAGAGACTAGCTGGAGGTGTCTGGACGGGCAAATTTAACTCTCATTTCCCACCAGGAAGAGGAATTAACCAAAGGCTCAGCGTGCCGTGCCGGAACCAGATTAGGGCCTGAAGCCATCCTGCGGTGTTGCGGCCAGCTCAAAAGAAAGCGAGTTGAAGAAAGGAGCTCAGGGGCACTGTAATTCACAAACCTGCAGAGTTATAAATGACAGCTATCGTCCAAAAATATACTGAAGTAAGGCTGCCAAGAGGACTTGAAAGCGGGGCAGAATTGCAGGAAACCGATTTCAGGAGGTAGACTGGAATTGCATTGAAAGCATAGGAAAAGAGGCAGAACGTCCACAATGATGCACTTGGCCAAAAAGGGCGTATGCGTTTTTTCCTGAATATATTCAGGAAAAAACGCATACGCCCTTTTTGGCCAACCAAGCAAGCTTGCAAAGGAAATCTGCACTACAATGAAGTCTCACTTCCCCCCGGTCAAAAGGGCCATCTGAAAAAAGTGTAAAATCCAGAAAGGCAGGACAGGCCATGGAGAACTGGGAGCCTTGTTATGCTGATGGGCGGGATGTAAATTGCCAACAGACACTCGGGAGAAGTGTATGGTGTTTCCTGAAACATCTAAAAAACAAAGCAACAGAGCCTAGGGCACTTCCACTTATGGTCCTATAGCTTAGGGAAATTAAAATCAAAAAGACACAGCCACCCCAAAGTTTGGGACGCCTCTGTTTACAAGAACCTCATTTACAGTACAAGTTCAACATCGCAGAAAGTGAAAAATGGATAAAGAAGTTGTGGTATTTACTTACAAAGCAATATCACTCAGCAATGAAATCTATGTCATCAGGCCCTTAGCAGCACAATGAGTGGATTCAGGTATGATGATTCTAACTGAAATAAGTCACACAGAAAAAGAAACATCATAAGATATCAGTAATACACGGAATGTAAACTTGGCTACACAGGAACTGAATTACAGAACAGAACAGGGTCTCAAATTTAGAAAACCAACTTATGCTTGCTTAAGGGTAAAGGTGAGTTGGGGTGCTGCATAAAACCAGAGATTGAAATGAGCACAGATAAAGTTCCTTAAGCCAAATATGGAATAGACAAGAGCTACTCCTTGCTCAACGAAATGGACTCAACACCGCATATTAAACGCCTAAGAATGTACCTGACTAGTAAGTATCTTAAAACCTATGGATTGCTATGTCTCCGAAGGAGAATCAAGCATGTGTACAGGGGCATAAACGCAGCAGTGATAGGATTGGAGAGGTTCGGTGAGCAAATGAAGACCCTTTGAAGTCATATTGCATGGTACCCATTCCACGGGTTTCAACTACCCAGGTTTAAGGTATTCTTCCTTCAGCTAAAACATGCATGTGGAACCTAGAGTATGATCAACCATGTGATCGGGAGACGTGTTCAAATATGTCTCAGTTTTCGTACCCTGGTACTCGGGTGCAACATTCCAGACGCTTTACTAACACCCTCCCAACTTGGAGAGTCAGTCCCTTTAACCTCCTGTTTGGCCCAGTTTGCAATTTCTGCGGAAGATGAACAGGAATAGCGAGAACCAATGAGAGACTAGCTGGAGGTGTCTGGACGGGCAAATTTAACTCTCATTTCCCACCAGGAAGAGGAATTAACCAAAGGCTCAGCGTGCCGTGCCGGAACCAGATTAGGGCCTGAAGCCATCCTGCGGTGTTGCGGCCAGCTCAAAAGAAAGCGAGTTGAAGAAAGGAGCTCAGGGGCACTGTAATTCACAAACCTGCAGAGTTATAAATGACAGCTATCGTCCAAAAATATACTGAAGTAAGGCTGCCAAGAGGACTTGAAAGCGGGGCAGAATTGCAGGAAACCGATTTCAGGAGGTAGACTGTAATTGCATTGAAAGCATAGGAAAAGAGGCAGAACGTCCACCATGATGCACTTGGCCAAAAAGGGCGTATGCGTTTTTTCCTGAATATATTCAGGAAAAAACGCATACGCCCTTTTTGGCCAACCAAGCAAGCTTGCAAAGGAAATCTGCACTACAATGAAGTCTCACTTCCCCCCGGTCAAAAGGGCCATCTGAAAAAAGTGTAAAATCCAGAAAGGCAGGACAGGCCATGGAGAACTGGGAGCCTTGTTATGCTGATGGGCGGGATGTAAATTGCCAACAGACACTCGGGAGAAGTGTATGGTGTTTCCTGAAACATCTAAAAAACAAAGCAACAGAGCCTAGGGCACTTCCACTTATGGTCCTATAGCTTAGGGAAATTAAAATCAAAAAGACACAGCCACCCCAAAGTTTGGGACGCCTCTGTTTACAAGAACCTCGTTTACAGTACAAGTTCAACATCGCAGAAAGTGAAAAATGGATAAAGAAGTTGTGGTATTTACTTACAAAGCAATATCACTCAGCAATGAAATCTATGTCATCAGGCCCTTAGCAGCACAATGAGTGGATTCAGGTATGATGATTCTAACTGAAATAAGTCACACAGAAAAAGAAACATCATAAGATATCAGTAATACACGGAATGTAAACTTGGCTACACAGGAACTGAATTACAGAACAGAACAGGGTCTCAAATTTAGAAAACCAACTTATGCTTGCTTAAGGGTAAAGGTGAGTTGGGGTGCTGCATAAAACCAGAGATTGAAATGAGCACAGATAAAGTTCCTTAAGCCAAATATGGAATAGACAAGAGCTACTCCTTGCTCAACGAAATGGACTCAACACCGCATATTAAACGCCTAAGAATGTACCTGACTAGTAAGTATCTTAAAACCTATGGATTGCTATGTCTCCGAAAGAGAATCAAGCATGTGTACAGGGGCATAAACGCAGCAGTGATAGGATTGGAGAGGTTCGGTGAGCAAATGAAGACCCTTTGAAGTCATATTGCATGGTACCCATTCCACGGGTTTCAACTACCCAGTTTTAAGGTATTCTTCCTTCAGGTAAAACATGCATGTGGAACCTAGAGTATGATCAACCATGTGATCGGGAGACGTGTTCAAATATGTCTCAGTTTTCGTACCCTGGTACTCGGGTGCAACATTCCAGACGCTTTACTAACACCCTCCCGACTTGGAGAGTCAGTCCCTTTAACCTCCTGTTTGGCCCAGTTTGCAAATTCTGCGGAAGATGAACAGGAATAGTGAGAACCAATGAGAGACTAGCTGGAGGTGTCTGGACGGGCAAATTTAACTCTCATTTCCCACCAGGAAGAGGAAATAACCAAAGGCTCAGCGTGCCGTGCCGGAACCAGATTAGGGCCTGAAGCCATCCTGCGGTGTTGCGGCCAGCTCAAAAGAAAGCGAGTTGAAGAAAGGAGCTCAGGGGCACTGTAATTCACAAACCTGCAGAGTTATAAATGACAGCTATCGTCCAAAAATATACTGAAGTAAGGCTGCCAAGAGGACTTGAAAGCGGGGCAGAATTGCAGGAAACCGATTTCAGGAGGTAGACTGGAATTGCATTGAAAGCATAGGAAAAGAGGCAGAACGTCCACAATGATGCACTTGGCCAAAAAGGGCGTATGCGTTTTTTCCTGAATATATTCAGGAAAAAACGCATACGCCCTTTTTGGCCAACCAAGCAAGCTTGCAAAGGAAATCTGCACTACAATGAAGTCTCACTTCCCCCCGGTCAAAAGGGCCATCTGAAAAAAGTGTAAAATCCAGAAAGGCAGGACAGGCCATGGAGAACTGGGAGCCTTGTTATGCTGATGGGCGGGATGTAAATTGCCAACAGACACTCGGGAGAAGTGTATGGTGTTTCCTGAAACATCTAAAAAACAAAGCAACAGAGCCTAGGGCACTTCCAATTATGGTCCTATAGCTTAGGGAAATTAAAATCAAAAAGACACAGCCACCCCAAAGTTTGGGACGCCTCTGTTTACAAGAACCTCGTTTACAGTACAAGTTCAACATCGCAGAAAGTGAAAAATGGATAAAGAAGTTGTGGTATTTACTTACAAAGCAATATCACTCAGCAATGAAATCTATGTCATCAGGCCCTTAGCAGCACAATGAGTGGATTCAGGTATGATGATTCTAACTGAAATAAGTCACACAGAAAAAGAAACATCATAAGATATCAGTAATACACAGAATGTAAACTTGGCTACACAGGAACTGAATTACAGAACAGAACAGGGTCTCAAATTTAGAAAACCAACTTATGCTTGCTTAAGGGTAAAGGTGAGTTGGGGTGCTGCATAAAACCAGAGATTGAAATGAGCACAGATAAAGTTCCTTAAGCCAAATATGGAATAGACAAGAGCTACTCCTTGCTCAACGAAATGGACTCAACACCGCATATTAAACGCCTAAGAATGTACCTGACTAGTAAGTATCTTAAAACCTATGGATTGCTATGTCTCCGAAGGAGAATCAAGCATGTGTACAGGGGCATAAACGCAGCAGTGATAGGATTGGAGAGGTTCGGTGAGCAAATGAAGACCCTTTGAAGTCATATTGCATGGTACCCATTCCACGGGTTTCAACTACCCAGGTTTAAGGTATTCTTCCTTCAGCTAAAACATGCATGTGGAACCTAGAGTATGATCAACCATGTGATCGGGAGACGTGTTCAAATATGTCTCAGTTTTCGTACCCTGGTACTCGGGTGCAACATTCCAGACGCTTTACTAACATCCTCCCGACTTGGAGAGTCAGTCCCTTTAACCTCCTGTTTGGCCCAGTTTGCAATTTCTGCGGAAGATGAACAGGAATAGCGAGAACCAATGAGAGACTAGCTGGAGGTGTCTGGACGGGCAAATTTAACTCTCATTTCCCACCAAGGACAGGAATTAACCAAAGGCTCAGCGTGCCGTGCTGGAACCAGATTAGGGCCTGAAGCAATCCTGCGGTGTTGCGGCCAGCTCACAAGAAAGCGAGATGAAGAACGGAGCTCAGGGGCACTGTAATTCACAAACCTGCAGAGTTATAAATGACAGCAATCGTCCAAAAATATACTGAAGTAAGGCTGCCAAGAGGACTTGAAAGCGGGGCAGAATTGCAGGAAACCGATTTCAGGAGGTAGACTGGAATTGCATTTTAAGCATAGGAAAAGAGGCAGAACGTCCACAATGATGCACTTGGCCAAAAAGGGCGTATGCGTTTTTTCCTGAATCAGGAAAAAACGCATACGCACTTTTTGGCCAACCAAGCAAGCTTGCAAAGGAAATCTGCACTACAATGAAGTCTCACTTCCCCCTGGTCAAAAGGGCCATCTGAGAAAAGTGTAAAATCCAGAAAGGCAGGACAGGCCATGGAGAACTGGGAGCCTTGTTATGCTGATGGGCGGGATGTAAATTGCCAACAGACACTCGGGAGAAGTGTATGGTGTTTCCTGAAACATCTAAAAAACAAAGCAACAGAGCCTAGGGCACTTCCACTTATGGTCCTATAGCTTAGGGAAATTAAAATCAAAAAGACACAGCCACCCCACAGTTTGGGACGCCTCTGTTTACAAGAACCTCGTTTACAGTACAAGTTCAACATCGCAGAAAGTGAAAAATGGATAAAGAAGTTGTGGTATTTACTTACAAAGCAATATCACTCAGCAATGAAATCTATGTCATCAGGCCCTTAGCAGCACAATGAGTGGATTCAGGTATGATGACTTTAACTGAAATAAGTCACACAGAAAAAGAAACATCATAAGATATCAGTAATACACGGAATGTAAACTTGGCTACACAGGAACTGAATTACAGAACAGAACAGGGTCTCAAATTTAGAAAACCAACTTATGCTTGCTTAAGGGTAAAGGTGAGTTGGGGTGCTGCATAAAACCAGAGATTGAAATGAGCACAGATAAAGTTCCTTAAGCCAAATATGGAATAGACAAGAGCTACTCCTTGCTCAACGAAATGGACTCAACACCGCATATTAAATGCCTAAGAATGTACCTGACTAGTAAGTATCTTAAAACCTATGGATTGCTATGTCTCCGAAAGAGAATCAAGCATGTGTACAGGGGCATAAACGCAGCAGTGATAGGATTGGAGAGGTTCGGTGAGCAAATGAAGACCCTTTGAAGTCATATTGCATGGTACCCATTCCACGGGTTTCAACTACCCAGTTTTAAGGTATTCTTCCTACAGGTAAAACATGCATGTGGAACCTAGAGTATGATCAACCATGTGATCGGGAGACGTGTTCAAATATGTCTCAGTTCTCGTACCCTGGTACTCGGGTGCAATATTCTAGACGCTTTACTAACACCCTCCCGACTTGGAGAGTCAGTCCCTTTAACCTCCTGTTTGGCCCAGTTTGCAATTTCTGCGGAACATGAACAGGAATAGCGAGAACCAATGAGAGACTAGCTGGAGGTGTCTGGACGGGCAAATTTAACTCTCATTTCCCACCAGGAAGAGGAATTAACCAAAGGCTCAGCGTGCCGTGCCGGAACCAGATTAGGGCCTGAAGCCATCCTGCGGTGTTGCGGCCAGCTCAAAAGAAAGCGAGTTGAAGAAAGGAGCTCAGGGGCACTGTAATTCACAAACCTGCAGAGTTATAAATGACAGCTATCGTCCAAAAATATACTGAAGTAAGGCTGCCAAGAGGACTTGAAAGCGGGGCAGAATTGCAGGAAACCGATTTCAGGAGGTAGACTGGAATTGCATTGAAAGCATAGGAAAAGAGGCAGAACGTCCACAATGATGCACTTGGCCAAAAAGGGCGTATGCGTTTTTTCCTGAATATATTCAGGAAAAAACGCATACGCACTTTTTGGCCAACCAAGCAAGCTTGCAAAGGAAATCTGCACTACAATGAAGTCTCACTTCCCCCCAGTCAAAAGGGCCATCTGAAAAAAGTGTAAAATCCAGAAAGGCAGGACAGGCCATGGAGAACTGGGAGCCTTGTTATGCAGATGGGTGGGATGTAAATTGCCAACAGACACTCGGGAGAAGTGTATGGTGTTTCCTGAAACATCTAAAAAACAAAGCAACAGAGCCTAGGGCACTTCCACTTATGGTCCTATAGCTTAGGGAAATTAAAATCAAAAAGACACAGCCACCCCAAAGTTTGGGACGCCTCTGTTTACAAGAACCTCGTTTACAGTACAAGTTCAACATCGC
Organism: Pseudorca crassidens; assembly: GCF_039906515.1. NCBI lineage: Eukaryota > Metazoa > Chordata > Mammalia > Artiodactyla > Delphinidae > Pseudorca > Pseudorca crassidens. The sequence goes on along the minus strand of NW_027136325.1, from coordinate 1,234,003 downwards.
AGAAAGTGAAAAATGGATAAAGAAGTTGTGGTATTTACTTACAAAGCAATATCACTCAGCAATGAAATCTATGTCATCAGGCCCTTAGCAGCACAATGAGTGGATTCAGGTATGATGATTCTAACTGAAATAAGTCACACAGAAAAAGAAACATCATAAGATATCAGTAATACACGGAATGTAAACTTGGCTACACAGGAACTGAATTACAGAACAGAACAGGGTCTCAAATTTAGAAAACCAACTTATGCTTGCTTAAGGGTAAAGGTGAGTTGGGGTGCTGCATAAAACCAGAGATTGAAATGAGCACAGATAAAGTTCCTTAAGCCAAATATGGAATAGACAAGAGCTACTCCTTGCTCAACGAAATGGACTCAACACCGCATATTAAATGCCTAAGAATGTACCTGACTAGTAAGTATCTTAAAACCTATGGATTGCTATGTCTCCGAAGGAGAATCAAGCATGTGTACAGGGGCATAAACGCAGCAGTGATAGGATTGGAGAGGTTCGGTGAGCAAATGAAGACCCTTTGAAGTCATATTGCATGGTACCCATTCCACGGGTTTCAACTACCCAGGTTTAAGGTATTCTTCCTTCAGCTAAAACATGCATGTGGAACCTAGAGTATGATCAACCATGTGATCGGGAGACGTGTTCAAATATGTCTCAGTTTTCGTACCCTGGTACTCGGGTGCAACATTCCAGACGCTTTACTAACATCCTCCCGACTTGGAGAGTCAGTCCCTTTAACCTCCTGTTTGGCCCAGTTTGCAATTTCTGCGGAAGATGAACAGGAATAGCGAGAACCAATGAGAGACTAGCTGGAGGTGTCTGGACGGGCAAATTTAACTCTCATTTCCCACCAAGGACAGGAATTAACCAAAGGCTCAGCGTGCCGTGCTGGAACCAGATTAGGGCCTGAAGCAATCCTGCGGTGTTGCGGCCAGCTCACAAGAAAGCGAGATGAAGAACGGAGCTCAGGGGCACTGTAATTCACAAACCTGCAGAGTTATAAATGACAGCAATCGTCCAAAAATATACTGAAGTAAGGCTGCCAAGAGGACTTGAAAGCGGGGCAGAATTGCAGGAAACCGATTTCAGGAGGTAGACTGGAATTGCATTTTAAGCATAGGAAAAGAGGCAGAACGTCCACAATGATGCACTTGGCCAAAAAGGGCGTATGCGTTTTTTCCTGAATCAGGAAAAAACGCATACGCACTTTTTGGCCAACCAAGCAAGCTTGCAAAGGAAATCTGCACTACAATGAAGTCTCACTTCCCCCTGGTCAAAAGGGCCATCTGAGAAAAGTGTAAAATCCAGAAAGGCAGGACAGGCCATGGAGAACTGGGAGCCTTGTTATGCTGATGGGCGGGATGTAAATTGCCAACAGACACTCGGGAGAAGTGTATGGTGTTTCCTGAAACATCTAAAAAACAAAGCAACAGAGCCTAGGGCACTTCCACTTATGGTCCTATAGCTTAGGGAAATTAAAATCAAAAAGACACAGCCACCCCACAGTTTGGGACGCCTCTGTTTACAAGAACCTCGTTTACAGTACAAGTTCAACATCGCAGAAAGTGAAAAATGGATAAAGAAGTTGTGGTATTTACTTACAAAGCAATATCACTCAGCAATGAAATCTATGTCATCAGGCCCTTAGCAGCACAATGAGTGGATTCAGGTATGATGACTTTAACTGAAATAAGTCACACAGAAAAAGAAACATCATAAGATATCAGTAATACACGGAATGTAAACTTGGCTACACAGGAACTGAATTACAGAACAGAACAGGGTCTCAAATTTAGAAAACCAACTTATGCTTGCTTAAGGGTAAAGGTGAGTTGGGGTGCTGCATAAAACCAGAGATTGAAATGAGCACAGATAAAGTTCCTTAAGCCAAATATGGAATAGACAAGAGCTACTCCTTGCTCAACGAAATGGACTCAACACCGCATATTAAATGCCTAAGAATGTACCTGACTAGTAAGTATCTTAAAACCTATGGATTGCTATGTCTCCGAAAGAGAATCAAGCATGTGTACAGGGGCATAAACGCAGCAGTGATAGGATTGGAGAGGTTCGGTGAGCAAATGAAGACCCTTTGAAGTCATATTGCATGGTACCCATTCCACGGGTTTCAACTACCCAGTTTTAAGGTATTCTTCCTACAGGTAAAACATGCATGTGGAACCTAGAGTATGATCAACCATGTGATCGGGAGACGTGTTCAAATATGTCTCAGTTCTCGTACCCTGGTACTCGGGTGCAATATTCTAGACGCTTTACTAACACCCTCCCGACTTGGAGAGTCAGTCCCTTTAACCTCCTGTTTGGCCCAGTTTGCAATTTCTGCGGAAGATGAACAGGAATAGCGAGAACCAATGAGAGACTAGCTGGAGGTGTCTGGACGGGCAAATTTAACTCTCATTTCCCACCAGGAAGAGGAATTAACCAAAGGCTCAGCGTGCCGTGCCGGAACCAGATTAGGGCCTGAAGCCATCCTGCGGTGTTGCGGCCAGCTCAAAAGAAAGCGAGTTGAAGAAAGGAGCTCAGGGGCACTGTAATTCACAAACCTGCAGAGTTATAAATGACAGCTATCGTCCAAAAATATACTGAAGTAAGGCTGCCAAGAGGACTTGAAAGCGGGGCAGAATTGCAGGAAACCGATTTCAGGAGGTAGACTGGAATTGCATTGAAAGCATAGGAAAAGAGGCAGAACGTCCACAATGATGCACTTGGCCAAAAAGGGCGTATGCGTTTTTTCCTGAATATATTCAGGAAAAAACGCATACGCACTTTTTGGCCAACCAAGCAAGCTTGCAAAGGAAATCTGCACTACAATGAAGTCTCACTTCCCCCTGGTCAAAAGGGCCATCTGAGAAAAGTGTAAAATCCAGAAAGGCAGGACAGGCCATGGAGAACTGGGAGCCTTGTTATGCTGATGGGCGGGATGTAAATTGCCAACAGACACTCGGGAGAAGTGTATGGTGTTTCCTGAAACATCTAAAAAACAAAGCAACAGAGCCTAGGGCACTTCCACTTATGGTCCTATAGCTTAGGGAAATTAAAATCAAAAAGACACAGCCACCCCAAAGTTTGGGACGCCTCTGTTTACAAGAACCTCGTTTACAGTACAAGTTCAACATCGCAGAAAGTGAAAAATGGATAAAGAAGTTGTGGTATTTACTTACAAAGCAATATCACTCAGCAATGAAATCTATGTCATCAGGCCCTTAGCAGCACAATGAGTGGATTCAGGTATGATGACTTTAACTGAAATAAGTCACACAGAAAAAGAAACATCATAAGATATCAGTAATACACGGAATGTAAACTTGGCTACACAGGAACTGAATTACAGAACAGAACAGGGTCTCAAATTTAGAAAACCAACTTATGCTTGCTTAAGGGTAAAGGTGAGTTGGGGTGCTGCATAAAACCAGAGATTGAAATGAGCACAGATAAAGTTCCTTAAGCCAAATATGGAATAGACAAGAGCTACTCCTTGCTCAACGAAATGGACTCAACACCGCATATTAAATGCCTAAGAATGTACCTGACTAGTAAGTATCTTAAAACCTATGGATTGCTATGTCTCCGAAAGAGAATCAAGCATGTGTACAGGGGCATAAACGCAGCAGTGATAGGATTGGAGAGGTTCGGTGAGCAAATGAAGACCCTTTGAAGTCATATTGCATGGTACCCATTCCACGGGTTTCAACTACCCAGTTTTAAGGTATTCTTCCTACAGGTAAAACATGCATGTGGAACCTAGAGTATGATCAACCATGTGATCGGGAGACGTGTTCAAATATGTCTCAGTTCTCGTACCCTGGTACTCGGGTGCAATATTCTAGACGCTTTACTAACACCCTCCCGACTTGGAGAGTCAGTCCCTTTAACCTCCTGTTTGGCCCAGTTTGCAATTTCTGCGGAAGATGAACAGGAATAGCGAGAACCAATGAGAGACTAGCTGGAGGTGTCTGGACGGGCAAATTTAACTCTCATTTCCCACCAGGAAGAGGAATTAACCAAAGGCTCAGCGTGCCGTGCCGGAACCAGATTAGGGCCTGAAGCCATCCTGCGGTGTTGCGGCCAGCTCAAAAGAAAGCGAGTTGAAGAAAGGAGCTCAGGGGCACTGTAATTCACAAACCTGCAGAGTTATAAATGACAGCTATCGTCCAAAAATATACTGAAGTAAGGCTGCCAAGAGGACTTGAAAGCGGGGCAGAATTGCAGGAAACCGATTTCAGGAGGTAGACTGGAATTGCATTGAAAGCATAGGAAAAGAGGCAGAACGTCCACAATGATGCACTTGGCCAAAAAGGGCGTATGCGTTTTTTCCTGAATATATTCAGGAAAAAACGCATACGCACTTTTTGGCCAACCAAGCAAGCTTGCAAAGGAAATCTGCACTACAATGAAGTCTCACTTCCCCCCAGTCAAAAGGGCCATCTGAAAAAAGTGTAAAATCCAGAAAGGCAGGACAGGCCATGGAGAACTGGGAGCCTTGTTATGCAGATGGGTGGGATGTAAATTGCCAACAGACACTAGGGAGAAGTGTATGGTGTTTCCTGAAACATCTAAAAAACAAAGCAACAGAGCCTAGGGCACTTCCACTTATGGTCCTATAGCTTAGGGAAATTAAAATCAAAAAGACACAGCCACCCCAAAGTTTGGGACGCCTCTGTTTACAAGAACCTCGTTTACAGTACAAGTTCAACATCGCAGAAAGTGAAAAATGGATAAAGAAGTTGTGGTATTTACTTACAAAGCAATATCACTCAGCAATGAAATCTATGTCATCAGGCCCTTAGCAGCACAATGAGTGGATTCAGGTATGATGATTCTAACTGAAATAAGTCACACAGAAAAAGAAACATCATAAGATATCAGTAATACACGGAATGTAAACTTGGCTACACAGGAACTGAATTACAGAACAGAACAGGGTCTCAAATTTAGAAAACCAACTTATGCTTGCTTAAGGGTAAAGGTGAGTTGGGGTGCTGCATAAAACCAGAGATTGAAATGAGCACAGATAAAGTTCCTTAAGCCAAATATGGAATAGACAAGAGCTACTCCTTGCTCAACGAAATGGACTCAACACCGCATATTAAACGCCTAAGAATGTACCTGACTAGTAAGTATCTTAAAACCTATGGATTGCTATGTCTCCGAAAGAGAATCAAGCATGTGTACAGGGGCATAAACGCAGCAGTGATAGGATTGGAGAGGTTCGGTGAGCAAATGAAGACCCTTTGAAGTCATATTGCATGGTACCCATTCCACGGGTTTCAACTACCCAGGTTTAAGGTATTCTTCCTTCAGCTAAAACATGCATGTGGAACCTAGAGTATGATCAACCATGTGATCGGGAGACGTGTTCAAATATGTCTCAGTTTTCGTACCCTGGTACTCGGGTGCAACATTCCAGACGCTTTACTAACATCCTCCCGAGTTGGAGAGTCAGTCCCTTTAACCTCCTGTTTGGCCCAGTTTGCAATTTCTGCGGAAGATGAACAGGAATAGCGAGAACCAATGAGAGACTAGCTGGAGGTGTCTGGACGGGCAAATTTAACTCTCATTTCCCACCAAGGACAGGAATTAACCAAAGGCTCAGCGTGCCGTGCTGGAACCAGATTAGGGCCTGAAGCAATCCTGCGGTGTTGCGGCCAGCTCACAAGAAAGCGAGATGAAGAACGGAGCTCAGGGGCACTGTAATTCACAAACCTGCAGAGTTATAAATGACAGCAATCGTCCAAAAATATACTGAAGTAAGGCTGCCAAGAGGACTTGAAAGCGGGGCAGAATTGCAGGAAACCGATTTCAGGAGGTAGACTGGAATTGCATTTTAAGCATAGGAAAAGAGGCAGAACGTCCACAATGATGCACTTGGCCAAAAAGGGCGTATGCGTTTTTTCCTGAATCAGGAAAAAACGCATACGCACTTTTTGGCCAACCAAGCAAGCTTGCAAAGGAAATCTGCACTACAATGAAGTCTCACTTCCCCCTGGTCAAAAGGGCCATCTGAAAAAAGTGTAAAATCCAGAAAGGCAGGACAGGCCATGGAGAACTGGGAGCCTTGTTATGCTGATGGGCGGGATGTAAATTGCCAACAGACACTCGGGAGAAGTGTATGGTGTTTCCTGAAACATCTAAAAAACAAAGCAACAGAGCCTAGGGCACTTCCACTTATGGTCCTATAGCTTAGGGAAATTAAAATCAAAAAGACACAGCCACCCCAAAGTTTGGGACGCCTCTGTTTACAAGAACCTCGTTTACAGTACAAGTTCAACATCGCAGAAAGTGAAAAATGGATAAAGAAGTTGTGGTATTTACTTACAAAGCAATATCACTCAGCAATGAAATCTATGTCATCAGGCCCTTAGCAGCACAATGAGTGGATTCAGGTATGATGACTCTAACTGAAATAAGTCACACAGAAAAAGAAACATCATAAGATATCAGTAATACACGGAATGTAAACTTGGCTACACAGGAACTGAATTACAGAACAGAACAGGGTCTCAAATTTAGAAAACCAACTTATGCTTGCTTAAGGGTAAAGGTGAGTTGGGGTGCTGCATAAAACCAGAGATTGAAATGAGCACAGATAAAGTTCCTTAAGCCAAATATGGAATAGACAAGAGCTACTCCTTGCTCAACGAAATGGACTCAACACCGCATATTAAACGCCTAAGAATGTACCTGACTAGTAAGTATCTTAAAACCTATGGATTGCTATGTCTCCAAAAGAGAATCAAGAATGTGTACAGGGGCATAAACGCAGCAGTGATAGGATTGGAGAGGTTCGGTGAGCAAATGAAGACCCTTTGAAGTCATATTGCATGGTACCCATTCCACGGGTTTCAACTACCCAGTTTTAAGGTATTCTTCCTACAGGTAAAACATGCATGTGGAACCTAGAGTATGATCAACCATGTGATCGGGAGACGTGTTCAAATATGTCTCAGTTTTCGTACCCTGGTACTCGGGTGCAATATTCTAGACGCTTTACTAACACCCTCCCGACTTGGAGAGTCAGTCCCTTTAACCTCCTGTTTGGCCCAGTTTGCAATTTCTGCGGAAGATGAACAGGAATAGCGAGAACCAATGAGAGACTAGCTGGAGGTGTCTGGACGGGCAAATTTAACTCTCATTTCCCACCAGGAAGAGGAATTAACCAAAGGCTCAGCGTGCCGTGCCGGAACCAGATTAGGGCCTGAAGCCATCCTGCGGTGTTGCGGCCAGCTCAAAAGAAAGCGAGTTGAAGAAAGGAGCTCAGGGGCACTGTAATTCACAAACCTGCAGAGTTATAAATGACAGCTATCGTCCAAAAATATACTGAAGTAAGGCTGCCAAGAGGACTTGAAAGCGGGGCAGAATTGCAGGAAACCGATTTCAGGAGGTAGACTGGAATTGCATTGAAAGCATAGGAAAAGAGGCAGAACGTCCACAATGATGCACTTGGCCAAAAAGGGCGTATGTGTTTTTTCCTGAATATATTCAGGAAAAAACGCATACGCCCTTTTTGGCCAACCAAGCAAGCTTGCAAAGGAAATCTGCACTACAATGAAGTCTCACTTCCCCCCGGTCAAAAGGGCCATCTGAAAAAAGTGTAAAATCCAGAAAGGCAGGACAGGCCATGGAGAACTGGGAGCCTTGTTATGCTGATGGGCGGGATGTAAATTGCCAACAGACACTCGGGAGAAGTGTATGGTGTTTCCTGAAACATCTAAAAAACAAAGCAACAGAGCCTAGGGCACTTCCACTTATGGTCCTATAGCTTAGGGAAATTAAAATCAAAAAGACACAGCCACCCCAAAGTTTGGGACGCCTCTGTTTACAAGAACCTCGTTTACAGTACAAGTTCAACATCGCAGAAAGTGAAAAATGGATAAAGAAGTTGTGGTATTTACTTACAAAGCAATATCACTCAGCAATGAAATCTATGTCATCAGGCCCTTAGCAGCACAATGAGTGGATTCAGGTATGATGATTCTAACTGAAATAAGTCACACAGAAAAAGAAACATCATAAGATATCAGTAATACACAGAATGTAAACTTGGCTACACAGGAACTGAATTACAGAACAGAACAGGGTCTCAAATTTAGAAAACCAACTTATGCTTGCTTAAGGGTAAAGGTGAGTTGGGGTGCTGCATAAAACCAGAGATTGAAATGAGCACAGATAAAGTTCCTTAAGCCAAATATGGAATAGACAAGAGCTACTCCTTGCTCAACGAAATGGACTCAACACCGCATATTAAACGCCTAAGAATGTACCTGACTAGTAAGTATCTTAAAACCTATGGATTGCTATGTCTCCGAAGGAGAATCAAGCATGTGTACAGGGGCATAAACGCAGCAGTGATAGGATTGGAGAGGTTCGGTGAGCAAATGAAGACCCTTTGAAGTCATATTGCATGGTACCCATTCCACGGGTTTCAACTACCCAGGTTTAAGGTATTCTTCCTTCAGCTAAAACATGCATGTGGAACCTAGAGTATGATCAACCATGTGATCGGGAGACGTGTTCAAATATGTCTCAGTTTTCGTACCCTGGTACTCGGGTGCAACATTCCAGACACTTTACTAACATCCTCCCGAGTTGGAGAGTCAGTCCCTTTAACCTCCTGTTTGGCCCAGTTTGCAATTTCTGCGGAAGATGAACAGGAATAGCGAGAACCAATGAGAGACTAGCTGGAGGTGTCTGGACGGGCAAATTTAACTCTCATTTCCCACCAAGGACAGGAATTAACCAAAGGCTCAGCGTGCTGTGCTGGAACCAGATTAGGGCCTGAAGCAATCCTGCGGTGTTGCGGCCAGCTCACAAGAAAGCGAGATGAAGAACGGAGCTCAGGGGCACTGTAATTCACAAACCTGCAGAGTTATAAATGACAGCAATCGTCCAAAAATATACTGAAGTAAGGCTGCCAAGAGGACTTGAAAGCGGGGCAGAATTGCAGGAAACCGATTTCAGGAGGTAGACTGGAATTGCATTTTAAGCATAGGAAAAGAGGCAGAACGTCCACAATGATGCACTTGGCCAAAAAGGGCGTATGCGTTTTTTCCTGAATCAGGAAAAAACGTATACGCACTTTTTGGCCAACCAAGCAAGCTTGCAAAGGAAATCTGCACTACAATGAAGTCTCACTTCCCCCTGGTCAAAAGGGCCATCTGAGAAAAGTTTAAAATCCAGAAAGGCAGGACAGGCCATGGAGAACTGGGAGCCTTGTTATGCTGATGGGCGGGATGTAAATTGCCAACAGACACTCGGGAGAAGTGTATGGTGTTTCCTGAAACATCTAAAAAACAAAGCAACAGAGCCTAGGGCACTTCCACTTATGGTCCTATAGCTTAGGGAAATTAAAATCAAAAAGACACAGCCACCCCAAAGTTTGGGACGCCTCTGTTTACAAGAACCTCGTTTACAGTACAAGTTCAACATCGCAGAAAGTGAAAAATGGATAAAGAAGTTGTGGTATTTACTTACAAAGCAATATCACTCAGCAATGAAATCTATGTCATCAGGCCCTTAGCAGCACAATGAGTGGATTCAGGTATGATGACTTTAACTGAAATAAGTCACACAGAAAAAGAAACATCATAAGATATCAGTAATACACGGAATGTAAACTTGGCTACACAGGAACTGAATTACAGAACAGAACAGGGTCTCAAATTTAGAAAACCAACTTATGCTTGCTTAAGGGTAAAGGTGAGTTGGGGTGCTGCATAAAACCAGAGATTGAAATGAGCACAGATAAAGTTCCTTAAGCCAAATATGGAATAGACAAGAGCTACTCCTTGCTCAACGAAATGGACTCAACACCGCATATTAAATGCCTAAGAATGTACCTGACTAGTAAGTATCTTAAAACCTATGGATTGCTATGTCTCCGAAAGAGAATCAAGCATGTGTACAGGGGCATAAACGCAGCAGTGATAGGATTGGAGAGGTTCGGTGAGCAAATGAAGACCCTTTGAAGTCATATTGCATGGTACCCATTCCACGGGTTTCAACTACCCAGTTTTAAGGTATTCTTCCTACAGGTAAAACATGCATGTGGAACCTAGAGTATGATCAACCATGTGATCGGGAGACGTGTTCAAATATGTCTCAGTTTTCATACCCTGGTACTCGGGTGCAATATTCTAGACGCTTTACTAACACCCTCCCGACTTGGAGAGTCAGTCCCTTTAACCTCCTGTTTGGCCCAGTTTGCAATTTCTGCGGAAGATGAACAGGAATAGCGAGAACCAATGAGAGACTAGCTGGAGGTGTCTGGACGGGCAAATTTAACTCTCATTTCCCACCAGGAAGAGGAATTAACCAAAGGCTCAGCGTGCCGTGCCGGAACCAGATTAGGGCCTGAAGCCATCCTGCGGTGTTGCGGCCAGCTCAAAAGAAAGCGAGTTGAAGAAAGGAGCTCAGGGGCACTGTAATTCACAAACCTGCAGAGTTATAAATGACAGCTATCGTCCAAAAATATACTGAAGTAAAGCTGCCAAGAGGACTTGAAAGCGGGGCAGAATTGCAGGAAACCGATTTCAGGAGGTAGACTGGAATTGCATTGAAAGCATAGGAAAAGAGGCAGAACGTCCACAATGATGCACTTGGCCAAAAAGGGCGTATGCGTTTTTTCCTGAATATATTCAGGAAAAAACTCATACGCACTTTTTGGCCAACCAAGCAAGCTTGCAAAGGAAATCTGCACTACAATGAAGTCTCACTTCCCCCCAGTCAAAAGGGCCATCTGAAAAAAGTGTAAAATCCAGAAAGGCAGGACAGGCCATGGAGAACTGGGAGCCTTGTTATGCTGATGGGCGGGATGTAAATTGCCAACAGACACTCGGGAGAAGTGTATGGTGTTTCCTGAAACATCTAAAAAACAAAGCAACAGAGCCTAGGGCACTTCCACTTATGGTCCTATAGCTTAGGGAAATTAAAATCAAAAAGACACAGCCACCCCAAAGTTTGGGACGCCTCTGTTTACAAGAACCTCGTTTACAGTACAAGTTCAACATCGCAGAAAGTGAAAAATGGATAAAGAAGTTGTGGTATTTACTTACAAAGCAATATCACTCAGCAATGAAATCTATGTCATCAGGCCCTTAGCAGCACAATGAGTGGATTCAGGTATGATGATTCTAACTGAAATAAGTCACACAGAAAAAGAAACATCATAAGATATCAGTAATACACGGAATGTAAACTTGGCTACACAGGAACTGAATTACAGAACAGAACAGGGTCTCAAATTTAGAAAACCAACTTATGCTTGCTTAAGGGTAAAGGTGAGTTGGGGTGCTGCATAAAACCAGAGATTGAAATGAGCACAGATAAAGTTCCTTAAGCCAAATATGGAATAGACAAGAGCTACTCCTTGCTCAACGAAATGGACTCAACACCGCATATTAAATGCCTAAGAATGTACCTGACTAGTAAGTATCTTAAAACCTATGGATTGCTATGTCTCCGAAAGAGAATCAAGCATGTGTACAGGGGCATAAACGCAGCAGTGATAGGATTGGAGAGGTTCGGTGAGCAAATGAAGACCCTTTGAAGTCATATTGCATGGTACCCATTCCACGGGTTTCAACTACCCAGGTTTAAGGTATTCTTCCTTCAGGTAAAACATGCATGTGGAACCTAGAGTATGATCAACCATGTGATCGGGAGACGTGTTCAAATATGTCTCAGTTTTCGTACCCTGGTACTCGGGTGCAACATTCTAGACGCTTTACTAACACCCTCCCGACTTGGAGAGTCAGTCCCTTTAACCTCCTGTTTGGCCCAGTTTGCAATTTCTGCGGAACATGAACAGGAATAGCGAGAACCAATGAGAGACTAGCTGGAGGTGTCTGGACGGGCAAATTTAACTCTCATTTCCCACCAGGAAGAGGAATTAACCAAAGGCTCAGCATGCCGTGCCGGAACCAGATTAGGGCCTGAAGCCATCCTGCGGTGTTGCGGCCAGCTCAAAAGAAAGCGAGTTGAAGAAAGGAGCTCAGGGGCACTGTAATTCACAAACCTGCAGAGTTATAAATGACAGCTATCGTCCAAAAATATACTGAAGTAAGGCTGCCAAGAGGACTTGAAAGCGGGGCAGAATTGCAGGAAACCGATTTCAGGAGGTAGACTGGAATTGCATTGAAAGCATAGGAAAAGAGGCAGAACGTCCACAATGATGCACTTGGCCAAAAAGGGCGTATGCGTTTTTTCCTGAATATATTCAGGAAAAAACGCATACGCACTTTTTGGCCAACCAAGCAAGCTTGCAAAGGAAATCTGCACTACAATGAAGTCTCACTTCCCCCCAGTCAAAAGGGCCATCTGAAAAAAGTGTAAAATCCAGAAAGGCAGGACAGGCCATGGAGAACTGGGAGCCTTGTTATGCTGATGGGCGGGATGTAAATTGCCAACAGACACTCGGGAGAAGTGTATGGTGTTTCCTGAAACATCTAAAAAACAAAGCAACAGAGCCTAGGGCACTTCCACTTATGGTCCTATAGCTTAGGGAAATTAAAATCAAAAAGACACAGCCACCCCAAAGTTTGGGACGCCTCTGTTTACAAGAACCTCGTTTACAGTACAAGTTCAACATCGCAGAAAGTGAAAAATGGATAAAGAAGTTGTGGTATTTACTTACAAAGCAATATCACTCAGCAATGAAATCTATGTCATCAGGCCCTTAGCAGCACAATGAGTGGATTCAGGTATGATGATTCTAACTGAAATAAGTCACACAGAAAAAGAAACATCATAAGATATCAGTAATACACGGAATGTAAACTTGGCTACACAGGAACTGAATTACAGAACAGAACAGGGTCTCAAATTTAGAAAACCAACTTATGCTTGCTTAAGGGGAAAGGTGAGTTGGGGTGCTGCATAAAACCAGAGATTGAAATGAGCACAGATAAAGTTCCTTAAGCCAAATATGGAATAGACAAGAGCTACTCCTTGCTCAACGAAATGGACTCAACACCGCATATTAAATGCCTAAGAATGTACCTGACTAGTAAGTATCTTAAAACCTATGGATTGCTATGTCTCCGAAAGAGAATCAAGCATGTGTACAGGGGCATAAACGCAGCAGTGATAGGATTGGAGAGGTTCGGTGAGCAAATGAAGACCCTTTGAAGTCATATTGCATGGTACCCATTCCACGGGTTTCAACTACCCAGTTTTAAGGTATTCTTCCTTCAGGTAAAACATGCATGTGGAACCTAGAGTATGATCAACCATGTGATCGGGAGACGTGTTCAAATATGTCTCAGTTTTCGTACCCTGGTACTCGGGTGCAACATTCCAGACGCTTTACTAACACCCTCCCGACTTGGAGAGTCAGTCCCTTTAACCTCCTGTTTGGCCCAGTTTGCAATTTCTGCGGAAGATGAACAGGAATAGCGAGAACCAATGAGAGACTAGCTGGAGGTGTCTGGACGGGCAAATTTAACTCTCATTTCCCACCAGGAAGAGGAATTAACCAAAGGCTCAGCGTGCCGTGCCGGAACCAGATTAGGGCCTGAAGCCATCCTGCGGTGTTGCGGCCAGCTCAAAAGAAAGCGAGTTGAAGAAAGGAGCTCAGGGGCACTGTAATTCACAAACCTGCAGAGTTATAAATGACAGCTATCGTCCAAAAATATACTGAAGTAAGGCTGCCAAGAGGACTTGAAAGCGGGGCAGAATTGCAGGAAACCGATTTCAGGAGGTAGACTGGAATTGCATTGAAAGCATAGGAAAAGAGGCAGAACGTCCACAATGATGCACTTGGCCAAAAAGGGCGTATGCGTTTTTTCCTGAATATATTCAGGAAAAAACTCATACGCCCGTTTTGGCCAACCAAGCAAGCTTGCAAAGGAAATCTGCACTACAATGAAGTCTCACTTCCCCCCAGTCAAAAGGGCCATCTGAAAAAAGTGTAAAATCCAGAAAGGCAGGACAGGCCATGGAGAACTGGGAGCCTTGTTATGCTGATGGGCGGGATGTAAATTGCCAACAGACACTCGGGAGAAGTGTATGGTGTTTCCTGAAACATCTAAAAAACAAAGCAACAGAGCCTAGGGCACTTCCACTTATGGTCCTATAGCTTAGGGAAATTAAAATCAAAAAGACACAGCCACCCCAAAGTTTGGGACGCCTCTGTTTACAAGAACCTCATTTACAGTACAAGTTCAACATCGCAGAAAGTGAAAAATGGATAAAGAAGTTGTGGTATTTACTTACAAAGCAATATCACTCAGCAATGAAATCTATGTCATCAGGCCCTTAGCAGCACAATGAGTGGATTCAGGTATGATGATTCTAACTGAAATAAGTCACACAGAAAAAGAAACATCATAAGATATCAGTAATACACGGAATGTAAACTTGGCTACACAGGAACTGAATTACAGAACAGAACAGGGTCTCAAATTTAGAAAACCAACTTATGCTTGCTTAAGGGTAAAGGTGAGTTGGGGTGCTGCATAAAACCAGAGATTGAAATGAGCACAGATAAAGTTCCTTAAGCCAAATATGGAATAGACAAGAGCTACTCCTTGCTCAACGAAATGGACTCAACACCGCATATTAAATGCCTAAGAATGTACCTGACTAGTAAGTATCTTAAAACCTATGGATTACTATGTCTCCAAAAGAGAATCAAGCATGGGTACAGGGGCATAAACGCAGCAGTGATAGGATTGGAGAGGTTCGGTGAGCAAATGAAGACCCTTTGAAGTCATATTGCATGGTGCCCATTCCACGGGTTTCAACTACCCAGTTTTAAGGTATTCTTCCTTCAGGTAAAACATGCATGTGGAACCTAGAGTATGATCAACCATGTGATCGGGAGACGTGTTCAAATATGTCTCAGTTTTCGTACCCTGGTACTCGGGTGCAACATTCCAGACGCTTTACTAACACCCTCCCGACTTGGAGAGTCAGTCCCTTTAACCTCCTGTTTGGCCCAGTTTGCAATTTCTGCGGAAGATGAACAGGAATAGTGAGAACCAATGAGAGACTAGCTGGAGGTGTCTGGACGGGCAAATTTAACTCTCATTTCCCACCAGGAAGAGGAAATAACCAAAGGCTCAGCGTGCCGTGCCGGAACCAGATTAGGGCCTGAAGCCATCCTGCGGTGTTGCGGCCAGCTCAAAAGAAAGCGAGTTGAAGAAAGGAGCTCAGGGGCACTGTAATTCACAAACCTGCAGAGTTATAAATGACAGCTATCGTCCAAAAATATACTGAAGTAAGGCTGCCAAGAGGACTTGAAAGCGGGGCAGAATTGCAGGAAACCGATTTCAGGAGGTAGACTGGAATTGCATTGAAAGCATAGGAAAAGAGGCAGAACGTCCACAATGATGCACTTGGCCAAAAAGGGCGTATGCGTTTTTTCCTGAATATATTCAGGAAAAAACGCATACGCCCTTTTTGGCCAACCAAGCAAGCTTGCAAAGGAAATCTGCACTACAATGAAGTCTCACTTCCCCCCGGTCAAAAGGGCCATCTGAAAAAAGTGTAAAATCCAGAAAGGCAGGACAGCCATGGAGAACTGGGAGCCTTGTTATGCTGATGGGCGGGATGTAAATTGCCAACAGACACTCGGGAGAAGTGTATGGTGTTTCCTGAAACATCTAAAAAACAAAGCAACAGAGCCTAGGGCACTTCCAATTATGGTCCTATAGCTTAGGGAAATTAAAATCAAAAAGACACAGCCACCCCAAAGTTTGGGACGCCTCTGTTTACAAGAACCTCGTTTACAGTACAAGTTCAACATCGCAGAAAGTGAAAAATGGATAAAGAAGTTGTGGTATTTACTTACAAAGCAATATCACTCAGCAATGAAATCTATGTCATCAGGCCCTTAGCAGCACAATGAGTGGATTCAGGTATGATGATTCTAACTGAAATAAGTCACACAGAAAAAGAAACATCATAAGATATCAGTAATACACAGAATGTAAACTTGGCTACACAGGAACTGAATTACAGAACAGAACAGGGTCTCAAATTTAGAAAACCAACTTATGCTTGCTTAAGGGTAAAGGTGAGTTGGGGTGCTGCATAAAACCAGAGATTGAAATGAGCACAGATAAAGTTCCTTAAGCCAAATATGGAATAGACAAGAGCTACTCCTTGCTCAACGAAATGGACTCAACACCGCATATTAAACGCCTAAGAATGTACCTGACTTGTAAGTATCTTAAAACCTATGGATTGCTATGTCTCCGAAGGAGAATCAAGCATGTGTACAGGGGCATAAACGCAGCAGTGATAGGATTGGAGAGGTTCGGTGAGCAAATGAAGACCCTTTGAAGTCATATTGCATGGTACCCATTCCACGGGTTTCAACTACCCAGGTTTAAGGTATTCTTCCTTCAGCTAAAACATGCATGTGGAACCTAGAGTATGATCAACCATGTGATCGGGAGACGTGTTCAAATATGTCTCAGTTTTCATACCCTGGTACTCGGGTGCAACATTCCAGACGCTTTACTAACATCCTCCCGACTTGGAGAGTCAGTCCCTTTAACCTCCTGTTTGGCCCAGTTTGCAATTTCTGCGGAAGATGAACAGGAATAGCGAGAACCAATGAGAGACTAGCTGGAGGTGTCTGGACGGGCAAATTTAACTCTCATTTCCCACCAAGGACAGGAATTAACCAAAGGCTCAGCGTGCCGTGCTGGAACCAGATTAGGGCCTGAAGCAATCCTGCGGTGTTGCGGCCAGCTCACAAGAAAGCGAGATGAAGAACGGAGCTCAGGGGCACTGTAATTCACAAACCTGCAGAGTTATAAATGACAGCAATCGTCCAAAAATATACTGAAGTAAGGCTGCCAAGAGGACTTGAAAGCGGGGCAGAATTGCAGGAAACCGATTTCAGGAGGTAGACTGGAATTGCATTTTAAGCATAGGAAAAGAGGCAGAACGTCCACAATGATGCACTTGGCCAAAAAGGGCGTATGCGTTTTTTCCTGAATCAGGAAAAAACGCATACGCACTTTTTGGCCAACCAAGCAAGCTTGCAAAGGAAATCTGCACTACAATGAAGTCTCACTTCCCCCTGGTCAAAAGGGCCATCTGAGAAAAGTGTAAAATCCAGAAAGGCAGGACAGGCCATGGAGAACTGGGAGCCTTGTTATGCTGATGGGCGGGATGTAAATTGCCAACAGACACTCGGGAGAAGTGTATGGTGTTTCCTGAAACATCTAAAAAACAAAGCAACAGAGCCTAGGGCACTTCCACTTATGGTCCTATAGCTTAGGGAAATTAAAATCAAAAAGACACAGCCACCCCAAAGTTTGGGACGCCTCTGTTTACAAGAACCTCGTTTACAGTACAAGTTCAACATCGCAGAAAGTGAAAAATGGATAAAGAAGTTGTGGTATTTACTTACAAAGCAATATCACTCAGCAATGAAATCTATGTCATCAGGCCCTTAGCAGCACAATGAGTGGATTCAGGTATGATGACTCTAACTGAAATAAGTCACACAGAAAAAGAAACATCATAAGATATCAGTAATACACGGAATGTAAACTTGGCTACACAGGAACTGAATTACAGAACAGAACAGGGTCTCAAATTTAGAAAACCAACTTATGCTTGCTTAAGGGTAAAGGTGAGTTGGGGTGCTGCATAAAACCAGAGATTGAAATGAGCACAGATAAAGTTCCTTAAGCCAAATATGGAATAGACAAGAGCTACTCCTTGCTCAACGAAATGGACTCAACACCGCATATTAAACGCCTAAGAATGTACCTGACTAGTAAGTATCTTAAAACCTATGGATTGCTATGTCTCCGAAAGAGAATCAAGAATGTGTACAGGGGCATAAACGCAGCAGTGATAGGATTGGAGAGGTTCGGTGAGCAAATGAAGACCCTTTGAAGTCATATTGCATGGTACCCATTCCACGGGTTTCAACTACCCAGTTTTAAGGTATTCTTCCTACAGGTAAAACATGCATGTGGAACCTAGAGTATGATCAACCATGTGATCGGGAGATGTGTTCAAATATGTCTCAGTTTTCGTACCCTGGTACTCGGGTGCAATATTCTAGACGCTTTACTAACACCCTCCCGACTTGGAGAGTCAGTCCCTTTAACCTCCTGTTTGGCCCAGTTTGCAATTTCTGCGGAAGATGAACAGGAATAGCGAGAACCAATGAGAGACTAGCTGGAGGTGTCTGGACGGGCAAATTTAACTCTCATTTCCCACCAGGAAGAGGAATTAACCAAAGGCTCAGCGTGCCGTGCCGGAACCAGATTAGGGCCTGAAGCCATCCTGCGGTGTTGCGGCCAGCTCAAAAGAAAGCGAGTTGAAGAAAGGAGCTCAGGGGCACTGTAATTCACAAACCTGCAGAGTTATAAATGACAGCTATCGTCCAAAAATATACTGAAGTAAGGCTGCCAAGAGGACTTGAAAGCGGGGCAGAATTGCAGGAAACCGATTTCAGGAGGTAGACTGGAATTGCATTGAAAGCATAGGAAAAGAGGCAGAACGTCCACAATGATGCACTTGGCCAAAAAGGGCGTATGCGTTTTTTCCTGAATATATTCAGGAAAAAACGCATACGCCCTTTTTGGCCAACCAAGCAAGCTTGCAAAGGAAATCTGCACTACAATGAAGTCTCACTTCCCCCCGGTCAAAAGGGCCATCTGAAAAAAGTGTAAAATCCAGAAAGGCAGGACAGGCCATGGAGAACTGGGAGCCTTGTTATGCTGATGGGCGGGATGTAAATTGCCAACAGACACTCGGGAGAAGTGTATGGTGTTTCCTGAAACATCTAAAAAACAAAGCAACAGAGCCTAGGGCACTTCCAATTATGGTCCTATAGCTTAGGGAAATTAAAATCAAAAAGACACAGCCACCCCAAAGTTTGGGACGCCTCTGTTTACAAGAACCTCGTTTACAGTACAAGTTCAACATCGCAGAAAGTGAAAAATGGATAAAGAAGTTGTGGTATTTACTTACAAAGCAATATCACTCAGCAATGAAATCTATGTCATCAGGCCCTTAGCAGCACAATGAGTGGATTCAGGTATGATGATTCTAACTGAAATAAGTCACACAGAAAAAGAAACATCATAAGATATCAGTAATACACAGAATGTAAACTTGGCTACACAGGAACTGAATTACAGAACAGAACAGGGTCTCAAATTTAGAAAACCAACTTATGCTTGCTTAAGGGTAAAGGTGAGTTGGGGTGCTGCATAAAACCAGAGATTGAAATGAGCACAGATAAAGTTCCTTAAGCCAAATATGGAATAGACCAGAGCTACTCCTTGCTCAACGAAATGGACTCAACACCGCATATTAAACGCCTAAGAATGTACCTGACTAGTAAGTATCTTAAAACCTATGGATTGCTATGTCTCCGAAGGAGAATCAAGCATGTGTACAGGGGCATAAACGCAGCAGTGATAGGATTGGAGAGGTTCGGTGAGCAAATGAAGACCCTTTGAAGTCATATTGCATGGTACCCATTCCACGGGTTTCAACTACCCAGGTTTAAGGTATTCTTCCTTCAGCTAAAACATGCATGTGGAACCTAGAGTATGATCAACCATGTGATCGGGAGACGTGTTCAAATATGTCTCAGTTTTCGTACCCTGGTACTCGGGTGCAACATTCCAGACGCTTTACTAACATCCTCCCGAGTTGGAGAGTCAGTCCCTTTAACCTCCTGTTTGGCCCAGTTTGCAATTTCTGCGGAAGATGAACAGGAATAGCGAGAACCAATGAGAGACTAGCTGGAGGTGTCTGGACGGGCAAATTTAACTCTCATTTCCCACCAAGGACAGGAATTAACCAAAGGCTCAGCGTGCCGTGCTGGAACCAGATTAGGGCCTGAAGCAATCCTGCGGTGTTGCGGCCAGCTCACAAGAAAGCGAGATGAAGAACGGAGCTCAGGGGCACTGTAATTCACAAACCTGCAGAGTTATAAATGACAGCAATCGTCCAAAAATATACTGAAGTAAGGCTGCCAAGAGGACTTGAAAGCGGGGCAGAATTGCAGGAAACCGATTTCAGGAGGTAGACTGGAATTGCATTTTAAGCATAGGAAAAGAGGCAGAACGTCCACAATGATGCACTTGGCCAAAAAGGGCGTATGCGTTTTTTCCTGAATCAGGAAAAAACGCATACGCACTTTTTGGCGAACCAAGCAAGCTTACAAAGGAAATCTGCACTACAATGAAGTCTCACTTCCCCCTGGTCAAAAGGGCCATCTGAGAAAAGTGTAAAATCCAGAAAGGCAGGACAGGCCATGGAGAACTGGGAGCCTTGTTATGCTGATGGGCGGGATGTAAATTGCCAACAGACACTCGGGAGAAGTGTATGGTGTTTCCTGAAACATCTAAAAAACAAAGCAACAGAGCCTAGGGCACTTCCACTTATGGTCCTATAGCTTAGGGAAATTAAAATCAAAAAGACACAGCCACCCCAAAGTTTGGGACGCCTCTGTTTACAAGAACCTCGTTTACAGTACAAGTTCAACATCGCAGAAAGTGAAAAATGGATAAAGAAATTGTGGTATTTACTTACAAAGCAATATCACTCAGCAATGAAATCTATGTCATCAGGCCCTTAGCAGCACAATGAGTGGATTCAGGTATGATGACTCTAACTGAAATAAGTCACACAGAAAAAGAAACATCATAAGATATCAGTAATACACGGAATGTAAACTTGGCTACACAGGAACTGAATTACAGAACAGAACAGGGTCTCAAATTTAGAAAACCAACTTATGCTTGCTTAAGGGTAAAGGTGAGTTGGGGTGCTGCATAAAACCAGAGATTGAAATGAGCACAGATAAAGTTCCTTAAGCCAAATATGGAATAGACAAGAGCTACTCCTTGCTCAACGAAATGGACTCAACACCGCATATTAAATGCCTAAGAATGTACCTGACTAGTAAGTATCTTAAAACCTATGGATTGCTATGTCTCCGAAAGAGAATCAAGCATGTGTACAGGGGCATAAACGCAGCAGTGATAGGATTGGAGAGGTTCGGTGAGCAAATGAAGACCCTTTGAAGTCATATTGCATGGTACCCATTCCACGGGTTTCAACTACCCAGTTTTAAGGTATTCTTCCTTCAGGTAAAACATGCATGTGGAACCTAGAGTATGATCAACCATGTGATCGGGAGACGTGTTCAAATATGTCTCAGTTTTCGTACCCTGGTACTCGGGTGCAATATTCTAGACGCTTTACTAACACCCTCCCGACTTGGAGAGTCAGTCCCTTTAACCTCCTGTTTGGCCCAGTTTGCAATTTCTGCGGAAGATGAACAGGAATAGCGAGAACCAATGAGAGACTAGCTGGAGGTGTCTGGACGGGCAAATTTAACTCTCATTTCCCACCAGGAAGAGGAATTAACCAAAGGCTCAGCGTGCCGTGCCGGAACCAGATTAGGGCCTGAAGCCATCCTGCGGTGTTGCGGCCAGCTCACAAGAAAGCGAGATGAAGAACGGAGCTCAGGGGCACTGTAATTCACAAACCTGCAGAGTTATAAATGACAGCTATCGTCCAAAAATATACTGAAGTAAGGCTGCCAAGAGGACTTGAAAGCGGGGCAGAATTGCAGGAAACCGATTTCAGGAGGTAGACTGGAATTGCATTGAAAGCATAGGAAAAGAGGCAGAACGTCCACAATGATGCACTTGGCCAAAAAGGGCGTATGCGTTTTTTCCTGAATATATTCAGGAAAAAACGCATACGCCCGTTTTGGCCAACCAAGCAAGCTTGCAAAGGAAATCTGCACTACAATGAAGTCTCACTTCCCCCCAGTCAAAAGGGCCATCTGAAAAAAGTGTAAAATCCAGAAAGGCAGGACAGGCCATGGAGAACTGGGAGCCTTGTTATGCTGATGGGCGGGATGTAAATTGCCAACAGACACTCGGGAGAAGTGTATGGTGTTTCCTGAAACATCTAAAAAACAAAGCAACAGAGCCTAGGGCACTTCCACTTATGGTCCTATAGCTTAGGGAAATTAAAATCAAAAAGACACAGCCACCCCAAAGTTTGGGACGCCTCTGTTTACAAGAACCTCATTTACAGTACAAGTTCAACATCGCAGAAAGTGAAAAATGGATAAAGAAGTTGTGGTATTTACTTACAAAGCAATATCACTCAGCAATGAAATCTATGTCATCAGGCCCTTAGCAGCACAATGAGTGGATTCAGGTATGATGATTCTAACTGAAATAAGTCACACAGAAAAAGAAACATCATAAGATATCAGTAATACACGGAATGTAAACTTGGCTACACAGGAACTGAATTACAGAACAGAACAGGGTCTCAAATTTAGAAAACCAACTTATGCTTGCTTAAGGGTAAAGGTGAGTTGGGGTGCTGCATAAAACCAGAGATTGAAATGAGCACAGATAAAGTTCCTTAAGCCAAATATGGAATAGACAAGAGCTACTCCTTGCTCAACGAAATGGACTCAACACCGCATATTAAATGCCTAAGAATGTACCTGACTAGTAAGTATCTTAAAACCTATGGATTACTATGTCTCCAAAAGAGAATCAAGCATGTGTACAGGGGCATAAACGCAGCAGTGATAGGATTGGAGAGGTTCGGTGAGCAAATGAAGACCCTTTGAAGTCATATTGCATGGTGCCCATTCCACGGGTTTCAACTACCCAGTTTTAAGGTATTCTTCCTTCAGGTAAAACATGCATGTGGAACCTAGAGTATGATCAACCATGTGATCGGGAGACGTGTTCAAATATGTCTCAGTTTTCGTACCCTGGTACTCGGGTGCAACATTCCAGACGCTTTACTAACACCCTCCCGACTTGGAGAGTCAGTCCCTTTAACCTCCTGTTTGGCCCAGTTTGCAATTTCTGCGGAAGATGAACAGGAATAGTGAGAACCAATGAGAGACTAGCTGGAGGTGTCTGGACGGGCAAATTTAACTCTCATTTCCCACCAGGAAGAGGAAATAACCAAAGGCTCAGCGTGCCGTGCCGGAACCAGATTAGGGCCTGAAGCCATCCTGCGGTGTTGCGGCCAGCTCAAAAGAAAGCGAGTTGAAGAAAGGAGCTCAGGGGCACTGTAATTCACAAACCTGCAGAGTTATAAATGACAGCTATCGTCCAAAAATATACTGAAGTAAGGCTGCCAAGAGGACTTGAAAGCGGGGCAGAATTGCAGGAAACCGATTTCAGGAGGTAGACTGGAATTGCATTGAAAGCATAGGAAAAGAGGCAGAACGTCCACAATGATGCACTTGGCCAAAAAGGGCGTATGCGTTTTTTCCTGAATATATTCAGGAAAAAACGCATACGCCCTTTTTGGCCAACCAAGCAAGCTTGCAAAGGAAATCTGCACTACAATGAAGTCTCACTTCCCCCCGGTCAAAAGGGCCATCTGAAAAAAGTGTAAAATCCAGAAAGGCAGGACAGCCATGGAGAACTGGGAGCCTTGTTATGCTGATGGGCGGGATGTAAATTGCCAACAGACACTCGGGAGAAGTGTATGGTGTTTCCTGAAACATCTAAAAAACAAAGCAACAGAGCCTAGGGCACTTCCAATTATGGTCCTATAGCTTAGGGAAATTAAAATCAAAAAGACACAGCCACCCCAAAGTTTGGGACGCCTCTGTTTACAAGAACCTCGTTTACAGTACAAGTTCAACATCGCAGAAAGTGAAAAATGGATAAAGAAGTTGTGGTATTTACTTACAAAGCAATATCACTCAGCAATGAAATCTATGTCATCAGGCCCTTAGCAGCACAATGAGTGGATTCAGGTATGATGATTCTAACTGAAATAAGTCACACAGAAAAAGAAACATCATAAGATATCAGTAATACACAGAATGTAAACTTGGCTACACAGGAACTGAATTACAGAACAGAACAGGGTCTCAAATTTAGAAAACCAACTTATGCTTGCTTAAGGGTAAAGGTGAGTTGGGGTGCTGCATAAAACCAGAGATTGAAATGAGCACAGATAAAGTTCCTTAAGCCAAATATGGAATAGACAAGAGCTACTCCTTGCTCAACGAAATGGACTCAACACCGCATATTAAACGCCTAAGAATGTACCTGACTTGTAAGTATCTTAAAACCTATGGATTGCTATGTCTCCGAAGGAGAATCAAGCATGTGTACAGGGGCATAAACGCAGCAGTGATAGGATTGGAGAGGTTCGGTGAGCAAATGAAGACCCTTTGAAGTCATATTGCATGGTACCCATTCCACGGGTTTCAACTACCCAGGTTTAAGGTATTCTTCCTTCAGCTAAAACATGCATGTGGAACCTAGAGTATGATCAACCATGTGATCGGGAGACGTGTTCAAATATGTCTCAGTTTTCATACCCTGGTACTCGGGTGCAACATTCCAGACGCTTTACTAACATCCTCCCGACTTGGAGAGTCAGTCCCTTTAACCTCCTGTTTGGCCCAGTTTGCAATTTCTGCGGAAGATGAACAGGAATAGCGAGAACCAATGAGAGACTAGCTGGAGGTGTCTGGACGGGCAAATTTAACTCTCATTTCCCACCAAGGACAGGAATTAACCAAAGGCTCAGCGTGCCGTGCTGGAACCAGATTAGGGCCTGAAGCAATCCTGCGGTGTTGCGGCCAGCTCACAAGAAAGCGAGATGAAGAACGGAGCTCAGGGGCACTGTAATTCACAAACCTGCAGAGTTATAAATGACAGCAATCGTCCAAAAATATACTGAAGTAAGGCTGCCAAGAGGACTTGAAAGCGGGGCAGAATTGCAGGAAACCGATTTCAGGAGGTAGACTGGAATTGCATTGAAAGCATAGGAAAAGAGGCAGAACGTCCACAATGATGCACTTGGCCAAAAAGGGCGTATGCGTTTTTTCCTGAATATATTCAGGAAAAAACGCATACGCCCTTTTTGGCCAACCAAGCAAGCTTGCAAAGGAAATCTGCACTACAATGAAGTCTCACTTCCCCCCGGTCAAAAGGGCCATCTGAAAAAAGTGTAAAATCCAGAAAGGCAGGACAGGCCATGGAGAACTGGGAGCCTTGTTATGCTGATGGGCGGGATGTAAATTGCCAACAGACACTCGGGAGAAGTGTATGGTGTTTCCTGAAACATCTAAAAAACAAAGCAACAGAGCCTAGGGCACTTCCAATTATGGTCCTATAGCTTAGGGAAATTAAAATCAAAAAGACACAGCCACCCCAAAGTTTGGGACGCCTCTGTTTACAAGAACCTCGTTTACAGTACAAGTTCAACATCGCAGAAAGTGAAAAATGGATAAAGAAGTTGTGGTATTTACTTACAAAGCAATATCACTCAGCAATGAAATCTATGTCATCAGGCCCTTAGCAGCACAATGAGTGGATTCAGGTATGATGATTCTAACTGAAATAAGTCACACAGAAAAAGAAACATCATAAGATATCAGTAATACACAGAATGTAAACTTGGCTACACAGGAACTGAATTACAGAACAGAACAGGGTCTCAAATTTAGAAAACCAACTTATGCTTGCTTAAGGGTAAAGGTGAGTTGGGGTGCTGCATAAAACCAGAGATTGAAATGAGCACAGATAAAGTTCCTTAAGCCAAATATGGAATAGACCAGAGCTACTCCTTGCTCAACGAAATGGACTCAACACCGCATATTAAACGCCTAAGAATGTACCTGACTAGTAAGTATCTTAAAACCTATGGATTGCTATGTCTCCGAAGGAGAATCAAGCATGTGTACAGGGGCATAAACGCAGCAGTGATAGGATTGGAGAGGTTCGGTGAGCAAATGAAGACCCTTTGAAGTCATATTGCATGGTACCCATTCCACGGGTTTCAACTACCCAGGTTTAAGGTATTCTTCCTTCAGCTAAAACATGCATGTGGAACCTAGAGTATGATCAACCATGTGATCGGGAGACGTGTTCAAATATGTCTCAGTTTTCGTACCCTGGTACTCGGGTGCAACATTCCAGACGCTTTACTAACATCCTCCCGAGTTGGAGAGTCAGTCCCTTTAACCTCCTGTTTGGCCCAGTTTGCAATTTCTGCGGAAGATGAACAGGAATAGCGAGAACCAATGAGAGACTAGCTGGAGGTGTCTGGACGGGCAAATTTAACTCTCATTTCCCACCAAGGACAGGAATTAACCAAAGGCTCAGCGTGCCGTGCTGGAACCAGATTAGGGCCTGAAGCAATCCTGCGGTGTTGCGGCCAGCTCACAAGAAAGCGAGATGAAGAACGGAGCTCAGGGGCACTGTAATTCACAAACCTGCAGAGTTATAAATGACAGCAATCGTCCAAAAATATACTGAAGTAAGGCTGCCAAGAGGACTTGAAAGCGGGGCAGAATTGCAGGAAACCGATTTCAGGAGGTAGACTGGAATTGCATTTTAAGCATAGGAAAAGAGGCAGAACGTCCACAATGATGCACTTGGCCAAAAAGGGCGTATGCGTTTTTTCCTGAATCAGGAAAAAACGCATACGCACTTTTTGGCCAACCAAGCAAGCTTACAAAGGAAATCTGCACTACAATGAAGTCTCACTTCCCCCTGGTCAAAAGGGCCATCTGAGAAAAGTGTAAAATCCAGAAAGGCAGGACAGGCCATGGAGAACTGGGAGCCTTGTTATGCTGATGGGCGGGATGTAAA
The DNA here is from genome assembly GCF_039906515.1 of Pseudorca crassidens. Taxonomy (NCBI): domain Eukaryota; kingdom Metazoa; phylum Chordata; class Mammalia; order Artiodactyla; family Delphinidae; genus Pseudorca; species Pseudorca crassidens. The sequence goes on along the minus strand of NW_027136325.1, from coordinate 1,207,367 downwards.
TTGCCAACAGACACTCGGGAGAAGTGTATGGTGTTTCCTGAAACATCTAAAAAACAAAGCAACAGAGCCTAGGGCACTTCCACTTATGGTCCTATAGCTTAGGGAAATTAAAATCAAAAAGACACAGCCACCCCAAAGTTTGGGACGCCTCTGTTTACAAGAACCTCGTTTACAGTACAAGTTCAACATCGCAGAAAGTGAAAAATGGATAAAGAAATTGTGGTATTTACTTACAAAGCAATATCACTCAGCAATGAAATCTATGTCATCAGGCCCTTAGCAGCACAATGAGTGGATTCAGGTATGATGACTCTAACTGAAATAAGTCACACAGAAAAAGAAACATCATAAGATATCAGTAATACACGGAATGTAAACTTGGCTACACAGGAACTGAATTACAGAACAGAACAGGGTCTCAAATTTAGAAAACCAACTTATGCTTGCTTAAGGGTAAAGGTGAGTTGGGGTGCTGCATAAAACCAGAGATTGAAATGAGCACAGATAAAGTTCCTTAAGCCAAATATGGAATAGACAAGAGCTACTCCTTGCTCAACGAAATGGACTCAACACCGCATATTAAATGCCTAAGAATGTACCTGACTAGTAAGTATCTTAAAACCTATGGATTGCTATGTCTCCGAAAGAGAATCAAGCATGTGTACAGGGGCATAAACGCAGCAGTGATAGGATTGGAGAGGTTCGGTGAGCAAATGAAGACCCTTTGAAGTCATATTGCATGGTACCCATTCCACGGGTTTCAACTACCCAGTTTTAAGGTATTCTTCCTTCAGGTAAAACATGCATGTGGAACCTAGAGTATGATCAACCATGTGATCGGGAGACGTGTTCAAATATGTCTCAGTTTTCGTACCCTGGTACTCGGGTGCAATATTCTAGACGCTTTACTAACACCCTCCCGACTTGGAGAGTCAGTCCCTTTAACCTCCTGTTTGGCCCAGTTTGCAATTTCTGCGGAAGATGAACAGGAATAGCGAGAACCAATGAGAGACTAGCTGGAGGTGTCTGGACGGGCAAATTTAACTCTCATTTCCCACCAGGAAGAGGAATTAACCAAAGGCTCAGCGTGCCGTGCCGGAACCAGATTAGGGCCTGAAGCCATCCTGCGGTGTTGCGGCCAGCTCACAAGAAAGCGAGATGAAGAACGGAGCTCAGGGGCACTGTAATTCACAAACCTGCAGAGTTATAAATGACAGCTATCGTCCAAAAATATACTGAAGTAAGGCTGCCAAGAGGACTTGAAAGCGGGGCAGAATTGCAGGAAACCGATTTCAGGAGGTAGACTGGAATTGCATTGAAAGCATAGGAAAAGAGGCAGAACGTCCACAATGATGCACTTGGCCAAAAAGGGCGTATGCGTTTTTTCCTGAATATATTCAGGAAAAAACGCATACGCCCTTTTTGGCCAACCAAGCAAGCTTGCAAAGGAAATCTGCACTACAATGAAGTCTCACTTCCCCCCGGTCAAAAGGGCCATCTGAAAAAAGTGTAAAATCCAGAAAGGCAGGACAGGCCATGGAGAACTGGGAGCCTTGTTATGCTGATGGGCGGGATGTAAATTGCCAACAGACACTCGGGAGAAGTGTATGGTGTTTCCTGAAACATCTAAAAAACAAAGCAACAGAGCCTAGGGCACTTCCACTTATGGTCCTATAGCTTAGGGAAATTAAAATCAAAAAGACACAGCCACCCCAAAGTTTGGGACGCCTCTGTTTACAAGAACCTCGTTTACAGTACAAGTTCAACATCGCAGAAAGTGAAAAATGGATAAAGAAGTTGTGGTATTTACTTACAAAGCAATATCACTCAGCAATGAAATCTATGTCATCAGGCCCTTAGCAGCACAATGAGTGGATTCAGGTATGATGATTCTAACTGAAATAAGTCACACAGAAAAAGAAACATCATAAGATATCAGTAATACACGGAATGTAAACTTGGCTACACAGGAACTGAATTACAGAACAGAACAGGGTCTCAAATTTAGAAAACAAACTTATGCTTGCTTAAGGGTAAAGGTGAGTTGGGGTGCTGCATAAAACCAGAGATTGAAATGAGCACAGATAAAGTTCCTTAAGCCAAATATGGAATAGACAAGAGCTACTCCTTGCTCAACGAAATGGACTCAACACCGCATATTAAATGCCTAAGAATGTACCTGACTAGTCAGTATCTTAAAACCTATGGATTGCTATGTCTCCGAAAGAGAATCAAGCATGTGTACAGGGGCATAAACGCAGCAGTGATAGGATTGGAGAGGTTCGGTGAGCAAATGAAGACCCTTTGAAGTCATATTGCATGGTACCCATTCCACGGGTTTCAACTACCCAGTTTTAAGGTATTCTTCCTTCAGCTAAAACATGCATGTGGAACCTAGAGTATGATCAACCATGTGATCGGGAGACGTGTTCAAATATGTCTCAGTTTTCGTACCCTGGTACTTGGGTGCAACATTCCAGACGCTTTACTAACACCCTCCCGACTTGGAGAGTCAGTCCCTTTAACCTCCTGTTTGGCCCAGTTTGCAATTTCTGCGGAAGATGAACAGGAATAGCGAGAACCAATGAGAGACTAGCTGGAGGTGTCTGGACGGGCAAATTTAACTCTCATTTCCCACCAGGAAGAGGAATTAACCAAAGGCTCAGCGTGCCGTGCCGGAACCAGATTAGGGCCTGAAGCCATCCTGCGGTGTTGCGGCCAGCTCAAAAGAAAGCGAGTTGAAGAAAGGAGCTCAGGGGCACTGTAATTCACAAACCTGCAGAGTTATAAATGACAGCTATCGTCCAAAAATATACTGAAGTAAGGCTGCCAAGAGGACTTGAAAGCGGGGCAGAATTGCAGGAAACCGATTTCAGGAGGTAGACTGGAATTGCATTGAAAGCATAGGAAAAGAGGCAGAACGTCCACAATGATGCACTTGGCCAAAAAGGGCGTATGCGTTTTTTCCTGAATATATTCAGGAAAAAACGCATACGCCCTTTTTGGCCAACCAAGCAAGCTTGCAAAGGAAATCTGCACTACAATGAAGTCTCACTTCCCCCCGGTCAATAGGGCCATCTGAAAAAAGTGTAAAATCCAGAAAGGCAGGACAGGCCATGGAGAACTGGGAGCCTTGTTATGCTGATGGGCGGGATGTAAATTGCCAACAGACACTCGGGAGAAGTGTATGGTGTTTCCTGAAACATCTAAAAAACAAAGCAACAGAGCCTAGGGCACTTCCACTTATGGTCCTATAGCTTAGGGAAATTAAAATCAAAAAGACACAGCCACCCCAAAGTTTGGGACGCCTCTGTTTACAAGAACCTCGTTTACAGTACAAGTTCAACATCGCAGAAAGTGAAAAATGGATAAAGAAGTTGTGGTATTTACTTACAAAGCAATATCACTCAGCAATGAAATCTATGTCATCAGGCCCTTAGCAGCACAATGAGTGGATTCAGGTATGATGATTCTAACTGAAATAAGTCACACAGAAAAAGAAACATCATAAGATATCAGTAATACACGGAATGTAAACTTGGCTACACAGGAACTGAATTACAGAACAGAACAGGGTCTCAAATTTAGAAAACCAACTTATGCTTGCTTAAGGGTAAAGGTGAGTTGGGGTGCTGCATAAAACCAGAGATTGAAATGAGCACAGATAAAGTTCCTTAAGCCAAATATGGAATAGACAAGAGCTACTCCTTGCTCAACGAAATGGACTCAACACCGCATATTAAATGCCTAAGAATGTACCTGACTAGTCAGTATCTTAAAACCTATGGATTGCTATGTCTCCGAAAGAGAATCAAGCATGTGTACAGGGGCATAAACGCAGCAGTGATAGGATTGGAGAGGTTCGGTGAGCAAATGAAGACCCTTTGAAGTCATATTGCATGGTACCCATTCCACGGGTTTCAACTACCCAGTTTTAAGGTATTCTTCCTTCAGCTAAAACATGCATGTGGAACCTAGAGTATGATCAACCATGTGATCGGGAGACGTGTTCAAATATGTCTCAGTTTTCGTACCCTGGTACTTGGGTGCAACATTCCAGACGCTTTACTAACACCCTCCCGACTTGGAGAGTCAGTCCCTTTAACCTCCTGTTTGGCCCAGTTTGCAATTTCTGCGGAAGATGAACAGGAATAGCGAGAACCAATGAGAGACTAGCTGGAGGTGTCTGGACGGGCAAATTTAACTCTCATTTCCCACCAGGAAGAGGAATTAACCAAAGGCTCAGCGTGCCGTGCCGGAACCAGATTAGGGCCTGAAGCCATCCTGCGGTGTTGCGGCCAGCTCAAAAGAAAGCGAGTTGAAGAAAGGAGCTCAGGGGCACTGTAATTCACAAACCTGCAGAGTTATAAATGACAGCTATCGTCCAAAAATATACTGAAGTAAGGCTGCCAAGAGGACTTGAAAGCGGGGCAGAATTGCAGGAAACCGATTTCAGGAGGTAGACTGGAATTGCATTGAAAGCATAGGAAAAGAGGCAGAACGTCCACAATGATGCACTTGGCCAAAAAGGGCGTATGCGTTTTTTCCTGAATATATTCAGGAAAAAACGCATACGCCCTTTTTGGCCAACCAAGCAAGCTTGCAAAGGAAATCTGCACTACAATGAAGTCTCACTTCCCCCCGGTCAATAGGGCCATCTGAAAAAAGTGTAAAATCCAGAAAGGCAGGACAGGCCATGGAGAACTGGGAGCCTTGTTATGCTGATGGGCGGGATGTAAATTGCCAACAGACACTCGGGAGAAGTGTATGGTGTTTCCTGAAACATCTAAAAAACAAAGCAACAGAGCCTAGGGCACTTCCACTTATGGTCCTATAGCTTAGGGAAATTAAAATCAAAAAGACACAGCCACCCCAAAGTTTGGGACGCCTCTGTTTACAAGAACCTCGTTTACAGTACAAGTTCAACATCGCAGAAAGTGAAAAATGGATAAAGAAGTTGTGGTATTTACTTACAAAGCAATATCACTCAGCAATGAAATCTATGTCATCAGGCCCTTAGCAGCACAATGAGTGGATTCAGGTATGATGATTCTAACTGAAATAAGTCACACAGAAAAAGAAACATCATAAGATATCAGTAATACACGGAATGTAAACTTGGCTACACAGGAACTGAATTACAGAACAGAACAGGGTCTCAAATTTAGAAAACCAACTTATGCTTGCTTAAGGGGAAAGGTGAGTTGGGGTGCTGCATAAAACCAGAGATTGAAATGAGCACAGATAAAGTTCCTTAAGCCAAATATGGAATAGACAAGAGCTACTCCTTGTTCAACGAAATGGACTCAACACCGCATATTAAATGCCTAAGAATGTACCTGACTAGTAAGTATCTTAAAACCTATGGATTGCTATGTCTCCGAAAGAGAATCAAGCATGTGTACAGGGGCATAAACGCAGCAGTGATAGGATTGGAGAGGTTCGGTGAGCAAATGAAGACCCTTTGAAGTCATATTGCATGGTACCCATTCCACGGGTTTCAACTACCCAGTTTTAAGGTATTCTTCCTTCAGCTAAAACATGCATGTGGAACCTAGAGTATGATCAACCATGTGATCGGGAGACGTGTTCAAATATGTCTCAGTTTTCGTACCCTGGTACTCGGGTGCAACATTCCAGACGCTTTACTAACACCCTCCCGACTTGGAGAGTCAGCCCCTTTAACCTCCTGTTTGGCCCAGTTTGCAATTTCTGCGGAAGATGAACAGGAATAGCGAGAACCAATGAGAGACTAGCTGGAGGTGTCTGGACGGGCAAATTTAACTCTCATTTCCCACCAGGAAGAGGAATTAACCAAAGGCTCAGCGTGCCATGCCGGAACCAGATTAGGGCCTGAAGCCATCCTGCGGTGTTGCGGCCAGCTCAAAAGAAAGCGAGTTGAAGAAAGGAGCTCAGGGGCACTGTAATTCACAAACCTGCAGAGTTATAAATGACAGCTATCGTCCAAAAATATACTGAAGTAAGGCTGCCAAGAGGACTTGAAAGCGGGGCAGAATTGCAGGAAACCGATTTCAGGAGGTAGACTGGAATTGCATTGAAAGCATAGGAAAAGAGGCAGAACGTCCACAATGATGCACTTGGCCAAAAAGGGCGTATGCGTTTTTTCCTGAATATATTCAGGAAAAAACGCATACGCCCTTTTTGGCCAACCAAGCAAGCTTGCAAAGGAAATCTGCACTACACTGAAGTCTCACTTCCCCCCGGTCAAAAGGGACATCTGAAAAAAGTGTAAAATCCAGAAAGGCAGGACAGGCCATGGAGAACTGGGAGCCTTGTTATGCTGATGGGCGGGATGTAAATTGCCAACAGACACTCGGGAGAAGTGTATGGTGTTTCCTGAAACATCTAAAAAACAAAGCAACAGAGCCTAGGGCACTTCCACTTATGGTCCTATAGCTTAGGGAAATTAAAATCAAAAAGACACAGCCACCCCAAAGTTTGGGACGCCTCTGTTTACAAGAACCTCGTTTACAGTACAAGTTCAACATCGCAGAAAGTGAAAAATGGATAAAGAAGTTGTGGTATTTACTTACAAAGCAATATCACTCAGCAATGAAATCTATGTCATCAGGCCCTTAGCAGCACAATGAGTGGATTCAGGTATGATGATTCTAACTGAAATAAGTCACACAGAAAAAGAAACATCATAAGATATCAGTAATACACGGAATGTAAACTTGGCTACACAGGAACTGAATTACAGAACAGAACAGGGTCTCAAATTTAGAAAACCAACTTATGCTTTCTTAAGGGTAAAGGTGAGTTGGGGTGCTGCATAAAACCAGAGATTGAAATGAGCACAGATAAAGTTCCTTAAGCCAAATATGGAATAGACAAGAGCTACTCCTTGCTCAACGAAATGGACTCAACACCGCATATTAAATGCCTAAGAATGTACCTGACTAGTAAGTATCTTAAAACCTATGGATTGCTATGTCTCCGAAGGAGAATCAAGCATGTGTACAGGGGCATAAACGCAGCAGTGATAGGATTGGAGAGGTTCGGTGAGCAAATGAAGACCCTTTGAAGTCATATTGCATCGTACCCATTCCACGGGTTTCAACTACCCAGGTTTAAGGTATTCTTCCTTCAGCTAAAACATGCATGTGGAACCTAGAGTATGATCAGCCATGTGATCGGGAGACGTGTTCAAATATGTCTCAGTTTTCGTACCCTGGTACTCGGCTGCAACATTCCAGACGCTTTACTAACACCCTCCCGACTTGGAGAGTCAGTCCCTTTAACCTCCTGTTTGGCCCAGTTTGCAATTTCTGCGGAAGATGAACAGGAATAGCGAGAACCAATGAGAGACTAGCTGGAGGTGTCTGGACGGGCAAATTTAACTCTCATTTCCCACCAGGAAGAGGAATTAACCAAAGGCTCAGCGTGCCGTGCCGGAACCAGATTAGGGCCTGAAGCCATCCTGCGGTGTTGCGGCCAGCTCAAAAGAAAGCGAGTTGAAGAAAGGAGCTCAGGGGCACTGTAATTCACAAACCTGCAGAGTTATAAATGACAGCTATCGTCCAAAAATATACTGAAGTAAGGCTGCCAAGAGGACTTGAAAGCGGGGCAGAATTGCAGGAAACCGATTTCAGGAGGTAGACTGGAATTGCATTGAAAGCATAGGAAAAGAGGCAGAACGTCCACAATGATGCACTTGGCCAAAAAGGGCGTATGCGTTTTTTCCTGAATATATTCAGGAAAAAACTCATACGCACTTTTTGGCCAACCAAGCAAGCTTGCAAAGGAAATCTGCACTACAATGAAGTCTCACTTCCCCCCGGTCAAAAGGGCCATCTGAGAAAAGTGTAAAATCCAGAAAGGCAGGACAGGCCATGGAGAACTGGGAGCCTTGTTATGCTGATGGGCGGGATGTAAATTGCCAACAGACACTCGGGAGAAGTGTATGGTGTTTCCTGAAACATCTAAAAAACAAAGCAACAGAGCCTAGGGTACTTCCACTTATGGTCCTATAGCTTAGGGAAATTAAAATCAAAAAGACACAGCCACCCCAAAGTTTGGGACGCCTCTGTTTACAAGAACCTCGTTTACAGTACAAGTTCAACATCGCAGAAAGTGAAAAATGGATAAAGAAGTTGTGGTATTTACTTACAAAGCAATATCACTCAGCAATGAAATCTATGTCATCAGGCCCGTAGCAGCACAATGAGTGGATTCAGGTATGATGATTCTAACTGAAATAAGTCACACAGAAAAAGAAACATCATAAGATATCAGTAATACACGGAATGTAAACTTGGCTACACAGGAACTGAATTACAGAACAGAACAGGGTCTCAAATTTAGAAAACCAACTTATGCTTGCTTAAGGGTAAAGGTGAGTTGGGGTGCTGCATAAAACCAGAGATTGAAATGAGCACAGATAAAGTTCCTTAAGCCAAATATGGAATAGACAAGAGCTACTCCTTGCTCAACGAAATGGACTCAACACTGCATATTAAATGCCTAAGAATGTACCTGACTAGTCAGTATCTTAAAACCTATGGATTGCTATGTCTCCGAAAGAGAATCAAGCATGTGTACAGGGGCATAAACGCAGCAGTGATAGGATTGGAGAGGTTCGGTGAGCAAATGAAGACCCTTTGAAGTCATATTGCATGGTACCCATTCCACGGGTTTCAACTACCCAGTTTTAAGGTATTCTTCCTTCAGCTAAAACATGCATGTGGAACCTAGAGTATGATCAACCATGTGATCGGGAGACGTGTTCAAATATGTCTCAGTTTTCGTACCCTGGTACTCGGGTGCAACATTCCAGACGCTTTACTAACACCCTCCCGACTTGGAGAGTCAGTCCCTTTAACCTCCTGTTTGGCCCAGTTTGCAATTTCTGCGGAAGATGAACAGGAATAGCGAGAACCAATGAGAGACTAGCTGGAGGTGTCTGGACGGGCAAATTTAACTCTCATTTCCCACCAGGAAGAGGAATTAACCAAAGGCTCAGCGTGCCATGCCGGAACCAGATTAGGGCCTGAAGCCATCCTGCGGTGTTGCGGCCAGCTCAAAAGAAAGCGAGTTGAAGAAAGGAGCTCAGGGGCACTGTAATTCACAAACCTGCAGAGTTATAAATGACAGCTATCGTCCAAAAATATACTGAAGTAAGGCTGCCAAGAGGACTTGAAAGCGGGGCAGAATTGCAGGAAACCGATTTCAGGAGGTAGACTGGAATTGCATTGAAAGCATAGGAAAAGAGGCAGAACGTCCACAATGATGCACTTGGACAAAAGGGGCGTATGCGTTTTTTCCTGAATATATTCAGGAAAAAACGCATACGCCCTTTTTGGCCAACCAAGCAAGCTTGCAAAGGAAATCTGCACTACAATGAAGTCTCACTTCCCCCCGGTAAAAAGGGCCATCTGAAAAAAGTGTAAAATCCAGAAAGGCAGGACAGGCCATGGAGAACTGGGAGCCTTGTTATGCTGATGGGCGGGATGTAAATTGCCAACAGACACTCGGGAGAAGTGTATGGTGTTTCCTGAAACATCTAAAAAACAAAGCAACAGAGCCTAGGGCACTTCCAATTATGGTCCTATAGCTTAGGGAAATTAAAATCAAAAAGACACAGCCACCCCAAAGTTTGGGACGCCTCTGTTTACAAGAACCTCGTTTACAGTACAAGTTCAACATCGCAGAAAGTGAAAAATGGATAAAGAAGTTGTGGTATTTACTTACAAAGCAATATCACTCAGCAATGAAATCTATGTCATCAGGCCCTTAGCAGCACAATGAGTGGATTCAGGTATGATGATTCTAACTGAAAAAAGTCACACAGAAAAAGAAACATCATAAGATATCAGTAATACACAGAATGTAAACTTGGCTACACAGGAACTGAATTACAGAACAGAACAGGGTCTCAAATTTAGAAAACCAACTTATGCTTGCTTAAGGGTAAAGGTGAGTTGGGGTGCTGCATAAAACCAGAGATTGAAATGAGCACAGATAAAGTTCCTTAAGCCAAATATGGAATAGACAAGAGCTACTCCTTGCTCAACGAAATGGACTCAACACCGCATATTAAACGCCTAAGAATGTACCTGACTAGTAAGTATCTTAAAACCTATGGATTGCTATGTCTCCAAAGGAGAATCAAGCATGTGTACAGGGGCATAAACGCAGCAGTGATAGGATTGGAGAGGTTCGGTGAGCAAATGAAGACCCTTTGAAGTCATATTGCATGGTACCCATTCCACGGGTTTCAACTACCCAGGTTTAAGGTATTCTTCCTTCAGCTAAAACATGCATGTGGAACCTAGAGTATGATCAGCCATGTGATCGGGAGACGTGTTCAAATATGTCTCAGTTTTCGTACCCTGGTACTCGGGTGCAACATTCCAGACGCTTTACTAACACCCTCCCGACTTGGAGAGTCAGTCCCTTTAACCTCCTGTTTGGCCCAGTTTGCAATTTCTGCGGAAGATGAACAGGAATAGCGAGAACCAATGAGAGACTAGCTGGAGGTGTCTGGATGGGCAAATTTAACTCTCATTTCCCACCAGGAAGAGGAATTAACCAAAGGCTCAGCGTGCCGTGCCGGAACCAGATTAGGGCCTGAAGCCATCCTGCGGTGTTGCGGCCAGCTCAAAAGAAAGCGAGTTGAAGAAAGGAGCTCAGGGGCACTGTAATTCACAAACCTGCAGAGTTATAAATGACAGCTATCGTCCAAAAATATACTGAAGTAAGGCTGCCAAGAGGACTTGAAAGCGGGGCAGAATTGCAGGAAACCGATTTCAGGAGGTAGACTGGAATTGCATTGAAAGCATAGGAAAAGAGGCAGAACGTCCACAATGATGCACTTGGCCAAAAAGGGCGTATGCGTTTTTTCCTGAATATATTCAGGAAAAAACGCATACGCCCTTTTTGGCCAACCAAGCAAGCTTGCAAAGGAAATCTGCACTACAATGAAGTCTCACTTCCCCCCGGTCAAAAGGGACATCTGAAAAAAGTGTAAAATCCAGAAAGGCAGGACAGGCCATGGAGAACTGGGAGCCTTGTTATGCTGATGGGCGGGATGTAAATTGCCAACAGACACTCGGGAGAAGTGTATGGTGTTTCCTGAAACATCTAAAAAACAAAGCAACAGAGCCTAGGGCACTTCCACTTATGGTCCTATAGCTTAGGGAAATTAAAATCAAAAAGACACAGCCACCCCAAAGTTTGGGACGCCTCTGTTTACAAGAACCTCGTTTACAGTACAAGTTCAACATCGCAGAAAGTGAAAAATGGATAAAGAAGTTGTGGTATTTACTTACAAAGCAATATCACTCAGCAATGAAATCTATGTCATCAGGCCCTTAGCAGCACAATGAGTGGATTCAGGTATGATGATTCTAACTGAAATAAGTCACACAGAAAAAGAAACATCATAAGATATCAGTAATACACGGAATGTAAACTTGGCTACACAGGAACTGAATTACAGAACAGAACAGGGTCTCAAATTTAGAAAACCAACTTATGCTTTCTTAAGGGTAAAGGTGAGTTGGGTGCTGCATAAAACCAGAGATTGAAATGAGCACAGATAAAGTTCCTTAAGCCAAATATGGAATAGACAAGAGCTACTCCTTGCTCAACGAAATGGACTCAACACCGCATATTAAACGCCTAAGAATGTACCTGACTAGTAAGTATCTTAAAACCTATGGATTGCTATGTCTCCGAAAGAGAATCAAGCATGTGTACAGGGGCATAAATGCAGCAGTGATAGGATTGGAGAGGTTCGGTGAGCAAATGAAGACCCTTTGAAGTCATATTGCATGGTACCCATTCCACGGATTTCAACTACCCAGGTTTAAGGTATTCTTCCTTCAGCTAAAACATGCATGTGGAACCTAGAGTATGATCAACCATGTGATCGGGAGACATGTTCAAATATGTCTCAGTTTTCGTACCCTGGTACTCGGGTGCAACATTCCAGACGCTTTACTAACACCCTCCCGACTTGGAGAGTCAGTCCCTTTAACCTCCTGTTTGGCCCAGTTTGCAATTTCTGCGGAAGATGAACAGGAATAGCGAGAACCAATGAGAGACTAGCTGGAGGTGTCTGGACGGGCAAATTTAACTCTCATTTCCCACCAGGAAGAGGAATTAACCAAAGCCTCAGCGTGCCATGCCGGAACAAGATTAGGGCCTGAAGCCATCCTGCGGTGTTGCCGCCAGGTCACAAGAAAGCGAGTTGAAGAAAGGAGCTCAGGGGCAGTGTAATTCACAAACCTGCAGAGTTATAAATGACAGCTATCGTCCAAAAATATACTGAAGTAAGGCTGCCAAGAGGACTTGAAAGCGGGGCAGAATTGCAGGAAACCGATTTCAGGAGGTAGACTGGAATTGCATTGAAAGCATAGGAAACGAGGCAGAATGTCCACAATGATGCACTTGGCCAAAAAGTGCGTATGCGTTTTTTCCTGAATATATTCAGGAAAAAACGCATAAGCCCTTTTTGGCCAACCAAGCAAGCTTGCAAAGGAAATCTGCACTACAATGAAGTCTCACTTCCCCCCGGTCAAAAGGGCCATCTGAAAAAAGTGTAAAATCCAGAAAGGCAGGACAGGCCATGGAGAACTGGGAGCCTTTTTATGCTGATGGGCGGGATGTAAATTGCCAACAGCCACTCGGGAGAAGTGTATGGTGTTTCCTGAAACATCTAAAAAACAAAGCAACAGAGCCTAGGGCACTTCCACTTATGGTCCTATAGCTTAAGGAAATTAAAATCAAAAAGACACAGCCACCCCAAAGTTTGGGACGCCTCTGTTTACAAGAACCTCATTTACCGTACAAGTTCAATATCACAGAAAGTGAAAAATGGATAAAGAACTTGTGGTACTTACGTACAATGCAGTATCACTCAGCAATGAAATCTATGTCATCAGGCCCGTAGCAGCATAATGAGTGGATTCAGGTACGATGATTCTAACTGAAATAAGTCACACAGAAAAAGAAACATCATAAGATATCAGTAATACACGGAATGTAAACTTGGCTACACAGGAACTGAATTACAGAACAGAACAGGGTCTCAAATTTAGAAAACCAACTTATGCTTGCTTAAGGGTAAAGGTGAGTTGGGGTGCTGCATAAAACCAGAGATTGAAATGAGCACAGATAAAGTTCCTTAAGCCAAATATGGAATACACAAGAGCTACTCCTTGCTCAACGAAATGGACTCAACACCGCATATTAAACGCCTAAGAATGTACCTGACTAGTAAGTATCTTAAAACCTATGGATTGCTATGTCTCCAAAAGAGAATCAAGCGTGTGTACAGGGGCATAAATGCAGCAATGATAGGATTGGAGAGGTTCGGTGAGCAAATGAAGACCCTTTGAAGTCATATTGCATGGTACCCATTACACGGGTCTCAACTCTCCAGGTTTAAGGTATTCTTCCTTCAGCTAAAACATGCATGTGGAACCCAGAGTATGATCAACCGTGTGAACGGGAGACGTGTTCAAATATGTCTCAGTTTTCCTCCCCTGGTACTCGGGTGCAACATTCCAGACGCTTTACTAACACCCTCCCGACTTGGAGAGTCAGTCCCTTCAACCTCCTGTTTGGCCCAGTTTGCAATTTCTGCGGAAGATGAACAGGAATAGCGAGAACCAATGAGAGACTAGCTAGAGGTGTCTGGACAGGCAAATTTAACTCTCATTTCCCACCAGGAAGAGGAATTAACCAAAGGCTCAGCGTGCCGTGCCGGAACCAGATTAGGGCCTGAAGCCATCCTGCGGTGTTGCGGCCAGCTCAAAAGAAAGCGAGTTGAAGAAAGGAGCTCAGGGGCACTGTAATTCACAAACCTGCAGAGTTATAAATGACAGCTATCGTCCAAAAATATACTGAAGTAAGGCTGCCAAGAGGACTTGAAAGCGGGGCAGAATTGCAGGAAACCGATTTCAGGAGGTAGACTGGAATTGCATTGAAAGCATAGGAAAAGAGGCAGAACGTCCACAATGATGCACTTGGCCAAAAAGGGCGTATGCGATTTTTCCTGAATATATTCAGGAAAAAACGCATACGCCCTTTTTGGCCAACCAAGCAAGCTTGCAAAGGAAATCTGCACTACAATGAAGTCTCACTTCCCCCCGGTCAAAAGGGCCATCTGAAAAAAGTGTAAAATCCAGAAAGGCAGGACAGGCCATGGAGAACTGGGAGCCTTGTTATGCTGATGGGCGGGATGTAAATTGCCAACAGACACTCGGGAGAAGTGTATGGTGTTTCCTGAAACATCTAAAAAACAAAGCAACAGAGCCTAGGGCACTTCCACTTATGGTCCTATAGCTTAGGGAAATTAAAATCAAAAAGACACAGCCACCCCAAAGTTTGGGACGCCTCTGTTGACAAGAACCTCGTTTACAGTACAAGTTCAACATCGCAGAAAGTGAAAAATGGATAAAGAAGTTGTGGTATTTACTTACAAAGCAATATCACTCAGCAATGAAATCTATGTCATCAGGCCCGTAGCAGCACAATGAGTGGATTCAGGTATGATGATTCTAACTGAAATAAGTCACACAGAAAAAGAAACATCATAAGATATCAGTAATACACGGAATGTAAACTTGGCTACACAGGAACTGAATTACAGAACAGAACAGGGTCTCAAATTTAGAAAACCAACTTATGCTTGCTTAAGGGGAAAGGTGAGTTGGGGTGCTGCATAAAACCAGAGATTGAAATGAGCACAGATAAAGTTCCTTAAGCCAAATATGGAATAGACAAGAGCTACTCCTTGCTCAACGAAATGGACTCAACACCGCATATTAAATGCCTAAGAATGTACCTGACTAGTAAGTATCTTAAAACCTATGGATTGCTATGTCTCCGAAAGAGAATCAAGCATGTGTACAGGGGCATAAACGCAGCAGTGATAGGATTGGAGAGGTTCGGTGAGCAAATGAAGACCCTTTGAAGTCATATTGCATGGTACCCATTCCACGGGTTTCAACTACCCAGGTTTAAGGTATTCTTCCTTCAGCTAAAACATGCATGTGGAACCTAGAGTATGATCAACCATGTGATCGGGAGACGTGTTCAAATATGTCTCAGTTTTCGTACCCTGGTACTCGGGTGCAACATTCCAGACGCTTTACTAACACCCTCCCGACTTGGAGAGTCAGTCTCTTTAACCTCCTGTTTGGCCCAGTTTGCAATTTCTGCGGAAGATGAACAGGAATAGCGAGAACCAATGAGAGACTAGCTGGAGGTGTCTGGACGGGCAAATTTAACTCTCATTTCCCACCAGGAAGAGGAATTAACCAAAGGCTCAGCGTGCCGTGCCGGAACCAGATTAGGGCCTGAAGCCATCCTGCGGTGTTGCGGCCAGCTCAAAAGAAAGCGAGTTGAAGAAAGGAGCTGAGGGGCACTGTAATTCACAAACCTGCAGAGTTATAAATGACAACTATCGTCCAAAAATATACTGAAGTAAGGCTGCCAAGAGGACTTGAAAGCGGGGCAGAATTGCAGGAAACCGATTTCAGGAGGTAGACTGGAATTGCATTGAAAGCATAGGAAAAGAGGCAGAACGTCCACAATGATGCACTTGGCCAAAAAGGGCGTATGCGTTTTTTCCTGAATATATTCAGGAAAAAACGCATATGCCCTTTTTGGCCAACCAAGCAAGCTTGCAAAGGAAATCTGCACTACAATGAAGTCTCACTTCCCCCCGGTCAAAAGGGCCATCTGAAAAAAGTGTAAAATCCAGAAAGGCAGGACAGGCCATGGAGAACTGGGAGCCTTGTTATGCTGATGGGCGGGATGTAAATTGCCAACAGACACTCGGGAGAAGTGTATGGTGTTTCCTGAAACATCTAAAAAACAAAGCAACAGAGCCTAGGGCACTTCCACTTATGGTCCTATAGCTTAGGGAAATTAAAATCAAAAAGACACAGCCACCCCAAAGTTTGGGACGCCTCTGTTTACAAGAAGCTCGTTTACAGTACAAGTTCAACACCGCAGAAAGTGAAAAATGGATAAAGAAGTTGTTGTATTTACTTACAAAGCAATATCACTCAGCAATGAAATCTATGTCATCAGGCCCTTAGCAGCACAATGAGTGGATTCAGGTATGATGATTCTAACTGAAATAAGTCACACAGAAAAAGAAACATCATAAGATATCAGTAATACACGGAATGTAAACTTGGCTACACAGGAACTGAATTACAGAACAGAACAGGGTCTCAAATTTAGAAAACCAACTTATGCTTGCTTAAGGGGAAAGGTGAGTTGGGGTGCTGCATAAAACCAGAGATTGAAATGAGCACAGATAAACTTCCTTAAGCCAAATATGGAATAGACAAGAGCTACTCCTTGCTCAACGAAATGGACTCAACACTGCATATTAAACGCCTAAGAATGTAACTGACTAGTAAGTATCTTAAAACCTATGGATTGCTATGTCTCCGAAAGAGAATCAAGCATGTGTACAGGGGCATAAATGCAGCAGTGATAGGATTGGAGAGGTTCGGTGAGCAAATGAAGACCCTTTGAAGTCATATTGCATGGTACCCATTCCATGGGTTTCAACTACCCAGGTTTAAGGTATTCTTCCTTCAGCTAAAACATGCATGTGGAACCTAGAGTATGATCAACCATGTGATCGGGAGACGTGTTCAAATATGTCTCAGTTTTCATACCCTGGTACTCGGGTGCAACATTCCAGATGCTTTACTATCACTCTCCCGACTTTGAGAGTCAGTCCCTTTAACCTCCTGTTTGGCCCAGTTTGCAATTTCTGCGGAAGATGAACAGGAATAGCGAGAACCAATGAGAGACTAGCTGGAGGTGTCTGGACGGGCAAATTTAACTCTCATTTCCCACCAGGGAGAGGAATTAACCAAAGGCTCAGTGTGCCGTGCCGGAACAAGTTTAGGGCCTGAAGCCATCTTGCGGTGTTGCGGCCAGGTCACAAGAAAGCGAGTTGAAGAAAGGAGCTCAGGGGCAGTGTAATTCACAAACCTGCAGAGTTATAAATGACAGCTATCGTCCAAAAATATACTGAAGTAAGGCTGCCAAGAGGACTTGAAAGCGGGGCAGAATTGCAGGAAACCGATTTCAGGAGGTAGACTGGAATTGCATTGAAAGCATAGGAAACGAGGCAGAATGTCCACAATGATGCACTTGGCCAAAAAGTGCATATGCGTTTTTTCCTGAATATATTCAGGAAAAAACGCATAAGCCCTTTTTGGCCAACCAAGCAAGCTTGCAAAGGAAATCTGCACTACAATGAAGTCTCACTTCCCCCCGGTCAAAAGGGCCATCTGAAAAAAGTGTAAAATCCAGAAAGGCAGGACAGGCCATGGAGAACTGGGAGCCTTGTTATGCTGATGGGCGGGATGTAAATTGCCAACAGACACTCGGGAGAAGTGTATGGTGTTTCCTGAAACATCTAAAAAACAAAGCAACAGAGCCTAGGGCACTTCCACTTATGGTCCTATAGCTTAGGGAAATTAAAATCAAAAAGACACAGCCACCCCAAACATTGCGATGCCTCTGTTTACAAGAACCTCGTTTACAGTACAAGTTCAATATCACAGAAAGTGAAAAATGGATAAAGAACTTGTGGTACTTACGTACAATGCAGTATCACTCAGCAATGAAATCTATGTCATCAGGCCCGTAGCAGCATAATGAGTGGATTCAGGTACGATGATTCTAACTGAAATAAGTCACACAGAAAAAGAAACATCATAAGATATCACTAATACATGGAATGTAAACTTGGCTACACAGGAACTGAATTCCAAAACAGAACAGGGTCTCAAATTTAGAAAACCTACTTATGATTGCTTAAGGGGAAAGGTGAGTTGGGGTGCTGCATAAAACCAGAGATTGAAATGAGCACAGATAAAGTTCCTTAAGACAAATATGGAATAGACAAGAGCTACTCCTTGCTCAACGAAATGGACTCAACACCGCATATTAAACGCCTAAGAATGTACCTGACTACTAAGTATCTTAAAACCTATGGATTGCTATGTCTCCAAAAGAGAATCAAGCGTGTGTACAGGGGCATAAACGCAGCAGTGATAGGATTGGAGAGGTTCGGTGAGCAAATGAAGACCCTTTGAAGTCATATTGCATGGTACCCATTACACGGGTCTCAACTCTCCAGGTTTAAGGTATTCTTCCTTCAGCTAAAACATGCATGTGGAACCCAGAGTATGATCAACCGTGTGAACGGGAGACGTGTTCAAGTATGTCTCAGTTTTCCTCCCCTGGTACTCGGGTGCAACATTCCAGACGCTTTACTAACACCCTCCCGACTTGGAGAGTCAGTCCCTTCAACCTCCTGTTTGGCCCAGTTTGCAATTTCTGCGGAAGATGAACAGGAATAGCGAGAACCAATGAGAGACTAGCTGGAGGTGTATGGACAGGCAAATTTAACTCTCATTTCCCACCAGGAAGAGGAATTAACCAAAGGCTCAGCGTGCCGTGCCGGAACCAGATTAGGGCCTGAAGCCATCCTGCGGTGTTGCGGCCAGCTCAAAAGAAAGCGAGTTGAAGAAAGGAGCTCAGGGGCACTGTAATTCACAAACCTGCAGAGTTATAAATGACAGCTATCGTCCAAAAATATACTGAAGTAAGGCTGCCAAGAGGACTTGAAAGCGGGGCAGAATTGCAGGAAACCGATTTCAGGAGGTAGACTGGAATTGCATTGAAAGCATAGGAAAAGAGGCAGAACGTCCACAATGATGCACTTGGCCAAAAAGGGCGTATGCGTTTTTTCCTGAATATATTCAGGAAAAAACACATACGCCCTTTTTGGCCAACCAAGCAAGCTTGCAAAGGAAATCTGCACTACAATGAAGTCTCACTTCCCCCCGGTCAAAAGGGCCATCTGAAAAAAGTGTAAAATCCAGAAAGGCAGGACAGGCCATGGAGAACTGGGAGCCTTGTTATGCTGATGGGCGGGATGTAAATTGCCAACAGACACTCGGGAGAAGTGTATGGTGTTTCCTGAAACATCTAAAAAACAAAGCAACAGAGCCTAGGGCACTTCCACTTATGGTCCTATAGCTTAGGGAAATTAAAATCAAAAAGACACAGCCACCCCAAAGTTTGGGACGCCTCTGTTTACAAGAACCTCGTTTACAGTACAAGTTCAACATCGCAGAAAGTGAAAAATGGATAAAGAAGTTGTGGTATTTACTTACAAAGCAATATCACTCAGCAATGAAATCTATGTCATCAGGCCCTTAGCAGCACAATGAGTGGATTCAGGTATGATGATTCTAACTGAAATAAGTCACACAGAAAAAGAAACATCATAAGATATCAGTAATACACGGAATGTAAACTTGGCTACACAGGAACTGAATTACAGAACAGAACAGGGTCTCAAATTTAGAAAACCAACTTATGCTTGCTTAAGGGGAAAGGTGAGTTGGGGTGCTGCATAAAACCAGAGATTGAAATGAGCACAGATAAAGTTCCTTAAGCCAAATATGGAATAGACAAGAGCTACTCCTTGCTCAACGAAATGGACTCAACACCGCATATTAAATGCCTAAGAATGTACCTGACTAGTAAGTATCTTAAAACCTATGGATTGCTATGTCTCCGAAAGAGAATCAAGCATGTGTACAGGGGCATAAACGCAGCAGTGATAGGATTGGAGAGGTTCGGTGAGCAAATGAAGACCCTTTGAAGTCATATTGCATGGTACCCATTCCACGGGTTTCAACTACCCAGGTTTAAGGTATTCTTCCTTCAGCTAAAACATGCATGTGGAACCTAGAGTATGATCAACCATGTGATCGGGAGACGTGTTCAAATATGTCTCAGTTTTTGTACCCTGGTACTCGGGTGCAACATTCCAGACGCTTTACTAACACCCTCCCGACTTGGAGAGTCAGTCCCTTTAACCTCCTGTTTGGCCCAGTTTGCAATTTCTGCGGAAGATGAACAGGAATAGCGAGAACCAATGAGAGACTAGCTGGAGGTGTCTGGACGGGCAAATTTAACTCTCATTTCCCACCAGGAAGAGGAATTAACCAAAGGCTCAGCGTGCCGTGCCGGAACCAGATTAGGGCCTGAAGCCATCCTGCGGTGTTGCGGCCAGCTCAAAAGAAAGCGAGTTGAAGAAAGGAGCTCAGGGGCACTGTAATTCACAAACCTGCAGAGTTATAAATGACAGCTATCGTCCAAAAATATACTAAAGTAAGGCTGCCAAGAGGACTTGAAAGCGGGGCAGAATTGCAGGAAACTGATTTCAGGAGGTAGACTGGAATTGCATTGAAAGCATAGGAAAAGAGGCAGAACGTCCACCATGATGCACTTGGCCAAAAAGGGCATATGCGTTTTTTCCTGAATATATTCAGGAAAAAACGCATACGCCCTTTTTGGCCAACCAAGCAAGCTTGCAAAGGAAATCTGCACTACAATGAAGTCTCACTTGCCCCCGGTCAAAAGGGCCATCTGAAAAATGTGTAAAATCCAGAAAGGCAGGACAGGCCATGGAGAACTGGGAGCCTTGTTATGCTGATGGGCGGGATGTAAATTGCCAACAGACACTCGGGAGAAGTGTATGGTGTTTCCTGAAACATCTAAAAAACAAAGCAACAGAGCCTAGGGCACTTCCACTTATGGTCCTATAGCTTAGGGAAATTAAAATCAAAAAGACACAGCCACCCCAAAGTTTGGGACGCCTCTGTTTACAAGAACCTCGTTTACCGTACAAGTTCAACATCGTAGAAAGTGAAAAATGGATAAAGAAGTTGTGGTATTTTCTTACAAAGCAATATCACTCAGCAATGAAATCTATGTCATCAGGCCCTTAGCAGCACAATGAGTGGATTCAGGTATGATGATTCTAACTGAAATAAGTCACACAGAAAAAGAAACATCATAAGATATCAGTAATACACGGAATGTAAACTTGGCTACACAGGAACTGAATTACAGAACAGAACAGGGTCTCAAATTTAGAAAACCAACTTATGCTTGCTTAAGGGGAAAGGTGAGTTGGGATGCTGCATAAAACCAGAGATTGAAATGAGCACAGATAAAGTTCCTTAAGCCAAATATGGAATAGACAAGAGCTACTCCTTGCTCAACGAAATGGACTAAACACCGCATATTAAACGCCTAAGAATGTACCTGACTAGTAAGTATCTTAAAACCTATGGATTGCTATGTCTCCGAAAGAGAATCAAGCATGTGTACAGGGGCATAAACGCAGCAGTGATAGGATTGGAGAGGTTCGGTGAGCAAATGAAGACCCTTTGAAGTCATATTGCATGGTACCCATTCCACGGGTTTCAACTACCCAGGTTTAAGGTATTCTTCCTTCAGCTAAAACATGCATGTGGAACCCAGAGAATGATCAACCATGTGATCGGGAGACGTGTTCAAATATGTCTCAGTTTTCGTACCCTGGTACTCGGGTGCAACATTCCAGACGCTTTACTAACACCCTCCCGACTTGGAGAGTCAGTCTCTTTAACCTCCTGTTTGGCCCAGTTTGCAATTTCTGCGGAAGATGAACAGGAATAGCGAGAACCAATGAGAGACTAGCTGGAGGTGTCTGGACGGGCAAATTTAACTCTCATTTCCCACCAGGAAGAGGAATTAACCAAAGGCTCAGCGTGCCGTGCCGGAACCAGATTAGGGCCTGAAGCCATCCTGCGGTGTTGCGGCCAGCTCAAAAGAAAGCGAGTTGAAGAAAGGAGCTCAGGGGCACTGTAATTCACAAACCTGCAGAGTTATAAATGACAGCTATCGTCCAAAAATATACTGAAGTAAGGCTGCCAAGAGGACTTGAAAGCGGGGCAGAATTGCAGGAAACCGATTTCAGGAGGTAGACTGGAATTGCATTGAAAGCATAGGAAAAGAGGCAGAACGTCCACAATGATGCACTTGGCCAAAAAGGGCGTATGCGTTTTTTCCTGAATATATTCAGGAAAAAACGCATACGCCCTTTTTGGCCAACCAAGCAAGCTTGCAAAGGAAATCTGCACTACAATGAAGTCTCACTTCCCCCCGGTCAAAAGGGCCATCTGAAAAAAGTGTAAAATCCAGAAAGGCAGGACAGGCCATGGAGAACTGGGAGCCTTGTTATGCTGATGGGCGGGATGTAAATTGCCAACAGACACTCGGGAGAAGTGTAT
This sequence comes from Pseudorca crassidens, assembly GCF_039906515.1. Lineage (NCBI taxonomy): Eukaryota > Metazoa > Chordata > Mammalia > Artiodactyla > Delphinidae > Pseudorca > Pseudorca crassidens. The sequence goes on along the minus strand of NW_027136325.1, from coordinate 1,185,219 downwards.
GGTGTTTCCTGAAACATCTAAAAAACAAAGCAACAGAGCCTAGGGCACTTACACTTATGGTCCTATAGCTTAGGGAAATTAAAATAAAAAAGACACAGCCACCCCAAAGTTTGGGACGCCTCTGTTTACAAGAACCTCGTTTACAGTACAAGTTCAACATCGCAGAAAGTGAAAAATGGATAAAGAAGTTGTGGTATTTACTTACAAAGCAATATCACTCAGCAATGAAATCTATGTCATCAGGCCCTTAGCAGCACAATGAGTGGATTCAGGTATGATGATTCTAACTGAAATAAGTCACACAGAAAAAGAAACATCATAAGATATCAGTAATACACGGAATGTAAACTTGGCTACACAGGAACTGAATTACAGAACAGAACAGGGTCTCAAATTTAGAAAACCAACTTATGCTTGCTTAAGGGGAAAGGTGAGTTGGGGTGCTGCATAAAACCAGAGATTGAAATGAGCACAGATAAAGTTCCTTAAGCCAAATATGGAATAGACAAGAGCTACTCCTTGCTCAACGAAATGGACTCAACACCGCATATTAAATGCCTAAGAATGTACCTGACTAGTAAGTATCTTAAAACCTATGGATTGCTATGTCTCCGAAAGAGAATCAAGCATGTGTACAGGGGCATAAACGCAGCAGTGATAGGATTGGAGAGGTTCGGTGAGCAAATGAAGACCCTTTGAAGTCATATTGCATGGTACCCATTCCACGGGTTTCAACTACCCAGGTTTAAGGTATTCTTCCTTCAGCTAAAACATGCATGTGGAACCTAGAGTATGATCAACCATGTGATCGGGAGACGTGTTCAAATATGTCTCAGTTTTCGTACCCTGGTACTCGGGTGCAACATTCCAGACGCTTTACTAACACCCTCCCGACTTGGAGAGTCAGTCCCTTTAACCTCCTGTTTGGCCCAGTTTGCAATTTCTGCGGAAGATGAACAGGAATAGCGAGAACCAATGAGAGACTAGCTGGAGGTGTCTGGACGGGCAAATTTAACTCTCATTTCCCACCAGGAAGAGGAATTAACCAAAGGCTCAGCGTGCCGTGCCGGAACCAGATTAGGGCCTGAAGCCATCCTGCGGTGTTGCGGCCAGCTCAAAAGAAAGCGAGTTGAAGAAAGGAGCTCAGGGGCACTGTAATTCACAAACCTGCAGAGTTATAAATGACAGCTATCGTCCAAAAATATACTGAAGTAAGGCTGCCAAGAGGACTTGAAAGCGGGGCAGAATTGCAGGAAACCGATTTCAGGAGGTAGACTGGAATTGCATTGAAAGCATAGGAAAAGAGGCAGAACGTCCACAATGATGCACTTGGCCAAAAAGGGCGTATGCGTTTTTTCCTGAATATATTCAGGAAAAAACGCATACGCCCTTTTTGGCCAACCAAGCAAGCTTGCAAAGGAAATCTGCACTACAATGAAGTCTCACTTCCCCCCGGTCAAAAGGGCCATCTGAAAAAAGTGTAAAATCCAGAAAGGCAGGACAGGCCATGGAGAACTGGGAGCCTTGTTATGCTGATGGGCGGGATGTAAATTGCCAACAGACACTCGGGAGAAGTGTATGGTGTTTCCTGAAACATCTAAAAAACAAAGCAACAGAGCCTAGGGCACTTCCACTTATGGTCCTATAGCTTAGGGAAATTAAAATCAAAAAGACACAGCCACCCCAAAGTTTGGGACGCCTCTGTTTACAAGAACCTCGTTTACAGTACAAGTTCAACATCGCAGAAAGTGAAAAATGGATAAAGAAGTTGTGGTATTTACTTACAAAGCAATATCACTCAGCAATGAAATCTATGTCATCAGGCCCTTAGCAGCACAATGAGTGGATTCAGGTATGATGATTCTAACTGAAATAAGTCACACAGAAAAAGAAACATCATAAGATATCAGTAATACACGGAATGTAAACTTGGCTACACAGGAACTGAATTACAGAACAGAACAGGGTCTCAAATTTAGAAAACCAACTTATGCTTGCTTAAGGGGAAAGGTGAGTTGGGGTGCTGCATAAAACCAGAGATTGAAATGAGCACAGATAAAGTTCCTTAAGACAAATATGGAATAGACAAGAGCTACTCCTTGCTCAACGAAATGGACTCAACACCGCATATTAAATGCCTAAGAATGTACCTGACTAGTAAGTATCTTAAAACCTATGGATTGCTATGTCTCCGAAAGAGAATCAAGCATGTGTACAGGGGCATAAACGCAGCAGTGATAGGATTGGAGAGGTTCGGTGAGCAAATGAAGACCCTTTGAAGTCATATTGCATGGTACCCATTCCACGGGTTTCAACTACCCAGGTTTAAGGTATTCTTCCTTCAGCTAAAACATGCATGTGGAACCTAGAGTATGATCAACCATGTGATCGGGAGACGTGTTCAAATATGTCTCAGTTTTCGTACCCTGGTACTCGGGTGCAACATTCCAGACGCTTTACTAACACCCTCCCGACTTGGAGAGTCAGTCCCTTTAACCTCCTGTTTGGCCCAGTTTGCAATTTCTGCGGAAGATGAACAGGAATAGCGAGAACCAATGAGAGACTAGCTGGAGGTGTCTGGACGGGCAAATTTAACTCTCATTTCCCACCAGGAAGAGGAATTAACCAAAGGCTCAGCGTGCCGTGCCGGAACCAGATTAGGGCCTGAAGCCATCCTGCGGTGTTGCGGCCAGCTCAAAAGAAAGCGAGTTGAAGAAAGGAGCTCAGGGGCACTGTAATTCACAAACCTGCAGAGTTATAAATGACAGCTATCGTCCAAAAATATACTGAAGTAAGGCTGCCAAGAGGACTTGAAAGCGGGGCAGAATTGCAGGAAACCGATTTCAGGAGGTAGACTGGAATTGCATTGAAAGCATAGGAAAAGAGGCAGAACGTCCACAATGATGCACTTGGCCAAAAAGGGCGTATGCGTTTTTTCCTGAATATATTCAGGAAAAAACGCATACGCCCTTTTTGGCCAACCAAGCAAGCTTGCAAAGGAAATCTGCACTACAATGAAGTCTCACTTCCCCCCGGTCAAAAGGGCCATCTGAAAAAAGTGTAAAATCCAGAAAGGCAGGACAGGCCATGGAGAACTGGGAGCCTTGTTATGCTGATGGGCGGGATGTAAATTGCCAACAGACACTCGGGAGAAGTGTATGGTGTTTCCTGAAACATCTAAAAAACAAAGCAACAGAGCCTAGGGCACTTCCACTTATGGTCCTATAGCTTAGGGAAATTAAAATCAAAAAGACACAGCCACCCCAAAGTTTGGGACGCCTCTGTTTACAAGAACCTCGTTTACAGTACAAGTTCAACATCGCAGAAAGTGAAAAATGGATAAAGAAGTTGTGGTATTTACTTACAAAGCAATATCACTCAGCAATGAAATCTATGTCATCAGGCCCTTAGCAGCACAATGAGTGGATTCAGGTATGATGATTCTAACTGAAATAAGTCACACAGAAAAAGAAACATCATAAGATATCAGTAATACACGGAATGTAAACTTGGCTACACAGGAACTGAATTACAGAACAGAACAGGGTCTCAAATTTAGAAAACCAACTTATGCTTGCTTAAGGGTAAAGGTGAGTTGGGGTGCTGCATAAAACCAGAGATTAAATGAGCACAGATAAAGTTCCTTAAGCCAAATATGGAATAGACAAGAGCTACTCCTTGCTCAACGAAATGGACTCAACACCGCATATTAAACGCCTAAGAATGTACCTGACTAGTAAGTATCTTAAAACCTATGGATTGCTATGTCTCCGAAAGAGAATCAAGCATGTGTACAGGGGCATAAACGCAGCAGTGATAGGATTGGAGAGGTTCGGTGAGCAAATGAAGACCCTTTGAAGTCATATTGCATAGTACCCATTCCACAGGTTTCAACTACCCAGGTTTAAGGTATTTTACCTTCAGCTAAAACATGCATGTGGAAACTAGAGTATGATCAACCATGTGATCGGGAAACGTGTTCAAATATGTCTCAGTTTTGGTCCCCTGGTACTCGGGTGCAACATTCCAGACGCTTTACTAACACCCTCCCGACTTGGAGAGTCAGTCCCTTTAACCTCCTGTTTGGCCCAGTTTGCAATTTCTGTGGAAGATGAACAGGAATAGCGAGAACCAATGAGAGACTAGCTGGAGGTGTCTGGACGGGCAAATTTAACTCTCATTTCCCACCAGGAAGAGGAATTAACCAAAGGCTCAGCTTGCCGTGCCGGAACAAGATTAGGGCCTGAAGCCATCCTGCGGTGTTGCGGCCAGCTCAAAAGAAAGCGAGTTGAAGAAAGGAGCTCAGGGGCACTGTAATTCACAAACCTGCAGAGTTATAAATGACAGCTATCGTCCAAAAATATACTGAAGTAAGGCTGCCAAGAGGACTTGAAAGCGGGGCAGAATTGCAGGAAACCGATTTCAGGAGGTAGACTGGAATTGCATTGAAAGCATAGGAAAAGAGGCAGAACGTCCACAATGATGCACTTGGCCAAAAAGGGCGTATGCGTTTTTTCCTGAATATATTCAGGAAAAAACGCATACGCCCTTTTTGGCCAACCAAGCAAGCTTGCAAAGGAAATCTGCACTACAATGAAGTCTCACTTCCCCCCGGTCAAAAGGGCCATCTGAAAAAAGTGTAAAATCCAGAAAGGCAGGACAGGCCATGGAGAACTGGGAGCCTTTTTATGCTGATGGGAGGGATGTAAATTGCCAACAGACACTCGGGAGAAGTGTATGGTGTTTCCTGAAACATCTAAAAAACAAAGCAACAGAGCCTAGGGCACTTCCACTTATGGTCCTATAGATTAGGGAAATTAAAATCAAAAAGACACAGCCACCCCAAAGTTTGGGACGCCTCTGTTTACAAGAACCTCGTTTACAGTACAAGTTCAACATCACAGAAAGTGAAAAATGGATAAAGAAGTTGTGGTATTTACTTACAAAGCAATATCACTCAGCAATGAAATCTATGTCATCAGGCCCTTAGCAGCACAATGAGTGGATTCAGGTATGATGATTCTAACTGAAATAAGTCACACAGAAAAAGAAACATCATAAGATATCAGTAATACACGGAATGTAAACTTGGCTACACAGGAACTGAATTACAGAACAGAACAGGGTCTCAAATTTAGAAAACCAACTTATGCTTGCTTAAGGGTAAAGGTGAGTTGGGGTGCTGCATAAAACCAGAGATTGAAATGAGCACAGATAAAGTTCCTTAAGCCAAATATGGAATAGACAAGAGCTACTCCTTGCTCAACGAAATGGACTCAACACCGCATATTAAACGCCTAAGAATGTACCTGACTAGTAAGTATCTTAAAACCTATGGATTGCTATGTCTCCGAAAGAGAATCAAGCATGTGTACAGGGGCATAAACGCAGCAGTGATAGGACTGGAGAGGTTCGGTGAGCAAATGAAGACCCTTTGAAGTCATATTGCATTGTACCCATTCCACGGGTTTCAACTACCCAGGTTTAAGGTATTCTACCTTCAGCTAAAACATGCATGTGGAAACTAGAGTATGATCAACCATGTGATCGGGAAACGTGTTCAAATATGTCTCAGTTTTCGTACCCTGGTACTCGGGTGCAACATTCCAGACGCTTTACTAACACCCTCCCGACTTGGAGAGTCAGTCCCTTTAACCTCCTGTTTGGCCCAGTTTGCAATTTCTGTGGAAGATGAACAGGAATAGCGAGAACCAATGAGAGACTAGCTGGAGGTGTCTGGACGGGCAAATTTAACTCTCATTTCCCACCAGGAAGAGGAATTAACCAAAGGCTCAGCTTGCCGTGCCGGAACCCGATTAGGGCCTGAAGCCATCCTGCGGTGTTGCGGCCAGCTCAAAAGAAAGCGAGTTGAAGAAAGGAGTTCAGGGTCACTGTAATTCACAAACCTGCAGAGTTATAAATGACAGCTATCGTCCAAAAATATACTGAAGTAAGGCTGCCAAGAGGACTTGAAAGCGGGGCAGAATTGCAGGAAACCGATTTCAGGAGGTAGACTGGAATTGCATTGAAAGCATAGGAAAAGAGGCAGAACGTCCACAATGATGCACTTGGCCAAAAAGGGCGTATGCGTTTTTTCCTGAATATATTCAGGAAAAAACGCATACGCCCTTTTTGGCCAACCAAGCAAGCTTGCAAAGGAAATCTGCACTACAATGAAGTCTCACTTCCCCCCGGTCAAAAGGGTCATCTGAGAAAAGTGTAAAATCCAGAAAGGCAGGACAGGCCATGGAGAACTGGGAGCCTTGTTATGCTGATGGGCGGGATGTAAATTGCCAACAGACACTCGGGAGAAGTGTATGGTGTTTCCTGAAACATCTAAAAAACAAAGCAACAGAGCCTAGGGCACTTCCACTTATGGTCCTATAGCTTAGGGAAATTAAAATCAAAAAGACACAGCCACCCCAAAGTTTGGGACGCCTCTGTTTACAAGAACCTCATTTACCGTACAAGTTCAATATCACAGAAAGTGAAAAATGGATAAAGAAGTTGTGGTACTTATGTACAATGCAGTATCACTCAACAATGAAATCTATGTCATCAGGCCCGTAGCAGCATAATGAGTGGATTCAGGTACGATGATTCTAACTGAAATAAGTCACACAGAAAAAGAAACATCATAAGATATCACTAATACACAGAATGTAAACTTGGCTACACAGGAACTGAATTCCAAAACAGAACAGGGTCTCAAATTTAGAAAACCAACTTATGCTTGCTTAAGCGGAAAGGTGAGTTGGGGTGCTGCATAAAACCAGAGATTGAAATGAGCACAGATAAAGTTCCTTAAGCCAAATATGGAATAGACAAGAGCTACTCCTTGCTCAACGAAATGGACTCAACACCGCATATTAAATGCCTAAGAATGTACCTGACTAGTAAGTATCTTAAAACCTATGGATTGCTATGTCTCCAAAAGAGAATCAAGCGTCTGTACAGGGTGATAAACGCAGCAGTGATAGGATTGGAGAAGTTCGGTGAGCAAATGAAGACCCTTTGAAGTCATATTGCATGGTACCCATTACACGGGTCTCAACTCTCCAGGTTTAAGGTATTCTTCCTTCAGCTAAAACATGCATGTGGAACCCAGAGTATGATCAACCGTGTGAACGGGAGACGTGTTCAAATATGTCTCAGTTTTCCTCCCCTGGTACTCGGGTGCAACATTCCAGATGCTTTACTAACACCCTCCCGACTTGGAGAGTCAGTCCCTTTAAACTCCTGTTTGGTCCAGTTTGCAATTTCTGTGGAAGATGAACAGGAATAGCGAGAACCAATGAGAGACTAGCTGGAGGTGTCTGGACGGGCAAATTTAACTCTCATTTCCCACCAGGAAGAGGAATTAACCAAAGGCTCAGCGTGCCGTGCCGGAACCAGATTAGGGCCTGAAGCCATCCTGCGGTGTTGCGGCCAGCTCAAAAGAAAGCGAGTTGAAGAAAGGAGCTCAGGGGCACTGTAATTCACAAACCTGCAGAGTTATAAATGACAGCTATCGTCCAAAAATATACTGAAGTAAGGCTGCCAAGAGGACTTGAAAGTGGGGCAGAATTGCAGGAAACCGATTTCAGGAGGTAGACTGGAATTGCATTGAAAGCATAGGAAAAGAGGCAGAACATCCACAATGATGCACTTGGCCAAAAAGGGCGTATGCGTTTTTTCCTGAATATATTCAGGAAAAAACGCATACGCCCTTTTTGGCCAACCAAGCAAGCTTGCAAAGGAAATCTGCACTACAATGAAGTCTCACTTCCCCCCGGTCAAAAGGGCCATCTGAAAAAAGTGTAAAATCCAGAAAGGCAGGACAGGCCATGGAGAACTGGGAGCCTTGTTATGCTGATGGGCGGGATGTAAATTGCCAACAGACACTTGGGAGAAGTGTATGGTGTTTCCTGAAACATCTAAAAAACAAAGCAACAGAGCCTAGGGCACTTCCACTTATGGTCCTATAGCTTAGGGAAATTAAAATCAAAAAGACACAGCCACCCCAAAGTTTGGGACGCCTCTGTTTACAAGAACCTCGTTTACAGTACAAGTTCAACATCGCAGAAAGTGAAAAATGGATAAAGAAGTTGTGGTATTTACTTACAAAGCAATATCACTCAGCAATGAAATCTATGTCATCAGGCCCTTAGCAGCACAATGAGTGGATTCAGGTATGATGATTCTAACTGATATAAGTCACACAGAAAAAGAAACATCATAAGATATCAGTAATACACGGAATGTAAACTTGGCTACACAGGAACTGAATTACAGAACAGAACAGGGTCTCAAATTTAGAAAACCAACTTATGCTTGCTTAAGGGTAAAGGTGAGTTGGGGTGCTGCATAAAACCAGAGATTGAAATGAGCACAGGTAAAGTTCCTTAAGCCAAATATGGAATAGACAAGAGCTACTCCTTGCTCAACGAAATGGACTCAACACCGCATATTAAACGCCTAAGAATGTACCTGACTAGTAAGTATCTTAAAACCTATGGATTGCTATGTCTCCGAAAGAGAATCAAGCATGTGTACAGGGGCATAAACGCAGCAGTGATAGGATTGGAGAGGTTCGGTGAGCAAATGAAGACCCTTTGAAGTCATATTGCATGGTACCCATTCCACGGGTTTCAACTACCCAGGTTTAAGGTATTTTACCTTCAGCTAAAACATGCATGTGGAAACTAGAGTATGATCAACCATGTGATCGGGAAACGTGTTCAAATATGTCTCAGTTTTCGTACCCTGGTACTCGGGTGCAACATTCCAGACGCTTTACTAACACCCTCCCGACTTGGAGAGTCAGTCCCTTTAACCTCCTGTTTGGCCCAGTTTGCAATTTCTGTGGAAGATGAACAGGAATAGCGAGAACCAATGAGAGACTAGCTGGAGGTGTCTGGACGGGCAAATTTAACTCTCATTTCCCACCAGGAAGAGGAATTAACCAAAGGCTCAGCTTGCCGTGCCGGAACCAGATTAGGGCCTGAAGCCATCCTGCGGTGTTGCGGCCAGCTCAAAAGAAAGCGAGTTGAAGAAAGGAGCTCAGGGGCACTGTAATTCACAAACCTGCAGAGTTATAAATGACAGCTATCGTCCAAAAATATACTGAAGTAAGGCTGCCAAGAGGACTTGAAAGCGGGGCAGAATTGCAGGAGACCGATTTCAGGAGGTAGACTGGAATTGCATTGAAAGCATAGGAAAAGAGGCAGAACGTCCACAATGATGCACTTGGCCAAAAAGGGCGTATGCGTTTTTTCCTGAATATATTCAGGAAAAAACGCATACGCCCTTTTTGGCCAACCAAGCAAGCTTGCAAAGGAAATCTGCACTACAATGAAGTCTCACTTCCCCCCGGTCAAAAGGGCCATCTGAAAAAAGTGTAAAATCCAGAAAGGCAGGACAGGCCATGGAGAACTGGGAGCCTTGTTATGCTGATGGGCGGGATGTAAATTGCCAACAGACACTCGGGAGAAGTGTATGGTGTTTCCTGAAACATCTAAAAAACAAAGCAACAGAGCCTAGGGCACTTCCACTTATGGTCCTATAGCTTAGGGAAATTAAAATCAAAAAGACACAGCCACCCCAAAGTTTGGGACGCCTCTGTTTACAAGAACCTCATTTACCGTACAAGTTCAATATCACAGAAAGTGAAAAATGGATAAAGAAGTTGTGGTACTTACGTACAATGCAGTATCACTCAACAATGAAATCTATGTCATCAGGCCCGTAGCAGCATAATGAGTGGATTCAGGTACGATGATTCTAACTGAAATAAGTCACACAGAAAAAGAAACATCATAAGATATCACTAATACACAGAATGTAAACTTGGCTACACAGGAACTGAATTCCAAAACAGAACAGGGTCTCAAATTTAGAAAACCAACTTATGCTTGCTTAAGCGGAAAGGTGAGTTGGGGTGCTGCATAAAACCAGAGATTGAAATGAGCACAGATAAAGTTCCTTAAGCCAAATATGGAATAGACAAGAGCTACTCCTTGCTCAACGAAATGGACTCAACACCCCATATTAAATGCCTAAGAATGTACCTGACTAGTAAGTATCTTAAAACCTATGGATTGCTATGTCTCCAAAAGAGAATCAAGCGTCTGTATAGGGGGATAAACGCAGCAGTGATAGGATTGGAGAAGTTCGGTGAGCAAATGAAGACCCTTTGAAGTCATATTGCATGGTACCCATTACACGGGTCTCAACTCTCCAGGTTTAAGGTATTCTTCCTTCAGCTAAAACATGCATGTGGAACCCAGAGTATGATCAACCGTGTGAACGGGAGACGTGTTCAAATATGTCTCAGTTTTCCTCCCCTGGTACTCGGGTGCAACATTCCAGACGCTTTACTAACACCCTCCCGACTTGGAGAGTCAGTCCCTTTAACCTCCTGTTTGGCCCAGTTTGCAATTTCTGTGGAAGATGAACAGGAATAGCGAGAACCAATGAGAGACTAGCTGGAGGTGTCTGGACGGGCAAATTTAACTCTCATTTCCCACCAGGAAGAGGAATTAACCAAAGGCTCAGCGTGCCGTGCCGGAACCAGATTAGGGCCTGAAGCCATCCTGCGGTGTTGCGGCCAGCTCAAAAGAAAGCGAGTTGAAGAAAGGAGCTCAGGGGCACTGTAATTCACAAACCTGCAGAGTTATAAATGACAGCTATCGTCCAAAAATATACTGAAGTAAGGCTGCCAAGAGGACTTGAAAGCGGGGCAGAATTGCAGGAAACCGATTTCAGGAGGTAGACTGGAATTGCATTGAAAGCATAGGAAAAGAGGCAGAACGTCCACAATGATGCACTTGGCCAAAAAGGGCGTATGCGTTTTTTCCTGAATATATTCAGGAAAAAACGCATACGCCCTTTTTGGCCAACCAAGCAAGCTTGCAAAGGAAATCTGCACTACAATGAAGTCTCACTTCCCCCCGGTCAAAAGGGCCATCTGAAAAAAGTGTAAAATCCAGAAAGGCAGGACAGGCCATGGAGAACTGGGAGCCTTGTTATGCTGATGGGCGGGATGTAAATTGCCAACAGACACTCGGGAGAAGTGTATGGTGTTTCCTGAAACATCTAAAAAACAAAGCAACAGGGCCTAGGGCACTTCCACTTATGGTCCTATAGCTTAGGGAAATTAAAATCAAAAAGACACAGCCACCCCAAAGTTTGGGACGCCTCTGTTTACAGGAACCTCGTTTACCGTACAAGTTCAATATCGCAGAAAGTGAAAAATGGATAAAGAACTTGTGGTACTTACGTACAATGCAGTATCACTCAGCAATGAAATCTATGTCATTAGGCCCGTAGCAGCATAATGAGTGGATTCAGGTACGATGATTCTAACTGAAATAAGTCACACAGAAAAAGAAACATCATAAGATATCACTAATACACGGAATGTAAACTTGGCTACACAGGAACTGAATTCCAAAACAGAACAGGGTCTCAAATTTAGAAAACCAACTTATGCTTGCTTAAGGGGAAAGGTGAGTTGGGGTGCTGCATAAAACCAGAGATTGAAATGAGCACAGATAAAGTTCCTTAAGCCAAATATGGAATAGACAAGAGCTACTCCTTGCTCAACGAAATGGACTCAACACCCCATATTAAACGCCTAAGAATGTACCTGACTAGTAAGTATCTTAAAACCTATGGATTGCTATGTCTCCAAAAGAGAATCAAGCATGTGTACAGGGGCATAAACGCAGCAGTGATAGGATTGGAGAGGTTCGGTGAGCAAATGAAGACCCTTTGAAGTCATATTGCATGGTACCCATTCCACGGGTCTCAACTCTCCAGGTTTAAGGTATTCTTCCTTCAGCTAAAACATGCATGTGGAACCCAGAGTATGATCAACCGTGTGAACGGGAGACGTGTTCCAATATGTCTCAGTTTTGGTCCCCTGGTACTCGGGTGCAACATTTTTGACGCTTTACTAACACTCTCCCCACTTGGAGAGTCAGCGCGTTTAACCTCCTGTTTGGCCCAGTTTGCAATTTCTGCGGAAGATGAACAGGAATAGCGAGAACCAATGAGAGACTAGCTGGAGGTGTCTCGACGGGCAAATTTAACTCTCATTTCCCACCAGGAAGAGGAAATAACCAAAGGCTCAGCGTGCCGTGCCGGAACAAGATTAGGGCCTGAAGCCATCCTGCGGTGTTGCTGCCAGCTCAAAAGAAAGCGAGTTGAAGAAAGGAGCTCAGGGGCACTGTAATTCACAAACCTGCAGAGTTATAAATGACAGCTATCGTCCAAAAATATACTGAAGTAAGGCTGCCAAGAGGACTTGAAAGCGGGGCAGAATTGCAGGAAACCGATTTCAGGAGGTAGACTGGAATTGCATTGAAAGCATAGGAAAAGAGGCAGAACGTCCACAATGATGCACTTGGCCAAAAAGGGCGTATGCGTTTTTTCCTGAATATATTCAGGAAAAAACGCATACGCCCTTTTTGGCCAACCAAGCAAGCTTGCAAAGGAAATCTGCACTACAATGAAGTCTCACTTCCCCCCGGTCAAAAGGGCCATCTGAAAAAAGTGTAAAATCCAGAAAGGCAGGACAGGCCATGGAGAACTGGGAGCCTTTTTATGCTGATGGGAGGGATGTAAATTGCCAACAGCCACTCGGGAGAAGTGTATGGTGTTTCCTGAAACATCTAAAAAACAAAGCAACAGAGCCTAGGGCACTTCCACTTATGGTCCTATAGCTTAGGGAAATTAAAATCAAAAAGACACAGCCACCCCAAAGTTTGGGACGCCTCTGTTTACAAGAACCTCATTTACCGTACAAGTTCAATATCACAGAAAGTGAAAAATGGATAAAGAAGTTGTGCTACTTACGTACAATGCAGTATCACTCAACAATGAAATCTATGTCATCAGGCCCGTAGCAGCATAATGAGTGGATTCAGGTACGATGATTCTAACTGAAATAAGTCACACAGAAAAAGAAACATCATAAGATATCACTAATACACAGAATGTAAACTTGGCTACACAGGAACTGAATTCCAAAACAGAACAGGGTCTCAAATTTAGAAAACCAACTTATGCTTGCTTAAGGGGAAAGGTGAGTTGGGGTGCTGCATAAAACCAGAGATTGAAATGAGCACAGATAAAGTTCCTTAAGCCAAATATGGAATAGACAAGAGCTACTCCTTGCTCAACGAAATGGACTCAACACCCCATATTAAATGCCTAAGAATGTACCTGACTAGTAAGTATCTTAAAACCTATGGATTGCTATGTCTCCAAAAGAGAATCAAGCGTCTGTACAGGGGGATAAATGCAGCAGTGATAGGATTGGAGAAGTTCGGTGAGCAAATGAAGACCCTTTGAAGTCATATTGCATGGTACCCATTACACGGGTCTCAACTCTCCAGGTTTAAGGTATTCTTCCTTCAGCTAAAACATGCATGTGGAACCCAGAGTATGATCAACCGTGTGAACGGGAGACGTGTTCAAATATGTCTCAGTTTTCCTCCCCTGGTACTCGGGTGCAACATTCCAGACGCTTTACTAACACCCTCCCGACTTGGAGAGTCAGTCCCTTTAACCTCCTGTTTCGCCCAGTTTGCAATTTCTGCGGAAGATGAACAGGAATAGCGAGAACCAATGAGAGACTAGCTGGAGGTGTCTGGACGGGCAAATTTAACTCTCATTTCCCACCAGGAAGAGGAATTAACCAAAGGCTCAGCGTGCCGTGCCGGAACCAGATTAGGGCCTGAAGCCATCCTGCGGTGTTGCGGCCAGCTCAAAAGAAAGCGAGTTGAAGAAAGGAGCTCAGGGGCACTGTAATTCACAAACCTGCAGAGTTATAAATGACAGCTATCGTCCAAAAATATACTGAAGTAAGGCTGCCAAGAGGACTTGAAAGCGGGGCAGAATTGCAGGAAACCGATTTCAGGAGGTAGACTGGAATTGCATTGAAAGCATAGGAAAAGAGGCAGAACGTCCACAATGATGCACTTGGCCAAAAAGGGCGTATGCGTTTTTTCCTGAATATATTCAGGAAAAAACGCATACGTCCTTTTTGGCCAACCAAGCAAGCTTGCAAAGGAAATCTGCACTACAATGAAGTCTCACTTCCCCCCGGTCAAAAGGGCCATCTGAAAAAAGTGTAAAATCCAGAAAGGCAGGACAGGCCATGGAGAACTGGGAGCCTTGTTATGCTGATGGGCGGGATGTAAATTGCCAACAGACACTCGGGAGAAGTGTATGGTGTTTCCTGAAACATCTAAAAAACAAAGCAACAGAGCCTAGGGCACTTCCACTTATGGTCCTATAGCTTAGGGAAATTAAAATCAAAAAGACACAGCCACCCCAAAGTTTGGGACGCCTTTGTTTACAAGAACCTCGTTTACAGTACAAGTTCAACATCGCAGAAAGTGAAAAATGGATAAAGAAGTTGTGGTATTTACTTACAAAGCAATATCACTCAGCAATGAAATCTATGTCATCAGGCCCTTAGCAGCACAATGAGTGGATTCAGGTATGATGATTCTAACTGAAATAAGTCACACAGAAAAAGAAACATCATAAGATATCAGTAATACACGGAATGTAAACTTGGCTACACAGGAACTGAATTACAGAACAGAACAGGGTCTCAAATTTAGAAAACCAACTTATGCTTGCTTAAGGGTAAAGGTGAGTTGGGGTGCTGCATAAAACCAGAGATTGAAATGAGCACAGATAAAGTTCCTTAAGCCAAATATGGAATAGACAAGAGCTACTCCTTGCTCAACGAAATGGACTCAACACCGCATATTAAATGCCTAAGAATGTACCTGACTAGTAAGTATCTTAAAACCTATGGATTGCTATGTCTCCGAAAGAGAATCAAGCATGTGTACAGGGGCATAAACGCAGCAGTGATAGGATTGGAGAGGTTCGGTGAGCAAATGAAGACCCTTTGAAGTCATATTGCATGGTACCCATTCCACGGGTTTCAACTACCCAGGTTTAAGGTATTCTTCCTTCAGCTAAAACATGCATGTGGAACCTAGAGTATGATCAACCATGTGATCGGGAGACGTGTTCAAATATGTCTCAGTTTTCGTACCCTGGTACTCGGGTGCAACATTCCAGACGCTTTACTAACACCCTCCCGACTTGGAGAGTCAGTCCCTTTAACCTCCTGTTTGGCCCAGTTTGCAATTTCTGCGGAAGATGAACAGGAATAGCGAGAACCAATGAGAGACTAGCTGGAGGTGTCTGGACGGGCAAATTTAACTCTCATTTCCCACCAGGAAGAGGAATTAACCAAAGGCTCAGCGTGCCGTGCCGGAACCAGATTAGGGCCTGAAGCCATCCTGCGGTGTTGCGGCCAGCTCAAAAGAAAGCGAGTTGAAGAAAGGAGCTCAGGGGCACTGTAATTCACAAACCTGCAGAGTTATAAATGACAGCTATCGTCCAAAAATATACTGAAGTAAGGCTGCCAAGAGGACTTGAAAGCGGGGCAGAATTGCAGGAAACCGATTTCAGGAGGTAGACTGGAATTGCATTGAAAGCATAGGAAAAGAGGCAGAACGTCCACAATGATGCACTTGGCCAAAAAGGGCGTATGCGTTTTTTCCTGAATATATTCAGGAAAAAACGCATACGCCCTTTTTGGCCAACCAAGCAAGCTTGCAAAGGAAATCTGCACTACAATGAAGTCTCACTTCCCCCCGGTCAAAAGGGCCATCTGAAAAAAGTGTAAAATCCAGAAAGGCAGGACAGGCCATGGAGAACTGGGAGCCTTGTTATGCTGATGGGCGGGATGTAAATTGCCAACAGACACTCGGGAGAAGTGTATGGTGTTTCCTGAAACATCTAAAAAACAAAGCAACAGAGCCTAGGGCACTTCCACTTATGGTCCTATAGCTTAGGGAAATTAAAATCAAAAAGACACAGCCACCCCAAAGTTTGGGACGCCTCTGTTTACAAGAACCTCGTTTACAGTACAAGTTCAACATCGCAGAAAGTGAAAAATGGATAAAGAAGTTGTGGTATTTACTTACAAAGCAATATCACTCAGCAATGAAATCTATGTCATCAGGCCCTTAGCAGCACAATGAGTGGATTCAGGTATGATGATTCTAACTGAAATAAGTCACACAGAAAAAGAAACATCATAAGATATCAGTAATACACGGAATGTAAACTTGGCTACACAGGAACTGAATTACAGAACAGAACAGGGTCTCAAATTTAGAAAACCAACTTATGCTTGCTTAAGGGTAAAGGTGAGTTGGGTTGCTGCATAAAACCAGAGATTGAAATGAGCACAGATAAAGTTCCTTAAGCCAAATATGGAATAGACAAGAGCTACTCCTTGCTCAACGAAATGGACTCAACACCGCATATTAAATGCCTAAGAATGTACCTGGCTAGTAAGTATCTTAAAACCTATGGATTGCTATGTCTCCGAAAGAGAATCAAGCATGTGTACAGGGGCATAAACGCAGCAGTGATAGGATTGGAGAGGTTCGGTGAGCAAATGAAGACCCTTTGAAGTCATATTGCATGGTACCCATTCCACGGGTTTCAACTACCCAGGTTTAAGGTATTCTTCCTTCAGCTAAAACATGCATGTGGAACCTAGAGTATGATCAACCATGTGATCGGGAGACGTGTTCAAATATGTCTCAGTTTTCGTACCCTGGTACTCGGGTGCAACATTCCAGACGCTTTACTAACACCCTCCCGACTTGGAGAGTCAGTCCCTTTAACCTCCTGTTTGGCCCAGTTTGCAATTTCTGCGGAAGATGAACAGGAATAGCGAGAACCAATGAGAGACTAGCTGGAGGTGTCTGGACGGGCAAATTTAACTCTCATTTCCCACCAGGAAGAGGAATTAACCAAAGGCTCAGCGTGCCGTGCCGGAACCAGATTAGGGCCTGAAGCCATCCTGCGGTGTTGCGGCCAGCTCAAAAGAAAGCGAGTTGAAGAAAGGAGCTCAGGGGCACTGTAATTCACAAACCTGCAGAGTTATAAATGACAACTATCGTCCAAAAATATACTGAAGTAAGGCTGCCAAGAGGACTTGAAAGCGGGGCAGAATTGCAGGAAACCGATTTCAGGAGGTAGACTGGAATTGCATTGAAAGCATAGGAAAAGAGGCAGAACGTCCACAATGATGCACTTGGCCAAAAAGGGCGTATGCGTTTTTTCCTGAATATATTCAGGAAGAAACGCATACGCCCGTTTTGGCCAACCAAGCAAGCTTGCAAAGGAAATCTGCACTACAATGAAGTCTCACTTCCCCCCGGTCAAAAGGGCCATCTGAAAAAAGTGTAAAATCCAGAAAGGCAGGAAAGGCCATGGAGAACTGGGAGCCTTGTTATGCTGATGGGCGGGATGTAAATTGCCAACAGCCACTCGGGAGAAGTGTATGGTGTTTCCTGAAACATCTAAAAAACAAAGCAACAGAGCCTAGGGCACTTCCACTTATGGTCCTATAGCTTAGGGAAATTAAAATCAAAAAGACACAGCCACCCCAAACATTGGGACGCCTCTGTTTACAAGAACCTCGTTTACAGTACAAGTTCAACATCGCAGAAAGTGAAAAATGGATAAAGAAGTTGTGGTATTTACTTACAAAGCAATATCACTCAGCAATGAAATCTATGTCATCAGGCCCTAAGCAGCACAATGAGTGGATTCAGGTATGATGATTCTAACTGAAATAAGTCACACAGAAAAAGAAACATCATAAGATATCAGTAATACACGGAATGTAAACTTGGCTACACAGGAACTGAATTACAGAACAGAACAGGGTCTCAAATTTAGAAAACCAACTTATGCTTGCTAAAGGGGAAAGGTGAGTTGGGGTGCTGCATAAAACCAGAGATTGAAATGAGCACAGATAAAGTTCCTTAAGCCAAATATGGAATAGACAAGAGCTACTCCTTGCTCAACGAAATGGACTCAACACCGCATATTAAACACCTAAGAATGTACCTGACTAGTAAGTATCTTAAAACCTATGGATTGCTATGTCTCCGAAAGAGAATCAAGCATGTGTACAGGGGCATAAACGCAGCAGTGATAGGATTGGAGAAGTTCGGTGAGCAAATGAAGACCCTTTGAAGTCATATTGCATGGTACCCATTCCACGGGTTTCAACTACCCAGGTTTAAGGTATTCTTCCTTCAGGTAAAACATGCATGTGGAACCTAGAGTATGATCAACCATGTGATCCGGAGACGTGTTCAAATATGTCTCAGTTTTCGTACCCTGGTACTCGGGTGCAACATTCCAGACGCTTTACTAACACCCTCCCGACTTGGAGAGTCAGTCCCTTTAACCTCCTGTTTGGCCCAGTTTGCAATTTCTGCGGAAGATGAACAGGAATAGCGAGAACCAATGAGAGACTAGCTGGAAGGTGTCTGGACGGGCAAATTTAACTCTCATTTCCCACCAGGAAGAGGAATTAACCAAAGGCTCAGCGTGCCGTGCCGGAACCAGATTAGGGCCTGAAGCCATCCTGCGGTGTTGCGGCCAGCTCAAAAGAAAGCGAGTTGAAGAAAGGAGCTCAGGGGCACTGTAATTCACAAACCTGCAGAGTTATAAATGACAGCTATCGTCCAAAAATATACTGAAGTAAGGCTGCCAAGAGGACTTGAAAGCGGGGCAGAATTGCAGGAAACCGATTTCAGGAGGTAGACTGGAATTGCATTGAAAGCATAGGAAAAGAGGCAGAACGTCCACAATGATGCACTTGGCCAAAAAGGGCGTATGCGTTTTTTCCTGAATATATTCAGGAAGAAACGCATACGCCCGTTTTGGCCAACCAAGCAAGCTTGCAAAGGAAATCTGCACTACAATGAAGTCTCACTTCCCCCCGGTCAAAAGGGCCATCTGAAAAAAGTGTAAAATCCAGAAAGGCAGGACAGGCCATGGAGAACTGGGAGCCTTGTTATGCTGATGGGCGGGATGTAAATTGCCAACAGACACTCGGGAGAAGTGTATGGTGTTTCCTGAAACATCTAAAAAACAAAGCAACAGAGCCTAGGGCACTTCCACTTATGGTCCTATAGCTTAGGGAAATTAAAATCAAAAAGACACAGCCACCCCAAAGTTTGGGACGCCTCTGTTTACAAGAACCTCGTTTACAGTACAAGTTCAACATCGCAGAAAGTGAAAAATGGATAAAGAAGTTGTGGTATTTACTTACAAAGCAATATCACTCAGCAATGAAATCTATGTCATCAGGCCCTTAGCAGCACAATGAGTGGATTCAGGTATGATGATTCTAACTGAAATAAGTCACACAGAAAAAGAAACATCATAAGATATCAGTAATACACGGAATGTAAACTTGGCTACACAGGAACTGAATTACAGAACAGAACAGGGTCTCAAATTTAGAAAACCAACTTATGCTTGCTTAAGGGTAAAGGTGAGTTGGGGTGCTGCATAAAACCAGAGATTGAAATGAGCACAGATAAAGTTCCTTAAGCCAAATATGGAATAGACAAGAGCTACTCCTTGCTCAACGAAATGGACTCAACACCGCATATTAAATGCCTAAGAATGTACCTGACTAGTAAGTATCTTAAAACCTATGGATTGCTATGTCTCCGAAAGAGAATCAAGCATGTGTACAGGGGCATAAACGCAGCAGTGATAGGATTGGAGAGGTTCGGTGAGCAAATGAAGACCCTTTGAAGTCATATTGCATGGTACCCATTCCACGGGTTTCAACTACCCAGGTTTAAGGTATTCTTCCTTCAGGTAAAACATGCATGTGGAACCTAGAGTATGATCAACCATGTGATCGGGAGACGTGTTCAAATATGTCTCAGTTTTCGTACCCTGGTACTCGGGTGCAACATTCCAGACGCTTTACTAACACCCTCCCAACTTGGAGAGTCAGTCCCTTTAACCTCCTGTTTGGCCCAGTTTGCAATTTCTGCGGAAGATGAACAGGAATAGCGAGAACCAATGAGAGACTAGCTGGAAGGTGTCTGGACGGGCAAATTTAACTCTCATTTCCCACCAGGAAGAGGAATTAACCAAAGGCTCAGCGTGCCGTGCCGGAACCAGATTAGGGCCTGAAGCCATCCTGCGGTGTTGCGGCCAGCTCAAAAGAAAGCGAGTTGAAGAAAGGAGCTCAGGGGCACTGTAATTCACAAACCTGCAGAGTTATAAATGACAGCTATCGTCCAAAAATATACTGAAGTAAGGCTGCCAAGAGGACTTGAAAGCGGGGCAGAATTGCAGGAAACCGATTTCAGGAGGTAGACTGGAATTGCATTGAAAGCATAGGAAAAGAGGCAGAACGTCCACAATGATGCACTTGGCCAAAAAGGGTGTATGCGTTTTTTCCTGAATATATTCAGGAGAAAACGCATACGCCCTTTTTGGCCAACCAAGCAAGCTTGCAAAGGAAATCTGCACTACAATGAAGTCTCACTTCCCCCCGGTCAAAAGGGCCATCTGAAAAAAGTGTAAAATCCAGAAAGGCAGGACAGGCCATGGAGAACTGGGAGCCTTGTTATGCTGATGGGCGGGATGTAAATTGCCAACAGACACTCGGGAGAAGTGTATGGTGTTTCCTGAAACATCTAAAAAACAAAGCAACAGAGCCTAGGGCACTTCCACTTATGGTCCTATAGCTTAGGGAAATTAAAATCAAAAAGACACAGCCACCCCAAACATTGGGACGCCTCTGTTTACAAGAACCTCGTTTACAGTACAAGTTCAACATCGCAGAAAGTGAAAAATGGATAAAGAAGTTGTGGTATTTACTTACAAAGCAATATCACTCAGCAATGAAATCTATGTCATCAGGCCCTTAGCAGCACAATGAGTGGATTCAGGTATGATGATTCTAACTGAAATAAGTCACACAGAAAAAGAAACATCATAAGATATCAGTAATACACGGAATGTAAACTTGGCTACACAGGAACTGAATTACAGAACAGAACAGGGTCTCAAATTTAGAAAACCAACTTATGCTTGCTTAAGGGGAAAGGTGAGTTGGGGTGCTGCATAAAACCAGAGATTGAAATGAGCACAGATAAAGTTCCTTAAGCCAAATATGGAATAGACAAGAGCTACTCCTTGCTCAACGAAATGGACTCAACACCGCATATTAAATGCCTAAGAATGTACCTGACTAGTAAGTATCTTAAAACCTATGGATTGCTATGTCTCCGAAAGAGAATCAAGCATGTGTACAGGGGCATAAACGCAGCAGTGATAGGATTGGAGAGGTTCAGTGAGCAAATGAAGACCCTTTGAAGTCATATTGCATGGTACCCATTCCACGGGTTTCAACTACCCAGGTTTAAGGTATTCTTCCTTCAGCTAAAACATGCATGTGGAACCTAGAGTATGATCAACCATGTGATCGGGAGACGTGTTCAAATATGTCTCAGTTTTCGTACCCTGGTACTCGGGTGCAACATTCCAGACGCTTTACTAACACCCTCCCGACTTGGAGAGTCAGTCCCTTTAACCTCCTGTTTGGCCCAGTTTGCAATTTCTGCGGAAGATGAACAGGAATAGCGAGAACCAATGAGAGACTAGCTGGAGGTGTCTGGACGGGCAAATTTAACTCTCATTTCCCACCAGGAAGAGGAATTAACCAAAGGCTCAGCGTGCCGTGCCGGAACCAGATTAGGGCCTGAAGCCATCCTGCGGTGTTGCGGCCAGCTCAAAAGAAAGCGAGTTGAAGAAAGGAGCTCAGGGGCACTGTAATTCACAAACCTGCAGAGTTATAAATGACAGCTATCGTCCAAAAATATACTGAAGTAAGGCTGCCAAGAGGACTTGAAAGCGGGGCAGAATTGCAGGAAACCGATTTCAGGAGGTAGACTGGAATTGCATTGAAAGCATAGGAAAAGAGGCAGAACGTCCACAATGATGCACTTGGCCAAAAAGGGCGTATGCGTTTTTTCCTGAATATATTCAGGAAAAAACGCATACGCCCTTTTTGGCCAACCAAGCAAGCTTGCAAAGGAAATCTGCACTACAATGAAGTCTCACTTCCCCCCGGTCAAAAGGGCCATCTGAAAAAAGTGTAAAATCCAGAAAGGCAGGACAGGCCATGGAGAACTGGGAGCCTTGTTATGCTGATGGGCGGGATGTAAATTGCCAACAGACACTCGGGAGAAGTGTATGGTGTTTCCTGAAACATCTAAAAAACAAAGCAACAGAGCCTAGGGCACTTCCACTTATGGTCCTATAGCTTAGGGAAATTAAAATCAAAAAGACACAGCCACCCCAAAGTTTGGGACGCCTCTGTTTACAAGAACCTCGTTTACAGTACAAGTTCAACATCGCAGAAAGTGAAAAATGGATAAAGAAGTTGTGGTATTTACTTACAAAGCAATATCACTCAGCAATGAAATCTATGTCCTCAGGCCCTTAGCAGCACAATGAGTGGATTCAGGTATGATGATTCTAACTGAAATAAGTCACACAGAAAAAGAAACATCATAAGATATCAGTAATACACGGAATGTAAACTTGGCTACACAGGAACTGAATTACAGAACAGAACAGGGTCTCAAATTTAGAAAACCAACTTATGCTTGCTTAAGGGTAAAGGTGAGTTGGGGTGCTGCATAAAACCAGAGATTGAAATGAACACAGATAAAGTTCCTTAAGCCAAATATGGAATAGACAAGAGCTACTCCTTGCTCAACGAAATGGACTCAACACCGCATATTAAATGCCTAAGAATGTACCTGACTAGTAAGTATCTTAAAACCTATGGATTGCTATGTCTCCGAAAGAGAATCAAGCATGTGTACAGGGGCATAAACACAGCAGTGATAGGATTGGAGAGATTCGGTGAGCAAATGAAGACCCTTTGAAGTCATATTGCATGGTACCCATTCCACGGGTTTCAACTACCCAGGTTTAAGGTATTCTTCCTTCAGCTAAAACATGCATGTGGAACCTAGAGTCTGATCAACCATGTGATCGGGAGACGTGTTCAAATATGTCTCAGTTTTCGTACCCTGGTACTCGGGTGCAACATTCCAGACGCTTTACTAACACCCTCCCGTCTTGGAGAGTCAGTCCCTTTAACCTCCTGTTTGGCCCAGTTTGCAATTTCTGCGGAAGATGAACAGGAATAGCGAGAACCAATGAGAGACTAGCTGGAGGTGTCTGGACGGGCAAATTTAACTCTCATTTTCCACCAGGAAGAGGAATTAACCAAAGGCTCAGCGTGCCGTGCCGGAACCAGATTAGGGCCTGAAGCCATCCTGCGGTGTTGCGGCCAGCTCAAAAGAAAGCGAGTTGAAGAAAGGAGCTCAGGGGCACTGTAATTCACAAACCTGCAGAGTTATAAATGACAGCTATCGTCCAAAAATATACTGAAGTAAGGCTGCCAAGAGGACTTGAAAGCGGGGCAGAATTGCAGGAAACCGATTTCAGGAGGCAGACTGGAATTGCATTGAAAGCATAGGAAAAGAGGCAGAACGTCCACAATGATGCACTTGGCCAAAAAGGGCGTATGCGTTTTTTCCTGAATATATTCAGGAAAAAACGCATACGCCCTTTTTGGCCAACCAAGCAAGCTTGCAAAGGAAATCTGCACTACAATGAAGTCTCACTTCCCCCCGGTCAAAAGGGCCATCTGAAAAAAGTGTAAAATCCAGAAAGACAGGACAGGCCATGGAGAACTGGGAGCCTTGTTATGCTGATGGGCGGGATGTAAATTGCCAACAGACACTCGGGAGAAGTGTATGGTGTTTCCTGAAACATCTAAAAAACAAAGCAACAGAGCCTAGGGCACTTCCACTTATGGTCCTATAGCTTAGGGAAATTAAAATCAAAAAGACACAGCCACCCCAAAGTTTGGGACGCCTCTGTTTACAAGAACCTCGTTTACAGTACAAGTTCAACATCGCAGAAAGTGAAAAATGGATAAAGAAGTTGTGGTATTTACTTACAAAGCAATATCACTCAGCAATGAAATCTATGTCATCAGGCCCTTAGCAGCACAATGAGTGGATTCAGGTATGATGATTCTAACTGAAATAAGTCACACAGAAAAAGAAACATCATAAGATATCAGTAATACACGGAATGTAAACTTGGCTACACAGGAACTGAATTACAGAACAGAACAGGGTCTCAAATTTAGAAAACCAACTTATGCTTGCTTAAGGGGAAAGGTGAGTTGGGGTGCTGCATAAAACCAGAGATTGAAATGAGCACAGATAAAGTTCCTTAAGCCAAATATGGAATAGACAAGAGCTACTCCTTGCTCAACGAAATGGACTCAACACCGCATATTAAATGCCTAAGAATGTACCTGACTAGTAAGTATGTTAAAACCTATGGATTGCTATGTCTCCGAAAGAGAATCAAGCATGTGTACAGGGGCATAAACGCAGCAGTGATAGGATTGGAGAGGTTCGGTGAGCAAATGAAGACCCTTTGAAGTCATATTGCATGGTACCCATTCCACGGGTTTCAACTACCCAGGTTTAAGGTATTCTTCCTTCAGCTAAAACATGCATGTGGAACCTAGAGTCTGATCAACCATGTGATCGGGAGACGTGTTCAAATATGTCTCAGTTTTCGTACCCTGGTACTCGGGTGCAACATTCCAGACACTTTACTAACACCCTCCCGACTTGGAGAGTCAGTCCCTTTAACCTCCTGTTTGGCCCAGTTTGCAATTTCTGCGGAAGATGAACAGGAATAGCGAGAACCAATGAGAGACTAGCTGGAGATGTCTGGACGGGCAAATTTAACTCTCATTTCCCACCAGGAAGAGGAATTAACCAAAGGCTCAGCGTGCCGTGCCGGAACCAGATTAGGGCCTGAAGCCATCCTGCGGTGTTGCGGCCAGCTCAAAAGAAAGCGAGTTGAAGAAAGGAGCTCAGGGGCACTGTAATTCACAAACCTGCAGAGTTATAAATGACAGCTATCGTCCAAAAATATACTGAAGTAAGGCTGCCAAGAGGACTTGAAAGCGGGGCAGAATTGCAGGAAACCGATTTCAGGAGGTAGACTGGAATTGCATTGAAAGCATAGGAAAAGAGGCAGAACGTCCACAATGATGCACTTGGCCAAAAAGGGCGTATGCGTTTTTTCCTGAATATATTCAGGAAAAAACGCATACGCCCTTTTTGGCCAACCAAGCAAGCTTGCAAAGGAAATCTGCACTACAATGAAGTCTCACTTCCCCCCGGTCAAAAGGGCCATCTGAAAAAAGTGTAAAATCCAGAAAGGCAGGACAGGCCATGGAGAACTGGGAGCCTTGTTATGCTGATGGGCAGGATGTAAATTGCCAACAGACACTCGGGAGAAGTGTATGGTGTTTCCTGAAACATCTAAAAAACAAAGCAACAGAGCCTAGGGCACTTCCACTTATGGTCCTATAGCTTAGGGAAATTAAAATCAAAAAGACACAGCCACCCCAAAGTTTGGGACGCCTCTGTTTACAAGAACCTCATTTACAGTACAAGTTCAACATCGCAGAAAGTGAAAAATGGATAAAGAAGTTGTGGTATTTACTTACAAAACAATATCTCTCAGCAATGAAATCTATGTCATCAGGCCCTTAGCAGCACAATGAGTGGATTCAGGTATGATGATTCTAACTGAAATAAGTCACACAGAAAAAGAAACATCATAAGATATCAGTAATACACGGAATGTAAACTTGGCTACACAGGAACTGAATTACAGAACAGAACAGGGTCTCAAATTTAGAAAACCAACTTATGCTTGCTTAAGGGTAAAGGTGAGTTGGGGTGCTGCATAAAACCAGAGATTGAAATGAGCACAGATAAAGTTCCTTAAGCCAAATATGGAATAGACAAGAGCTACTCCTTGCTCAACGAAATGGACTCAACACCGCATATTAAATGCCTAAGAATGTACCTGACTAGTAAGTATCTTAAAACCTATGGATTGCTATGTCTCCGAAAGAGAATCAAGCATGTGTACAGGGGCATAAACGCAGCAGTGATAGGATTGGAGAGGTTCGGTGAGCAAATGAAGACCCTTTGAAGTCATATTGCATGGTACCCATTCCACGGGTTTCAACTACCCAGGTTTAAGGTATTCTTCCTTCAGCTAAAACATGCATGTGGAACCTAGAGTCTGATCAACCATGTGATCGGGAGACGTGTTCAAATATGTCTCAGTTTTCGTACCCTGGTACTCGGGTGCAACATTCCAGACGCT
The DNA here is from genome assembly GCF_039906515.1 of Pseudorca crassidens. NCBI lineage: Eukaryota > Metazoa > Chordata > Mammalia > Artiodactyla > Delphinidae > Pseudorca > Pseudorca crassidens. The sequence goes on along the minus strand of NW_027136325.1, from coordinate 1,159,062 downwards.
TTACTAACACCCTCCCGACTTGGAGAGTCAGTCCCTTTAACCTCCTGTTTGGCCCAGTTTGCAATTTCTGCGGAAGATGAACAGGAATAGCGAGAACCAATGAGAGACTAGCTGGAGGTGTCTGGACGGGCAAATTTAACTCTCATTTCCCACCAGGAAGAGGAATTAACCAAAGGCTCAGCGTGCCGTGCCGGAACCAGATTAGGGCCTGAAGCCATCCTGCGGTGTTGCGGCCAGCTCAAAAGAAAGCGAGTTGAAGAAAGGAGCTCAGGGGCACTGTAATTCACAAACCTGCAGAGTTATAAATGACAGCTATCGTCCAAAAATATACTGAAGTAAGGCTGCCAAGAGGACTTGAAAGCGGGGCAGAATTGCAGGAAACCGATTTCAGGAGGCAGACTGGAATTGCATTGAAAGCATAGGAAAAGAGGCAGAACGTCCACAATGATGCACTTGGCCAAAAAGGGCGTATGCGTTTTTTCCTGAATATATTCAGGAAAAAACGCATACGCCCTTTTTGGCCAACCAAGCAAGCTTGCAAAGGAAATCTGCACTACAATGAAGTCTCACTTCCCCCCGGTCAAAAGGGCCATCTGAAAAAAGTGTAAAATCCAGAAAGGCAGGACAGGCCATGGAGAACTGGGAGCCTTGTTATGCTGATGGGCGGGATGTAAATTGCCAACAGACACTCGGGAGAAGTGTATGGTGTTTCCTGAAACATCTAAAAAACAAAGCAACAGAGCCTAGGGCACTTCCACTTATGGTCCTATAGCTTAGGGAAATTAAAATCAAAAAGACACAGCCACCCCAAAGTTTGGGACGCCTCTGTTTACAAGAACCTCGTTTACAGTACAAGTTCAACATCGCAGAAAGTGAAAAATGGATAAAGAAGTTGTGGTATTTACTTACAAAGCAATATCACTCAGCAATGAAATCTATGTCATCAGGCCCTTAGCAGCACAATGAGTGGATTCAGGTATGATGATTCTAACTGAAATAAGTCACACAGAAAAAGAAACATCATAAGATATCAGTAATACACGGAATGTAAACTTGGCTACACAGGAACTGAATTACAGAACAGAACAGGGTCTCAAATTTAGAAAACCAACTTATGCTTGCTTAAGGGTAAAGGTGAGTTGGGGTGCTGCATAAAACCAGAGATTGAAATGAGCACAGATAAAGTTCCTTAAGCCAAATATGGAATAGACAAGAGCTACTCCTTGCTCAACGAAATGGACTCAACACCGCATATTAAACGCCTAAGAATGTACCTGACTAGTAAGTATCTTAAAACCTATGGATTGCTATGTCTCCGAAAGAGAATCAAGCATGTGTACAGGGGCATAAACGCAGCAGTGATAGGATTGGAGAGGTTCGGTGAGCAAATGAAGACCCTTTGAAGTCATATTGCATGGTACCCATTCCACGGGTTTCAACTACCCAGGTTTAAGGTATTCTTCCTTCAGCTAAAACATGCATGTGGAACCTAGAGTATGATCAACCATGTGATCGGGAGACGTGTTCAAATATGTCTCAGTTTTCGTACCCTGGTACTCGGGTGCAACATTCCAGACGCTTTACTAACACCCTCCCGACTTGGAGAGTCAGTCCCTTTAACCTCCTGTTTGGCCCAGTTTGCAATTTCTGCGGAAGATGAACAGGAATAGCGAGAACCAATGAGAGACTAGCTGGAGGTGTCTGGACGGGCAAATTTAACTCTCATTTCCCACCAGGAAGAGGAATTAACCAAAGGCTCAGCGTGCCGTGCCGGAACCAGATTAGGGCCTGAAGCCATCCTGCGGTGTTGCGGCCAGCTCAAAAGAAAGCGAGTTGAAGAAAGGAGCTCAGGGGCACTGTAATTCACAAACCTGCAGAGTTATAAATGACAGCTATCGTCCAAAAATATACTGAAGTAAGGCTGCCAAGAGGACTTGAAAGCGGGGCAGAATTGCAGGAAACCGATTTCAGGAGGCAGACTGGAATTGCATTGAAAGCATAGGAAAAGAGGCAGAACGTCCACAATGATGCACTTGGCCAAAAAGGGCGTATGCGTTTTTTCCTGAATATATTCAGGAAAAAACGCATACGCCCTTTTTGGCCAACCAAGCAAGCTTGCAAAGGAAATCTGCACTACAATGAAGTCTCACTTCACCCCGGTCAAAAGGGCCATCTGAAAAAAGTGTAAAATCCAGAAAGGCAGGACAGGCCATGGAGAACTGGGAGCCTTTTTATGCTGATGGGCGGGATGTAAATTGCCAACAGACACTCGGGAGAAGTGTATGGTGTTTCCTGAAACATCTAAAAAACAAAGCAACAGAGCCTAGGGCACTTCCACTTATGGTCCTATAGCTTAGGGAAATTAAAATCAAAAAGACACAGCCACCCCAAAGTTTGGGACGCCTCTGTTTACAAGAACCTCGTGTACAGTACAAGTTCAACATCGCAGAAAGTGAAAAATGGATAAAGAAGTTGTGGTATTTACTTACAAAGCAATATCACTCAGCAATGAAATCTATGTCATCAGGCCCTTAGCAGCACAATGAGTGGATTCAGGTATGATGATTCTAACTGAAATAAGTCACACAGAAAAAGAAACATCATAAGATATCAGTAATACACGGAATGTAAACTTGGCTACACAGGAACTGAATTACAGAACAGAACAGGGTCTCAAATTTAGAAAACCAACTTATGCTTGCTTAAGGGTAAAGGTGAGTTGGGGTGCTGCATAAAACCAGAGATTGAAATGAGCACAGATAAAGTTCCTTAAGCCAAATATGGAATAGACAAGAGCTACTCCTTGCTCAACGAAATGGACTCAACACCGCATATTAAACGCCTAAGAATGTACCTGACTAGTAAGTATCTTAAAACCTATGGATTGCTATGTCTCCGAAAGAGAATCAAGCATGTGTACAGGGGCATAAACGCAGCAGTGATAGGATTGGAGAGGTTCGGTGAGCAAATGAAGACCCTTTGAAGTCATATTGCATGGTACCCATTCCACGGGTTTCAACTACCCAGGTTTAAGGTATTCTTCCTTCAGGTAAAACATGCATGTGGAACCTAGAGTATGATCAACCATGTGATCGGGAGACGTGTTCAAATATGTCTCAGTTTTCGTACCCTGGTACTCGGGTGCAACATTCCAGACGCTTTACTAACACCCTCCCGACTTGGAGAGTCAGTCCCTTTAACCTCCTGTTTGGCCCAGTTTGCAATTTCTGCGGAAGATGAACAGGAATAGCGAGAACCAATGAGAGACTAGCTGGAGGTGTCTGGACGGGCAAATTTAACTCTCATTTCCCACCAGGAAGAGGAATTAACCAAAGGCTCAGCGTGCCGTGCCGGAACCAGATTAGGGCCTGAAGCCATCCTGCGGTGTTGCGGCCAGCTCAAAAGAAAGCGAGTTGAAGAAAGGAGCTCAGGGGCACTGTAATTCACAAACCTGCAGAGTTATAAATGACAGCTATCGTCCAAAAATATACTGAAGTAAGGCTGCCAAGAGGACTTGAAAGCGGGGCAGAATTGCAGGAAACCGATTTCAGGAGGTAGACTGGAATTGCATTGAAAGCATAGGAAAAGAGGCAGAACGTCCACAATGATGCACTTGGCCAAAAAGGGCGTATGCGTTTTTTCCTGAATATATTCAGGAAAAAACGCATACGCCCTTTTTGGCCAACCAAGCAAGCTTGCAAAGGAAATCTGCACTACAATGAAGTCTCACTTCCCCCCGGTCAAAAGGGCCATCTGAAAAAAGTGTAAAATCCAGAAAGGCAGGACAGGCCATGGAGAACTGGGAGCCTTGTTATGCTGATGGGCGGGATGTAAATTGCCAACAGACACTCGGGAGAAGTGTATGGTGTTTCCTGAAACATCTAAAAAACAAAGCAACAGAGCCTAGGGCATTTCCACTTATGGTCCTATAGCTTAGGGAAATTAAAATCAAAAAGACACAGCCACCCCAAACATTGGGACGCCTCTGTTTACAAGAACCTCGTTTACAGTACAAGTTCAACATCGCAGAAAGTGAAAAATGGATAAAGAAGTTGTGGTATTTACTTACAAAGCAATATCACTCAGCAATGAAATCTATGTCATCAGGCCCTTAGCAGCACAATGAGTGGATTCAGGTATGATGATTCTAACTGAAATAAGTCACACAGAAAAAGAAACATCATAAGATATCAGTAATACACGGAATGTAAACTTGGCTACACAGGAACTGAATTACAGAACAGAACAGGGTCTCAAATTTAGAAAACCAACTTATGCTTGCTTAAGGGTAAAGGTGAGTTGGGGTGCTGCATAAAACCAGAGATTGAAATGAGCACAGATAAAGTTCCTTAAGCCAAATATGGAATAGACAAGAGCTACTCCTTGCTCAACGAAATGGACTCAACACCGCATATTAAACGCCTAAGAATGTACCTGACTAGTAAGTATCTTAAAACCTATGGATTGCTATGTCTCTGAAAGAGAATCAAGCATGTGTACAGGGGCATAAACGCAGCAGTGATAGGATTGGAGAGGTTCGGTGAGCAAATGAAGACCCTTTGAAGTCATATTGCATGGTACCCATTCCACGGGTTTCAACTACCCAGGTTTAAGGTATTCTTCCTTCAGCTAAAACATGCATGTGGAACCTAGAGTATGATCAACCATGTGATCGGGAGACGTGTTCAAATATGTCTCAGTTTTCGTACCCTGGTACTCGGGTGCAACATTCCAGACGCTTTACTAACACCCTCCCGACTTGGAGAGTCAGTCCCTTTAACCTCCTGTTTGGCCCAGTTTGCAATTTCTGCGGAAGATGAACAGGAATAGCGAGAACCAATGAGAGACTAGCTGGAGGTGTCTGGACGGGCAAATTTAACTCTCATTTCCCACCAGGAAGAGGAATTAACCAAAGGCTCAGCGTGCCGTGCCGGAACCAGATTAGGGCCTGAAGCCATCCTGCGGTGTTGCGGCCAGCTCAAAAGAAAGCGAGTTGAAGAAAGGAGCTCAGGGGCACTGTAATTCACAAACCTGCAGAGTTATAAATGACAGCTATCGTCCAAAAATATACTGAAGTAAGGCTGCCAAGAGGACTTGAAAGCGGGGCAGAATTGCAGGAAACCGATTTCAGGAGGCAGACTGGAATTGCATTGAAAGCATAGGAAAAGAGGCAGAACGTCCACAATGATGCACTTGGCCAAAAAGGGCGTATGCGTTTTTTCCTGAATATATTCAGGAAAAAACGCATACGCCCTTTTTGGCCAACCAAGCAAGCTTGCAAAGGAAATCTGCACTACAATGAAGTCTCACTTCCCCCCGGTCAAAAGGGCCATCTGAAAAAAGTGTAAAATCCAGAAAGGCAGGACAGGCCATGGAGAACTGGGAGCCTTGTTATGCTGATGGGCGGGATGTAAATTGCCAACAGACACTCGGGAGAAGTGTATGGTGTTTCCTGAAACATCTAAAAAACAAAGCAACAGAGCCTAGGGCACTTCCACTTATGGTCCTATAGCTTAGGGAAATTAAAATCAAAAAGACACAGCCACCCCAAAGTTTGGGACGCCTCTGTTTACAAGAACCTCGTGTACAGTACAAGTTCAACATCGCAGAAAGTGAAAAATGGATAAAGAAGTTGTGGTATTTACTTACAAAACAATATCTCTCAGCAATGAAATCTATGTCATCAGGCCCTTAGCAGCACAATGAGTGGATTCAGGTATGATGATTCTAACTGAAATAAGTCACACAGAAAAAGAAACATCATAAGATATCAGTAATACACGGAATGTAAACTTGGCTACACAGGAACTGAATTACAGAACAGAACAGGGTCTCAAATTTAGAAAACCAACTTATGCTTGCTTAAGGGTAAAGGTGAGTTGGGGTGCTGCATAAAACCAGAGATTGAAATGAGCACAGATAAAGTTCCTTAAGCCAAATATGGAATAGACAAGAGCTACTCCTTGCTCAACGAAATGGACTCAACACCGCATATTAAACGCCTAAGAATGTACCTGACTAGTAAGTATCTTAAAACCTATGGATTGCTATGTCTCTGAAAGAGAATCAAGCATGTGTACAGGGGCATAAACGCAGCAGTGATAGGATTGGAGAGGTTCGGTGAGCAAATGAAGACCCTTTGAAGTCATATTGCATGGTACCCATTCCACGGGTTTCAACTACCCAGGTTTAAGGTATTCTTCCTTCAGCTAAAACATGCATGTGGAACCTAGAGTATGATCAACCATGTGATCGGGAGACGTGTTCAAATATGTCTCAGTTTTCGTACCCTGGTACTCGGGTGCAATATTCCAGACGCTTTACTAACACCCTCCCGACTTGGAGAGTCAGTCCCTTTAACCTCCTGTTTGGCCCAGTTTGCAATTTCTGCGGAAGATGAACAGGAATAGCGAGAACCAATGAGAGACTAGCTGGAGGTGTCTGGACGGGCAAATTTAACTCTCATTTCCCACCAGGAAGAGGAATTAACCAAAGGCTCAGCGTGCCGTGCCGGAACCAGATTAGGGCCTGAAGCCATCCTGCGGTGTTGCGGCCAGCTCAAAAGAAAGCGAGTTGAAGAAAGGAGCTCAGGGGCACTGTAATTCACAAACCTGCAGAGTTATAAATGACAGCTATCGTCCAAAAATATACTGAAGTAAGGCTGCCAAGAGGACTTGAAAGCGGGGCAGAATTGCAGGAAACCGATTTCAGGAGGCAGACTGGAATTGCATTGAAAGCATAGGAAAAGAGGCAGAACGTCCACAATGATGCACTTGGCCAAAAAGGGCGTATGCGTTTTTTCCTGAATATATTCAGGAAAAAACGCATACGCCCTTTTTGGCCAACCAAGCAAGCTTGCAAAGGAAATCTGCACTACAATGAAGTCTCACTTCCCCCCGGTCAAAAGGGCCATCTGAAAAAAGTGTAAAATCCAGAAAGGCAGGACAGGCCATGGAGAACTGGGAGCCTTGTTATGCTGATGGGCGGGATGTAAATTGCCAACAGACACTCGGGAGAAGTGTATGGTGTTTCCTGAAACATCTAAAAAACAAAGCAACAGAGCCTAGGGCACTTCCACTTATGGTCCTATAGCTTAGGGAAATTAAAATCAAAAAGACACAGCCACCCCAAAGTTTGGGACGCCTCTGTTTACAAGAACCTCGTGTACAGTACAAGTTCAACATCGCAGAAAGTGAAAAATGGATAAAGAAGTTGTGGTATTTACTTACAAAACAATATCACTCAGCAATGAAATCTATGTCATCAGGCCCTTAGCAGCACAATGAGTGGATTCAGGTATGATGATTCTAACTGAAATAAGTCACACAGAAAAAGAAACATCATAAGATATCAGTAATACACGGAATGTAAACTTGGCTACACAGGAACTGAATTACAGAACAGAACAGGGTCTCAAATTTAGAAAACCAACTTATGCTTGCTTAAGGGTAAAGGTGAGTTGGGGTGCTGCATAAAACCAGAGATTGAAATGAGCACAGATAAAGTTCCTTAAGCCAAATATGGAATAGACAAGAGCTACTCCTTGCTCAACGAAATGGACTCAACACCGCATATTAAACGCCTAAGAATGTACCTGACTAGTAAGTATCTTAAAACCTATGGATTGCTATGTCTCCGAAAGAGAATCAAGCATGTGTACAGGGGCATAAACGCAGCAGTGATAGGATTGGAGAGGTTCGGTGAGCAAATGAAGACCCTTTGAAGTCATATTGCATGGTACCCATTCCACGGGTTTCAACTACCCAGGTTTAAGGTATTCTTCCTTCAGCTAAAACATGCATGTGGAACCTAGAGTATGATCAACCATGTGATCGGGAGACGTGTTCAAATATGTCTCAGTTTTCGTACCCTGGTACTCGGGTGCAACATTCCAGACGCTTTACTAACACCCTCCCGACTTGGAGAGTCAGTCCCTTTAACCTCCTGTTTGGCCCAGTTTGCAATTTCTGCGGAAGATGAACAGGAATAGCGAGAACCAATGAGAGACTAGCTGGAGGTGTCTGGACGGGCAAATTTAACTCTCATTTCCCACCAGGAAGAGGAATTAACCAAAGGCTCAGCGTGCCGTGCCGGAACCAGATTAGGGCCTGAAGCCATCCTGCGGTGTTGCGGCCAGCTCAAAAGAAAGCGAGTTGAAGAAAGGAGCTCAGGGGCACTGTAATTCACAAACCTGCAGAGTTATAAATGACAGCTATCGTCCAAAAATATACTGAAGTAAGGCTGCCAAGAGGACTTGAAAGCGGGGCAGAATTGCAGGAAACCGATTTCAGGAGGCAGACTGGAATTGCATTGAAAGCATAGGAAAAGAGGCAGAACGTCCACAATGATGCACTTGGCCAAAAAGGGCGTATGCGTTTTTTCCTGAATATATTCAGGAAAAAACGCATACGCCCTTTTTGGCCAACCAAGCAAGCTTGCAAAGGAAATCTGCACTACAATGAAGTCTCACTTCCCCCCGGTCAAAAGGGCCATCTGAAAAAAGTGTAAAATCCAGAAAGGCAGGACAGGCCATGGAGAACTGGGAGCCTTGTTATGCTGATGGGCGGGATGTAAATTGCCAACAGACACTCGGGAGAAGTGTATGGTGTTTCCTGAAACATCTAAAAAACAAAGCAACAGAGCCTAGGGCACTTCCACTTATGGTCCTATAGCTTAGGGAAATTAAAATCAAAAAGACACAGCCACCCCAAAGTTTGGGACGCCTCTGTTTACAAGAACCTCGTTTACAGTACAAGTTCAACATCGCAGAAAGTGAAAAATGGATAAAGAAGTTGTGGTATTTACTTACAAAGCAATATCACTCAGCAATGAAATCTATGTCATCAGGCCCTTAGCAGCACAATGAGTGGATTCAGGTATGATGATTCTAACTGAAATAAGTCACACAGAAAAAGAAACATCATAAGATATCAGTAATACACGGAATGTAAACTTGGCTACACAGGAACTGAATTACAGAACAGAACAGGGTCTCAAATTTAGAAAACCAACTTATGCTTGCTTAAGGGTAAAGGTGAGTTGGGGTGCTGCATAAAACCAGAGATTGAAATGAGCACAGATAAAGTTCCTTAAGCCAAATATGGAATAGACAAGAGCTACTCCTTGCTCAACGAAATGGACTCAACACCGCATATTAAACGCCTAAGAATGTACCTGACTACTAAGTATCTTAAAACCTATGGATTGCTATGTCTCCGAAAGAGAATCAAGCATGTGTACAGGGGCATAAACGCAGCAGTGATAGGATTGGAGAGGTTCGGTGAGCAAATGAAGACCCTTTGAAGTCATATTGCATGGTACCCATTCCACGGGTTTCAACTACCCAGGTTTAAGGTATTCTTCCTTCAGGTAAAACATGCATGTGGAACCTAGAGTATGATCAACCATGTGATCGGGAGACGTGTTCAAATATGTCTCAGTTTTCGTACCCTGGTACTCGGGTGCAACATTCCAGACGCTTTACTAACACCCTCCCGACTTGGAGAGTCAGTCCCTTTAACCTCCTGTTTGGCCCAGTTTGCAATTTGTGCGGAAGATGAACAGGAATAGCGAGAACCAATGAGAGACTAGCTGGAGGTGTCTGGACGGGCAAATTTAACTCTCATTTCCCACCAGGAAGAGGAATTAACCAAAGGCTCAGCGTGCCGTGCCGGAACCAGATTAGGGCCTGAAGCCATCCTGCGGTGTTGCGGCCAGCTCAAAAGAAAGCGAGTTGAAGAAAGGAGCTCAGGGGCACTGTAATTCACAAACCTGCAGAGTTATAAATGACAGCTATCGTCCAAAAATATACTGAAGTAAGGCTGCCAAGAGGACTTGAAAGCGGGGCAGAATTGCAGGAAACCGATTTCAGGAGGCAGACTGGAATTGCATTGAAAGCATAGGAAAAGAGGCAGAACGTCCACAATGATGCACTTGGCCAAAAAGGGCGTATGCGTTTTTTCCTGAATATATTCAGGAAAAAACGCATACGCCCTTTTTGGCCAACCAAGCAAGCTTGCAAAGGAAATCTGCACTACAATGAAGTCTCACTTCCCCCCGGTCAAAAGGGCCATCTGAAAAAAGTGTAAAATCCAGAAAGGCAGGACAGGCCATGGAGAACTGGGAGCCTTGTTATGCTGATGGGCGGGATGTAAATTGCCAACAGACACTCGGGAGAAGTGTATGGTGTTTCCTGAAACATCTAAAAAACAAAGCAACAGAGCCTAGGGCACTTCCACTTATGGTCCTATAGCTTAGGGAAATTAAAATCAAAAAGACACAGCCACCCCAAAGTTTGGGACGCCTCTGTTTACAAGAACCTCGTTTACAGTACAAGTTCAACATCGCAGAAAGTGAAAAATGGATAAAGAAGTTGTGGTATTTACTTACAAAGCAATATCACTCAGCAATGAAATCTATGTCATCAGGCCCTTAGCAGCACAATGAGTGGATTCAGGTATGATGATTCTAACTGAAATAAGTCACACAGAAAAAGAAACATCATAAGATATCAGTAATACACGGAATGTAAACTTGGCTACACAGGAACTGAATTACAGAACAGAACAGGGTCTCAAATTTAGAAAACCAACTTATGCTTGCTTAAGGGTAAAGGTGAGTTGGGGTGCTGCATAAAACCAGAGATTGAAATGAGCACAGATAAAGTTCCTTAAGCCAAATATGGAATAGACAAGAGCTACTCCTTGCTCAACGAAATGGACTCAACACCGCATATTAAACGCCTAAGAATGTACCTGACTACTAAGTATCTTAAAACCTATGGATTGCTATGTCTCCGAAAGAGAATCAAGCATGTGTACAGGGGCATAAACGCAGCAGTGATAGGATTGGAGAGGTTCGGTGAGCAAATGAAGACCCTTTGAAGTCATATTGCATGGTACCCATTCCACGGGTTTCAACTACCCAGGTTTAAGGTATTCTTCCTTCAGGTAAAACATGCATGTGGAACCTAGAGTATGATCAACCATGTGATCGGGAGACGTGTTCAAATATGTCTCAGTTTTCGTACCCTGGTACTCGGGTGCAACATTCCAGACGCTTTACTAACACCCTCCCGACTTGGAGAGTCAGTCCCTTTAACCTCCTGTTTGGCCCAGTTTGCAATTTGTGCGGAAGATGAACAGGAATAGCGAGAACCAATGAGAGACTAGCTGGAGGTGTCTGGACGGGCAAATTTAACTCTCATTTCCCACCAGGAAGAGGAATTAACCAAAGGCTCAGCGTGCCGTGCCGGAACCAGATTAGGGCCTGAAGCCATCCTGCGGTGTTGCGGCCAGCTCAAAAGAAAGCGAGTTGAAGAAAGGAGCTCAGGGGCACTGTAATTCACAAACCTGCAGAGTTATAAATGACAGCTATCGTCCAAAAATATACTGAAGTAAGGCTGCCAAGAGGACTTGAAAGCGGGGCAGAATTGCAGGAAACCGATTTCAGGAGGCAGACTGGAATTGCATTGAAAGCATAGGAAAAGAGGCAGAACGTCCACAATGATGCACTTGGCCAAAAAGGGCGTATGCGTTTTTTCCTGAATATATTCAGGAAAAAACGCATACGCCCTTTTTGGCCAACCAAGCAAGCTTGCAAAGGAAATCTGCACTACAATGAAGTCTCACTTCCCCCCGGTCAAAAGGGCCATCTGAAAAAAGTGTAAAATCCAGAAAGGCAGGACAGGCCATGGAGAACTGGGAGCCTTGTTATGCTGATGGGCGGGATGTAAATTGCCAACAGACACTCGGGAGAAGTGTATGGTGTTTCCTGAAACATCTAAAAAACAAAGCAACAGAGCCTAGGGCACTTCCACTTATGGTCCTATAGCTTAGGGAAATTAAAATCAAAAAGACACAGCCACCCCAAAGTTTGGGACGCCTCTGTTTACAAGAACCTCGTTTACAGTACAAGTTCAACATCGCAGAAAGTGAAAAATGGATAAAGAAGTTGTGGTATTTACTTACAAAGCAATATCACTCAGCAATGAAATCTATGTCATCAGGCCCTTAGCAGCACAATGAGTGGATTCAGGTATGATGATTCTAACTGAAATAAGTCACACAGAAAAAGAAACATCATAAGATATCAGTAATACACGGAATGTAAACTTGGCTACACAGGAACTGAATTACAGAACAGAACAGGGTCTCAAATTTAGAAAACCAACTTATGCTTGCTTAAGGGTAAAGGTGAGTTGGGGTGCTGCATAAAACCAGAGATTGAAATGAGCACAGATAAAGTTCCTTAAGCCAAATATGGAATAGACAAGAGCTACTCCTTGCTCAACGAAATGGACTCAACACCGCATATTAAACGCCTAAGAATGTACCTGACTAGTAAGTATCTTAAAACCTATGGATTGCTATGTCTCCGAAAGAGAATCAAGCATGTGTACAGGGGCATAAACGCAGCAGTGATAGGATTGGAGAGGTTCGGTGAGCAAATGAAGACCCTTTGAAGTCATATTGCATGGTACCCATTCCACGGGTTTCAACTACCCAGGTTTAAGGTATTCTTCCTTCAGCTAAAACATGCATGTGGAACCTAGAGTATGATCAACCATGTGATCGGGAGACGTGTTCAAATATGTCTCAGTTTTCGTACCCTGGTACTCGGGTGCAACATTCCAGACGCTTTACTAACACCCTCCCGACTTGGAGAGTCAGTCCCTTTAACCTCCTGTTTGGCCCAGTTTGCAATTTCTGCGGAAGATGAACAGGAATAGCGAGAACCAATGAGAGACTAGCTGGAGGTGTCTGGACGGGCAAATTTAACTCTCATTTCCCACCAGGAAGAGGAATTAACCAAAGGCTCAGCGTGCCGTGCCGGAACCAGATTAGGGCCTGAAGCCATCCTGCGGTGTTGCGGCCAGCTCAAAAGAAAGCGAGTTGAAGAAAGGAGCTCAGGGGCACTGTAATTCACAAACCTGCAGAGTTATAAATGACAGCTATCGTCCAAAAATATACTGAAGTAAGGCTGCCAAGAGGACTTGAAAGCGGGGCAGAATTGCAGGAAACCGATTTCAGGAGGTAGACTGGAATTGCATTGAAAGCATAGGAAAAGAGGCAGAACGTCCACAATGATGCACTTGGCCAAAAAGGGCGTATGCGTTTTTTCCTGAATATATTCAGGAAAAAACGCATACGCCCTTTTTGGCCAACCAAGCAAGCTTGCAAAGGAAATCTGCACTACAATGAAGTCTCACTTCCCCCCGGTCAAAAGGGCCATCTGAAAAAAGTGTAAAATCCAGAAAGGCAGGACAGGCCATGGAGAACTGGGAGCCTTGTTATGCTGATGGGCGGGATGTAAATTGCCAACAGACACTCGGGAGAAGTGTATGGTGTTTCCTGAAACATCTAAAAAACAAAGCAACAGAGCCTAGGGCACTTCCACTTATGGTCCTATAGCTTAGGGAAATTAAAATAAAAAAGACACAGCCACCCCAAAGTTTGGGACGCCTCTGTTTACAAGAACCTCGTTTACAGTACAAGTTCAACATCGCAGAAAGTGAAAAATGGATAAAGAAGTTGTGGTATTTACTTACAAAGCAATATCACTCAGCAATGAAATCTATGTCATCAGGCCCTTAGCAGCACAATGAGTGGATTCAGGTATGATGATTCTAACTGAAATAAGTCACACAGAAAAAGAAACATCATAAGATATCAGTAATACACGGAATGTAAACTTGGCTACACAGGAACTGAATTACAGAACAGAACAGGGTCTCAAATTTAGAAAACCAACTTATGCTTGCTTAAGGGGAAAGGTGAGTTGGGGTGCTGCATAAAACCAGAGATTGAAATGAGCACAGATAAAGTTCCTTAAGCCAAATATGGAATAGACAAGAGCTACCTCTTGCTCAACGAAATGGACTCAACACCGCATATTAAATGCCTAAGAATGTACCTGACTAGTAAGTATGTTAAAACCTATGGATTGCTATGTCTCCGAAAGAGAATCAAGCATGTGTACAGGGGCATAAACGCAGCAGTGATAGGATTGGAGAGGTTCGGTGAGCAAATGAAGACCCTTTGAAGTCATATTGCATGGTACCCATTCCACGGGTTTCAACTACCCAGGTTTAAGGTATTCTTCCTTCAGGTAAAACATGCATGTGGAACCTAGAGTATGATCAACCATGTGATCGGGAGATGTGTTCAAATATGTCTCAGTTTTCGTACCCTGGTACTCGGGTGCAACATTCCAGACGCTTTACTAACACCCTCCCGACTTGGAGAGTCAGTCCCTTTAACCTCCTGTTTGGTCCAGTTTGCAATTTCTGCGGAAGATGAACAGGAATAGCGAGAACCAATGAGAGACTAGCTGGAGGTGTCTGGACGGGCAAATTTAACTCTCATTTCCCACCAGGAAGAGGAATTAACCAAAGGCTCAGCTTGCCGTGCCGGAACCAGATTAGGGCCTGAAGCCATCCTGCGGTGTTGCGGCCAGCTCAAAAGAAAGCGAGTTGAAGAAAGGAGCTCAGGGGCACTGTAATTCACAAACCTGCAGAGTTATAAATGACAGCTATCGTCCAAAAATATACTGAAGTAAGGCTGCCAAGAGGACTTGAAAGCGGGGCAGAATTGCAGGAAACCGATTTCAGGAGGTAGACTGGAATTGCATTGAAAGCATAGGAAAAGAGGCAGAACGTCCACAATGATGCACTTGGCCAAAAAGGGCGTATGCGTTTTTTCCTGAATATATTCAGGAAAAAACGCATACGCCCTTTTTGGCCAACCAAGCAAGCTTGCAAAGGAAATCTGCACTACAATGAAGTCTCACTTCCCCCCGGTCAAAAGGGCCATCTGAAAAAAGTGTAAAATCCAGAAAGGCAGGACAGGCCATGGAGAACTGGGAGCCTTGTTATGCTGATGGGCGGGATGTAAATTGCCAACAGACACTCGGGAGAAGTGTATGGTGTTTCCTGAAACATCTAAAAAACAAAGCAACAGAGCCTAGGGCACTTCCACTTATGGTCCTATAGCTTAGGGAAATTAAAATCAAAAAGACACAGCCACCCCAAAGTTTGGGACGCCTCTGTTTACAAGAACCTCGTTTACAGTACAAGTTCAACATCGCAGAAAGTGAAAAATGGATAAAGAAGTTGTGGTATTTACTTACAAAGCAATATCACTCAGCAATGAAATCTATGTCATCAGGCCCTTAGCAGCACAATGAGTGGATTCAGGTATGATGATTCTAACTGAAATAAGTCACACAGAAAAAGAAACATCATAAGATATCAGTAATACACGGAATGTAAACTTGGCTACACAGGAACTGAATTACAGAACAGAACAGGGTCTCAAATTTAGAAAACCAACTTATGCTTGCTTAAGGGGAAAGGTGAGTTGGGGTGCTGCATAAAACCAGAGATTGAAATGAGCACAGATAAAGTTCCTTAAGCCAAATATGGAATAGACAAGAGCTACTCCTTGCTCAACGAAATGGACTCAACACCGCATATTAAACGCCTAAGAATGTACCTGACTAGTAAGTATCTTAAAACCTATGGATTGCTATGTCTCCGAAAGAGAATCAAGCATGTGTACAGGGGCATAAACGCAGCAGTGATAGGATTGGAGAGGTTCGGTGAGCAAATGAAGACCCTTTGAAGTCATATTGCATGGTACCCATTCCACGGGTTTCAACTACCCAGGTTTAAGGTATTCTTCCTTCAGGTAAAACATGCATGTGGAACCTAGAGTATGATCAACCATGTGATCGGGAGACGTGTTCAAATATGTCTCAGTTTTCGTACCCTGGTACTCGGGTGCAATATTCCAGACGCTTTACTAACACCCTCCCGACTTGGAGAGTCAGTCCCTTTAACCTCCTGTTTGGCCCAGTTTGCAATTTCTGCGGAAGATGAACAGGAATAGCGAGAACCAATGAGAGACTAGCTGGAGGTGTCTGGACGGGCAAATTTAACTCTCATTTCCCACCAGGAAGAGGAATTAACCAAAGGCTCAGCGTGCCGTGCCGGAACCAGATTAGGGCCTGAAGCCATCCTGCGGTGTTGCGGCCAGCTCAAAAGAAAGCGAGTTGAAGAAAGGAGCTCAGGGGCACTGTAATTCACAAACCTGCAGAGTTATAAATGACAGCTATCGTCCAAAAATATACTGAAGTAAGGCTGCCAAGAGGACTTGAAAGCGGGGCAGAATTGCAGGAAACCGATTTCAGGAGGTAGACTGGAATTGCATTGAAAGCATAGGAAAAGAGGCAGAACGTCCACAATGATGCACTTGGCCAAAAAGGGCGTATGCGTTTTTTCCTGAATATATTCAGGAAAAAACGCATACGCCCTTTTTGGCCAACCAAGCAAGCTTGCAAAGGAAATCTGCACTACAATGAAGTCTCACTTCCCCCCGGTCAAAAGGGCCATCTGAAAAAAGTGTAAAATCCAGAAAGGCAGGACAGGCCATGGAGAACTGGGAGCCTTGTTATGCTGATGGGCGGGATGTAAATTGCCAACAGACACTCGGGAGAAGTGTATGGTGTTTCCTGAAACATCTAAAAAACAAAGCAACAGAGCCTAGGGCACTTCCACTTATGGTCCTATAGCTTAGGGAAATTAAAATCAAAAAGACACAGCCACCCCAAAGTTTGGGACGCCTCTGTTTACAAGAACCTCATTTACAGTACAAGTTCAACATCGCAGAAAGTGAAAAATGGATAAAGAAGTTGTGGTATTTACTTACAAAGCAATATCACTCAGCAATGAAATCTATGTCATCAGGCCCTTAGCAGCACAATGAGTGGATTCAGGTATGATGATTCTAACTGAAATAAGTCACACAGAAAAAGAAACATCATAAGATATCAGTAATACACGGAATGTAAACTTGGCTACACAGGAACTGAATTACAGAACAGAACAGGGTCTCAAATTTAGAAAACCAACTTATGCTTGCTTAAGGGGAAAGGTGAGTTGGGGTGCTGCATAAAACCAGAGATTGAAATGAGCACAGATAAAGTTCCTTAAGCCAAATATGGAATAGACAAGAGCTACCTCTTGCTCAACGAAATGGACTCAACACCGCATATTAAATGCCTAAGAATGTACCTGACTAGTAAGTATGTTAAAACCTATGGATTGCTATGTCTCCGAAAGAGAATCAAGCATGTGTACAGGGGCATAAACGCAGCAGTGATAGGATTGGAGAGGTTCGGTGAGCAAATGAAGACCCTTTGAAGTCATATTGCATGGTACCCATTCCACGGGTTTCAACTACCCAGGTTTAAGGTATTCTTCCTTCAGGTAAAACATGCATGTGGAACCTAGAGTATGATCAACCATGTGATCGGGAGATGTGTTCAAATATGTCTCAGTTTTCGTACCCTGGTACTCGGGTGCAACATTCCAGACGCTTTACTAACACCCTCCCGACTTGGAGAGTCAGTCCCTTTAACCTCCTGTTTGGTCCAGTTTGCAATTTCTGCGGAAGATGAACAGGAATAGCGAGAACCAATGAGAGACTAGCTGGAGGTGTCTGGACGGGCAAATTTAACTCTCATTTCCCACCAGGAAGAGGAATTAACCAAAGGCTCAGCGTGCCGTGCCGGAACCAGATTAGGGCCTGAAGCCATCCTGCGGTGTTGCGGCCAGCTCAAAAGAAAGCGAGTTGAAGAAAGGAGCTCAGGGGCACTGTAATTCACAAACCTGCAGAGTTATAAATGACAGCTATCGTCCAAAAATATACTGAAGTAAGGCTGCCAAGAGGACTTGAAAGCGGGGCAGAATTGCAGGAAACCGATTTCAGGAGGTAGACTGGAATTGCATTGAAAGCATAGGAAAAGAGGCAGAACGTCCACAATGATGCACTTGGCCAAAAAGGGCGTATGCGTTTTTTCCTGAATATATTCAGGAAAAAACGCATACGCCCTTTTTGGCCAACCAAGCAAGCTTGCAAAGGAAATCTGCACTACAATGAAGTCTCACTTCCCCCCGGTCAAAAGGGCCATCTGAAAAAAGTGTAAAATCCAGAAAGGCAGGACAGGCCATGGAGAACTGGGAGCCTTGTTATGCTGATGGGCGGGATGTAAATTGCCAACAGACACTCGGGAGAAGTGTATGGTGTTTCCTGAAACATCTAAAAAACAAAGCAACAGAGCCTAGGGCACTTCCACTTATGGTCCTATAGCTTAGGGAAATTAAAATCAAAAAGACACAGCCACCCCAAAGTTTGGGACGCCTCTGTTTACAAGAACCTCGTTTACAGTACAAGTTCAACATCGCAGAAAGTGAAAAATGGATAAAGAAGTTGTGGTATTTACTTACAAAGCAATATCACTCAGCAATGAAATCTATGTCATCAGGCCCTTAGCAGCACAATGAGTGGATTCAGGTATGATGATTCTAACTGAAATAAGTCACACAGAAAAAGAAACATCATAAGATATCAGTAATACACGGAATGTAAACTTGGCTACACAGGAACTGAATTACAGAACAGAACAGGGTCTCAAATTTAGAAAACCAACTTATGCTTGCTTAAGGGTAAAGGTGAGTTGGGGTGCTGCATAAAACCAGAGATTGAAATGAGCACAGATAAAGTTCCTTAAGCCAAATATGGAATAGACAAGAGCTACTCCTTGCTCAACGAAATGGACTCAACACCGCATATTAAACGCCTAAGAATGTACCTGACTAGTAAGTATCTTAAAACCTATGGATTGCTATGTCTCCGAAAGAGAATCAAGCATGTGTACAGGGGCATAAACGCAGCAGTGATAGGATTGGAGAGGTTCGGTGAGCAAATGAAGACCCTTTGAAGTCATATTGCATGGTACCCATTCCACGGGTTTCAACTACCCAGGTTTAAGGTATTCTTCCTTCAGGTAAAACATGCATGTGGAACCTAGAGTATGATCAACCATGTGATCGGGAGACGTGTTCAAATATGTCTCAGTTTTCGTACCCTGGTACTCGGGTGCAATATTCCAGACGCTTTACTAACACCCTCCCGACTTGGAGAGTCAGTCCCTTTAACCTCCTGTTTGGCCCAGTTTGCAATTTCTGCGGAAGATGAACAGGAATAGCGAGAACCAATGAGAGACTAGCTGGAGGTGTCTGGATGGGCAAATTTAACTCTCATTTCCCACCAGGAAGAGGAATTAACCAAAGGCTCAGCGTGCCGTGCCGGATCCAGATTAGGGCCTGAAGCCATCCTGCGGTGTTGCGGCCAGCTCAAAAGAAAGCGAGTTGAAGAAAGGAGCTCAGGGGCACTGTAATTCACAAACCTGCAGAGTTATAAATGACAGCTATCGTCCAAAAATATACTGAAGTAAGGCTGCCAAGAGGACTTGAAAGCGGGGCAGAATTGCAGGAAACCGATTTCAGGAGGTAGACTGGAATTGCATTGAAAGCATAGGAAAAGAGGCAGAACGTCCACAATGATGCACTTGGCCAAAAAGGGCGTATGCGTTTTTTCCTGAATATATTCAGGAAAAAACGCATACGCCCTTTTTGGCCAACCAAGCAAGCTTGCAAAGGAAATCTGCACTACAATGAAGTCTCACTTCCCCCCGGTCAAAAGGGCCATCTGAAAAAAGTGTAAAATCCAGAAAGGCAGGACAGGCCATGGAGAACTGGGAGCCTTGTTATGCTGATGGGCAGGATGTAAATTGCCAACAGACACTCGGGAGAAGTGTATGGTGTTTCCTGAAACATCTAAAAAACAAAGCAACAGAGCCTAGGGCACTTCCACTTATGGTCCTATAGCTTAGGGAAATTAAAATCAAAAAGACACAGCCACCCCAAAGTTTGGGACGCCTCTGTTTACAAGAACCTCGTTTACAGTACAAGTTCAACATCGCAGAAAGTGAAAAATGGATAAAGAAGTTGTGGTATTTACTTACAAAGCAATATCACTCAGCAATGAAATCTATGTCATCAGGCCCTTAGCAGCACAATGAGTGGATTCAGGTATGATGATTCTAACTGAAATAAGTCACACAGAAAAAGAAACATCATAAGATATCAGTAATACACGGAATGTAAACTTGGCTACACAGGAACTGAATTACAGAACAGAACAGGGTCTCAAATTTAGAAAACCAACTTATGCTTTCTTAAGGGGAAAGGTGAGTTGGGGTGCTGCATAAAACCAGAGATTGAAATGAGCACAGATAAAGTTCCTTAAGTCAAATATGGAATAGACAAGAGCTACCTCTTGCTCAACGAAATGGACTCAACACCGCATATTAAACGCCTAAGAATGTACCTGACTAGTAAGTATCTTAAAACCTATGGATTGCTATGTCTCCGAAAGAGAATCAAGCATGTGTACAGGGGCATAAACGCAGCAGTGATAGGATTGGAGAGGTTCGGTGAGCAAATGAAGACCCTTTGAAGTCATATTGCATGGTACCCATTCCACGGGTTTCAACTACCCAGGTTTAAGGTATTCTTCCTTCAGGTAAAACATGCATGTGGAACCTAGAGTATGATCAACCATGTGATCGGGAGACGTGTTCAAATATGTCTCAGTTTTCGTACCCTGGTACTCGGGTGCAACATTCCAGACGCTTTACTAACACCCTCCCGACTTGGAGAGTCAGTCCCTTTAACCTCCTGTTTGGCCCAGTTTGCAATTTCTGCGGAAGATGAACAGGAATAGCGAGAACCAATGAGAGACTAGCTGGAGGTGTCTGGACGGGCAAATTTAACTCTCATTTCCCACCAGGAAGAGGAATTAACCAAAGGCTCAGCGTGCCGTGCTGGAACCAGATTAGGGCCTGAAGCCATCCTGCGGTGTTGCGGCCAGCTCAAAAGAAAGCGAGTTGAAGAAAGGAGCTCAGGGGCACTGTAATTCACAAACCTGCAGAGTTATAAATGACAGCTATCGTCCAAAAATATACTGAAGTAAGGCTGCCAAGAGGACTTGAAAGCGGGGCAGAATTGCAGGAAACCGATTTCAGGAGGTAGACTGGAATTGCATTGAAAGCATAGGAAAAGAGGCAGAACGTCCACAATGATGCACTTGGCCAAAAAGGGCGTACGCGTTTTTTCCTGAATATATTCAGGAAAAAACGCATACGCCCTTTTTGGCCAACCAAGCAAGCTTGCAAAGGAAATCTGCACTACAATGAAGTCTCACTTCCCCGCGGTCAAAAGGGCCATCTGAAAAAAGTGTAAAATCCAGAAAGGCAGGACAGGCCATGGAGAACTGGGAGCCTTGTTATGCTGATGGGCGGGATGTAAATTGCCAACAGACACTCGGGAGAAGTGTATGGTGTTTCCTGAAACATCTAAAAAACAAAGCAACAGAGCCTAGGGCACTTCCACTTATGGTCCTATAGCTTAGGGAAATTAAAATAAAAAAGACACAGCCACCCCAAAGTTTGGGACGCCTCTGTTTACAAGAACCTCGTTTACAGTACAAGTTCAACATCGCAGAAAGTGAAAAATGGATAAAGAAGTTGTGGTATTTACTTACAAAGCAATATCACTCAGCAATGAAATCTATGTCATCAGGCCCTTAGCAGCACAATGAGTGGATTCAGGTATGATGATTCTAACTGAAATAAGTCACACAGAAAAAGAAACATCATAAGATATCAGTAATACACGGAATGTAAACTTGGCTACACAGGAACTGAATTACAGAACAGAACAGGGTCTCAAATTTAGAAAACCAACTTATGCTTGCTTAAGGGTAAAGGTGAGTTGGGGTGCTGCATAAAACCAGAGATTGAAATGAGCACAGATAAAGTTCCTTAAGCCAAATATGGAATAGACAAGAGCTACTCCTTGCTCAACGAAATGGACTCAACACCGCATATTAAATGCCTAAGAATGTACCTGACTAGTAAGTATCTTAAAACCTATGGATTGCTATGTCTCCGAAAGAGAATCAAGCATGTGTACAGGGGCATAAACGCAGCAGTGATAGGATTGGAGAGGTTCGGTGAGCAAATGAAGACCCTTTGAAGTCATATTGCATGGTAGCCATTCCACGGGTTTCAGCTACCCAGGTTTAAGGTATTCTTCCTTCAGCTAAAACATGCATGTGGAACCTAGAGTATGATCAACCATGTGATTGGGAGACGTGTTCAAATATGTCTCAGTTTTCGTACCCTGGTACTCGGGTGCAACATTCCAGACGCTTTACTAACACCCTCCCGACTTGGAGAGTCAGTCCCTTTAACCTCCTGTTTGGCCCAGTTTGCAATTTCTGCGGAAGATGAACAGGAATAGCGAGAACCAATGAGAGACTAGCTGGAGGTGTCTGGACGGGCAAATTTAACTCTCATTTCCCACCAGGAAGAGGAATTAACCAAAGGCTCAGCGTGCCGTGCCGGAACCAGATTAGGGCCTGAAGCCATCCTGCGGTGTTGCGGCCAGCTCAAAAGAAAGCGAGTTGAAGAAAGGAGCTCAGGGGCACTGTAATTCACAAACCTGCAGAGTTATAAATGACAGCTATCGTCCAAAAATATACTGAAGTAAGGCTGCCAAGAGGACTTGAAAGCGGGGCAGAATTGCAGGAAACCGATTTCAGGAGGTAGACTGGAATTGCATTGAAAGCATAGGAAAAGAGGCAGAACGTCCACAATGATGCACTTGGCCAAAAAGGGCGTATGCGTTTTTTCCTGAATATATTCAGGAAAAAACGCATACGCCCTTTTTGGCCAACCAAGCAAGCTTGCAAAGGAAATCTGCACTACAATGAAGTCTCACTTCCCCCCGGTCAAAAGGGCCATCTGAAAAAAGTGTAAAATCCAGAAAGGCAGGACAGGCCATGGAGAACTGGGAGCCTTGTTATGCTGATGGGCGGGATGTAAATTGCCAACAGACACTCGGGAGAAGTGTATGGTGTTTCCTGAAACATCTAAAAAACAAAGCAACAGAGCCTAGGGCACTTCCACTTATGGTCCTATAGCTTAGGGAAATTAAAATCAAAAAGACACAGCCACCCCAAAGTTTGGGACGCCTCTGTTTACAAGAACCTCGTTTACAGTACAAGTTCAACATCGCAGAAAGTGAAAAATGGATAAAGAAGTTGTGGTATTTACTTACAAAGCAATATCACTCAGCAATGAAATCTATGTCATCAGGCCCTTAGCAGCACAATGAGTGGATTCAGGTATGATGATTCTAACTGAAATAAGTCACACAGAAAAAGAAACATCATAAGATATCAGTAATACACGGAATGTAAACTTGGCTACACAGGAACTGAATTACAGAACAGAGCAGGGTCTCAAATTTAGAAAACCAACTTATGCTTGCTTAAGGGTAAAGGTGAGTTGGGGTGCTGCATAAAACCAGAGATTGAAATGAGCACAGATAAAGTTCCTTAAGCCAAATATGGAATAGACAAGAGCTACTCCTTGCTCAACGAAATGGACTCAACACCGCATATTAAATGCCTAAGAATGTACCTGACTAGTAAGTATCTTAAAACCTATGGATTGCTATGTCTCCGAAAGAGAATCAAGCATGTGTACAGGGGCATAAACGCAGCAGTGATAGGATTGGAGAGGTTCGGTGAGCAAATGAAGACCCTTTGAAGTCATATTGCATGGTAGCCATTCCACGGGTTTCAGCTACCCAGGTTTAAGGTATTCTTCCTTCAGCTAAAACATGCATGTGGAACCTAGAGTATGATCAACCATGTGATTGGGAGACGTGTTCAAATATGTCTCAGTTTTCGTACCCTGGTACTCGGGTGCAACATTCCAGACGCTTTACTAACACCCTCCCGACTTGGAGAGTCAGTCCCTTTAACCTCCTGTTTGGCCCAGTTTGCAATTTCTGCGGAAGATGAACAGGAATAGCGAGAACCAATGAGAGACTAGCTGGAGGTGTCTGGACGGGCAAATTTAACTCTCATTTCCCACCAGGAAGAGGAATTAACCAAAGGCTCAGCGTGCCGTGCCGGAACCAGATTAGGGCCTGAAGCCATCCTGCGGTGTTGCGGCCAGCTCAAAAGAAAGCGAGTTGAAGAAAGGAGCTCAGGGGCACTGTAATTCACAAACCTGCAGAGTTATAAATGACAGCTATCGTCCAAAAATATACTGAAGTAAGGCTGCCAAGAGGACTTGAAAGCGGGGCAGAATTGCAGGAAACCGATTTCAGGAGGTAGACTGGAATTGCATTGAAAGCATAGGAAAAGAGGCAGAACGTCCACAATGATGCACTTGGCCAAAAAGGGCGTATGCGTTTTTTCCTGAATATATTCAGGAAAAAACGCATACGCCCTTTTTGGCCAACCAAGCAAGCTTGCAAAGGAAATCTGCACTACAATGAAGTCTCACTTCCCCCCGGTCAAAAGGGCCATCTGAAAAAAGTGTAAAATCCAGAAAGGCAGGACAGGCCATGGAGAACTGGGAGCCTTGTTATGCTGATGGGCGGGATGTAAATTGCCAACAGACACTCGGGAGAAGTGTATGGTGTTTCCTGAAACATCTAAAAAACAAAGCAACAGAGCCTAGGGCACTTCCACTTATGGTCCTATAGCTTAGGGAAATTAAAATCAAAAAGACACAGCCACCCCAAAGTTTGGGACGCCTCTGTTTACAAGAACCTCGTTTACAGTACAAGTTCAACATCGCAGAAAGTGAAAAATGGATAAAGAAGTTGTGGTATTTACTTACAAAGCAATATCACTCAGCAATGAAATCTATGTCATCAGGCCCTTAGCAGCACAATGAGTGGATTCAGGTATGATGATTCTAACTGAAATAAGTCACACAGAAAAAGAAACATCATAAGATATCAGTAATACACGGAATGTAAACTTGGCTACACAGGAACTGTATTACAGAACAGAACAGGGTCTCAAATTTAGAAAACCAACTTATGCTTGCTTAAGGGTAAAGGTGAGTTGGGGTGCTGCATAAAACCAGAGATTGAAATGAGCACAGATAAAGTTCCTTAAGCCAAATATGGAATAGACAAGAGCTACTCCTTGCTCAACGAAATGGACTCAACACCCCATATTAAACGCCTAAGAATGTACCTGACTAGTAAGTATCTTAAAACCTATGGATTGCTATGTCTCCGAAAGAGAATCAAGCATGTGTACAGGGGCATAAACGCAGCAGTGATAGGATTGGAGAGGTTCGGTGAGCAAATGAAGACCCTTTGAAGTCATATTGCATGGTACCCATTCCACGGGTTTCAACTACCCAGGTTTAAGGTATTCTTCCTTCAGGTAAAACATGCATGTGGAACCTAGAGTATGATCAACCATGTGATCGGGAGACGTGTTCAAATATGTCTCAGTTTTCGTACCCTGGTACTCGGGTGCAACATTCCAGACGCTTTACTAACACCCTCCCGACTTGGAGAGTCAGTCCCTTTAACCTCCTGTTTGGCCCAGTTTGCAATTTCTGCGGAAGATGAACAGGAATAGCGAGAACCAATGAGAGATTAGCTGGAGGTGTCTGGACGGGCAAATTTAACTCTCATTTCCCACCAGGAAGAGGAATTAACCAAAGGCTCAGCGTGCCGTGCCGGAACCAGATTAGGGCCTGAAGCCATCCTGCAGTGTTGCGGCCAGCTCAAAAGAAAGCGAGTTGAAGAAAGGAGCTCAGGGGCACTGTAATTCACAAACCTGCAGAGTTATAAATGACAGCTATCGTCCAAAAATATACTGAAGTAAGGCTGCCAAGAGGACTTGAAAGCGGGGCAGAATTGCAGGAAACCGATTTCAGGAGGTAGACTGGAATTGCATTGAAAGCATAGGAAAAGAGGCAGAACGTCCACAATGATGCACTTGGCCAAAAAGTGCATATGCGTTTTTTCCTGAATATATTCAGGAAAAAACGCATACGCCCTTTTTGGCCAACCAAGCAAGCTTGCAAAGGAAATCTGCACTACAATGAAGTCTCACTTCCCCCCGGTCAAAAGGGCCATCTGAAAAAAGTGTAAAATCCAGAAAGACAGGACAGGCCATGGAGAACTGGGAGCCTTGTTATGCTGATGGGTGGGATGTAAATTGCCAACAGACACTCGGGAGAAGTGTATGGTGTTTCCTGAAACATCTAAAAAACAAAGCAACAGAGCCTAGGGCACTTCCACTTATGGTCCTATAGCTTAGGGAAATTAAAATCAAAAAGACACAGCCACCCCAAAGTTTGGGACGCCTCTGTTTACAAGAACCTCGTTTACAGTACAAGTTCAACATCGCAGAAAGTGAAAAATGGATAAAGAAGTTGTGGTATTTACTTACAAAGCAATATCACTCAGCAATGAAATCTATGTCATCAGGCCCTTAGCAGCACAATGAGTGGATTCAGGTATGATGATTCTAACTGAAATAAGTCACACAGAAAAAGAAACATCATAAGATATCACTAATACACGGAATGTAAACTTGGCTACACAGGAACTGAATTACAGAACAGAACAGGGTCTCAAATTTAGAAAACCAACTTATGCTTGCTTAAGGGTAAAGTGAGTTGGGGTGCTGCATAAAACCAGAGATTGAAATGAGCACAGATAAAGTTCCTTAAGCCAAATATGGAATAGACAAGAGCTACTCCTTGCTCAACGAAATGGACTCAACACCGCATATTAAATGCCTAAGAATGTACCTGACTAGTAAGTATCTTAAAACCTATGGATTGCTATGTCTCCGAAAGAGAATCAAGCATGTGTACAGGGGCATAAACGCAGCAGTGATAGGATTGGAGAGGTTCGGTGAGCAAATGAAGACCCTTTGAAGTCATATTGCATGGTACCCATTCCACGGGTTTCAACTACCCAGGTTTAAGGTATTCTTCCTTCAGCTAAAACATGCATGTGGAACCTAGAGTATGATCAACCATGTGATCGGGAGACGTGTTCAAATATGTCTCAGTTTTCGTACCCTGGTACTCGGGTGCAACATTCCAGACGCTTTACTAACACCCTCCCGACTTGGAGAGTCAGTCCCTTTAACCTCCTGTTTGGCCCAGTTTGCAATTTCTGCGGAAGATGAACAGGAATAGCGAGAACCAATGAGAGACTAGCTGGAGGTGTCTGGACGGGCAAATTTAACTCTCATTTCCCACCAGGAAGAGGAATTAACCAAAGGCTCAGCGTGCTGTGCCGGAACCAGATTAGGGCCTGAAGCCATCCTGCGGTGTTGCGGCCAGCTCAAAAGAAAGCGAGTTGAAGAAAGGAGCTCAGGGGCACTGTAATTCACAAACCTGCAGAGTTATAAATGACAGCTATCGTCCAAAAATATACTGAAGTAAGGCTGCCAAGAGGACTTGAAAGCGGGGCAGAATTGCAGGAAACCGATTTCAGGAGGCAGACTGGAATTGCATTGAAAGCATAGGAAAAGAGGCAGAACGTCCACAATGATGCACTTGGCCAAAAAGGGCGTATGCGTTTTTTCCTGAATATATTCAGGAAAAAACGCATACGCCCTTTTTGGCCAACCAAGCAAGCTTGCAAAGGAAATCTGCACTACAATGAAGTCTCACTTCCCCCCGGTCAAAAGGGCCATCTGAAAAAAGTGTAAAATCCAGAAAGGCAGGACAGGCCATGGAGAACTGGGAGCCTTGTTATGCTGATGGGCGGGATGTAAATTGCCAACAGACACTCGGGAGAAGTGTATGGTGTTTCCTGAAACATCTAAAAAACAAAGCAACAGAGCCTAGGGCACTTCCACTTATGGTCCTATAGCTTAGGGAAATTAAAATCAAAAAGACACAGCCACCCCAAAGTTTGGGACGCCTCTGTTTACAAGAACCTCGTTTACAGTACAAGTTCAACATCGCAGAAAGTGAAAAATGGATAAAGAAGTTGTGGTATTTACTTACAAAGCAATATCACTCAGCAATGAAATCTATGTCATCAGGCCCTTAGCAGCACAATGAGTGGATTCAGGTATGATGATTCTAACTGAAATAAGTCACACAGAAAAAGAAACATCATAAGATATCAGTAATACACGGAATGTAAACTTGGCTACACAGGAACTGTATTACAGAACAGAACAGGGTCTCAAATTTAGAAAACCAACTTATGCTTGCTTAAGGGTAAAGGTGAGTTGGGGTGCTGCATAAAACCAGAGATTGAAATGAGCACAGATAAAGTTCCTTAAGCCAAATATGGAATAGACAAGAGCTACTCCTTGCTCAACGATATGGACTCAACACCCCATATTAAACGCCTAAGAATGTACCTGACTAGTAAGTATCTTAAAACCTATGGATTGCTATGTCTCCGAAAGAGAATCAAGCATGTGTACAGGGGCATAAACGCAGCAGTGATAGGATTGGAGAGGTTCGGTGAGCAAATGAAGACCCTTTGAAGTCATATTGCATGGTACCCATTCCACGGGTTTCAACTACCCAGGTTTAAGGTATTCTTCCTTCAGCTAAAACATGCATGTGGAACCTAGAGTATGATCAACCATGTGATCGGGAGACGTGTTCAAATATGTCTCAGTTTTCGTACCCTGGTACTCGGGTGCAACATTCCAGACGCTTTACTAACACCCTCCCGACTTGGAGAGTCAGTCCCTTTAACCTCCTGTTTGGCCCAGTTTGCAATTTCTGCGGAAGATGAACAGGAATAGCGAGAACCAATGAGAGACTAGCTGGAGGTGTCTGGACGGGCAAATTTAACTCTCATTTCCCACCAGGAAGAGGAATTAACCAAAGGCTCAGCGTGCCGTGCCGGAACCAGATTAGGGCCTGAAGCCATCCTGCGGTGTTGCGGCCAGCTCAAAAGAAAGCGAGTTGAAGAAAGGAGCTCAGGGGCACTGTAATTCACAAACCTGCAGAGTTATAAATGACAGCTATCGTCCAAAAATATACTGAAGTAAGGCTGCCAAGAGGACTTGAAAGCGGGGCAGAATTGCAGGAAACCGATTTCAGGAGGTAGACTGGAATTGCATTGAAAGCATAGGAAAAGAGGCAGAACGTCCACAATGATGCACTTGGCCAAAAAGGGCGTATGCGTTTTTTCCTGAATATATTCAGGAAAAAACGCATACGCCCTTTTTGGCCAACCAAGCAAGCTTGCAAAGGAAATCTGCACTACAATGAAGTCTCACTTCCCCCCGGTCAAAAGGGCCATCTGAAAAAAGTGTAAAATCCAGAAAGACAGGACAGGCCATGGAGAACTGGGAGCCTTGTTATGCTGATGGGCGGGATGTAAATTGCCAACAGACACTCGGGAGAAGTGTATGGTGTTTCCTGAAACATCTAAAAAACAAAGCAACAGAGCCTAGGGCACTTCCACTTATGGTCCTATAGCTTAGGGAAATTAAAATCAAAAAGACACAGCCACCCCAAAGTTTGGGACGCCTCTGTTTACAAGAA
The DNA here is from genome assembly GCF_039906515.1 of Pseudorca crassidens. Lineage (NCBI taxonomy): Eukaryota > Metazoa > Chordata > Mammalia > Artiodactyla > Delphinidae > Pseudorca > Pseudorca crassidens. Next base: position 1,129,785 of record NW_027136325.1, on the reverse strand, counting down.
CCTCGTTTACAGTACAAGTTCAACATCGCAGAAAGTGAAAAATGGATAAAGAAGTTGTGGTATTTACTTACAAAGCAATATCACTCAGCAATGAAATCTATGTCATCAGGCCCTTAGCAGCACAATGAGTGGATTCAGGTATGATGATTCTAACTGAAATAAGTCACACAGAAAAAGAAACATCATAAGATATCAGTAATACACGGAATGTAAACTTGGCTACACAGGAACTGAATTACAGAACAGAACAGGGTCTCAAATTTAGAAAACCAACTTATGCTTCCTTAAGGGTAAAGGTGAGTTGGGGTGCTGCATAAAACCAGAGATTGAAATGAGCACAGATAAAGTTCCTTAAGCCAAATATGGAATAGACAAGAGCTACCTCTTGCTCAACGAAATGGACTCAACACCGCATATTAAATGCCTAAGAATGTACCTGACTAGTAAGTATCTTAAAACCTATGGATTGCTATGTCTCCGAAAGAGAATCAAGCATGTGTACAGGGGCATAAATGCAGCAGTGATAGGATTGGAGAGGTTCGGTGAGCAAATGAAGACCCTTTGAAGTCATATTGCATGGTACCCATTCCACGGGTTTCAACTACCCAGGTTTAAGGTATTCTTCCTTCAGCTAAAACATGCATGTGGAACCTAGAGTATGATCAACCATGTGATCGGGAGACGTGTTCAAATATGTCTCAGTTTTCGTACCCTGGTACTCGGGTGCAACATTCCAGACGCTTTACTAACACCCTCCTGACTTGGAGAGTCAGTCCCTTTAACCTCCTGTTTGGCCCAGTTTGCAATTTCTGCGGAAGATGAACAGGAATAGCGAGAACCAATGAGAGACTAGCTGGAGGTGTCTGGACGGGCAAATTTAACTCTCATTTCCCACCAGGAAGAGGAATTAACCAAAGGCTCAGCGTGCCGTGCCGGAACCAGATTAGGGCCTGAAGCCATCCTGCGGTGTTGCGGCCAGCTCAAAAGAAAGCGAGTTGAAGAAAGGAGCTCAGGGGCACTGTAATTCACAAACCTGCAGAGTTATAAATGACAGCTATCGTCCAAAAATATACTGAAGTAAGGTTTCCAAGAGGACTTGAAAGCGGGGCAGAATTGCAGGAAACCGATTTCAGGAGGCAGACTGGAATTGCATTGAAAGCATAGGAAAAGAGGCAGAACGTCCACAATGATGCACTTGGCCAAAAAGGGCGTATGCGTTTTTTCCTGAATATATTCAGGAAAAAACGCATACGCCCTTTTTGGCCAACCAAGCAAGCTTGCAAAGGAAATCTGCACTACAATGAAGTCTCACTTCCCCCCGGTCAAAAGGGCCATCTGAAAAAAGTGTAAAATCCAGAAAGGCAGGACAGGCCATGGAGAACTGGGAGCCTTGTTATGCTGATGGGCGGGATGTAAATTGCCAACAGACACTCGGGAGAAGTGTATGGTGTTTCCTGAAACATCTAAAAAACAAAGCAACAGAGCCTAGGGCACTTCCACTTATGGTCCTATAGCTTAGGGAAATTAAAATCAAAAAGACACAGCCACCCCAAAGTTTGGGACGCCTCTGTTTACAAGAACCTCGTTTACAGTACAAGTTCAACATCGCAGAAAGTGAAAAATGGATAAAGAAGTTGTGGTATTTACTTACAAAGCAATATCACTCAGCAATGAAATCTATGTCATCAGGCCCTTAGCAGCACAATGAGTGGATTCAGGTATGATGATTCTAACTGAAATAAGTCACACAGAAAAAGAAACATCATAAGATATCAGTAATACACGGAATGTAAACTTGGCTACACAGGAACTGTATTACAGAACAGAACAGGGTCTCAAATTTAGAAAACCAACTTATGCTTGCTTAAGGGTAAAGGTGAGTTGGGGTGCTGCATAAAACCAGAGATTGAAATGAGCACAGATAAAGTTCCTTAAGCCAAATATGGAATAGACAAGAGCTACTCCTTGCTCAACGAAATGGACTCAACACCCCATATTAAACGCCTAAGAATGTACCTGACTAGTAAGTATCTTAAAACCTATGGATTGCTATGTCTCCGAAAGAGAATCAAGCATGTGTACAGGGGCATAAACGCAGCAGTGATAGGATTGGAGAGGTTCGGTGAGCAAATGAAGACCCTTTGAAGTCATATTGCATGGTACCCATTCCACGGGTTTCAACTACCCAGGTTTAAGGTATTCTTCCTTCAGGTAAAACATGCATGTGGAACCTAGAGTATGATCAACCATGTGATCGGGAGACGTGTTCAAATATGTCTCAGTTTTCGTACCCTGGTACTCGGGTGCAACATTCCAGACGCTTTACTAACACCCTCCCGACTTGGAGAGTCAGTCCCTTTAACCTCCTGTTTGGCCCAGTTTGCAATTTCTGCGGAAGATGAACAGGAATAGCGAGAACCAATGAGAGACTAGCTGGAGGTGTCTGGACGGGCAAATTTAACTCTCATTTCCCACCAGGAAGAGGAATTAACCAAAGGCTCAGCGTGCCGTGCCGGAACCAGATTAGGGCCTGAAGCCATCCTGCGGTGTTGCGGCCAGCTCAAAAGAAAGCGAGTTGAAGAAAGGAGCTCAGGGGCACTGTAATTCACAAACCTGCAGAGTTATAAATGACAGCTATCGTCCAAAAATATACTGAAGTAAGGCTGCCAAGAGGACTTGAAAGCGGGGCAGAATTGCAGGAAACCGATTTCAGGAGGTAGACTGGAATTGCATTGAAAGCATAGGAAAAGAGGCAGAACGTCCACAATGATGCACTTGGCCAAAAAGGGCGTATGCGTTTTTTCCTGAATATATTCAGGAAAAAACGCATACGCCCTTTTTGGCCAACCAAGCAAGCTTGCAAAGGAAATCTGCACTACAATGAAGTCTCACTTCCCCCCGGTCAAAAGGGCCATCTGAAAAAAGTGTAAAATCCAGAAAGACAGGACAGGCCATGGAGAACTGGGAGCCTTGTTATGCTGATGGGCGGGATGTAAATTGCCAACAGACACTCGGGAGAAGTGTATGGTGTTTCCTGAAACATCTAAAAAACAAAGCAACAGAGCCTAGGGCACTTCCACTTATGGTCCTATAGCTTAGGGAAATTAAAATCAAAAAGACACAGCCACCCCAAAGTTTGGGACACCTCTGTTTACAAGAACCTCGTTTACAGTACAAGTTCAACATCGCAGAAAGTGAAAAATGGATAAAGAAGTTGTGGTATTTACTTACAAAGCAATATCACTCAGCAATGAAATCTATGTCATCAGGCCCTTAGCAGCACAATGAGTGGATTCAGGTATGATGATTCTAACTGAAATAAGTCACACAGAAAAAGAAACATCATAAGATATCAGTAATACACGGAATGTAAACTTGGCTACACAGGAACTGAATTACAGAACAGAACAGGGTCTCAAATTTAGAAAACCAACTTATGCTTGCTTAAGGGTAAAGGTGAGTTGGGGTGCTGCATAAAACCAGAGATTGAAATGAGCACAGATAAAGTTCCTTAAGCCAAATATGGAATAGACAAGAGCTACTCCTTGCTCAACGAAATGGACTCAACACCCCATATTAAAGGCCTAAGAATGTACCTGACTAGTAAGTATCTTAAAACCTATGGATTGCTATGTCTCCGAAAGAGAATCAAGCATGTGTACAGGGGCATAAACGCAGCAGTGATAGGATTGGAGAGGTTTGGTGAGCAAATGAAGACCCTTTGAAGTCATATTGCATGGTACCCATTCCACGGGTTTCAACTACCCAGGTTTAAGGTATTCTTCCTTCAGCTAAAACATGCATGTGGAACCTAGAGTATGATCAACCATGTGATCGGGAGACGTGTTCAAATATGTCTCAGTTTTCGTACCCTGGTACTCGGGTGCAACATTCCAGACGCTTTACTAACACCCTCCCGACTTGGAGAGTCAGTCCCTTTAACCTCCTGTTTGGCCCAGTTTGCAATTTCTGCGGAAGATGAACAGGAATAGCGAGAACCAATGAGAGACTAGCTAGAGGTGTCTGGACGGGCAAATTTAACTCTCATTTCCCACCAGGAAGAGGAATTAACCAAAGGCTCAGCGTGCCGTGCCGGAACCAGATTAGGGCCTGAAGCCATCCTGCGGTGTTGCGGCCAGCTCAAAAGAAAGCGAGTTGAAGAAAGGAGCTCAGGGGCACTGTAATTCACAAACCTGCAGAGTTATAAATGACAGCTATCGTCCAAAAATATACTGAAGTAAGGCTGCCAAGAGGACTTGAAAGCGGGGCAGAATTGCAGGAAACCGATTTCAGGAGGTAGACTGGAATTGCATTGAAAGCATAGGAAAAGAGGCAGAACGTCCACAATGATGCACTTGGCCAAAAAGGGCGTATGCGTTTTTTCCTGAATATATTCAGGAAAAAACGCATACGCCCTTTTTGGCCAACCAAGCAAGCTTGCAAAGGAAATCTGCACTACAATGAAGTCTCACTTCCCCCCGGTCAAAAGGGCCATCTGAAAAAAGTGTAAAATCCAGAAAGACAGGACAGGCCATGGAGAACTGGGAGCCTTGTTATGCTGATGGGCGGGATGTAAATTGCCAACAGACACTCGGGAGAAGTGTATGGTGTTTCCTGAAACATCTAAAAAACAAAGCAACAGAGCCTAGGGCACTTCCACTTATGGTCCTATAGCTTAGGGAAATTAAAATCAAAAAGACACAGCCACCCCAAAGTTTGGGACACCTCTGTTTACAAGAACCTCGTTTACAGTACAAGTTCAACATCGCAGAAAGTGAAAAATGGATAAAGAAGTTGTGGTATTTACTTACAAAGCAATATCACTCAGCAATGAAATCTATGTCATCAGGCCCTTAGCAGCACAATGAGTGGATTCAGGTATGATGATTCTAACTGAAATAAGTCACACAGAAAAAGAAACATCATAAGATATCAGTAATACACGGAATGTAAACTTGGCTACACAGGAACTGAATTACAGAACAGAACAGGGTCTCAAATTTAGAAAACCAACTTATGCTTGCTTAAGGGTAAAGGTGAGTTGGGGTGCTGCATAAAACCAGAGATTGAAATGAGCACAGATAAAGTTCCTTAAGCCAAATATGGAATAGACAAGAGCTACTCCTTGCTCAACGAAATGGACTCAACACCGCATATTAAATGCCTAAGAATGTACCTGACTAGTAAGTATCTTAAAACCTATGGATTGCTATGTCTCTGAAAGAGAATCAAGCATGTGTACAGGGGCATAAACGCAGCAGTGATAGGATTGGAGAGGTTCGGTGAGCAAATGAAGACCCTTTGAAGTCATATTGCATGGTACCCATTCCACGGGTTTCAACTACCCAGGTTTAAGGTATTCTTCCTTCAGCTAAAACATGCATGTGGAACCTAGAGTATGATCAACCATGTGATTGGGAGACGTGTTCAAATATGTCTCAGTTTTCGTACCCTGGTACTCGGGTGCAACATTCCAGACGCTTTACTAACACCCTCCCGACTTGGAGAGTCAGTCCCTTTAACCTCCTGTTTGGCCCAGTTTGCAATTTCTGCGGAAGATGAACAGGAATAGCGAGAACCAATGAGAGACTAGCTGGAGGTGTCTGGACGGGCAAATTTAACTCTCATTTCCCACCAGGAAGAGGAATTAACCAAAGGCTCAGCGTGCCGTGCCGGAACCAGATTAGGGCCTGAAGCCATCCTGCGGTGTTGCGGCCAGCTCAAAAGAAAGCGAGTTGAAGAAAGGAGCTCAGGGGCACTGTAATTCACAAACCTGCAGAGTTATAAATGACAGCTATCGTCCAAAAATATACTGAAGTAAGGCTGCCAAGAGGACTTGAAAGCGGGGCAGAATTGCAGGAAACCGATTTCAGGAGGTAGACTGGAATTGCATTGAAAGCATAGGAAAAGAGGCAGAACGTCCACAATGATGCACTTGGCCAAAAAGGGCGTATGCGTTTTTTCCTGAATATATTCAGGAAGAAACGCATACGCCATTTTTGGCCAACCAAGCAAGCTTGCAAAGGAAATCTGCACTACAATGAAGTCTCACTTCCCCCCGGTCAAAAGGGCCATCTGAAAAAAGTGTAAAATCCAGAAAGGCAGGACAGGCCATGGAGAACTGGGAGCCTTGTTATGCTGATGGGCGGGATGTAAATTGCCAACAGACACTCGGGAGAAGTGTATGGTGTTTCCTGAAACATCTAAAAAACAAAGCAACAGAGCCTAGGGCACTTCCACTTATGGTCCTATAGCTTAGGGAAATTAAAATCAAAAAGACACAGCCACCCCAAAGTTTGGGACGCCTCTGTTTACAAGAACCTCGTTTACAGTACAAGTTCAACATCGCAGAAAGTGAAAAATGGATAAAGAAGTTGTGGTATTTACTTACAAAGCAATATCACTCTGCAATGAAATCTATGTCATCAGGCCCTTAGCAGCACAATGAGTGGATTCAGGTATGATGATTCTAACTGAAATAAGTCACACAGAAAAAGAAACATCATAAGATATCAGTAATACACGGAATGTAAACTTGGCTACACAGGAACTGAATTACAGAACAGAACAGGGTCTCAAATTTAGAAAACCAACTTATGCTTGCTTAAGGGTAAAGGTGAGTCGGGGTGCTGCATAAAACCAGAGATTGAAATGAGCACAGATAAAGTTCCTTAAGCCAAATATGGAATAGACAAGAGCTACTCCTTGCTCAACGAAATGGACTCAACACCGCATATTAAATGCCTAAGAATGTACCTGACTAGTAAGTATCTTAAAACCTATGGATTGCTATGTCTCCGAAAGAGAATCAAGCATGTGTACAGGGGCATAAACGCAGCAGTGATAGGATTGGAGAGGTTCGGTGAGCAAATGAAGACCCTTTGAAGTCATATTGCATGGTACCCATTCCACGGGTTTCAACTACCCAGGTTTAAGGTATTCTTCCTTCAGCTAAAACATGCATGTGGAACCTAGAGTATGATCAACCATGTGATCGGGAGACGTGTTCAAATATGTCTCAGTTTTCGTACCCTGGTACTCGGGTGCAACATTCCAGACGCTTTACTAACACCCTCCCGACTTGGAGAGTCAGTCCCTTTAACCTCCTGTTTGGCCCAGTTTGCAATTTCTGCGGAAGATGAACAGGAATAGCGAGAACCAATGAGAGACTAGCTGGAGGTGTCTGGACGGGCAAATTTAACTCTCATTTCCCACCAGGAAGAGGAATTAACCAAAGGCTCAGCGTGCCGTGCCGGAACCAGATTAGGGCCTGAAGCCATCCTGCGGTGTTGCGGCCAGCTCAAAAGAAAGCGAGTTGAAGAAAGGAGCTCAGGGGCACTGTAATTCACAAACCTGCAGAGTTATAAATGACAGCTATCGTCCAAAAATATACTGAAGTAAGGCTGCCAAGAGGACTTGAAAGCGGGGCAGAATTGCAGGAAACCGATTTCAGGAGGTAGACTGGAATTGCATTGAAAGCATAGGAAAAGAGGCAGAACGTCCACAATGATGCACTTGGCCAAAAAGGGCGTATGCGTTTTTTCCTGAATATATTCAGGAAAAAACGCATACGCCCTTTTTGGCCAACCAAGCAAGCTTGCAAAGGAAATCTGCACTACAATGAAGTCTCACTTCCCCCCGGTCAAAAGGGCCATCTGAAAAAAGTGTAAAATCCAGAAAGACAGGACAGGCCATGGAGAACTGGGAGCCTTGTTATGCTGATGGGCGGGATGTAAATTGCCAACAGACACTCGGGAGAAGTGTATGGTGTTTCCTGAAACATCTAAAAAACAAAGCAACAGAGCCTAGGGCACTTCCACTTATGGTCCTATAGCTTAGGGAAATTAAAATCAAAAAGACACAGCCACCCCAAAGTTTGGGACGCCTCTGTTTACAAGAACCTCGTTTACAGTACAAGTTCAACATCGCAGAAAGTGAAAAATGGATAAAGAAGTTGTGGTATTTACTTACAAAGCAATATCACTCAGCAATGAAATCTATGTCATCAGGCCCTTAGCAGCACAATGAGTGGATTCAGGTATGATGATTCTAACTGAAATAAGTCACACAGAAAAAGAAACATCATAAGATATCAGTAATACACGGAATGTAAACTTGGCTACACAGGAACTGAATTACAGAACAGAACAGGGTCTCAAATTTAGAAAACCAACTTATGCTTGCTTAAGGGTAAAGGTGAGTTGGGGTGCTGCATAAAACCAGAGATTGAAATGAGCACAGATAAAGTTCCTTAAGCCAAATATGGAATAGACAAGAGCTACTCCTTGCTCAACGAAATGGACTCAACACCGCATATTAAATGCCTAAGAATGTACCTGACTAGTAAGTATCTTAAAACCTATGGATTGCTATGTCTCCGAAAGAGAATCAAGCATGTGTACAGGGGCATAAACGCAGCAGTGATAGGATTGGAGAGGTTCGGTGAGCAAATGAAGACCCTTTGAAGTCATATTGCATGGTACCCATTCCACGGGTTTCAACTACCCAGGTTTAAGGTATTCTTCCTTCAGCTAAAACATGCATGTGGAACCTAGAGTATGATCAACCATGTGATCGGGAGACGTGTTCAAATATGTCTCAGTTTTCGTACCCTGGTACTCGGGTGCAACATTCCAGACGCTTTACTAACACCCTCCCGACTTGGAGAGTCAGTCCCTTTAACCTCCTGTTTGGCCCAGTTTGCAATTTCTGCGGAAGATGAACAGGAATAGCGAGAACCAATGAGAGACTAGCTGGAGGTGTCTGGACGGGCAAATTTAACTCTCATTTCCCACCAGGAAGAGGAATTAACCAAAGGCTCAGCGTGCCGTGCCGGAACCAGATTAGGGCCTGAAGCCATCCTGCGGTGTTGCGGCCAGCTCAAAAGAAAGCGAGTTGAAGAAAGGAGCTCAGGGGCACTGTAATTCACAAACCTGCAGAGTTATAAATGACAGCTATCGTCCAAAAATATACTGAAGTAAGGCTGCCAAGAGGACTTGAAAGCGGGGCAGAATTGCAGGAAACCGATTTCAGGAGGTAGACTGGAATTGCATTGAAAGCATAGGAAAAGAGGCAGAACGTCCACAATGATGCACTTGGCCAAAAAGGGCGTATGCGTTTTTTCCTGAATATATTCAGGAAAAAACGCATACGCCCTTTTTGGCCAACCAAGCAAGCTTGCAAAGGAAATCTGCACTACAATGAAGTCTCACTTCCCCCCGGTCAAAAGGGCCATCTGAAAAAAGTGTAAAATCCAGAAAGACAGGACAGGCCATGGAGAACTGGGAGCCTTGTTATGCTGATGGGCGGGATGTAAATTGCCAACAGACACTCGGGAGAAGTGTATGGTGTTTCCTGAAACATCTAAAAAACAAAGCAACAGAGCCTAGGGCACTTCCACTTATGGTCCTATAGCTTAGGGAAATTAAAATCAAAAAGACACAGCCACCCCAAAGTTTGGGACGCCTCTGTTTACAAGAACCTCGTTTACAGTACAAGTTCAACATCGCAGAAAGTGAAAAATGGATAAAGAAGTTGTGGTATTTACTTACAAAGCAATATCACTCAGCAATGAAATCTATGTCATCAGGCCCTTAGCAGCACAATGAGTGGATTCAGGTATGATGATTCTAACTGAAATAAGTCACACAGAAAAAGAAACATCATAAGATATCAGTAATACACGGAATGTAAACTTGGCTACACAGGAACTGAATTACAGAACAGAACAGGGTCTCAAATTTAGAAAACCAACTTATGCTTGCTTAAGGGTAAAGGTGAGTTGGGGTGCTGCATAAAACCAGAGATTGAAATGAGCACAGATAAAGTTCCTTAAGCCAAATATGGAATAGACAAGAGCTACTCCTTGCTCAACGAAATGGACTCAACACCGCATATTAAATGCCTAAGAATGTACCTGACTAGTAAGTATCTTAAAACCTATGGATTGCTATGTCTCCGAAAGAGAATCAAGCATGTGTACAGGGGCATAAACGCAGCAGTGATAGGATTGGAGAGGTTCGGTGAGCAAATGAAGACCCTTTGAAGTCATATTGCATGGTACCCATTCCACGGGTTTCAACTACCCAGGTTTAAGGTATTCTTCCTTCAGCTAAAACATGCATGTGGAACCTAGAGTATGATCAACCATGTGATCGGGAGACGTGTTCAAATATGTCTCAGTTTTCGTACCCTGGTACTCGGGTGCAACATTCCAGACGCTTTACTAACACCCTCCCGACTTGGAGAGTCAGTCCCTTTAACCTCCTGTTTGGCCCAGTTTGCAATTTCTGCGGAAGATGAACAGGAATAGCGAGAACCAATGAGAGACTAGCTGGAGGTGTCTGGACGGGCAAATTTAACTCTCATTTCCCACCAGGAAGAGGAATTAACCAAAGGCTCAGCGTGCCGTGCCGGAACCAGATTAGGGACTGAAGCCATCCTGCGGTGTTGCGGTCAGCTCAAAAGAAAGCGAGTTGAAGAAAGGAGCTCAGGGGCACTGTAATTCACAAACCTGCAGAGTTATAAATGACAGCTATCGTCCAAAAATATACTGAAGTAAGGCTGCCAAGAGGACTTGAAAGCGGGGCAGAATTGCAGGAAACCGATTTCAGGAGGCAGACTGGAATTGCATTGAAAGCATAGGAAAAGAGGCAGAACGTCCACAATGATGCACTTGGCCAAAAAGGGCGTATGCGTTTTTTCCTGAATATATTCAGGAAGAAACGCATACGCCCTTTTTGGCCAACCAAGCAAGCTTGCAAAGGAAATCTGCACTACAATGAAGTCTCACTTGCCCCCGGTCAAAAGGGCCATCTGAAAAAAGTGTAAAATCCAGAAAGGCAGGACAGGCCATGGAGAACTGGGAGCCTTGTTATGCTGATGGGCGGGATGTAAATTGCCAACAGACACTCGGGAGAAGTGTATGGTGTTTCCTGAAACATCTAAAAAACAAAGCAACAGAGCCTAGGGCACTTCCACTTATGGTCCTATAGCTTAGGGAAATTAAAATCAAAAAGACACAGCCACCCCAAAGTTTGGGACGCCTCTGTTTACAAGAACCTCGTTTACAGTACAAGTTCAACATCGCAGAAAGTGAAAAATGGATAAAGAAGTTGTGGTATTTACTTACAAAGCAATATCACTCTGCAATGAAATCTATGTCATCAGGCCCTTAGCAGCACAATGAGTGGATTCAGGTATGATGATTCTAACTGAAATAAGTCACACAGAAAAAGAAACATCATAAGATATCAGTAATACACGGAATGTAAACTTGGCTACACAGGAACTGAATTACAGAACAGAACAGGGTCTCAAATTTAGAAAACCAACTTATGCTTGCTTAAGGGTAAAGGTGAGTCGGGGTGCTGCATAAAACCAGAGATTGAAATGAGCACAGATAAAGTTCCTTAAGCCAAATATGGAATAGACAAGAGCTACTCCTTGCTCAACGAAATGGACTCAACACCGCATATTAAATGCCTAAGAATGTACCTGACTAGTAAGTATCTTAAAACCTATGGATTGCTATGTCTCCGAAAGAGAATCAAGCATGTGTACAGGGGCATAAACGCAGCAGTGATAGGATTGGAGAGGTTCGGTGAGCAAATGAAGACCCTTTGAAGTCATATTGCATGGTACCCATTCCACGGGTTTCAACTACCCAGGTTTAAGGTATTCTTCCTTCAGCTAAAACATGCATGTGGAACCTAGAGTATGATCAACCATGTGATCGGGAGACGTGTTCAAATATGTCTCAGTTTTCGTACCCTGGTACTCGGGTGCAACATTCCAGACGCTTTACTAACACCCTCCCGACTTGGAGAGTCAGTCCCTTTAACCTCCTGTTTGGCCCAGTTTGCAATTTCTGCGGAAGATGAACAGGAATAGCGAGAACCAATGAGAGACTAGCTGGAGGTGTCTGGACGGGCAAATTTAACTCTCATTTCCCACCAGGAAGAGGAATTAACCAAAGGCTCAGCGTGCCGTGCCGGAACCAGATTAGGGCCTGAAGCCATCCTGCGGTGTTGCGGCCAGCTCAAAAGAAAGCGAGTTGAAGAAAGGAGCTCAGGGGCACTGTAATTCACAAACCTGCAGAGTTATAAATGACAGCTATCGTCCAAAAATATACTGAAGTAAGGCTGCCAAGAGGACTTGAAAGCGGGGCAGAATTGCAGGAAACCGATTTCAGGAGGTAGACTGGAATTGCATTGAAAGCATAGGAAAAGAGGCAGAACGTCCACAATGATGCACTTGGCCAAAAAGGGCGTATGCGTTTTTTCCTGAATATATTCAGGAAAAAACGCATACGCCCTTTTTGGCCAACCAAGCAAGCTTGCAAAGGAAATCTGCACTACAATGAAGTCTCACTTCCCCCCGGTCAAAAGGGCCATCTGAAAAAAGTGTAAAATCCAGAAAGACAGGACAGGCCATGGAGAACTGGGAGCCTTGTTATGCTGATGGGCGGGATGTAAATTGCCAACAGACACTCGGGAGAAGTGTATGGTGTTTCCTGAAACATCTAAAAAACAAAGCAACAGAGCCTAGGGCACTTCCACTTATGGTCCTATAGCTTAGGGAAATTAAAATCAAAAAGACACAGCCACCCCAAAGTTTGGGACGCCTCTGTTTACAAGAACCTCGTTTACAGTACAAGTTCAACATCGCAGAAAGTGAAAAATGGATAAAGAAGTTGTGGTATTTACTTACAAAGCAATATCACTCAGCAATGAAATCTATGTCATCAGGCCCTTAGCAGCACAATGAGTGGATTCAGGTATGATGATTCTAACTGAAATAAGTCACACAGAAAAAGAAACATCATAAGATATCAGTAATACACGGAATGTAAACTTGGCTACACAGGAACTGAATTACAGAACAGAACAGGGTCTCAAATTTAGAAAACCAACTTATGCTTGCTTAAGGGTAAAGGTGAGTTGGGGTGCTGCATAAAACCAGAGATTGAAATGAGCACAGATAAAGTTCCTTAAGCCAAATATGGAATAGACAAGAGCTACTCCTTGCTCAACGAAATGGACTCAACACCGCATATTAAATGCCTAAGAATGTACCTGACTAGTAAGTATCTTAAAACCTATGGATTGCTATGTCTCCGAAAGAGAATCAAGCATGTGTACAGGGGCATAAACGCAGCAGTGATAGGATTGGAGAGGTTCGGTGAGCAAATGAAGACCCTTTGAAGTCATATTGCATGGTACCCATTCCACGGGTTTCAACTACCCAGGTTTAAGGTATTCTTCCTTCAGCTAAAACATGCATGTGGAACCTAGAGTATGATCAACCATGTGATCGGGAGACGTGTTCAAATATGTCTCAGTTTTCGTACCCTGGTACTCGGGTGCAACATTCCAGACGCTTTACTAACACCCTCCCGACTTGGAGAGTCAGTCCCTTTAACCTCCTGTTTGGCCCAGTTTGCAATTTCTGCGGAAGATGAACAGGAATAGCGAGAACCAATGAGAGACTAGCTGGAGGTGTCTGGACGGGCAAATTTAACTCTCATTTCCCACCAGGAAGAGGAATTAACCAAAGGCTCAGCGTGCCGTGCCGGAACCAGATTAGGGACTGAAGCCATCCTGCGGTGTTGCGGTCAGCTCAAAAGAAAGCGAGTTGAAGAAAGGAGCTCAGGGGCACTGTAATTCACAAACCTGCAGAGTTATAAATGACAGCTATCGTCCAAAAATATACTGAAGTAAGGCTGCCAAGAGGACTTGAAAGCGGGGCAGAATTGCAGGAAACCGATTTCAGGAGGCAGACTGGAATTGCATTGAAAGCATAGGAAAAGAGGCAGAACGTCCACAATGATGCACTTGGCCAAAAAGGGCGTATGCGTTTTTTCCTGAATATATTCAGGAAGAAACGCATACGCCCTTTTTGGCCAACCAAGCAAGCTTGCAAAGGAAATCTGCACTACAATGAAGTCTCACTTGCCCCCGGTCAAAAGGGCCATCTGAAAAAAGTGTAAAATCCAGAAAGGCAGGACAGGCCATGGAGAACTGGGAGCCTTGTTATGCTGATGGGCGGGATGTAAATTGCCAACAGACACTCGGGAGAAGTGTATGGTGTTTCCTGAAACATCTAAAAAACAAAGCAACAGAGCCTAGGGCACTTCCACTTATGGTCCTATAGCTTAGGGAAATTAAAATCAAAAAGACACAGCCACCCCAAAGTTTGGGACGCCTCTGTTTACAAGAACCTCGTTTACAGTACAAGTTCAACATCGCAGAAAGTGAAAAATGGATAAAGAAGTTGTGGTATTTACTTACAAAGCAATATCACTCTGCAATGAAATCTATGTCATCAGGCCCTTAGCAGCACAATGAGTGGATTCAGGTATGATGATTCTAACTGAAATAAGTCACACAGAAAAAGAAACATCATAAGATATCAGTAATACACGGAATGTAAACTTGGCTACACAGGAACTGAATTACAGAACAGAACAGGGTCTCAAATTTAGAAAACCAACTTATGCTTGCTTAAGGGTAAAGGTGAGTCGGGGTGCTGCATAAAACCAGAGATTGAAATGAGCACAGATAAAGTTCCTTAAGCCAAATATGGAATAGACAAGAGCTACTCCTTGCTCAACGAAATGGACTCAACACCGCATATTAAATGCCTAAGAATGTACCTGACTAGTAAGTATCTTAAAACCTATGGATTGCTATGTCTCCGAAAGAGAATCAAGCATGTGTACAGGGGCATAAACGCAGCAGTGATAGGATTGGAGAGGTTCGGTGAGCAAATGAAGACCCTTTGAAGTCATATTGCATGGTACCCATTCCACGGGTTTCAACTACCCAGGTTTAAGGTATTCTTCCTTCAGCTAAAACATGCATGTGGAACCTAGAGTATGATCAACCATGTGATCGGGAGACGTGTTCAAATATGTCTCAGTTTTCGTACCTGGTACTCGGGTGCAACATTCCAGACGCTTTACTAACACCCTCCCGACTTGGAGAGTCAGTCCCTTTAACCTCCTGTTTGGCCCAGTTTGCAATTTCTGCGGAAGATGAACAGGAATAGCGAGAACCAATGAGAGACTAGCTGGAGGTGTCTGGACGGGCAAATTTAACTCTCATTTCCCACCAGGAAGAGGAATTAACCAAAGGCTCAGCGTGCCGTGCCGGAACCAGATTAGGGCCTGAAGCCATCCTGCGGTGTTGCGGCCAGCTCAAAAGAAAGCGAGTTGAAGAAAGGAGCTCAGGGGCACTGTAATTCACAAACCTGCAGAGTTATAAATGACAGCTATCGTCCAAAAATATACTGAAGTAAGGCTGCCAAGAGGACTTGAAAGCGGGGCAGAATTGCAGGAAACTGATTTCAGGAGGCAGACTGGAATTGCATTGAAAGCATAGGAAAAGAGGCAGAACGTCCACAATGATGCACTTGGCCAAAAAGGGCGTATGCGTTTTTTCCTGAATATATTCAGGAAAAAACGCATACGCCCTTTTTGGCCAACCAAGCAAGCTTGCAAAGGAAATCTGCACTACAATGAAGTCTCACTTGCCCCCGGTCAAAAGGGCCATCTGAAAAAAGTGTAAAATCCAGAAAGGCAGGACAGGCCATGGAGAACTGGGAGCCTTGTTATGCTGATGGGCGGGATGTAAATTGCCAACAGACACTCGGGAGAAGTGTATGGTGTTTCCTGAAACATCTAAAAAACAAAGCAACAGAGCCTAGGGCACTTCCACTTATGGTCCTATAGCTTAGGGAAATTAAAATCAAAAAGACACAGCCACCCCAAAGTTTGGGACGCCTCTGTTTACAAGAACCTCGTTTACAGTACAAGTTCAACATCGCAGAAAGTGAAAAATGGATAAAGAAGTTGTGGTATTTACTTACAAAGCAATATCACTCTGCAATGAAATCTATGTCATCAGGCCCTTAGCAGCACAATGAGTGGATTCAGGTATGATGATTCTAACTGAAATAAGTCACACAGAAAAAGAAACATCATAAGATATCAGTAATACACGGAATGTAAACTTGGCTACACAGGAACTGAATTACAGAACAGAACAGGGTCTCAAATTTAGAAAACCAACTTATGCTTGCTTAAGGGTAAAGGTGAGTCGGGGTGCTGCATAAAACCAGAGATTGAAATGAGCACAGATAAAGTTCCTTAAGCCAAATATGGAATAGACAAGAGCTACTCCTTGCTCAACGAAATGGACTCAACACCGCATATTAAATGCCTAAGAATGTACCTGACTAGTAAGTATCTTAAAACCTATGGATTGCTATGTCTCCGAAAGAGAATCAAGCATGTGTACAGGGGCATAAACGCAGCAGTGATAGGATTGGAGAGGTTCGGTGAGCAAATGAAGACCCTTTGAAGTCATATTGCATGGTACCCATTCCACGGGTTTCAACTACCCAGGTTTAAGGTATTCTTCCTTCAGCTAAAACATGCATGTGGAACCTAGAGTATGATCAACCATGTGATCGGGAGACGTGTTCAAATATGTCTCAGTTTTCGTACCCTGGTACTCGGGTGCAACATTCCAGACGCTTTACTAACACCCTCCCGACTTGGAGAGTCAGTCCCTTTAACCTCCTGTTTGGCCCAGTTTGCAATTTCTGCGGAAGATGAACAGGAATAGCGAGAACCAATGAGAGACTAGCTGGAGGTGTCTGGACGGGCAAATTTAACTCTCATTTCCCACCAGGAAGAGGAATTAACCAAAGGCTCAGCGTGCCGTGCCGGAACCAGATTAGGGCCTGAAGCCATCCTGCGGTGTTGCGGCCAGCTCAAAAGAAAGCGAGTTGAAGAAAGGAGCTCAGGGGCACTGTAATTCACAAACCTGCAGAGTTATAAATGACAGCTATCGTCCAAAAATATACTGAAGTAAGGCTGCCAAGAGGACTTGAAAGCGGGGCAGAATTGCAGGAAACTGATTTCAGGAGGCAGACTGGAATTGCATTGAAAGCATAGGAAAAGAGGCAGAACGTCCACAATGATGCACTTGGCCAAAAAGGGCGTATGCGTTTTTTCCTGAATATATTCAGGAAAAAACGCATACGCCCTTTTTGGCCAACCAAGCAAGCTTGCAAAGGAAATCTGCACTACAATGAAGTCTCACTTGCCCCCGGTCAAAAGGGCCATCTGAAAAAAGTGTAAAATCCAGAAAGGCAGGACAGGCCATGGAGAACTGGGAGCCTTGTTATGCTGATGGGCGGGATGTAAATTGCCAACAGACACTCGGGAGAAGTGTATGGTGTTTCCTGAAACATCTAAAAAACAAAGCAACAGAGCCTAGGGCACTTCCACTTATGGTCCTATAGCTTAGGGAAATTAAAATCAAAAAGACACAGCCACCCCAAAGTTTGGGACGCCTCTGTTTACAAGAACCTCGTTTACAGTACAAGTTCAACATCGCAGAAAGTGAAAAATGGATAAAGAAGTTGTGGTATTTACTTACAAAGCAATATCACTCTGCAATGAAATCTATGTCATCAGGCCCTTAGCAGCACAATGAGTGGATTCAGGTATGATGATTCTAACTGAAATAAGTCACACAGAAAAAGAAACATCATAAGATATCAGTAATACACGGAATGTAAACTTGGCTACACAGGAACTGAATTACAGAACAGAACAGGGTCTCAAATTTAGAAAACCAACTTATGCTTGCTTAAGGGTAAAGGTGAGTCGGGGTGCTGCATAAAACCAGAGATTGAAATGAGCACAGATAAAGTTCCTTAAGCCAAATATGGAATAGACAAGAGCTACTCCTTGCTCAACGAAATGGACTCAACACCGCATATTAAATGCCTAAGAATGTACCTGACTAGTAAGTATCTTAAAACCTATGGATTGCTATGTCTCCGAAAGAGAATCAAGCATGTGTACAGGGGCATAAACGCAGCAGTGATAGGATTGGAGAGGTTCGGTGAGCAAATGAAGACCCTTTGAAGTCATATTGCATGGTACCCATTCCACGGGTTTCAACTACCCAGGTTTAAGGTATTCTTCCTTCAGCTAAAACATGCATGTGGAACCTAGAGTATGATCAACCATGTGATCGGGAGACGTGTTCAAATATGTCTCAGTTTTCGTACCCTGGTACTCGGGTGCAACATTCCAGACGCTTTACTAACACCCTCCCGACTTGGAGAGTCAGTCCCTTTAACCTCCTGTTTGGCCCAGTTTGCAATTTCTGCGGAAGATGAACAGGAATAGCGAGAACCAATGAGAGACTAGCTGGAGGTGTCTGGACGGGCAAATTTAACTCTCATTTCCCACCAGGAAGAGGAATTAACCAAAGGCTCAGCGTGCCGTGCCGGAACCAGATTAGGGCCTGAAGCCATCCTGCGGTGTTGCGGCCAGCTCAAAAGAAAGCGAGTTGAAGAAAGGAGCTCAGGGGCACTGTAATTCACAAACCTGCAGAGTTATAAATGACAGCTATCGTCCAAAAATATACTGAAGTAAGGCTGCCAAGAGGACTTGAAAGCGGGGCAGAATTGCAGGAAACTGATTTCAGGAGGCAGACTGGAATTGCATTGAAAGCATAGGAAAAGAGGCAGAACGTCCACAATGATGCACTTGGCCAAAAAGGGCGTATGCGTTTTTTCCTGAATATATTCAGGAAAAAACGCATACGCCCTTTTTGGCCAACCAAGCAAGCTTGCAAAGGAAATCTGCACTACAATGAAGTCTCACTTGCCCCCGGTCAAAAGGGCCATCTGAAAAAAGTGTAAAATCCAGAAAGGCAGGACAGGCCATGGAGAACTGGGAGCCTTGTTATGCTGATGGGCGGGATGTAAATTGCCAACAGACACTCGGGAGAAGTGTATGGTGTTTCCTGAAACATCTAAAAAACAAAGCAACAGAGCCTAGGGCACTTCCACTTATGGTCCTATAGCTTAGGGAAATTAAAATCAAAAAGACACAGCCACCCCAAAGTTTGGGACGCCTCTGTTTACAAGAACCTCGTCTACAGTACAAGTTCAACATCGCAGAAAGTGAAAAATGGATAAAGAAGTTGTGGTATTTACTTACAAAGCAATATCACTCTGCAATGAAATCTATGTCATCAGGCCCTTAGCAGCACAATGAGTGGATTCAGGTATGATGATTCTAACTGAAATAAGTCACACAGAAAAAGAAACATCATAAGATATCAGTAATACACGGAATGTAAACTTGGCTACACAGGAACTGAATTACAGAACAGAACAGGGTCTCAAATTTAGAAAACCAACTTATGCTTGCTTAAGGGTAAAGGTGAGTCGGGGTGCTGCATAAAACCAGAGATTGAAATGAGCACAGATAAAGTTCCTTAAGCCAAATATGGAATAGACAAGAGCTACTCCTTGCTCAACGAAATGGACTCAACACCGCATATTAAATGCCTAAGAATGTACCTGACTAGTAAGTATCTTAAAACCTATGGATTGCTATGTCTCCGAAAGAGAATCAAGCATGTGTACAGGGGCATAAACGCAGCAGTGATAGGATTGGAGAGGTTCGGTGAGCAAATGAAGACCCTTTGAAGTCATATTGCATGGTACCCATTCCACGGGTTTCAACTACCCAGGTTTAAGGTATTCTTCCTTCAGCTAAAACATGCATGTGGAACCTAGAGTATGATCAACCATGTGATCGGGAGACGTGTTCAAATATGTCTCAGTTTTCGTACCCTGGTACTCGGGTGCAACATTCCAGACGCTTTACTAACACCCTCCCGACTTGGAGAGTCAGTCCCTTTAACCTCCTGTTTGGCCCAGTTTGCAATTTCTGCGGAAGATGAACAGGAATAGCGAGAACCAATGAGAGACTAGCTGGAGGTGTCTGGACGGGCAAATTTAACTCTCATTTCCCACCAGGAAGAGGAATTAACCAAAGGCTCAGCGTGCCGTGCCGGAACCAGATTAGGGCCTGAAGCCATCCTGCGGTGTTGCGGCCAGCTCAAAAGAAAGCGAGTTGAAGAAAGGAGCTCAGGGGCACTGTAATTCACAAACCTGCAGAGTTATAAATGACAGCTATCGTCCAAAAATATACTGAAGTAAGGCTGCCAAGAGGACTTGAAAGCGGGGCAGAATTGCAGGAAACCGATTTCAGGAGGTAGACTGGAATTGCATTGAAAGCATAGGAAAAGAGGCAGAACGTCCACAATGATGCACTTGGCCAAAAAGGGCGTATGCGTTTTTTCCTGAATATATTCAGGAAGAAACGCATACGCCCTTTTTGGCCAACCAAGCAAGCTTGCAAAGGAAATCTGCACTACAATGAAGTCTCACTTCCCCCCGGTCAAAAGGGCCATCTGAAAAAAGTGTAAAATCCAGAAAGACAGGACAGGCCATGGAGAACTGGGAGCCTTGTTATGCTGATGGGCGGGATGTAAATTGCCAACAGACACTCGGGAGAAGTGTATGGTGTTTCCTGAAACATCTAAAAAACAAAGCAACAGAGCCTAGGGCACTTCCACTTATGGTCCTATAGCTTAGGGAAATTAAAATCAAAAAGACACAGCCACCCCAAAGTTTGGGACGCCTCTGTTTACAAGAACCTCGTTTACAGTACAAGTTCAACATCGCAGAAAGTGAAAAATGGATAAAGAAGTTGTGGTATTTACTTACAAAGCAATATCACTCAGCAATGAAATCTATGTCATCAGGCCCTTAGCAGCACAATGAGTGGATTCAGGTATGATGATTCTAACTGAAATAAGTCACACAGAAAAAGAAACATCATAAGATATCAGTAATACACGGAATGTAAACTTGGCTACACAGGAACTGAATTACAGAACAGAACAGGGTCTCAAATTTAGAAAACCAACTTATGCTTGCTTAAGGGTAAAGGTGAGTCGGGGTGCTGCATAAAACCAGAGATTGAAATGAGCACAGATAAAGTTCCTTAAGCCAAATATGGAATAGACAAGAGCTACTCCTTGCTCAACGAAATGGACTCAACACCGCATATTAAATGCCTAAGAATGTACCTGACTAGTAAGTATCTTAAAACCTATGGATTGCTATGTCTCCGAAAGAGAATCAAGCATGTGTACAGGGGCATAAACGCAGCAGTGATAGGATTGGAGAGGTTCGGTGAGCAAATGAAGACCCTTTGAAGTCATATTGCATGGTACCCATTCCACGGGTTTCAACTACCCAGGTTTAAGGTATTCTTCCTTCAGCTAAAACATGCATGTGGAACCTAGAGTATGATCAACCATGTGATCGGGAGACGTGTTCAAATATGTCTCAGTTTTCGTACCCTGGTACTCGGGTGCAACATTCCAGACGCTTTACTAACACCCTCCCGACTTGGAGAGTCAGTCCCTTTAACCTCCTGTTTGGCCCAGTTTGCAATTTCTGCGGAAGATGAACAGGAATAGCGAGAACCAATGAGAGACTAGCTGGAGGTGTCTGGACGGGCAAATTTAACTCTCATTTCCCACCAGGAAGAGGAATTAACCAAAGGCTCAGCGTGCCGTGCCGGAACCAGATTAGGGCCTGAAGCCATCCTGCGGTGTTGCGGCCAGCTCAAAAGAAAGCGAGTTGAAGAAAGGAGCTCAGGGGCACTGTAATTCACAAACCTGCAGAGTTATAAATGACAGCTATCGTCCAAAAATATACTGAAGTAAGGCTGCCAAGAGGACTTGAAAGCGGGGCAGAATTGCAGGAAACTGATTTCAGGAGGCAGACTGGAATTGCATTGAAAGCATAGGAAAAGAGGCAGAACGTCCACAATGATGCACTTGGCCAAAAAGGGCGTATGCGTTTTTTCCTGACTATATTCAGGAAAAAACGCATACGCCCTTTTTGGCCAACCAAGCAAGCTTGCAAAGGAAATCTGCACTACAATGAAGTCTCACTTGCCCCCGGTCAAAAGGGCCATCTGAAAAAAGTGTAAAATCCAGAAAGGCAGGACAGGCCATGGAGAACTGGGAGCCTTGTTATGCTGATGGGCGGGATGTAAATTGCCAACAGACACTCGGGAGAAGTGTATGGTGTTTCCTGAAACATCTAAAAAACAAAGCAACAGAGCCTAGGGCACTTCCACTTATGGTCCTATAGCTTAGGGAAATTAAAATCAAAAAGACACAGCCACCCCAAAGTTTGGGACGCCTCTGTTTACAAGAACCTCGTTTACAGTACAAGTTCAACATCGCAGAAAGTGAAAAATGGATAAAGAAGTTGTGGTATTTACTTACAAAGCAATATCACTCTGCAATGAAATCTATGTCATCAGGCCCTTAGCAGCACAATGAGTGGATTCAGGTATGATGATTCTAACTGAAATAAGTCACACAGAAAAAGAAACATCATAAGATATCAGTAATACACGGAATGTAAACTTGGCTACACAGGAACTGAATTACAGAACAGAACAGGGTCTCAAATTTAGAAAACCAACTTATGCTTGCTTAAGGGTAAAGGTGAGTCGGGGTGCTGCATAAAACCAGAGATTGAAATGAGCACAGATAAAGTTCCTTAAGCCAAATATGGAATAGACAAGAGCTACTCCTTGCTCAACGAAATGGACTCAACACCGCATATTAAATGCCTAAGAATGTACCTGACTAGTAAGTATCTTAAAACCTATGGATTGCTATGTCTCCGAAAGAGAATCAAGCATGTGTACAGGGGCATAAACGCAGCAGTGATAGGATTGGAGAGGTTCGGTGAGCAAATGAAGACCCTTTGAAGTCATATTGCATGGTACCCATTCCACGGGTTTCAACTACCCAGGTTTAAGGTATTCTTCCTTCAGCTAAAACATGCATGTGGAACCTAGAGTATGATCAACCATGTGATCGGGAGACGTGTTCAAATATGTCTCAGTTTTCGTACCCTGGTACTCGGGTGCAACATTCCAGACGCTTTACTAACACCCTCCCGACTTGGAGAGTCAGTCCCTTTAACCTCCTGTTTGGCCCAGTTTGCAATTTCTGCGGAAGATGAACAGGAATAGCGAGAACCAATGAGAGACTAGCTGGAGGTGTCTGGACGGGCAAATTTAACTCTCATTTCCCACCAGGAAGAGGAATTAACCAAAGGCTCAGCATGCCGTGCCGGAACCAGATTAGGGCCTGAAGCCATCCTGCGGTGTTGCGGCCAGCTCAAAAGAAAGCGAGTTGAAGAAAGGAGCTCAGGGGCACTGTAATTCACAAACCTGCAGAGTTATAAATGACAGCTATCGTCCAAAAATATACTGAAGTAAGGCTGCCAAGAGGACTTGAAAGCGGGGCAGAATTGCAGGAAACTGATTTCAGGAGGCAGACTGGAATTGCATTGAAAGCATAGGAAAAGAGGCAGAACGTCCACAATGATGCACTTGGCCAAAAAGGGCGTATGCGTTTTTTCCTGAATATATTCAGGAAAAAACGCATACGCCCTTTTTGGCCAACCAAGCAAGCTTGCAAAGGAAATCTGCACTACAATGAAGTCTCACTTGCCCCCGGTCAAAAGGGCCATCTGAAAAAAGTGTAAAATCCAGAAAGGCAGGACAGGCCATGGAGAACTGGGAGCCTTGTTATGCTGATGGGCGGGATGTAAATTGCCAACAGACACTCGGGAGAAGTGTATGGTGTTTCCTGAAACATCTAAAAAACAAAGCAACAGAGCCTAGGGCACTTCCACTTATGGTCCTATAGCTTAGGGAAATTAAAATCAAAAAGACACAGCCACCCCAAAGTTTGGGACGCCTCTGTTTACAAGAACCTCGTCTACAGTACAAGTTCAACATCGCAGAAAGTGAAAAATGGATAAAGAAGTTGTGGTATTTACTTACAAAGCAATATCACTCTGCAATGAAATCTATGTCATCAGGCCCTTAGCAGCACAATGAGTGGATTCAGGTATGATGATTCTAACTGAAATAAGTCACACAGAAAAAGAAACATCATAAGATATCAGTAATACACGGAATGTAAACTTGGCTACACAGGAACTGAATTACAGAACAGAACAGGGTCTCAAATTTAGAAAACCAACTTATGCTTGCTTAAGGGTAAAGGTGAGTCGGGGTGCTGCATAAAACCAGAGATTGAAATGAGCACAGATAAAGTTCCTTAAGCCAAATATGGAATAGACAAGAGCTACTCCTTGCTCAACGAAATGGACTCAACACCGCATATTAAATGCCTAAGAATGTACCTGACTAGTAAGTATCTTAAAACCTATGGATTGCTATGTCTCCGAAAGAGAATCAAGCATGTGTACAGGGGCATAAACGCAGCAGTGATAGGATTGGAGAGGTTCGGTGAGCAAATGAAGACCCTTTGAAGTCATATTGCATGGTACCCATTCCACGGGTTTCAACTACCCAGGTTTAAGGTATTCTTCCTTCAGCTAAAACATGCATGTGGAACCTAGAGTATGATCAACCATGTGATCGGGAGACGTGTTCAAATATGTCTCAGTTTTCGTACCCTGGTACTCGGGTGCAACATTCCAGACGCTTTACTAACACCCTCCCGACTTGGAGAGTCAGTCCCTTTAACCTCCTGTTTGGCCCAGTTTGCAATTTCTGCGGAAGATGAACAGGAATAGCGAGAACCAATGAGAGACTAGCTGGAGGTGTCTGGACGGGCAAATTTAACTCTCATTTCCCACCAGGAAGAGGAATTAACCAAAGGCTCAGCGTGCCGTGCCGGAACCAGATTAGGGCCTGAAGCCATCCTGCGGTGTTGCGGCCAGCTCAAAAGAAAGCGAGTTGAAGAAAGGAGCTCAGGGGCACTGTAATTCACAAACCTGCAGAGTTATAAATGACAGCTATCGTCCAAAAATATACTGAAGTAAGGCTGCCAAGAGGACTTGAAAGCGGGGCAGAATTGCAGGAAACCGATTTCAGGAGGTAGACTGGAATTGCATTGAAAGCATAGGAAAAGAGGCAGAACGTCCACAATGATGCACTTGGCCAAAAAGGGCGTATGCGTTTTTTCCTGAATATATTCAGGAAGAAACGCATACGCCCTTTTTGGCCAACCAAGCAAGCTTGCAAAGGAAATCTGCACTACAATGAAGTCTCACTTCCCCCCGGTCAAAAGGGCCATCTGAAAAAAGTGTAAAATCCAGAAAGACAGGACAGGCCATGGAGAACTGGGAGCCTTGTTATGCTGATGGGCGGGATGTAAATTGCCAACAGACACTCGGGAGAAGTGTATGGTGTTTCCTGAAACATCTAAAAAACAAAGCAACAGAGCCTAGGGCACTTCCACTTATGGTCCTATAGCTTAGGGAAATTAAAATCAAAAAGACACAGCCACCCCAAAGTTTGGGACGCCTCTGTTTACAAGAACCTCGTTTACAGTACAAGTTCAACATCGCAGAAAGTGAAAAATGGATAAAGAAGTTGTGGTATTTACTTACAAAGCAATATCACTCAGCAATGAAATCTATGTCATCAGGCCCTTAGCAGCACAATGAGTGGATTCAGGTATGATGATTCTAACTGAAATAAGTCACACAGAAAAAGAAACATCATAAGATATCAGTAATACACGGAATGTAAACTTGGCTACACAGGAACTGAATTACAGAACAGAACAGGGTCTCAAATTTAGAAAACCAACTTATGCTTGCTTAAGGGTAAAGGTGAGTCGGGGTGCTGCATAAAACCAGAGATTGAAATGAGCACAGATAAAGTTCCTTAAGCCAAATATGGAATAGACAAGAGCTACTCCTTGCTCAACGAAATGGACTCAACACCGCATATTAAATGCCTAAGAATGTACCTGACTAGTAAGTATCTTAAAACCTATGGATTGCTATGTCTCCGAAAGAGAATCAAGCATGTGTACAGGGGCATAAACGCAGCAGTGATAGGATTGGAGAGGTTCGGTGAGCAAATGAAGACCCTTTGAAGTCATATTGCATGGTACCCATTCCACGGGTTTCAACTACCCAGGTTTAAGGTATTCTTCCTTCAGCTAAAACATGCATGTGGAACCTAGAGTATGATCAACCATGTGATCGGGAGACGTGTTCAAATATGTCTCAGTTTTCGTACCCTGGTACTCGGGTGCAACATTCCAGACGCTTTACTAACACCCTCCCGACTTGGAGAGTCAGTCCCTTTAACCTCCTGTTTGGCCCAGTTTGCAATTTCTGCGGAAGATGAACAGGAATAGCGAGAACCAATGAGAGACTAGCTGGAGGTGTCTGGACGGGCAAATTTAACTCTCATTTCCCACCAGGAAGAGGAATTAACCAAAGGCTCAGCGTGCCGTGCCGGAACCAGATTAGGGCCTGAAGCCATCCTGCGGTGTTGCGGCCAGCTCAAAAGAAAGCGAGTTGAAGAAAGGAGCTCAGGGGCACTGTAATTCACAAACCTGCAGAGTTATAAATGACAGCTATCGTCCAAAAATATACTGAAGTAAGGCTGCCAAGAGGACTTGAAAGCGGGGCAGAATTGCAGGAAACCGATTTCAGGAGGTAGACTGGAATTGCATTGAAAGCATAGGAAAAGAGGCAGAACGTCCACAATGATGCACTTGGCCAAAAAGGGCGTATGCGTTTTTTCCTGAATATATTCAGGAAGAAACGCATACGCCCTTTTTGGCCAACCAAGCAAGCTTGCAAAGGAAATCTGCACTACAATGAAGTCTCACTTCCCCCCGGTCAAAAGGGCCATCTGAAAAAAGTGTAAAATCCAGAAAGACAGGACAGGCCATGGAGAACTGGGAGCCTTGTTATGCTGATGGGCGGGATGTAAATTGCCAACAGACACTCGGGAGAAGTGTATGGTGTTTCCTGAAACATCTAAAAAACAAAGCAACAGAGCCTAGGGCACTTCCACTTATGGTCCTATAGCTTAGGGAAATTAAAATCAAAAAGACACAGCCGCCCCAAAGTTTGGGACGCCTCTGTTTACAAGAACCTCGTTTACAGTACAAGTTCAACATCGCAGAAAGTGAAAAATGGATAAAGAAGTTGTGGTATTTACTTACAAAGCAATATCACTCAGCAATGAAATCTATGTCATCAGGCCCTTAGCAGCACAATGAGTGGATTCAGGTATGATGATTCTAACTGAAATAAGTCACACAGAAAAAGAAACATCATAAGATATCAGTAATACACGGAATGTAAACTTGGCTACACAGGAACTGAATTACAGAACAGAACAGGGTCTCAAATTTAGAAAACCAACTTATGCTTGCTTAAGGGTAAAGGTGAGTCGGGGTGCTGCATAAAACCAGAGATTGAAATGAGCACAGATAAAGTTCCTTAAGCCAAATATGGAATAGACAAGAGCTACTCCTTGCTCAACGAAATGGACTCAACACCGCATATTAAATGCCTAAGAATGTACCTGACTAGTAAGTATCTTAAAACCTATGGATTGCTATGTCTCCGAAAGAGAATCAAGCATGTGTACAGGGGCATAAACGCAGCAGTGATAGGATTGGAGAGGTTCGGTGAGCAAATGAAGACCCTTTGAAGTCATATTGCATGGTACCCATTCCACGGGTTTCAACTACCCAGGTTTAAGGTATTCTTCCTTCAGCTAAAACATGCATGTGGAACCTAGAGTATGATCAACCATGTGATCGGGAGACGTGTTCAAATATGTCTCAGTTTTCGTACCCTGGTACTCGGGTGCAACATTCCAGACGCTTTACTAACACCCTCCCGACTTGGAGAGTCAGTCCCTTTAACCTCCTGTTTGGCCCAGTTTGCAATTTCTGCGGAAGATGAACAGGAATAGCGAGAACCAATGAGAGACTAGCTGGAGGTGTCTGGACGGGCAAATTTAACTCTCATTTCCCACCAGGAAGAGGAATTAACCAAAGGCTCAGCGTGCCGTGCCGGAACCAGATTAGGGCCTGAAGCCATCCTGCGGTGTTGCGGCCAGCTCAAAAGAAAGCGAGTTGAAGAAAGGAGCTCAGGGGCACTGTAATTCACAAACCTGCAGAGTTATAAATGACAGCTATCGTCCAAAATTATACTGAAGTAAGGCTGCCAAGAGGACTTGAAAGCGGGGCAGAATTGCAGGAAACCGATTTCAGGAGGTAGACTGGAATTGCATTGAAAGCATAGGAAAAGAGGCAGAACGTCCACAATGATGCACTTGGCCAAAAAGGGCGTATGCGTTTTTTCCTGAATATATTCAGGAAGAAACGCATACGCCCTTTTTGGCCAACCAAGCAAGCTTGCAAAGGAAATCTGCACTACAATGAAGTCTCACTTCCCCCCGGTCAAAAGGGCCATCTGAAAAAAGTGTAAAATCCAGAAAGGCAGGACAGGCCATGGAGAACTGGGAGCCTTGTTATGCTGATGGGCGGGATGTAAATTGCCAACAGACACTCGGGAGAAGTGTATGGTGTTTCCTGAAACATCTAAAAAACAAAGCAACAGAGCCTAGGGCACTTCCACTTATGGTCCTATAGCTTAGGGAAATTAAAATCAAAAAGATACAGCCACCCCAAAGTTTGGGACGCCTCTGTTTACAAGAACCTCGTTTAACGTACAAGTTCAATATCACAGAAAGTGAAAAATGGATAAAGAACTTGTGGTACTTACGTACAATGCAGTATCACTCAACAATGAAATCTATGTCATCAGGCCCGTAGCAGCATAATGAGTGGATTCAGGTACGATGATTCTAACTGAAATAAGTCACACAGAAAAAGAAACATCATAAGATATCACTAATACACGGAATGTAAACTTGGCTACACAGGAACTGAATTCCAAAACAGAACAGGGTCTCAAAATTAGAAAACCAACTTATGCTTGCTTAAGGGGAAAGGTGAGTTGGGGTTCTGCATAAAACCAGACATTGAAATGAGCACAGATAAAGTTCCTTAAGCCAAATATGGAATAGCAAAAGCAACTCCTTGCTCAATGAAATGGACTCAACACCCCATATTAAACGCCTAAGAAGGTACCTGACTAGTAAGTATCATAAAACCTATGGATTGCTATGTCTCCAAAAGAGAATCAAGCATGTGTACAGGGGCATAAACGCAGCAGTGATAGGATTGGAGAGGTTCAGTGAGCAAATGAAGACCCTTTGAAGTCATATTGCATGGTACCCATTCCACGGGTCTCAACTCTCCAGGTTTAAGGTATTCTTCCTTCAGCTAAAACATGCATGTGGAACCCAGAGTATGATCATCCGTGTGAACGGGAGACATGTTCAAATATGTCTCAGTTTTCCTCCCCTGGTACTCGGGTGCATCATTCCAGACGCTTTACTAACACTCTCCGCACTTGGAGAGTCAGCACCTTTAAGCTCCTGTTTGGCCCAGTTTGCAATTTCTGCGGAAGATGTACAGAAATAGGGAGAACCAATGAGAGACTAGCTGGAGGTGTCTGGACGGGCAAATTTAACTCTCATTTCCCACCAGGAAGAGGAAATAACCGAAGGCTCAGCATGCCGTGCCGGAACCAGATTAGGGCCTGAAGCCATCCTGCGGTGTTGCGGCCAGCTCAAAAGAAAGCGAGTTGAAGAAAGGAGCTCAGGGGCACTGTAATTCACAAACCTGCAGAGTTATAAATGACAGCTATCGTCCAAAAATATACTGAAGTAAGGCTGCCAAGAGGACTTGAAAGCGGGGCAGAATTGCAGGAAACCGATTTCAGGAGGCAGACTGGAATTGCATTGAAAGCATAGGAAAAGAGGCAGAACGTCCACAATGATGCACTTGGCCATAAAGGGCATATGCGTTTTTTCCTGAATATATTCAGGAAGAAACGCATACGCCCGTTTTGGCCAACCAAGCAAGCTTGCAAAGGAAATCTGCACTACAATGAAGTCTCACTTCCCCCCGGTCAAAAGGGCCATCTGAAAAAAGTGTAAAATCCAGAAAGGCAGGACAGGCCATGGAGAACTGGGAGCCTTGTTATGCTGATGGGCGGGATGTAAATTGCCAACAGACACTCGGGAGAAGTGTATGGTGTTTCCTGAAACATCTAAAAAACAAAGCAACAGAGCCTAGGGCACTTCCACTTATGGTCCTATAGCTTAGGGAAATTAAAATCAAAAAGACACAGCCACCCCAAAGTTTGGGACGCCTCTGTTTACAAGAACCTCGTTTACAGTACAAGTTCAACATCGCAGAAAGTGAAAAATGGATAAAGAAGTTGTGGTATTTACTTACAAAGCAATATCACTCAGCAATGAAATCTATGTCATCAGGCCCTTAGCAGCACAATGAGTGGATTCAGGTATGATGATTCTAACTGAAATAAGTCACACAGAAAAAGAAACATCATAAGATATCAGTAATACACGGAATGTAAACTTGGCTACACAGGAACTGAATTACAGAACAGAACAGGGTCTCAAATTTAGAAAACCAACTTATGCTTGCTTAAGGGTAAAGGTGAGTTGGGGTGCTGCATAAAACCAGAGATTGAAATGAGCACAGATAAAGTTCCTTAAGCCAAATATGGAATAGACAAGAGCTACTCCTTGCTCAACGAAATGGACTCAACACCGCATATTAAATGCCTAAGAATGTACCTGACTAGTAAGTATCTTAAAACCTATGGATTGCTATGTCTCCAAAAGAGAATCAAGCGTGTATACAGGGGCATAAACGCAGCAGTGATAGGATTGGAGAGGTTCGGTGAGCAAATGAAGACCCTTTGAAGTCATATTGCATGGTACCCATTCCACGGGTTTCAACTACCCAGGTTTAAGGTATTCTTCCTTCAGCTAAAACATGCATGTGGAACCTAGAGTATGATCAACCATGTGATCGGGAGACGTGTTCAAATATGTCTCAGTTTTCGTACCCTGGTACTCGGGTGCAACATTCCAGACGCTTTACTAACACCCTCCTGACTTGGAGAGTCAGTCCCTTTAACCTCCTGTTTGGCCCAGTTTGCAATTTCTGCGGAAGATGAACAGGAATAGCGAGAACCAATGAGAGACTAGCTGGAGGTGTCTGGACGGGCAAATTTAACTCTCATTTCCCACCAGGAAGAGGAATTAACCAAAGGCTCAGCGTGCCGTGCCGGAACCAGATTAGGGCCTGAAGCCATCCTGCGGTGTTGCGGCCAGCTCAAAAGAAAGCGAGTTGAAGAAAGGAGCTCAGGGGCACTGTAATTCACAAACCTGCAGAGTTATAAATGACAGCTATCGTCCAAAAATATACTGAAGTAAGGCTGCCAAGAGGACTTGAAAGCGGGGCAGAATTGCAGGAAACCGATTTCAGGAGGTAGACTGGAATTGCATTGAAAGCATAGGAAAAGAGGCAGAACGTCCACAATGATGCACTTGGCCAAAAAGGGCGTATGCGTTTTTTCCTGAATATATTCAGGAAAAAACGCATACGCCCTTTTTGGCCAACCAAGCAAGCTTGCAAAGGAAATCTGCACTACAATGAAGTCTCACTTCCCCCCGGTCAAAAGGGCCATCTGAAAAAAGTGTAAAATCCAGAAAGACAGGACAGGCCATGGAGAACTGGGAGCCTTGTTATGCTGATGGGCGGGATGTAAATTGCCAACAGACACTCGGGAGAAGTGTATGGTGTTTCCTGAAACATCTAAAAAACAAAGCAACAGAGCCTAGGGCACTTCCACTTATGGTCCTATAGCTTAGGGAAATTAAAATCAAAAAGACACAGCCACCCCAAAGTTTGGGACGCCTCTGTTTACAAGAACCTCGTTTACAGTACAAGTTCAACATCGCAGAAAGTGAAAAATGGATAAAGAAGTTGTGGTATTTACTTACAAAGCAATATCACTCAGCAATGAAATCTATGTCATCAGGCCCTTAGCAGCACAATGAGTGGATTCAGGTATGATGATTCTAACTGAAATAAGTCACACAGAAAAAGAAACATCATAAGATATCAGTAATACACGGAATGTAAACTTGGCTACACAGGAACTGAATTACAGAACAGAACAGGGTCTCAAATTTAGAAAACCAACTTATGCTTGCTTAAGGGTAAAGGTGAGTTGGGGTGCTGCATAAAACCAGAGATTGAAATGAACACAGATAAAGTTCCTTAAGCCAAATATGGAATAGATAAGAGCTACTCCTTGCTCAACGAAATGGACTCAACACCGCATATTAAATGCCTAAGAATGTACCTGACTAGTAAGTATCTTAAAACCTATGGATTGCTATGTCTCCGAAAGAGAATCAAGCATGTGTACAGGGGCATAAACGCAGCAGTGATAGGATTGGAGAGGTTCGGTGAGCAAATGAAGACCCTTTGAAGTCATATTGCATGGTACCCATTCCACAGGTTTCAACTACCCAGGTTTAAGGTATTCTTCCTTCAGCTAAAACATGCATGTGGAACCTAGAGTATGATCAACCATGTGATCGGGAGACGTGTTCAAATATGTCTCAGTTTTCGTACCCTGGTACTCAGGTGCAACATTCCAGACGCTTTACTAACACCCTCCCGACTTGGAGAGTCAGTCCCTTTAACCTCCTGTTTGGCCCAGTTTGCAATTTCTGCGGAAGATGAACAGGAATAGCGAGAACCAATGAGAGACTAGCTGGAGGTGTCTGGACGGGCAAATTTAACTCTCATTTCCCACCAGGAAGAGGAATTAACCAAAGGCTCAGCGTGCCATGCCGGAACCAGATTAGGGCCTGAAGCCATCCTGCGGTGTTGCGGCCAGCTCACAAGAAAGTGAGTTGAAGAAAGGAGCTCAGGGGCACTGTAATTCACAAACCTGCAGAGTTATAAATGACAGCTATCGTCCAAAAATATACTGAAGTAAGGCTGCCAAGAGGACTTGAAAGCGGGGCAGAATTGCAGGAAACCGATTTCAGGAGGTAGACTGGAATTGCATTGAAAGCATAGGAAAAGAGGCAGAACGTCCACAATGATGCACTTGGCCAAAAAGGGCGTATGCGTTTTTTCCTGAATATATTCAGGAAAAAACGCATACGCACTTTTTGGCCAACCAAGCAAACTTGCAAAGGAAATCTGCACTACAATGAAGTCTCACTTCCCCCCGGTCAAAAGGGCCATCTGAAAAAAGTGTAAAATCCAGAAAGGCAGGACAGGCCATGGAGAACTGGGAGCCTTGTTATGCTGATGGGCGGGATGTAAATTGCCAACAGACACTCGGGAGAAGTGTATGGTGTTTCCTGAAACATCTAAAAAACAAAGCAACAGAGCCTAGGGCACTTCCACTTATGGTCCTATAGCTTAGGGAAATTAAAATCAAAAAGATACAGCCACCCCAAAGTTTGGGACGCCTCTGTTTACAAGAACCTCGTTTAACGTACAAGTTCAATATCACAGAAAGTGAAAAATGGATAAAGAACTTGTGGTACTTACGTACAATGCAGTATCACTCAACAATGAAATCTATGTCATCAGGCCCGTAGCAGCATAATGAGTGGATTCAGGTACGATGATTCTAACTGAAATAAGTCACACAGAAAAAGAAACATCATAAGATATCACTAATACACGGAATGTAAACTTGGCTACACAGGAACTGAATTCCAAAACAGAACAGGGTCTCAAAATTAGAAAACCAACTTATGCTTGCTTAAGGGGAAAGGTGAGTTGGAGTTCTGCATAAAACCAGACATTGAAATGAGCACAGATAAAGTTCCTTAAGCCAAATATGGAATAGCAAGAGCAACTCCTTGCTCAATGAAATGGACTCAACACCCCATATTAAACGCCTAAGAAGGTACCTGACTAGTAAGTATCTTAAAACCTATGGATTGCTATGTCTCCAAAAGAGAATCAAGCATGTGTACAGGGGCATAAACGCAGCAGTGATAGGATTGGAGAGGTTCAGTGAGCAAATGAAGACCCTTTGAAGTCATATTGCATGGTACCCATTCCACGGGTCTCAACTCTCCAGGTTTAAGGTATTCTTCCTTCAGCTAAAACATGCATGTGGAACCCAGAGTATGATCATCCGTGTGAACGGGAGACATGTTCAAATATGTCTCAGTTTTCGTACCCTGGTACTCGGGTGCATCATTCCAGACGCTTTACTAACACTCTCCGCACTTGGAGAGTCAGCACCTTTAAGCTCCTGTTTGGCCCAGTTTGCAATTTCTGCGGAAGATGAACAGAAATAGGGAGAACCAATGAGAGACTAGCTGGAGGTGTCTGGACGGGCAAATTTAACTCTCATTTCCCACCAGGAAGAGGAAATAACCAAAGGCTCAGCATGCCGTGCCGGAACCAGATTAGGGCCTGAAGCCATCCTGCGGTGTTGCGGCCAGCTCAAAAGAAAGCGAGTTGAAGAAAGGAGCTCAGGGGCACTGTAATTCACAAACCTGCAGAGTTATAAATGACAGCTATCGTCCAAAAATATACTGAAGTAAGGCTGCCAAGAGGACTTGAAAGCGGGGCAGAATTGCAGGAAACCGATTTCAGGAGGTAGACTGGAATTGCATTGAAAGCATAGGAAAAGAGGCAGAACGTCCACAATGATGCACTTGGCCATAAAGGGCGTATGCGTTTTTTCCTGAATATATTCAGGAAGAAACGCATACGCCCGTTTTGGCCAACCAAGCAAGCTTGCAAAGGAAATCTGCACTACAATGAAGTCTCACTTCCCCCCGGTCAAAAGGGCCATCTGAAAAATGTGTAAAATCCAGAAAGGCAGGACAGGCCATGGAGAACTGGGAGCCTTGTTATGCTGATGGGCGGGATGTAAATTGCCAACAGACACTCGGGAGAAGTGTATGGTGTTTCCTGAAACATCTAAAAAACAAAGCAACAGAGCCTAGGGCACTTCCACTTATGGTCCTATAGCTTAGGGAAATTAAAATCAAAAAGACACAGCCACCCCAAAGTTTGGGACGCCTCTGTTTACAAGAACCTCGTTTAACGTACAAGTTCAATATCACAGAAAGTGAAAAATGGATAAAGAACTTGTGGTACTTACGTACAATGCAGTATCACTCAACAATGAAATCTATGTCATCAGGCCCGTAGCAGCATAATGAGTGGATTCAGGTACGATGATTCTAACTGAAATAAGTCACACAGAAAAAGAAACATCATAAGATATCACTAATACACGGAATGTAAACTTGGCTACACAGGAACTGAATTCCAAAACAGAACAGGGTCTCAAAATTAGAAAACCAACTTATGCTTGCTTAAGGGGAAAGGTGAGTTGGGGTGCTGCATAAAACCAGAGATTGAAATGAACACAGATAAAGTTCCTTAAGCCAAATATGGAATAGATAAGAGCTACTCCTTGCTCAACGAAATGGACTCAACACCGCATATTAAATGCCTAAGAATGTACCTGACTAGTAAGTATCTTAAAACCTATGGATTGCTATGTCTCCGAAAGAGAATCAAGCATGTGTACAGGGGCATAAACACAGCAGTGATAGGATTGGAGAGGTTCGGTGAGCAAATGAAGACCCTTTGAAGTCATATTGCATGGTACCCATTCCACGGGTTTCAACTACCCAGGTTTAAGGTATTCTTCCTTCAGCTAAAACATGCATGTGGAACCTAGAGTATGATCAACCATGTGATCGGGAGACGTGTTCAAATATGTCTCAGTTTTCGTACCCTGGTACTCGGGTGCAACATTCCAGACGCTTTACTAACACCCTCCCGACTTGGAGAGTCAGTCCCTTTAACCTCCTGTTTGGCCCAGTTTGCAATTTCTGCGGAAGATGAACAGGAATAGCGAGAACCAATGAGAGACTAGCTGGAGGTGTCTGGACGGGCAAATTTAACTCTCATTTCCCACCAGGAAGAGGAATTAACCAAAGGCTCAGCGTGCCATGCCGGAACCAGATTAGGGCCTGAAGCCATCCTGCGGTGTTGCGGCCAGCTCACAAGAAAGTGAGTTGAAGAAAGGAGCTCAGGGGCACTGTAATTCACAAACCTGCAGAGTTATAAATGACAGCTATTGTCCAAAAATATACTGAAGTAAGGCTGCCAAGAGGACTTGAAAGCGGGGCAGAATTGCAGGAAACCGATTTCAGGAGGTAGACTGGAATTGCATTGAAAGCATAGGAAAAGAGGCAGAACGTCCACAATGATGCACTTGGCCAAAAAGGGCGTATGCGTTTTTTCCTGAATATATTCAGGAAAAAACGCATACGCCCTTTTTGGCCAACCAAGCAAACTTGCAAAGGAAATCTGCACTACAATGAAGTCTCACTTCCCCCCGGTCAAAAGGGCCATCTGAAAAAAGTGTAAAATCCAGAAAGGCAGGACAGGCCATGGAGAACTGGGAGCCTTGTTATGCTGATGGGCGGGATGTAAATTGCCAACAGACACTCGGGAGAAGTGTATGGTGTTTCCTGAAACATCTAAAAAACAAAGCAACAGAGCCTAGGGCACTTCCACTTATGGTCCTATAGCTTAGGGAAATTAAAATCAAAAAGATACAGCCACCCCAAAGTTTGGGACGCCTCTGTTTACAAGAACCTCGTTTAACGTACAAGTTCAATATCACAGAAAGTGAAAAATGGATAAAGAACTTGTGGTACTTACGTACAAGGCAGTATCACTCAACAATGAAATCTATGTCATCAGGCCTGTAGCAGCATAATGAGTGGATTCAGGTACGATGATTCTAACTGAAATAAGTCACACAGAAAAAGAAACATCATAAGATATCACTAATACACGGAATGTAAACTTGGCTACACAGGAACTGAATTCCAAAACAGAACAGGGTCTCAAAATTAGAAAACCAACTTATGCTTGCTTAAGGGGAAAGGTGAGTTGGAGTTCTGCATAAAACCAGACATTGAAATGAGCACAGATAAAGTTCCTTAAGCCAAATATGGAATAGCAAGAGCAACTCCTTGCTCAATGAAATGGACTCAACACCCCATATTAAACGCCTAAGAAGGTACCTGACTAGTAAGTATCTTAAAACCTATGGATTGCTATGTCTCCAAAAGAGAATCAAGCATGTGTACAGGGGCATAAACGCAGCAGTGATAGGATTGGAGAGGTTCAGTGAGCAAATGAAGACCCTTTGAAGTCATATTGCATGGTACCCATTCCACGGGTCTCAACTCTCCAGGTTTAAGGTATTCTTCCTTCAGCTAAAACATGCATGTGGAACCCAGAGTATGATCATCCGTGTGAACGGGAGACATGTTCAAATATGTCTCAGTTTTCGTACCCTGGTACTCGGGTGCATCATTCCAGACGCTTTACTAACACTCTCCGCACTTGGAGAGTCAGCACCTTTAAGCTCCTGTTTGGCCCAGTTTGCAATTTCTGCGGAAGATGAACAGAAATAGGGAGAACCAATGAGAGACTAGCTGGAGGTGTCTGGACGGGCAAATTTAACTCTCATTTCCCACCAGGAAGAGGAAATAACCAAAGGCTCAGCATGCCGTGCCGGAACCAGATTAGGGCCTGAAGCCATCCTGCGGTGTTGCGGCCAGCTCAAAAGAAAGCGAGTTGAAGAAAGGAGCTCAGGGGCACTGTAATTCACAAACCTGCAGAGTTATAAATGACAGCTATCGTCCAAAAATATACTGAAGTAAGGCTGCCAAGAGGACTTGAAAGCGGGGCAGAATTGCAGGAAACCGATTTCAGGAGGTAGACTGGAATTGCATTGAAAGCATAGGAAAAGAGGCAGAACGTCCACAATGATGCACTTGGCCATAAAGGGCGTATGCGTTTTTTCCTGAATATATTCAGGAAGAAACGCATACGCCCGTTTTGGCCAACCAAGCAAGCTTGCAAAGGAAATCTGCACTACAATGAAGTCTCACTTCCCCCCGGTCAAAAGGGCCATCTGAAAAAAGTGTAAAATCCAGAAAGGCAGGACAGGCCATGGAGAACTGGGAGCCTTGTTATGCTGATGGGCGGGATGTAAATTGCCAACAGACACTCGGGAGAAGTGTATGGTGTTTCCTGAAACATCTAAAAAACAAAGCAACAGAGCCTAGGGCACTTCCACTTATGGTCCTATAGCTTAGGGAAATTAAAATCAAAAAGACACAGCCACCCCAAAGTTTGGGACGCCTCTGTTTACAAGAACCTCGTTTACAGTACAAGTTCAACATCGCAGAAAGTGAAAAATGGATAAAGAAGTTGTGGTATTTACTTACAAAGCAATATCACTCAGCAATGAAATCTATGTCATCAGGCCCTTAGCAGCACAATGAGTGGATTCAGGTATGATGATTCTAACTGAAATAAGTCACACAGAAAAAGAAACATCATAAGATATCAGTAATACACGGAATGTAAACTTGGCTACACAGGAACTGAATTACAGAACAGAACAGGGTCTCAAATTTAGAAAACCAACTTATGCTTGCTTAAGGGTAAAGGTGAGTTGGGGTGCTGCATAAAACCAGAGATTGAAATGAGCACAGATAAAGTTCCTTAAGCCAAATATGGAATAGACAAGAGCTACTCCTTGCTCAATGAAATGGACTCAACACCGCATATTAAACGCCTAAGAATGTACCTGACTAGTAAGTATCTTAAAACCTATGGATTGCTATGTCTCCAAAAGAGAATCAAGCGTGTATACAGGGGCATAAACGCAGCAGTGATAGGATTGGAGAGGTTCGGTGAGCAAATGAAGACCCTTTGAAGTCATATTGCATGGTACCCATTCCACGGGTTTCAACTACCCAGGTTTAAGGTATTCTTCCTTCAGCTAAAACATGCATGTGGAACCTAGAGTATGATCAACCATGTGATCGGGAGACGTGTTCAAATATGTCTCAGTTTTCGTACCCTGGTACTCGGGTGCAACATTCCAGACGCTTTACTAACACCCTCCCGACTTGGAGAGTCAGTCCCTTTAACCTCCTGTTTGGCCCAGTTTGCAATTTCTGCGGAAGATGAACAGGAATAGCGAGAACCAATGAGAGACTAGCTGGAGGTGTCTGGACGGGCAAATTTAACTCTCATTTCCCACCAGGAAGAGGAATTAACCAAAGGCTCAGCGTGCCGTGCCGGAACCAGATTAGGGCCTGAAGCCATCCTGCGGTGTTGCGGCCAGCTCAAAAGAAAGCGAGTTGAAGAAAGGAGCTCAGGGGCACTGTAATTCACAAACCTGCAGAGTTATAAATGACAGCTATCGTCCAAAAATATACTGAAGTAAGGTTTCCAAGAGGACTTGAAAGCGGGGCAGAATTGCAGGAAACCGATTTCAGGAGGCAGACTGGAATTGCATTGAAAGCATAGGAAAAGAGGCAGAACGTCCACAATGATGCACTTGGCCAAAAAGGGCGTATGCGTTTTTTCCTGAATATATTCAGGAGAAAACGCATACGCCCTTTTTGGCCAACCAAGCAAGCTTGCAAAGGAAATCTGCACTACAATGAAGTCTCACTTCCCCGCGGTCAAAAGGGCCATCTGAAAAAAGTGTAAAATCCAGAAAGGCAGGACAGGCCATGGAGAACTGGGAGCCTTGTTATGCTGATGGGCGGGATGTAAATTGCCAACAGCCACTCGGGAGAAGTGTATGGTGTTTCCTGAAACATCTAAAAAACAAAGCAACAGAGCCTAGGGCACTTCCACTTATGGTCCTATAGCTTAGGGAAATTAAAATCAAAAAGACACAGCCACCCCAAAGTTTGGGACGCCTCTGTTTACAAGAACCTCGTTTACAGTACAAGTTCAACATCGCAGAAAGTGAAAAATGGATAAAGAAGTTGTGGTATTTACTTACAAAGCAATATCACTCAGCAATGAAATCTATGTCATCAGGCCCTTAGCAGCACAATGAGTGGATTCAGGTATGATGATTCTAACTGAAATAAGTCACACAGAAAAAGAAACATCATAAGATATCAGTAATACACGGAATGTAAACTTGGCTACACAGGAACTGAATTACAGAACAGAACAGGGTCTCAAATTGAGAAAACCAACTTATGCTTTCTTAAGGGTAAAGGTGAGTTGGGGTGCTGCATAAAACCAGAGATTGAAATGAGCACAGATAAAGTTCCTTAAGCCAAATATGGAATAGACAAGAGCTACCTCTTGCTCAACGAAATGGACTCAACACCGCATATTAAATGCCTAAGAATGTACCTGACTAGTAAGTATCTTAAAACCTATGGATTGCTATGTCTCCGAAAGAGAATCAAGCATGTGTACAGGGGCATAAACGCAGCAGTGATAGGATTGGAGAGGTTCGGTGAGCAAATGAAGACCCTTTGAAGTCATATTGCATGGTACCCATTCCACGGGTTTCAACTACCCAGGTTTAAGGTATTCTTCCTTCAGGTAAAACATGCATGTGAAACCTAGAGTATGATCAACCATGTGATCGGGAGACGTGTTCAAATATGTCTCAGTTTTCGTACCCTGGTACTCGGGTGCAACATTCCAGACGCTTTACTAACACCCTCCTGACTTGGAGAGTCAGTCCCTTTAACCTCCTGTTTGGCCCAGTTTGCAATTTCTGCGGAAGATGAACAGGAATAGCGAGAACCAATGAGAGACTAGCTGGAGGTGTCTGGACGGGCAAATTTAACTCTCATTTCCCACCAGGAAGAGGAATTAACCAAAGGCTCAGCGTGCCGTGCCGGAACCAGATTAGGGCCTGAAGACATCCTGCGGTGTTGTGGCCAGCTCAAAAGAAAGCGAGTGGAAGAAAGGAGCTCAGGGGCACTGTAATTCACAAACCTGCAGAGTTATAAATGACAGCTATCGTCCAAAAATATACTGAAGTAAGGTTTCCAAGAGGACTTGAAAGCGGGGCAGAATTGCAGGAAACCGATTTCAGGAGGCAGACTGGAATTGCATTGAAAGCATAGGAAAAGAGGCAGAACGTCCACAATGATGCCCTTGGCCAAAAAGGGCATATGCGTTTTTTCCTGAATATATTCAGGAAAAAACGCATACGCCCTTTTTGGCCAACCAAGCAAGCTTGCAAAGGAAATCTGCACTACAATGAAGTCTCACTTCCCCCCGGTCAAAAGGGCCATCTGAAAAAAGTGTAAAATCCAGAAAGGCAGGACAGGCCATGGAGAACTGGGAGCCTTGTTATGCTGATGGGCGGGATGTAAATTGCCAACAGCCACTCGGGAGAAGTGTATGGTGTTTCCTGAAACATCTAAAAAACAAAGCAACAGAGCCTAGGGCACTTCCACTTATGGTCCTATAGCTTAGAGAAATTAAAATCAAAAAGACACAGCCACCCCAAAGTTTGGGACGCCTCTGTTTACAAGAACCTCGTTTACAGTACAAGTTCAACATCGCAGAAAGTGAAAAATGGATAAAGAAGTTGTGGTATTTACTTACAAAGCAATATCACTCAGCAATGAAATCTATGTCATCAGGCCCTTAGCAGCACAATGAGTGGATTCAGGTATGATGATTCTAACTGAAATAAGTCACACAGAAAAAGAAACATCATAAGATATCAGTAATACACGGAATGTAAACTTGGCTACACAGGAACTGAATTACAGAACAGAACAGGGTCTCAAATTTAGAAAACCAACTTATGCTTTCTTAAGGGTAAAGGTGAGTTGGGGTGCTGCATAAAACCAGAGATTGAAATGAGCACAGATAAAGTTCCTTAAGCCAAATATGGAATAGACAAGAGCTACCTCTTGCTCAACGAAATGGACTCAACACCGCATATTAAATGCCGAAGAATGTACCTGACTAGTAAGTATCTTAAAACCTATGGATTGCTATGTCTCCGAAAGAGAATCAAGCATGTGTACAGGGGCATAAACGCAGCAGTGATAGGATTGGAGAGGTTCGGTGAGCAAATGAAGACCCTTTGAAGTCATATTGCATGGTACCCATTCCACGGGTTTCAACTACCCAGGTTTAAGGTATTCTTCCTTCAGGTAAAACATGCATGTGGAACCTAGAGTATGATCAACCATGTGATCGGGAGACGTGTTCAAATATGTCTCAGTGTTCGTACCCTGGTACTCGGGTGCAACATTCCAGATGCTTTACTAACACCCTCCTGACTTGGAGAGTCAGTCCCTTTAACCTCCTGTTTGGCCCAGTTTGCAATTTCTGCGGAAGATGAACAGGAATAGCGAGAACCAATGAGAGACTAGCTGGAGGTGTCTGGACGGGCAAATTTAACTCTCATTTCCCACCAGGAAGAGGAATTAACCAAAGGCTCAGCGTGCCGTGCCGGAACCAGATTAGGGCCTGAAGCCATCCTGCGGTGTTGCGGCCAGCTCAAAAGAAAGCGAGTTGAAGAAAGGAGCTCAGGGGCACTGTAATTCACAAACCTGCAGAGTTATAAATGACAGCTATCGTCCAAAAATATACTGAAGTAAGGTTTCCAAGAGGACTTGAAAGCGGGGCAGAATTGCAGGAAACCGATTTCAGGAGGTAGACTGGAATTGCATTGAAAGCATAGGAAAAGAGGCAGAACGTCCACAATGATGCACTTGGCCAAAAAGGGCGTATGTGTTTTTTCCTGAATATATTCAGGAAAAAACGCATACGCCCTTTTTGGCCAACCAAGCAAGCTTGCAAAGGAAATCTGCACTACAATGATATCTCAGTTCCCCCGGTCAAAAGGGCCATCTGAAAAAAGTGTAAAATCCAGAAAGGCAGGACAGGCCATGGAGAACTGGGAGCCTTGTTATGCTGATGGGCGGGATGTAAATTGCCAACAGACACTCGGGAGAAGTGTATGGTGTTTCCTGAAACATCTAAAAAACAAAGCAACAGAGCCTAGGGCACTTCCACTTATGGTCCTATAGCTTAGGGAAATTAAAATCAAAAAGACACAGCCACCCCAATGTTTGGGACGCCTCTGTTTACAAGAACCTCGTTTACCGTTCAAGTTCAACATCGCAGAAAGTGAAAAATGGATAAAGAAGTTGTGGTATTTACTTACAAAGCAATATCACTCAGCAATGAAATCTATGTCATCAGGCCCTTAGCAGCACAATGAGTGGATTCAGGTATGATGATTCTAACTGAAATAAGTCACACAGAAAAAGAAACATCATAAGATATCAGTAATACACGGAATGTAAACTTGGCTACACAGGAACTGAATTACAGAACAGAACAGGGTCTCAAATTTAGAAAACCAACTTATGCTTCCTTAAGGGTAAAGGTGAGTTGGGGTGCTGCATAAAAACAGAGATTGAAATGAGCACAGATAAAGTTCCTTAAGCCAAATATGGAATAGACAAGAGCTACCTCTTGCTCAACGAAATGGACTCAACACCGCATATTAAATGCCGAAGAATGTACCTGACTAGTAAGTATCTTAAAACCTATGGATTGCTATGTCTCCGAAAGAGAATCAAGCATGTGTACAGGGGCATAAACGCAGCAGTGATAGGATTGGAGAGGTTCGGTGAGCAAATGAAGACCCTTTGAAGTCATATTGCATGGTACCCATTCCACGGGTTTCAACTACCCAGGTTTAAGGTATTCTTCCTTCAGCTAAAACATGCATGTGGAACCTAGAGTATGATCAACCATGTGATCGGGAGACGTGTTCAAATATGTCTCAGTTTTCGTACCCTGGTACTCGGGTGCAACATTCCAGACGCTTTACTAACACCCTCCTGACTTGGAGAGTCAGTCCCTTTAACCTCCTGTTTGGCCCAGTTTGCAATTTCTGCGGAAGATGAACAGGAATAGCGAGAACCAATGAGAGACTAGCTGGAGGTGTCTGGACGGGCAAATTTAACTCTCATTTCCCACCAGGAAGAGGAATTAACCAAAGGCTCAGCGTGCCGTGCCGGAACCAGATTAGGGCCTGAAGCCATCCTGCAGTGTTGCGGCCAGCTCAAAAGAAAGCGAGTTGAAGAAAGGAGCTCAGGGGCACTGTAATTCACAAACCTGCAGAGTTATAAATGACAGCTATCGTCCAAAAATATACTGAAGTAAGGTTTCCAAGAGGACTTGAAAGCGGGGCAGAATTGCAGGAAACCGATTTCAGGAGGCAGACTGGAATTGCATTGAAAGCATAGGAAAAGAGGCAGAACGTCCACAATGATGCACTTGGCCAAAAAGGGCGTATGCGTTTTTTCCTGAATATATTCAGGAAAAAACGCATACGCCCTTTTTGGCCAACCAAGCAAGCTTGCAAAGGAAATCTGCACTACAATGAAGTCTCACTTCCCCCCGGTCAAAAGGGCCATCTGAAAAAAGTGTAAAATCCAGAAAGGCAGGACAGGCCATGGAGAACTGAGAGCCTTGTTATGCTGATGGGCGGGATGTAAATTGCCAACAGACACTCGGGAGAAGTGTATGGTGTTTCCTGAAACATCTAAAAAACAAAGCAACAGAGCCTAGGGCACTTCCACTTATGGTCCTATAGCTTAGGGAAATTAAAATCAAAAAGACACAGCCACCCCAAAGTTTGGGACGCCTCTGTTTACAAGAACCTTGTTTACAGTACAAGTTCAACATCGCAGAAAGTGAAAAATGGATAAAGAAGTTGTGGTATTTACTTACAAAGCAATATCACTCAGCAATGAAATCTATGTCATCAGGCCCTTAGCAGCACAATGAGTGGATTCAGGTATGATGATTCTAACTGAAATAAGTCACACAGAAAAAGAAACATCATAAGATATCACTAATACACGGAATGTAAACTTGGCTACACAGGAACTGAATTACAGAACAGAACAGGGTCTCAAATTTAGAAAACCAACTTATGCTTGCTTAAGGGGAAAGGTGAGTTGGGGTGCTGCATAAAACCAGAGATTGAAATGAGCACAGATAAAGTTCCTTAAGCCAAATATGGAATAGACAAGAGCTACTCCTTGCTCAACGAAATGGACTCAACACCGCATATTAAATGCCTAAGAATGTACCTGACTTGTAAGTATCTTAAAACCTATGGATTGCTATGTCTCTGAAAGAGAATCAAGCATGTGTACAGGGGCATAAACGCAGCAGTGATAGGATTGGAGAGGTTCGGTGAGCAAATGAAGACCCTTTGAAGTCATATTGCATGGTACCCATTCCACGGGTTTCAACTACCCAGGTTTAAGGTATTCTTCCTTCAGCTAAAACATGCATGTGGAACCTAGAGTATGATCAACCATGTGATCGGGAGACGTGTTCAAATATGTCTCAGTTTTCGTACCCTGGTACTCGGGTGCAACATTCCAGACGCTTTACTAACACCCTCCCG
The DNA here is from genome assembly GCF_039906515.1 of Pseudorca crassidens. Lineage (NCBI taxonomy): Eukaryota > Metazoa > Chordata > Mammalia > Artiodactyla > Delphinidae > Pseudorca > Pseudorca crassidens. Next base: position 1,084,791 of record NW_027136325.1, on the reverse strand, counting down.
ACTTGGAGAGTCAGTCCCTTTAACCTCCTGTTTGGCCCAGTTTGCAATTTCTGCGGAAGATGAACAGGAATAGCGAGAACCAATGAGAGACTAGCTGGAGGTGTCTGGACGGGCAAATTTAACTCTCATTTCCCACCAGGAAGAGGAATTAACCAAAGGCTCAGCGTGCCGTGCCGGAACCAGATTAGGGCCTGAAGCCATCCTGCGGTGTTGCGGCCAGCTCAAAAGAAAGCGAGTTGAAGAAAGGAGCTCAGGGGCACTGTAATTCACAAACCTGCAGAGTTATAAATGACAGCTATCGTCCAAAAATATACTGAAGTAAGGCTGCCAAGAGGACTTGAAAGCGGGGCAGAATTGCAGGAAACCGATTTCAGGAGGTAGACTGGAATTGCATTGAAAGCATAGGAAAAGAGGCAGAACGTCCACAATGATGCACTTGGCCAAAAAAGGCGTATGCGTTTTTTCCTGAATATATTCAGGAAAAAAAGCATACGCCCTTTTTGGCCAACCAAGCAAGCTTGCAAAGGAAATCTGCACTACAATGAAGTCTCACTTCCCCCCGGTCAAAAGGGCCATCTGAAAAAAGTGTAAAATCCAGAAAGGCAGGACAGGCCATGGAGAACTGGGAGCCTTCTTATGCTGATGGGCAGGATGTAAATTGCCAACAGACACTCGGGAGAAGTGTATGGTGTTTCCTGAAACATCTAAAAAACAAAGCAACAGAGCCTAGGGCACTTCCACTTATGGTCCTATAGCTTAGGGAAATTAAAATCAAAAAGACACAGCCACCCCAAAGTTTGGGACGCCTCTGTTTACAAGAACCTCGTTTACAGTACAAGTTCAACATCGCAGAAAGTGAAAAATGGATAAAGAAGTTGTGGTATTTACTTACAAAGCAATATCACTCAGCAATGAAATCTATGTCATCAGGCCCTTAGCAGCACAATGAGTGGATTCAGGTATGATGATTCTAACTGAAATAAGTCACACAGAAAAAGAAACATCATAAGATATCAGTAATACACGGAATGTAAACTTGGCTACACAGGAACTGAATTACAGAACAGAACAGGGTCTCAAATTTAGAAAACCAACTTATGCTTGCTTAAGGGTAAAGGTGAGTTGGGGTGCTGCATAAAACCAGAGATTGAAATGAGCACAGATAAAGTTCCTTAAGCCAAATATGGAATAGACAAGAGCTACTCCTTGCTCAACGAAATGGACTCAACACCCCATATTAAACGCCTAAGAATGTACCTGACTAGTAAGTATCTTAAAACCTATGGATTGCTATGTCTCCGAAAGAGAATCAAGCATGTGTACAGGGGCATAAACGCAGCAGTGATAGCATTGGAGAGGTTCGGTGAGCAAATGAAGACCCTTTGAAGTCATATTGCATGGTACCCATTCCACGGGTTTCAACTACCCAGGTTTAAGGTATTCTTCCTTCAGCTAAAACATGCATGTGGAACCTAGAGTATGATCAACCATGTGATTGGGAGACGTGTTCAAATATGTCTCAGTTTTCGTACCCTGGTACTCGGGTGCAACATTCCAGATGCTTTACTAACACCCTCCCGACTTGGAGAGTCAGTCCCTTTAACCTCCTGTTTGGCCCAGTTTGCAATTTCTGCGGAAGATGAACAGGAATAGCGAGAACCAATGAGAGACTAGCTGGAGGTGTCTGGACGGGCAAATTTAACTCTCATTTCCCACCAGGAAGAGGAATTAACCAAAGGCTCAGCGTGCCGTGCCGGAACCAGATTAGGGCCTGAAGCCATCCTGCGGTGTTGCGGCCAGCTCAAAAGAAAGCGAGTTGAAGAAAGGAGCTCAGGGGCACTGTAATTCACAAACCTGCAGAGTTATAAATGACAGCTATCGTCCAAAAATATACTGAAGTAAGGCTGCCAAGAGGACTTGAAAGCGGGGCAGAATTGCAGGAAACCGATTTCAGGAGGTAGACTGGAATTGCATTGAAAGCATAGGAAAAGAGGCAGAACGTCCACAATGATGCACTTGGCCAAAAAGGGCGTATGCGTTTTTTCCTGAATATATTCAGGAAAAAACGCATACGCCCTTTTTGGCCAACCAAGCAACCTTGCAAAGGAAATCTGCACTACAATGAAGTCTCACTTCCCCCCGGTCAAAAGGGCCATCTGAAAAAAGTGTAAAATCCAGAAAGGCAGGACAGGCCATGGAGAACTGGGAGCCTTCTAATGCTGATGGGCAGGATGTAAATTGCCAACAGACACTCGGGAGAAGTGTATGGTGTTTCCTGAAACATCTAAAAAACAAAGCAACAGAGCCTAGGGCACTTCCACTTATGGTCCTATAGCTTAGGGAAATTAAAATCAAAAAGACACAGCCACCCCAAAGTTTGGGACGCCTCTGTTTACAAGAACCTCGTTTACAGTACAAGTTCAACATCGCAGAAAGTGAAAAATGGATAAAGAAGTTGTGGTATTTACTTACAAAGCAATATCACTCAGCAATGAAATCTATGTCATCAGGCCCTTAGCAGCACAATGAGTGGATTCAGGTATGATGATTCTAACTGAAATAAGTCACACAGAAAAAGAAACATCATAAGATATCAGTAATACACGGAATGTAAACTTGGCTACACAGGAACTGTATTACAGAACAGAACAGGGTCTCAAATTTAGAAAACCAACTTATGCTTGCTTAAGGGTAAAGGTGAGTTGGGGTGCTGCATAAAACCAGAGATTGAAATGAGCACAGATAAAGTTCCTTAAGCCAAATATGGAATAGACAAGAGCTACTCCTTGCTCAACGAAATGGACTCAACACCCCATATTAAACGCCTAAGAATGTACCTGACTAGTAAGTATCTTAAAACCTATGGATTGCTATGTCTCTGAAAGAGAATCAAGCATGTGTACAGGGGCATAAACGCAGCAGTGATAGGATTGGAGAGGTTCGGTGAGCAAATGAAGACCCTTTGAAGTCATATTGCATGGTACCCATTCCACGGGTTTCAACTACCCAGGTTTAAGGTATTCTTCCTTCAGCTAAAACATGCATGTGGAACCTAGAGTATGATCAACCATGTGATCGGGAGACGTGTTCAAATATGTCTCAGTTTTCGTACCCTGGTACTCGGGTGCAACATTCCAGACGCTTTACTAACACCCTCCCGACTTGGAGAGTCAGTCCCTTTAACCTCCTGTTTGGCCCAGTTTGCAATTTCTGCAGAAGATGACCAGGAATAGCGAGAACCAATGAGAGACTAGCTGGAGGTGTCTGGACGGGCAAATTTAACTCTCATTTCCCACCAGGAAGAGGAATTAACCAAAGGCTCAGCGTGCCGTGCCGGAACCAGATTAGGGCCTGAAGCCATCCTGCAGTGTTGCGGCCAGCTCAAAAGAAAGCGAGTTGAAGAAAGGAGCTCAGGGGCACTGTAATTCACAAACCTGCAGAGTTATAAATGACAGCTATCGTCCAAAAATATACTGAAGTAAGGCTGCCAAGAGGACTTGAAAGCGGGGCAGAATTGCAGGAAACCGATTGCAGGAGGTAGACTGGAATTGCATTGAAAGCATAGGAAAAGAGGCAGAACGTCCACAATGATGCACTTGGCCAAAAAGGGCATATGCGTTTTTTCCTGAATATATTCAGGAAAAAACGCATACGCCCTTTTTGGCCAACCAAGCAAGCTTGCAAAGGAAATCTGCACTACAATGAAGTCTCACTTCCCCCCGGTCAAAAGGGCCATCTGAAAAAAGTGTAAAATCCAGAAAGACAGGACAGGCCATGGAGAACTGGGAGCCTTGTTATGCTGATGGGCGGGATGTAAATTGCCAACAGACACTCGGGAGAAGTGTATGGTGTTTCCTGAAACATCTAAAAAACAAAGCAACAGAGCCTAGGGCACTTCCACTTATGGTCCTATAGCTTAGGGAAATTAAAATCAAAAAGACACAGCCACCCCAAAGTTTGGGACGCCTCTGTTTACAAGAACCTCGTTTACAGTACAAGTTCAACATCGCAGAAAGTGAAAAATGGATAAAGAAGTTGTGGTATTTACTTACAAAGCAATATCACTCAGCAATGAAATCTATGTCATCAGGCCCTTAGCAGCACAATGAGTGGATTCAGGTATGATGATTCTAACTGAAATAAGTCACACAGAAAAAGAAACATCATAAGATATCACTAATACACGGAATGTAAACTTGGCTACACAGGAACTGAATTACAGAACAGAACAGGGTCTCAAATTTAGAAAACCAACTTATGCTTGCTTAAGGGGAAAGGTGAGTTGGGGTGCTGCATAAAACCAGAGATTGAAATGAGCACAGATAAAGTTCCTTAAGCCAAATATGGAATAGACAAGAGCTACTCCTTGCTCAACGAAATGGACTCAACACCGCATATTAAATGCCTAAGAATGTACCTGACTAGTAAGTATCTTAAAACCTATGGATTGCTATGTCTCCGAAAGAGAATCAAGCATGTGTACAGGGGCATAAACGCAGCAGTGATAGGATTGGAGAGGTTCGGTGAGCAAATGAAGACCCTTTGAAGTCATATTGCATGGTACCCATTCCACGGGTTTCAACTACCCAGGTTTAAGGTATTCTTCCTTCAGCTAAAACATGCATGTGGAACCTAGAGTATGATCAACCATGTGATTGGGAGTCGTGTTCAAATATGTCTCAGTTTTCGGACCCTGGTACTCGGGTGCAACATTCCAGACGCTTTACTAACACCCTCCCGACTTGGAGAGTCAGTCCCTTTAACCTCCTGTTTGGCCCAGTTTGCAATTTCTGCGGAAGATGAACAGGAATAGCGAGAACCAATGAGAGACTAGCTGGAGGTGTCTGGACGGGCAAATTTAACTCTCATTTCCCACCAGGAAGAGGAATTAACCAAAGGCTCAGCGTGCCGTGCCGGAACCAGATTAGGGCCTGAAGCCATCCTGCAGTGTTGCGGCCAGCTCAAAAGAAAGCGAGTTGAAGAAAGGAGCTCAGGGGCACTGTAATTCACAAACCTGCAGAGTTATAAATGACAGCTATCGTCCAAAAATATACTGAAGTAAGGCTGCCAAGAGGACTTGAAAGTGGGGCAGAATTGCAGGAAACCGATTTCAGGAGGTAGACTGGAATTGCATTGAAAGCATAGGAAAAGAGGCAGAACGTCCACAATGATGCACTTGGCCAAAAAGGGCGTATGCGTTTTTTCCTGAATATATTCAGGAAAAAACGCATACGCCCTTTTTGGCCAACCAAGCAAGCTTGCAAAGGAAATCTGCACTACAATGAAGTCTCACTTCCCCCCGGTCAAAAGGGCCATCTGAAAAAAGTGTAAAATCCAGAAAGACAGGACAGGCCATGGAGAACTGGGAGCCTTGTTATGCTGATGGGCGGGATGTAAATTGCCAACAGACACTCGGGAGAAGTGTATGGTGTTTCCTGAAACATCTAAAAAACAAAGCAACAGAGCCTAGGGCACTTCCACTTATGGTCCTATAGCTTAGGGAAATTAAAATCAAAAAGACACAGCCACCCCAAAGTTTGGGACGCCTCTGTTTACAAGAACCTCGTTTACAGTACAAGTTCAACATCGCAGAAAGTGAAAAATGGATAAAGAAGTTGTGGTATTTACTTACAAAGCAATATCACTCAGCAATGAAATCTATGTCATCAGGCCCTTAGCAGCACAATGAGTGGATTCAGGTATGATGATTCTAACTGAAATAAGTCACACAGAAAAAGAAACATCATAAGATATCAGTAATACACGGAATGTAAACTTGGCTACACAGGAACTGAATTACAGAACAGAACAGGGTCTCAAATTTAGAAAACCAACTTATGCTTGCTTAAGGGGAAAGGTGAGTTGGGGTGCTGCATAAAACCAGAGATTGAAATGAGCACAGATAAAGTTCCTTAAGCCAAATATGGAATAGACAAGAGCTACTCCTTGCTCAACGAAATGGACTCAACACCCCATATTAAACGCCTAAGAATGTACCTGACTAGTAAGTATCTTAAAACCTATGGATTGCTATGTCTCCGAAAGAGAATCAAGCATGTGTACAGGGGCATAAACGCAGCAGTGATAGGATTGGAGAGGTTCGGTGAGCAAATGAAGACCCTTTGAAGTCATATTGCATGGTACCCATTCCACGGGTTTCAACTACCCAGGTTTAAGGTATTCTTCCTTCAGCTAAAACATGCATGTGGAACCTAGAGCATGATCAACCATGTGATCGGGAGACGTGTTCAAATATGTCTCAGTTTTCGTACCCTGGTACTCGGGTGCAACATTCCAGACGCTTTACTAACACCCTCCCGACTTGGAGAGTCAGTCCCTTTAACCTCCTGTTTGGCCCAGTTTGCAATTTCTGCGGAAGATGAACAGGAATAGCGAGAACCAATGAGAGACTAGCTGGAGGTGTCTGGACGGGCAAATTTAACTCTCATTTCCCACCAGGAAGAGGAATTAACCAAAGGCTCAGCGTGCCGTGCCGGAACCAGATTAGAGCCTGAAGCCATCCTGCGGTGTTGCGGCCAGCTCAAAAGAAAGCGAGTTGAAGAAAGGAGCTCAGGGGCACTGTAATTCACAAACCTGCAGAGTTATAAATGACAGCTATCGTCCAAAAATATACTGAAGTAAGGCTGCCAAGAGGACTTGAAAGCGGGGCAGAATTGCAGGAAACCGATTTCAGGAGGCAGACTGGAATTGCATTGAAAGCATAGGAAAAGAGGCAGAACGTCCACAATGATGCACTTGGCCATAAAGGGCGTATGCGTTTCTTCCTGAATATATTCAGGAAGAAACGCATACGCCCGTTTTGGCCAACCAAGCAAGCTTGCAAAGGAAATCTGCACTACAATGAAGTCTCACTTCGCCCCGGTCAAAAGGGCCATCTGAAAAAAGTGTAAAATCCAGAAAGGCAGGACAGGCCATGGAGAACTGGGAGCCTTGTTATGCTGATGGGCGGGATGTAAATTGCCAACAGACACTCGGGAGAAGTGTATGGTGTTTCCTGAAACATCTAAAAAACAAAGCAACAGAGCCTAGGGCACTTCCACTTATGGTCCTATAGCTTAGGGAAATTAAAATCAAAAAGACACAGCCACCCCAAAGTTTGGGACGCCTCTGTTTACAAGAACCTCGTTTACAGTACAAGTTCAACATCGCAGAAAGTGAAAAATGGATAAAGAAGTTGTGGTATTTACTTACAAAGCAATATCACTCAGCAATGAAATCTATGTCATCAGGCCCTTAGCAGCACAATGAGTGGATTCAGGTATGATGATTCTAACTGAAATAAGTCACACAGAAAAAGAAACATCATAAGATATCAGTAATACACGGAATGTAAACTTGGCTACACAGGAACTGAATTACAGAACAGAACAGGGTCTCAAATTTAGAAAACCAACTTATGCTTGCTTAAGGGGAAAGGTGAGTTGGGGTGCTGCATAAAACCAGAGATTGAAATGAGCACAGATAAAGTTCCTTAAGCCAAATATGGAATAGACAAGAGCTACTCCTTGCTCAACGAAATGGACTCAACACCGCATATTAAACGCCTAAGAATGTACCTGACTAGTAAGTATCTTAAAACCTATGGATTGCTATGTCTCCGAAAGAGAATCAAGCATGTGTACAGGGGCATAAACGCAGCAGTGATAGGATTGGAGAGGTTCGGTGAGCAAATGAAGACCCTTTGAAGTCATATTGCATGGTACCCATTCCACGGGTTTCAACTACCCAGGTTTAAGGTATTCTTCCTTCAGCTAAAACATGCATGTGGAACCTAGAGTATGATCAACCATGTGATCGGGAGTCGTGTTCAAATATGTCTCAGTTTTCGTACCCTGGTACTCGGGTGCAACATTCCAGACGCTTTACTAACACCCTCGCGACTTGGAGAGTCAGTCCCTTTAACCTCCTGTTTGGCCCAGTTTGCAATTTCTGCGGAAGATGAACAGGAATAGCGAGAACCAATGAGAGACTAGCTGGAGGTGTCTGGACGGGCAAATTTAACTCTCATTTCCCACCAGGAAGAGGAATTAACCAAAGGCTCAGCGTGCCGTGCCGGAACCAGATTAGGGCCTGAAGCCATCCTGCGGTGTTGCGGCCAGCTCAAAAGAAAGCGAGTTGAAGAAAGGAGCTCAGGGGCACTGTAATTCACAAACCTGCAGAGTTATAAATGACAGCTATCGTCCAAAAATATACTGAAGTAAGGCTGCCAAGAGGACTTGAAAGCGGGGCAGAATTGCAGGAAACCGATTTCAGGAGGTAGACTGGAATTGCATTGAAAGCATAGGAAAAGAGGCAGAACGTCCACAATGATGCACTTGGCCAAAAAGGGCGTATGCGTTTTTTCCTGAATATATTCAGGAAAAAACGCATATGCCCTTTTTGGCCAACCAAGCAAGCTTGCAAAGGAAATCTGCACTACAATGAAGTCTCACTTCCCCGCGGTCAAAAGGGCCATCTGAAAAAAGTGTAAAATCCAGAAAGGCAGGACAGGCCATGGAGAACTGGGAGCCTTGTTATGCCGATGGGCGGGATGTAAATTGCCAACAGACACTCGGGAGAAGTGTATGGTGTTTCCTGAAACATCTAAAAAACAAAGCAACAGAGCCTAGGGCACTTCCACTTATGGTCCTATAGCTTAGGGAAATTAAAATCAAAAAGACACAGCCACCCCAAAGTTTGGGACGCCTCTGTTTACAAGAACCTCGTTTACAGTACAAGTTCAACATCGCAGAAAGTGAAAAATGGATAAAGAAGTTGTGGTATTTACTTACAAAGCAATATCACTCAGCAATGAAATCTATGTCATCAGGCCCTTAGCAGCACAATGAGTGGATTCAGGTATGATGATTCTAACTGAAATAAGTCACACAGAAAAAGAAACATCATAAGATATCAGTAATACATGGAATGTAAACTTGGCTACACAGGAACTGAATTACAGAACAGAACAGGGTCTCAAATTTAGAAAACCAACTTATGCTTGCTTAAGGGTAAAGGTGAGTCGGGGTGCTGCATAAAACCAGAGATTGAAATGAGCACAGATAAAGTTCCTTAAGCCAAATATGGAATAGACAAGAGCTACTCCTTGCTCAACGAAATGGACTCAACACCGCATATTAAACGCCTAAGAATGTACCTGACTAGTAAGTATCTTAAAACCTATGGATTGCTATGTCTCCGAAAGAGAATCAAGCATGTGTACAGGGGCATAAACGCAGCAGTGATAGGATTGGAGAGGTTCGGTGAGCAAATGAAGACCCTTTGAAGTCATATTGCATGGTACCCATTCCACGGGTTTCAACTACCCAGGTTTAAGGTATTCTTCCTTCAGCTAAAACATGCATGTGGAACCTAGAGTATGATCAACCATGTGATCGGGAGACGTGTTCAAATATGTCTCAGTTTTCGTACCCTGGTACTCGGGTGCAACATTCCAGACGCTTTACTAACACCCTCCCGACTTGGAGAGTCAGTCCCTTTAACCTCCTGTTTGGCCCAGTTTGCAATTTCTGCGGAAGATGAACAGGAATAGCGAGAACCAATGAGAGACTAGCTGGAGGTGTCTGGACGGGCAAATTTAACTCTCATTTCCCACCAGGAAGAGGAATTAACCAAAGGCTCAGCGTGCCGTGCCGGAACCAGATTAGGGCCTGAAGCCATCCTGCGGTGTTGCGGCCAGCTCAAAAGAAAGCGAGTTGAAGAAAGGAGCTCAGGGGCACTGTAATTCACAAACCTGCAGAGTTATAAATGACAGCTATCGTCCAAAAATATACTGAAGTAAGGCTGCCAAGAGGACTTGAAAGCGGGGCAGAATTGCAGGAAACCGATTTCAGGAGGCAGACTGGAATTGCATTGAAAGCATAGGAAAAGAGGCAGAACGTCCACAATGATGCACTTGGCCAAAAAGGGCGTATGCGTTTTTTCCTGAATATATTCAGGAAAAAACGCATACGCCCTTTTTGGCCAACCAAGCAAGCTTGCAAAGGAAATCTGCACTACAATGAAGTCTCACTTCCCCCCGGTCAAAAGGGCCATCTGAAAAAAGTGTAAAATCCAGAAAGACAGGACAGGCCATGGAGAACTGGGAGCCTTGTTATGCTGATGGGCGGGATGTAAATTGCCAACAGACACTCGGGAGAAGTGTATGGTGTTTCCTGAAACATCTAAAAAACAAAGCAACAGAGCCTAGGGCACTTCCACTTATGGTCCTATAGCTTAGGGAAATTAAAATCAAAAAGACACAGCCACCCCAAAGTTTGGGACGCCTCTGTTTACAAGAACCTCGTTTACAGTACAAGTTCAACATCGCAGAAAGTGAAAAATGGATAAAGAAGTTGTGGTATTTACTTACAAAGCAATATCACTCAGCAATGAAATCTATGTCATCAGGCCCTTAGCAGCACAATGAGTGGATTCAGGTATGATGATTCTAACTGAAATAAGTCACACAGAAAAAGAAACATCATAAGATATCAGTAATACACGGAATGTAAACTTGGCTACACAGGAACTGAATTACAGAACAGAACAGGGTCTCAAATTTAGAAAACCAACTTATGCTTGCTTAAGGGGAAAGGTGAGTTGGGGTGCTGCATAAAACCAGAGATTGAAATGAGCACAGATAAAGTTCCTTAAGCCAAATATGGAATAGACAAGAGCTACTCCTTGCTCAACGAAATGGACTCAACACCCCATATTAAACGCCTAAGAATGTACCTGACTAGTAAGTATCTTAAAACCTATGGATTGCTATGTCTCCGAAAGAGAATCAAGCATGTGTACAGGGGCATAAACGCAGCAGTGATAGGATTGGAGAGGTTCGGTGAGCAAATGAAGACCCTTTGAAGTCATATTGCATGGTACCCATTCCACGGGTTTCAACTACCCAGGTTTAAGGTATTCTTCCTTCAGCTAAAACATGCATGTGGAACCTAGAGCATGATCAACCATGTGATCGGGAGACGTGTTCAAATATGTCTCAGTTTTCGTACCCTGGTACTCGGGTGCAACATTCCAGACGCTTTACTAACACCCTCCCGACTTGGAGAGTCAGTCCCTTTAACCTCCTGTTTGGCCCAGTTTGCAATTTCTGCGGAAGATGAACAGGAATAGCGAGAACCAATGAGAGACTAGCTGGAGGTGTCTGGACGGGCAAATTTAACTCTCATTTCCCACCAGGAAGAGGAATTAACCAAAGGCTCAGCGTGCCGTGCCGGAACCAGATTAGGGCCTGAAGCCATCCTGCGGTGTTGCGGCCAGCTCAAAAGAAAGCGAGTTGAAGAAAGGAGCTCAGGGGCACTGTAATTCACAAACCTGCAGAGTTATAAATGACAGCTATCGTCCAAAAATATACTGAAGTAAGGCTGCCAAGAGGACTTGAAAGCGGGGCAGAATTGCAGGAAACCGATTTCAGGAGGCAGACTGGAATTGCATTGAAAGCATAGGAAAAGAGGCAGAACGTCCACAATGATGCACTTGGCCATAAAGGGCGTATGCGTTTCTTCCTGAATATATTCAGGAAGAAACGCATACGCCCGTTTTGGCCAACCAAGCAAGCTTGCAAAGGAAATCTGCACTACAATGAAGTCTCACTTCCCCCCGGTCAAAAGGGCCATCTGAAAAAAGTGTAAAATCCAGAAAGGCAGGACAGGCCATGGAGAACTGGGAGCCTTGTTATGCTGATGGGCGGGATGTAAATTGCCAACAGACACTCGGGAGAAGTGTATGGTGTTTCCTGAAACATCTAAAAAACAAAGCAACAGAGCCTAGGGCACTTCCACTTATGGTCCTATAGCTTAGGGAAATTAAAATCAAAAAGACACAGCCACCCCAAAGTTTGGGACGCCTCTGTTTACAAGAACCTCGTTTACAGTACAAGTTCAACATCGCAGAAAGTGAAAAATGGATAAAGAAGTTGTGGTATTTACTTACAAAGCAATATCACTCAGCAATGAAATCTATGTCATCAGGCCCTTAGCAGCACAATGAGTGGATTCAGGTATGATGATTCTAACTGAAATAAGTCACACAGAAAAAGAAACATCATAAGATATCAGTAATACACGGAATGTAAACTTGGCTACACAGGAACTGAATTACAGAACAGAACAGGGTCTCAAATTTAGAAAACCAACTTATGCTTGCTTAAGGGGAAAGGTGAGTTGGGGTGCTGCATAAAACCAGAGATTGAAATGAGCACAGATAAAGTTCCTTAAGCCAAATATGGAATAGACAAGAGCTACTCCTTGCTCAACGAAATGGACTCAACACCGCATATTAAACGCCTAAGAATGTACCTGACTAGTAAGTATCTTAAAACCTATGGATTGCTATGTCTCCGAAAGAGAATCAAGCATGTGTACAGGGGCATAAACGCAGCAGTGATAGGATTGGAGAGGTTCGGTGAGCAAATGAAGACCCTTTGAAGTCATATTGCATGGTACCCATTCCACGGGTTTCAACTACCCAGGTTTAAGGTATTCTTCCTTCAGCTAAAACATGCATGTGGAACCTAGAGTATGATCAACCATGTGATCGGGAGTCGTGTTCAAATATGTCTCAGTTTTCGTACCCTGGTACTCGGGTGCAACATTCCAGACGCTTTACTAACACCCTCCCGACTTGGAGAGTCAGTCCCTTTAACCTCCTGTTTGGCCCAGTTTGCAATTTCTGCGGAAGATGAACAGGAATAGCGAGAACCAATGAGAGACTAGCTGGAGGTGTCTGGACGGGCAAATTTAACTCTCATTTCCCACCAGGAAGAGGAATTAACCAAAGGCTCAGTGTGCCGTGCCGGAACCAGATTAGGGCCTGAAGCCATCCTGCGGTGTTGCGGCCAGCTCAAAAGAAAGCGAGTTGAAGAAAGGAGCTCAGGGGCACTGTAATTCACAAAACTGCAGAGTTATAAATGACAGCTATCGTCCAAAAATATACTGAAGTAAGGCTGCCAAGAGGACTTGAAAGCGGGGCAGAATTGCAGGAAACCGATTTCAGGAGGTAGACTGGAATTGCATTGAAAGCATAGGAAAAGAGGCAGAACGTCCACAATGATGCACTTGGCCAAAAAGGGCGTATGCGTTTTTTCCTGAATATATTCAGGAAAAAACGCATATGCCCTTTTTGGCCAACCAAGCAAGCTTGCAAAGGAAATCTGCACTACAATGAAGTCTCACTTCCCCGCGGTCAAAAGGGCCATCTGAAAAAAGTGTAAAATCCAGAAAGGCAGGACAGGCCATGGAGAACTGGGAGCCTTGTTATGCCGATGGGCGGGATGTAAATTGCCAACAGACACTCGGGAGAAGTGTATGGTGTTTCCTGAAACATCTAAAAAACAAAGCAACAGAGCCTAGGGCACTTCCACTTATGGTCCTATAGCTTAGGGAAATTAAAATCAAAAAGACACAGCCACCCCAAAGTTTGGGACGCCTCTGTTTACAAGAACCTCGTTTACAGTACAAGTTCAACATCGCAGAAAGTGAAAAATGGATAAAGAAGTTGTGGTATTTACTTACAAAGCAATATCACTCAGCAATGAAATCTATGTCATCAGGCCCTTAGCAGCACAATGAGTGGATTCAGGTATGATGATTCTAACTGAAATAAGTCACACAGAAAAAGAAACATCATAAGATATCAGTAATACACGGAATGTAAACTTGGCTACACAGGAACTGAATTACAGAACAGAACAGGGTCTCAAATTTAGAAAACCAACTTATGCTTGCTTAAGGGTAAAGGTGAGTCGGGGTGCTGCATAAAACCAGAGATTGAAATGAGCACAGATAAAGTTCCTTAAGCCAAATATGGAATAGACAAGAGCTACTCCTTGCTCAACGAAATGGACTCAACACCGCATATTAAACGCCTAAGAATGTACCTGACTAGTAAGTATCTTAAAACCTATGGATTGCTATGTCTCCGAAAGAGAATCAAGCATGTGTACAGGGGCATAAACGCAGCAGTGATAGGATTGGAGAGGTTCGGTGAGCAAATGAAGACCCTTTGAAGTCATATTGCATGGTACCCATTCCACGGGTTTCAACTACCCAGGTTTAAGGTATTCTTCCTTCAGCTAAAACATGCATGTGGAACCTAGAGTATGATCAACCATGTGATCGGGAGACGTGTTCAAATATGTCTCAGTTTTCGTACCCTGGTACTCGGGTGCAACATTCCAGACGCTTTACTAACACCCTCCCGACTTGGAGAGTCAGTCCCTTTAACCTCCTGTTTGGCCCAGTTTGCAATTTCTGCGGAAGATGAACAGGAATAGCGAGAACCAATGAGAGACTAGCTGGAGGTGTCTGGACGGGCAAATTTAACTCTCATTTCCCACCAGGAAGAGGAATTAACCAAAGGCTCAGCGTGCCGTGCCGGAACCAGATTAGGGCCTGAAGCCATCCTGCGGTGTTGCGGCCAGCTCAAAAGAAAGCGAGTTGAAGAAAGGAGCTCAGGGGCACTGTAATTCACAAACCTGCAGAGTTATAAATGACAGCTATCGTCCAAAAATATACTGAAGTAAGGCTGCCAAGAGGACTTGAAAGCGGGGCAGAATTGCAGGAAACCGATTTCAGGAGGCAGACTGGAATTGCATTGAAAGCATAGGAAAAGAGGCAGAACGTCCACAATGATGCACTTGGCCATAAAGGGCGTATGCGTTTTTTCCTGAATATATTCAGGAAAAAACGCATACGCCCTTTTTGGCCAACCAAGCAAGCTTGCAAAGGAAATCTGCACTACAATGAAGTCTCACTTCCCCCCGGTCAAAAGGGCCATCTGAAAAAAGTGTAAAATCCAGAAAGACAGGACAGGCCATGGAGAACTGGGAGCCTTGTTATGCTGATGGGCGGGATGTAAATTGCCAACAGACACTCGGGAGAAGTGTATGGTGTTTCCTGAAACATCTAAAAAACAAAGCAACAGAGCCTAGGGCACTTCCACTTATGGTCCTATAGCTTAGGGAAATTAAAATAAAAAAGACACAGCCACCCCAAAGTTTGGGACGCCTCTGTTTACAAGAACCTCGTTTACAGTACAAGTTCAACATCGCAGAAAGTGAAAAATGGATAAAGAAGTTGTGGTATTTACTTACAAAGCAATATCACTCAGCAATGAAATCTATGTCATCAGGCCCTTAGCAGCACAATGAGTGGATTCAGGTATGATGATTCTAACTGAAATAAGTCACACAGAAAAAGAAACATCATAAGATATCAGTAATACACGGAATGTAAACTTGGCTACACAGGAACTGAATTACAGAACAGAACAGGGTCTCAAATTTAGAAAACCAACTTATGCTTGCTTAAGGGGAAAGGTGAGTTGGGGTGCTGCATAAAACCAGAGATTGAAATGAGCACAGATAAAGTTCCTTAAGCCAAATATGGAATAGACAAGAGCTACTCCTTGCTCAACGAAATGGACTCAACACCCCATATTAAACGCCTAAGAATGTACCTGACTAGTAAGTATCTTAAAACCTATGGATTGCTATGTCTCCGAAAGAGAATCAAGCATGTGTACAGGGGCATAAACGCAGCAGTGATAGGATTGGAGAGGTTCGGTGAGCAAATGAAGACCCTTTGAAGTCATATTGCATGGTACCCATTCCACGGGTTTCAACTACCCAGGTTTAAGGTATTCTTCCTTCAGCTAAAACATGCATGTGGAACCTAGAGCATGATCAACCATGTGATCGGGAGACGTGTTCAAATATGTCTCAGTTTTCGTACCCTGGTACTCGGGTGCAACATTCCAGACGCTTTACTAACACCCTCCCGACTTGGAGAGTCAGTCCCTTTAACCTCCTGTTTGGCCCAGTTTGCAATTTCTGCGGAAGATGAACAGGAATAGCGAGAACCAATGAGAGACTAGCTGGAGGTGTCTGGACGGGCAAATTTAACTCTCATTTCCCACCAGGAAGAGGAATTAACCAAAGGCTCAGCGTGCCGTGCCGGAACCAGATTAGGGCCTGAAGCCATCCTGCGGTGTTGCGGCCAGCTCAAAAGAAAGCGAGTTGAAGAAAGGAGCTCAGGGGCACTGTAATTCACAAACCTGCAGAGTTATAAATGACAGCTATCGTCCAAAAATATACTGAAGTAAGGCTGCCAAGAGGACTTGAAAGCGGGGCAGAATTGCAGGAAACCGATTTCAGGAGGCAGACTGGAATTGCATTGAAAGCATAGGAAAAGAGGCAGAACGTCCACAATGATGCACTTGGCCATAAAGGGCGTATGCGTTTCTTCCTGAATATATTCAGGAAGAAACGCATACGCCCGTTTTGGCCAACCAAGCAAGCTTGCAAAGGAAATCTGCACTACAATGAAGTCTCACTTCCCCCCGGTCAAAAGGGCCATCTGAAAAAAGTGTAAAATCCAGAAAGGCAGGACAGGCCATGGAGAACTGGGAGCCTTGTTATGCCGATGGGCGGGATGTAAATTGCCAACAGACACTCGGGAGAAGTGTATGGTGTTTCCTGAAACATCTAAAAAACAAAGCAACAGAGCCTAGGGCACTTCCACTTATGGTCCTATAGCTTAGGGAAATTAAAATCAAAAAGACACAGCCACCCCAAAGTTTGGGACGCCTCTGTTTACAAGAACCTCGTTTACAGTACAAGTTCAACATCGCAGAAAGTGAAAAATGGATAAAGAAGTTGTGGTATTTACTTACAAAGCAATATCACTCAGCAATGAAATCTATGTCATCAGGCCCTTAGCAGCACAATGAGTGGATTCAGGTATGATGATTCTAACTGAAATAAGTCACACAGAAAAAGAAACATCATAAGATATCAGTAATACACGGAATGTAAACTTGGCTACACAGGAACTGAATTACAGAACAGAACAGGGTCTCAAATTTAGAAAACCAACTTATGCTTGCTTAAGGGGAAAGGTGAGTCGGGGTGCTGCATAAAACCAGAGATTGAAATGAGCACAGATAAAGTTCCTTAAGCCAAATATGGAATAGACAAGAGCTACTCCTTGCTCAACGAAATGGACTCAACACCGCATATTAAACGCCTAAGAATGTACCTGACTAGTAAGTATCTTAAAACCTATGGATTGCTATGTCTCCGAAAGAGAATCAAGCATGTGTACAGGGGCATAAACGCAGCAGTGATAGGATTGGAGAGGTTCGGTGAGCAAATGAAGACCCTTTGAAGTCATATTGCATGGTACCCATTCCACGGGTTTCAACTACCCAGGTTTAAGGTATTCTTCCTTCAGCTAAAACATGCATGTGGAACCTAGAGTATGATCAACCATGTGATCGGGAGTCGTGTTCAAATATGTCTCAGTTTTCGTACCCTGGTACTCGGGTGCAACATTCCAGACGCTTTACTAACACCCTCCTGACTTGGAGAGTCAGTCCCTTTAACCTCCTGTTTGGCCCAGTTTGCAATTTCTGCGGAAGATGAACAGGAATAGTGAGAACCAATGAGAGACTAGCTGGAGGTGTCTGGACGGGCAAATTTAACTCTCATTTCCCACCAGGAAGAGGAATTAACCAAAGGCTCAGTGTGCCGTGCCGGAACCAGATTAGGGCCTGAAGCCATCCTGCGGTGTTGCGGCCAGCTCAAAAGAAAGCGAGTTGAAGAAAGGAGCTCAGGGGCACTGTAATTCACAAAACTGCAGAGTTATAAATGACAGCTATCGTCCAAAAATATACTGAAGTAAGGCTGCCAAGAGGACTTGAAAGCGGGGCAGAATTGCAGGAAACCGATTTCAGGAGGTAGACTGGAATTGCATTGAAAGCATAGGAAAAGAGGCAGAACGTCCACAATGATGCACTTGGCCAAAAAGGGCGTATGCGTTTTTTCCTGAATATATTCAGGAAAAAACGCATATGCCCTTTTTGGCCAACCAAGCAAGCTTGCAAAGGAAATCTGCACTACAATGAAGTCTCACTTCCCCGCGGTCAAAAGGGCCATCTGAAAAAAGTGTAAAATCCAGAAAGGCAGGACAGGCCATGGAGAACTGGGAGCCTTGTTATGCCGATGGGCGGGATGTAAATTGCCAACAGACACTCGGGAGAAGTGTATGGTGTTTCCTGAAACATCTAAAAAACAAAGCAACAGAGCCTAGGGCACTTCCACTTATGGTCCTATAGCTTAGGGAAATTAAAATCAAAAAGACACAGCCACTCCAAAGTTTGGGACGCCTCTGTTTACAAGAACCTCGTTTACAGTACAAGTTCAACATCGCAGAAAGTGAAAAATGGATAAAGAAGTTGTGGTATTTACTTACAAAGCAATATCACTCAGCAATGAAATCTATGTCATCAGGCCCTTAGCAGCACAATGAGTGGATTCAGGTATGATGATTCTAACTGAAATAAGTCACACAGAAAAAGAAACATCATAAGATATCAGTAATACACGGAATGTAAACTTGGCTACACAGGAACTGAATTACAGAACAGAACAGGGTCTCAAATTTAGAAAACCAACTTATGCTTGCTTAAGGGTAAAGGTGAGTCGGGGTGCTGCATAAAACCAGAGATTGAAATGAGCACAGATAAAGTTCCTTAAGCCAAATATGGAATAGACAAGAGCTACTCCTTGCTCAACGAAATGGACTCAACACCGCATATTAAACGCCTAAGAATGTACCTGACTAGTAAGTATCTTAAAACCTATGGATTGCTATGTCTCCGAAAGAGAATCAAGCATGTGTACAGGGGCATAAACGCAGCAGTGATAGGATTGGAGAGGTTCGGTGAGCAAATGAAGACCCTTTGAAGTCATATTGCATGGTACCCATTCCACGGGTTTCAACTACCCAGGTTTAAGGTATTCTTCCTTCAGCTAAAACATGCATGTGGAACCTAGAGTATGATCAACCATGTGATCGGGAGACGTGTTCAAATATGTCTCAGTTTTCGTACCCTGGTACTCGGGTGCAACATTCCAGACGCTTTACTAACACCCTCCCGACTTGGAGAGTCAGTCCCTTTAACCTCCTGTTTGGCCCAGTTTGCAATTTCTGCGGAAGATGAACAGGAATAGCGAGAACCAATGAGAGACTAGCTGGAGGTGTCTGGACGGGCAAATTTAACTCTCATTTCCCACCAGGAAGAGGAATTAACCAAAGGCTCAGCGTGCCGTGCCGGAACCAGATTAGGGCCTGAAGCCATCCTGCGGTGTTGCGGCCAGCTCAAAAGAAAGCGAGTTGAAGAAAGGAGCTCAGGGGCACTGTAATTCACAAACCTGCAGAGTTATAAATGACAGCTATCGTCCAAAAATATACTGAAGTAAGGCTGCCAAGAGGACTTGAAAGCGGGGCAGAATTGCAGGAAACCGATTTCAGGAGGTAGACTGGAATTGCATTGAAAGCATAGGAAAAGAGGCAGAACGTCCACAATGATGCACTTGGCCAAAAAGGGCATATGCGTTTTTTCCTGAATATATTCAGGAAAAAACGCATACGCCCTTTTTGGCCAACCAAGCAAGCTTGCAAAGGAAATCTGCACTACAATGAAGTCTCACTTCCCCCCGGTCAAAAGGGCCATCTGAAAAAAGTGTAAAATCCAGAAAGGCAGGACAGGCCATGGAGAACTGGGAGCCTTGTTATGCTGATGGGCGGGATGTAAATTGCCAACAGACACTCGGGAGAAGTGTATGGTGTTTCCTGAAACATCTAAAAAACAAAGCAACAGAGCCTAGGGCACTTCCACTTATGGTCCTATAGCTTAGGGAAATTAAAATCAAAAAGACACAGCCACCCCAAAGTTTGGGACGCCTCTGTTTACAAGAACCTCGTTTACAGTACAAGTTCAACATCGCAGAAAGTGAAAAATGGATAAAGAAGTTGTGGTATTTACTTACAAAGCAATATCACTCAGCAATGAAATCTATGTCATCAGGCCCTTAGCAGCACAATGAGTGGATTCAGGTATGATGATTCTAACTGAAATAAGTCACACAGAAAAAGAAACATCATAAGATATCAGTAATACACGGAATGTAAACTTGGCTACACAGGAACTGAATTACAGAACAGAACAGGGTCTCAAATTTAGAAAACCAACTTATGCTTGCTTAAGGGGAAAGGTGAGTTGGGGTGCTGCATAAAACCAGAGATTGAAATGAGCACAGATAAAGTTCCTTAAGCCAAATATGGAATAGACAAGAGCTACTCCTTGCTCAACGAAATGGACTCAACACCGCATATTAAACGCCTAAGAATGTACCTGACTAGTAAGTATCTTAAAACCTATGGATTGCTATGTCTCCGAAAGAGAATCAAGCATGTGTACAGGGGCATAAACGCAGCAGTGATAGGATTGGAGAGGTTCGGTGAGCAAATGAAGACCCTTTGAAGTCATATTGCATGGTACCCATTCCACGGGTTTCAACTACCCAGGTTTAAGGTATTCTTCCTTCAGCTAAAACATGCATGTGGAACCTAGAGTATGATCAACCATGTGATCGGGAGACGTGTTCAAATATGTCTCAGTTTTCGTACCCTGGTACTCGGGTGCAACATTCCAGACGCTTTACTAACACCCTCCTGACTTGGAGAGTCAGTCCCTTTAACCTCCTGTTTGGCCCAGTTTGCAATTTCTGCGGAAGATGAACAGGAATAGCGAGAACCAATGAGAGACTAGCTGGAGGTGTCTGGACGGGCAAATTTAACTCTCATTTCCCACCAGGAAGAGGAATTAACCAAAGGCTCAGCGTGCCGTGCCGGAACCAGATTAGGGCCTGAAGCCATCCTGCGGTGTTGCGGCCAGCTCAAAAGAAAGCGAGTTGAAGAAAGGAGCTCAGGGGCACTGTAATTCACAAACCTGCAGAGTTATAAATGACAGCTATCGTCCAAAAATATACTGAAGTAAGGCTGCCAAGAGGACTTGAAAGCGGGGCAGAATTGCAGGAAACCGATTTCAGGAGGTAGACTGGAATTGCATTGAAAGCATAGGAAAAGAGGCAGAACGTCCACAATGATGCACTTGGCCAAAAAGGGCGTATGCGTTTTTTCCTGAATATATTCAGGAAAAAACGCATACGCCCTTTTTGGCCAACCAAGCAAGCTTGCAAAGGAAATCTGCACTACAATGAAGTCTCACTTCCCCCCGGTCAAAAGGGCCATCTGAAAAAAGTGTAAAATCCAGAAAGGCAGGACAGGCCATGGAGAACTGGGAGCCTTGTTATGCTGATGGGCGGGATGTAAATTGCCAACAGACACTCGGGAGAAGTGTATGGTGTTTCCTGAAACATCTAAAAAACAAAGCAACAGAGCCTAGGGCACTTCCACTTATGGTCCTATAGCTTAGGGAAATTAAAATCAAAAAGACACAGCCACCCCAAAGTTTGGGACGCCTCTGTTTACAAGAACCTTGTTTACAGTACAAGTTCAACATCGCAGAAAGTGAAAAATGGATAAAGAAGTTGTGGTATTTACTTACAAAGCAATATCACTCAGCAATGAAATCTATGTCATCAGGCCCTTAGCAGCACAATGAGTGGATTCAGGTATGATGATTCTAACTGAAATAAGTCACACAGAAAAAGAAACATCATAAGATATCAGTAATACACGGAATGTAAACTTGGCTACACAGGAACTGAATTACAGAACAGAACAGGGTCTCAAATTTAGAAAACCAACTTATGCTTGCTTAAGGGGAAAGGTGAGTTGGGGTGCTGCATAAAACCAGAGATTGAAATGAGCACAGATAAAGTTCCTTAAGCCAAATATGGAATAGACAAGAGCTACTCCTTGCTCAACGAAATGGACTCAACACCGCATATTAAATGCCTAAGAATGTACCTGACTAGTAAGTATCTTAAAACCTATGGATTGCTATGTCTCCGAAAGAGAATCAAGCATGTGTACAGGGGCATAAACGCAGCAGTGATAGGATTGGAGAGGTTCGGTGAGCAAATGAAGACCCTTTGAAGTCATATTGCATGGTACCCATTCCACGGGTTTCAACTACCCAGGTTTAAGGTATTCTTCCTTCAGCTAAAACATGCATGTGGAACCTAGAGTATGATCAACCATGTGATCGGGAGACGTGTTCAAATATGTCTCAGTTTTCGTACCCTGGTACTCGGGTGCAACATTCCAGACGCTTTACTAACACCCTCCCGACTTGGAGAGTCAGTCCCTTTAACCTCCTGTTTGGCCCAGTTTGCAATTTCTGCGGAAGATGAACAGGAATAGCGAGAACCAATGAGAGACTAGCTGGAGGTGTCTGGACGGGCAAATTTAACTCTCATTTCCCACCAGGAAGAGGAATTAACCAAAGGCTCAGCGTGCCGTGCCGGAACCAGATTAGGGCCTGAAGCCATCCTGCGGTGTTGCGGCCAGCTCAAAAGAAAGCGAGTTGAAGAAAGGAGCTCAGGGACACTGTAATTCACAAACCTGCAGAGTTATAAATGACAGCTATCGTCCAAAAATATACTGAAGTAAGGCTGCCAAGAGGACTTGAAAGCGGGGCAGAATTGCAGGAAACCGATTTCAGGAGGTAGACTGGAATTGCATTGAAAGCATAGGAAAAGAGGCAGAACGTCCACAATGATGCACTTGGCCATAAAGGGCGTATGCGTTTTTTCCTGAATATATTCAGGAAGAAACGCATACGCCCGTTTTGGCCAACCAAGCAAGCTTGCAAAGGAAATCTGCACTACAATGAAGTCTCACTTCCCCCCGGTCAAAAGGGCCATCTGAAAAAAGTGTAAAATCCAGAAAGGCAGGACAGGCCATGGAGAACTGGGAGCCTTGTTATGCTGATGGGCGGGATGTAAATTGCCAACAGACACTCGGGAGAAGTGTATGGTGTTTCCTGAAACATCTAAAACACAAAGCAACAGAGCCTAGGGCATTTCCACTTATGGTCCTATAGCTTAGGGAAATTAAAATCAAAAAGACACAGCCACCCCAAAGTTTGGGACGCCTCTGTTTACAAGAACCTCGTTTACAGTACAAGTTCAACATCGCAGAAAGTGAAAAATGGATAAAGAAGTTGTGGTATTTACTTACAAAGCAATATCACTCAGCAATGAAATCTATGTCATCAGGCCCTTAGCAGCACAATGAGTGGATTCAGGTATGATGATTCTAACTGAAATAAGTCACACAGAAAAAGAAACATCATAAGATATCAGTAATACACGGAATGTAAACTTGGCTACACAGGAACTGAATTACAGAACAGAACAGGGTCTCAAATTTAGAAAACCAACTTATGCTTGCTTAAGGGGAAAGGTGAGTTGGGGTGC
Organism: Pseudorca crassidens; assembly: GCF_039906515.1. Taxonomy (NCBI): domain Eukaryota; kingdom Metazoa; phylum Chordata; class Mammalia; order Artiodactyla; family Delphinidae; genus Pseudorca; species Pseudorca crassidens. Next base: position 1,061,540 of record NW_027136325.1, on the reverse strand, counting down.
TGCATAAAACCAGAGATTGAAATGAGCACAGATAAAGTTCCTTAAGCCAAATATGGAATAGACAAGAGCTACTCCTTGCTCAACAAAATGGACTCAACACCGCATATTAAATGCCTAAGAATGTACCTGACTAGTAAGTATCTTAAAACCTATGGATTGCTATGTCTCCGAAAGAGAATCAAGCATGTGTACAGGGGCATAAACGCAGCAGTGATAGGATTGGAGAGGTTCGGTGAGCAAATGAAGACCCTTTGAAGTCATATTGCATGGTACCCATTCCACGGGTTTCAACTACCCAGGTTTAAGGTATTCTTCCTTCAGCTAAAACATGCATGTGGAACCTAGAGTATGATCAACCATGTGATCGGGAGACGTGTTCAAATATGTCTCAGTTTTCGTACCCTGGTACTCGGGTGCAACATTCCAGACGCTTTACTAACACCCTCCCGACTTGGAGAGTCAGTCCCTTTAACCTCCTGTTTGGCCCAGTTTGCAATTTCTGCGGAAGATGAACAGGAATAGCGAGAACCAATGAGAGACTAGCTGGAGGTGTCTGGACGGGCAAATTTAACTCTCATTTCCCACCAGGAAGAGGAATTAACCAAAGGCTCAGCGTGCCGTGCCGGAACCAGATTAGGGCCTGAAGCCATCCTGCGGTGTTGCGGCCAGCTCAAAAGAAAGCGAGTTGAAGAAAGGAGCTCAGGGGCACTGTAATTCACAAACCTGCAGAGTTATAAATGACAGCTATCGTCCAAAAATATACTGAAGTAAGGCTGCCAAGAGGACTTGAAAGCGGGGCAGAATTGCAGGAAACCGATTTCAGGAGGTAGACTGGAATTGCATTGAAAGCATAGGAAAAGAGGCAGAACGTCCACAATGATGCACTTGGCCAAAAAGGGCGTATGCGTTTTTTCCTGAATATATTCAGGAAAAAACGCATACGCCCTTTTTGGCCAACCAAGCAAGCTTGCAAAGGAAATCTGCACTACAATGAAGTCTCACTTCCCCGCGGTCAAAAGGGCCATCTGAAAAAAGTGTAAAATCCAGAAAGGCAGGACAGGCCATGGAGAACTGGGAGCCTTGTTATGCTGATGGGCGGGATGTAAATTGCCAACAGACACTCGGGAGAAGTGTATGGTGTTTCCTGAAACATCTAAAAAACAAAGCAACAGAGCCTAGGGCACTTCCACTTATGGTCCTATAGCTTAGGGAAATTAAAATCAAAAAGACACAGCCACCCCAAAGTTTGGGACGCCTCTGTTTACAAGAACCTCGTTTACAGTACAAGTTCAACATCGCAGAAAGTGAAAAATGGATAAAGAAGTTGTGGTATTTACTTACAAAGCAATATCACTCAGCAATGAAATCTATGTCATCAGGCCCTTAGCAGCACAATGAGTGGATTCAGGTATGATGATTCTAACTGAAATAAGTCACACAGAAAAAGAAACATCATAAGATATCAGTAATACACGGAATGTAAACTTGGCTACACAGGAACTGAATTACAGAACAGAACAGGGTCTCAAATTTAGAAAACCAACTTATGCTTGCTTAAGGGGAAAGGTGAGTTGGGGTGCTGCATAAAACCAGAGATTGAAATGAGCACAGATAAAGTTCCTTAAGCCAAATATGGAATAGACAAGAGCTACTCCTTGCTCAACGAAATGGACTCAACACCGCATATTAAACGCCTAAGAATGTACCTGACTAGTAAGTATGTTAAAACCTATGGATTGCTATGTCTCCGAAAGAGAATCAAGCATGTGTACAGGGGCATAAACGCAGCAGTGATAGGATTGGAGAGGTTCGGTGAGCAAATGAAGACCCTTTGAAGTCATATTGCATGGTACCCATTCCACGGGTTTCAACTACCCAGGTTTAAGGTATTCTTCCTTCAGCTAAAACATGCATGTGGAACCTAGAGTATGATCAACCATGTGATCGGGAGACGTGTTCAAATATGTCTCAGTTTTCGTACCCTGGTACTCGGGTGCAACATTCCAGACGCTTTACTAACACCCTCCCGACTTGGAGAGTCAGTCCCTTTAACCTCCTGTTTGGCCCAGTTTGCAATTTCTGCGGAAGATGAACAGGAATAGCGAGAACCAATGAGAGACTAGCTGGAGGTGTCTGGACGGGCAAATTTAACTCTCATTTCCCACCAGGAAGAGGAATTAACCAAAGGCTCAGCGTGCCGTGCCGGAACCAGATTAGGGCCTGAAGCCATCCTGCGGTGTTGCGGCCAGCTCAAAATAAAGCGAGTTGAAGAAAGGAGCTCAGGGACACTGTAATTCACAAACCTGCAGAGTTATAAATGACAGCTATCGTCCAAAAATATACTGAAGTAAGGCTGCCAAGAGGACTTGAAAGCGGGGCAGAATTGCAGGAAACCGATTTCAGGAGGTAGACTGGAATTGCATTGAAAGCATAGGAAAAGAGGCAGAACGTCCACAATGATGCACTTGGCCATAAAGGGCGTATGCGTTTTTTCCTGAATATATTCAGGAAGAAACGCATACGCCCGTTTTGGCCAACCAAGCAAGCTTGCAAAGGAAATCTGCACTACAATGAAGTCTCACTTCCCCCCGGTCAAAAGGGCCATCTGAAAAAAGTGTAAAATCCAGAAAGGCAGGACAGGCCATGGAGAACTGGGAGCCTTGTTATGCTGATGGGCGGGATGTAAATTGCCAACAGACACTCGGGAGAAGTGTATGGTGTTTCCTGAAACATCTAAAACACAAAGCAACAGAGCCTAGGGCACTTCCACTTATGGTCCTATAGCTTAGGGAAATTAAAATCAAAAAGACACAGCCACCCCAAAGTTTGGGATGCCTCTGTTTACAAGAACCTCGTTTACAGTACAAGTTCAACATCGCAGAAAGTGAAAAATGGATAAAGAAGTTGTGGTATTTACTTACAAAGCAATATCACTCAGCAATGAAATCTATGTCATCAGGCCCTTAGCAGCACAATGAGTGGATTCAGGTATGATGATTCTAACTGAAATAAGTCACACAGAAAAAGAAACATCATAAGATATCAGTAATACACGGAATGTAAACTTGGCTACACAGGAACTGAATTACAGAACAGAACAGGGTCTCAAATTTAGAAAACCAACTTATGCTTGCTTAAGGGGAAAGGTGAGTTGGGGTGCTGCATAAAACCAGAGATTGAAATGAGCACAGATAAAGTTCCTTAAGCCAAATATGGAATAGACAAGAGCTACTCCTTGCTCAACGAAATGGACTCAACACCGCATATTAAACGCCTAAGAATGTACCTGACTAGTAAGTATCTTAAAACCTATGGATTGCTATGTCTCCGAAAGAGAATCAAGCATGTGTACAGGGGCATAAACGCAGCAGTGATAGGATTGGAGAGGTTCGGTGAGCAAATGAAGACCCTTTGAAGTCATATTGCATGGTACCCATTCCACGGGTTTCAACTACCCAGGTTTAAGGTATTCTTCCTTCAGCTAAAACATGCATGTGGAACCTAGAGTATGATCAACCATGTGATTGGGAGTCGTGTTCAAATATGTCTCAGTTTTCGTACCCTGGTACTCGGGTGCAACATTCCAGACGCTTTACTAACACCCTCCCGACTTGGAGAGTCAGCGCCTTTAACCTCCTGTTTGGCCCAGTTTGCAATTTCTGCGGAAGATGAACAGGAATAGCGAGAACCAATGAGAGACTAGCTGGAGGTGTCTGGACGGGCAAATTTAACTCTCATTTCCCACCAGGAAGAGGAATTAACCAAAGGCTCAGCGTGCCGTGCCGGAACCAGATTAGGGCCTGAAGCCATCCTGCGGTGTTGCGGCCAGCTCAAAAGAAAGCGAGTTGAAGAAAGGAGCTCAGGGGCACTGTAATTCACAAACCTGCAGAGTTATAAATGACAGCTATCGTCCAAAAATATACTGAAGTAAGGCTGCCAAGAGGACTTGAAAGCGGGGCAGAATTGCAGGAAACCGATTTCAGGAGGTAGACTGGAATTGCATTGAAAGCATAGGAAAAGAGGCAGAACGTCCACAATGATGCACTTGGCCAAAAAGGGCGTATGCGTTTTTTCCTGAATATATTCAGGAAAAAACGCATACGCCCTTTTTGGCCAACCAAGCAAGCTTGCAAAGGAAATCTGCACTACAATGAAGTCTCACTTCCCCCCGGTCAAAAGGGCCATCTGAAAAAAAGTGTAAAATCCAGAAAGGCAGGACAGGCCATGGAGAACTGGGAGCCTTGTTATGCTGATGGGCGGGATGTAAATTGCCAACAGACACTCGGGAGAAGTGTATGGTGTTTCCTGAAACATCTAAAAAACAAAGCAACAGAGCCTAGGGCACTTCCACTTATGGTCCTATAGCTTAGGGAAATTAAAATCAAAAAGACACAGCCACCCCAAAGTTTGGGACGCCTCTGTTTACAAGAACCTCGTTTACAGTACAAGTTCAACATCGCAGAAAGTGAAAAATGGATAAAGAAGTTGTGGTATTTACTTACAAAGCAATATCACTCAGCAATGAAATCTATGTCATCAGGCCCTTAGCAGCACAATGAGTGGATTCAGGTATGATGATTCTAACTGAAATAAGTCACACAGAAAAAGAAACATCATAAGATATCAGTAATACATGGAATGTAAACTTGGCTACACAGGAACTGAATTACAGAACAGAACAGGGTCTCAAATTTAGAAAACCAACTTATGCTTGCTTAAGGGGAAAGGTGAGTTGGGGTGCTGCATAAAACCAGAGATTGAAATGAGCACAGATAAAGTTCCTTAAGCCAAATATGGAATAGACAAGAGCTACCTCTTGCTCAACGAAATGGACTCAACACCGCATATTAAATGCCTAAGAATGTACCTGACTAGTAAGTATCTTAAAACCTATGGATTGCTATGTCTCCGAAAGAGAATCAAGCATGTGTACAGGGGCATAAACGCAGCAGTGATAGGATTGGAGAGGTTCGGTGAGCAAATGAAGACCCTTTGAAGTCATATTGCATGGTACCCATTCCACGGGTTTCAACTACCCAGGTTTAAGGTATTCTTCCTTCAGGTAAAACATGCATGTGGAACCTAGAGTATGATCAACCATGTGATCGGGAGACGTGTTCAAATATGTCTCAGTTTGCGTACCCTGGTACTCGGGTGCAACATTCCAGACGCTTTACTAACACCCTCCCGACTTGGAGAGTCAGTCCCTTTAACCTCCTGTTTGGCCCAGTTTGCAATTTCTGCGGAAGATGAACAGGAATAGCGAGAACCAATGAGAGACTAGCTGGAGGTGTCTGGACGGGCAAATTTAACTCTCATTTCCCACCAGGAAGAGGAATTAACCAAAGGCTCAGCGTGCCGTGCCGGAACCAGATTAGGGCCTGAAGCCATCCTGCGGTGTTGCGGCCAGCTCAAAAGAAAGCGAGTTGAAGAAAGGAGCTCAGGGGCACTGTAATTCACAAACCTGCAGAGTTATAAATGACAGCTATCGTCCAAAAATATACTGAAGTAAGGCTGCCAAGAGGACTTGAAAGCGGGGCAGAATTGCAGGAAACCGATTTCAGGAGGCAGACTGGAATTGCATTGAAAGCATAGGAAAAGAGGCAGAACGTCCACAGTGATGCACTTGGCCAAAAAGGGCATATGCGTTTTTTCCTGAATATATTCAGGAAAAAACGCATACGCCCTTTTTGGCCAACCAAGCAAGCTTGCAAAGGAAATCTGCACTACAATGAAGTCTCACTTCCCCCCGGTCAAAAGGGCCATCTGAAAAAAGTGTAAAATCCAGAAAGGCAGGACAGGCCATGGAGAACTGGGAGCCTTGTTATGCTGATGGGCGGGATGTAAATTGCCAACAGACACTCGGGAGAAGTGTATGGTGTTTCCTGAAACATCTAAAACACAAAGCAACAGAGCCTAGGGCACTTCCACTTATGGTCTTATAGCTTAGGGAAATTAAAATCAAAAAGACACAGCCACCCCAAAGTTTGGGACGCCTCTGTTTACAAGAACCTCGTTTACAGTACAAGTTCAACATCGCAGAAAGTGAAAAATGGATAAAGAAGTTGTGGTATTTACTTACAAAGCAATATCACTCAGCAATGAAATCTATGTCATCAGGCCCTTAGCAGCACAATGAGTGGATTCAGGTACGATGATTCTAACTGAAATAAGTCACACAGAAAAAGAAATATCATAAGATATCACTAATAAACGGAATGTAAACTTGGCTACACAGGAACTGAATTCCAAAACAGAACAGGGACTCAAATTTAGAAAACCAACTTATGCTTGCTTAAGGGTAAAGGTGAGTTGGGGTGCTGCATAAAACCAGAGATTGAAATGAGCACAGATAAAGTTCCTTAAGCCAAATATGGAATAGACAAGAGCTACTCCTTGCTCAACAAAATGGACTCAACACCCCATATTAAACGCCTAAGAATGTACCTGACTAGTAAGTATCTTAAAACCTATGGATTGCTATGTCTCCAAAAGAGAATCAAGCATGTGTACAGGGGCATAAACGCAGCAGTGATAGGATTGGAGAGGTTCGGTGAGCAAATGAAGACCCTCTGAAGTCATATTACATGGTACCCATTCCACGGGTTTCAACTACCCAGGTTTAAGGTATTCTTCCTTCAGCTAAAACATGCATGTGGAACCTAGAGTATGATCAACCATGTGATCGGGAGATGTGTTCAAATATGTCTCAGTTTCGTACCCTGGTACTCGGGTGCAACATTCCAGACGCTTTACTAACACCCTCCCGACTTGGAGAGTCAGCGCCTTTAACCTCCTGTTTGGCCCAGTTTGCAATTTCTGCGGAAGATGAACAGGAATAGCGAGAACCAATGAGAGACTAGCTGGAGGTGTCTGGACGGGCAAATTTAACCCTCATTTCCCACCAGGAAGAGGAATTAACCAAAGGCTCAGCGTGCCATGCCGGAACCAGATTAGGGCCTGAAGCCATCCTGCGGTGTTGCGGCCAGCTCAAAAGAAAGCGAGTTGAAGAAAGGAGCTCAGGGGCACTGTAATTCACAAACCTGCAGAGTTATAAATGACAGCTATCGTCCAAAAATATACTGAAGTAAGGCTGCCAAGAGGACTTGAAAGCGGGGCAGAATTGCAGGAAACCGATTTCAGGAGGTAGACTGGAATTGCATTGAAAGCATAGGAAAAGAGGCAGAACGTCCACAATGATGCACTTGGCCAAAAAGGGCGTATGCGTTTTTTCCTGAATATATTCAGGAAAAAACGCATACGCCCTTTTTGGCCAACCAAGCAAGCTTGCAAAGGAAATCTGCACTACAATGAAGTCTCACTTCCCCCCGGTCAAAAGGGCCATCTGAAAAAAGTGTAAAATCCAGAAAGGCAGGACAGGCCATGGAGAACTGGGAGCCTTGTTATGCTGATGGGCGGGATGTAAATTGCCAACAGACACTCGGGAGAAGTGTATGGTGTTTCCTGAAACATCTAAAAAACAAAGCAACAGAGCCTAGGGCACTTCCACTTATGGTCCTATAGCTTAGGGAAATTAAAATCAAAAAGACACAGCCACCCCAAAGTTTGGGACGCCTCTGTTTACAAGAACCTCGTTTACAGTACAAGTTCAACATCGCAGAAAGTGAAAAATGGATAAAGAAGTTGTGGTATTTACTTACAAAGCAATATCACTCAGCAATGAAATCTATGTCATCAGGCCCTTAGCAGCACAATGAGTGGATTCAGGTACGATGATTCTAACTGAAATAAGTCACACAGAAAAAGAAATATCATAAGATATCACTAATAAACGGAATGTAAACTTGGCTACACAGGAACTGAATTCCAAAACAGAACAGGGACTCAAATTTAGAAAACCAACTTATGCTTGCTTAAGGGTAAAGGTGAGTTGGGGTGCTGCATAAAACCAGAGATTGAAATGAGCACAGATAAAGTTCCTTAAGCCAAATATGGAATAGACAAGAGCTACTCCTTGCTCAACAAAATGGACTAAACACTGCATATTAAACGCCTAAGAATGTACCTGACTAGTAAGTATCTTAAAACCTATGGATTGCTATGTCTCCAAAAGAGAATCAAGCATGTGTACAGGGGCATAAACGCAGCAGTGATAGGATTGGAGAGGTTCGGTGAGCAAATGAAGACCCTCTGAAGTCATATTAAATGGTACCCATTCCACGGGTTTCAACTACCCAGGTTTAAGGTATTCTTCCTTCAGCTAAAACATGCATGTGGAACCTAGAGTATGATCAACCATGTGATCGGGAGACGTGTTCAAATATGTCTCAGTTTTGTACCCTGGTACTCGGGTGCAACATTCCAGACGCTTTACTAACACCCTCCCGACTTGGAGAGTCAGCGCCTTTAACCTCCTGTTTGGCCCAGTTTGCAATTTCTGCGGAAGATGAACAGGAATAGCGAGAACCAATGAGAGACTAGCTGGAGGTGTCTGGACGGGCAAATTTAACCCTCATTTCCCACCAGGAAGAGGAATTAACCAAAGGCTCAGCGTGCCATGCCGGAACCAGATTAGGGCCTGAAGCCATCCTGCGGTGTTGCGGCCAGCTCAAAAGAAAGCGAGTTGAAGAAAGGAGCTCAGGGGCACTGTAATTCACAAACCTGCAGAGTTATAAATGACAGCTATCGTCCAAAAATATACTGAAGTAAGGCTGCCAAGAGGATTTGAAAGCGGGGCAGAATTGCAGGAAACCGATTTCAGGAGGTAGACTGGAATTGCATTGAAAGCATAGGAAAAGAGGCAGAACGTCCACAATGATGCACTTGGCCAAAAAGGGCGTATGCGTTTTTTCCTGAATATATTCAGGAAAAAACGCATACGCCCTTTTTGGCCAACCAAGCAAGCTTGCAAAGGAAATCTGCACTACAATGAAGTCTCACTTCCCCGCGGTCAAAAGGGCCATCTGAAAAAAGTGTAAAATCCAGAAAGGCAGGACAGGCCATGGAGAACTGGGAGCCTTGTTATGCTGATGGGCGGGATGTAAATTGCCAACAGACACTCGGGAGAAGTGTATGGTGTTTCCTGAAACATCTAAAAAACAAAGCAACAGAGCCTAGGGCACTTCCACTTATGGTCCTATAGCTTAGGGAAATTAAAATCAAAAAGACACAGCCACCCCAAAGTTTGGGACGCCTCTGTTTACAAGAACCTCGTTTACAGTACAAGTTCAACATCGCAGAAAGTGAAAAATGGATAAAGAAGTTGTGGTATTTACTTACAAAGCAATATCACTCAGCAATGAAATCTATGTCATCAGGCCCTTAGCAGCACAATGAGTGGATTCAGGTATGATGATTCTAACTGAAATAAGTCACACAGAAAAAGAAACATCATAAGATATCAGTAATACACGGAATGTAAACTTGGCTACACAGGAACTGAATTACAGAACAGAACAGGGTCTCAAATTTAGAAAACCAACTTATGCTTGCTTAAGGGGAAAGGTGAGTTGGGGTGCTGCATAAAACCAGAGATTGAAATGAGCACAGATAAAGTTCCTTAAGCCAAATATGGAATAGACAAGAGCTACCTCTTGCTCAACGAAATGGACTCAACACCGCATATTAAATGCCTAAGAATGTACCTGACTAGTAAGTATCTTAAAACCTATGGATTGCTATGTCTCCGAAAGAGAATCAAGCATGTGTACAGGGGCATAAACGCAGCAGTGATAGGATTGGAGAGGTTCGGTGAGCAAATGAAGACCCTTTGAAGTCATATTGCATGGTACCCATTCCACGGGTTTCAACTACCCAGGTTTAAGGTATTCTTCCTTCAGGTAAAACATGCATGTGGAACCTAGAGTATGATCAACCATGTGATTGGGAGACGTGTTCAAATATGTCTCAGTTTTCGTACCCTGGTACTCGGGTGCAACATTCCAGACGCTTTACTAACACCCTCCCGACTTGGAGAGTCAGTCCCTTTAACCTCCTGTTTGGCCCAGTTTGCAATTTCTGCGGAAGATGAACAGGAATAGCGAGAACCAATGAGAGACTAGCTGGAGGTGTCTGGACGGGCAAATTTAACTCTCATTTCCCACCAGGAAGAGGAATTAACCAAAGGCTCAGCGTGCCGTGCCGGAACCAGATTAGGGCCTGAAGCCATCCTGCGGTGTTGCGGCCAGCTCAAAAGAAAGCGAGTTGAAGAAAGGAGCTCAGGGGCACTGTAATTCACAAACCTGCAGAGTTATAAATGACAGCTATCGTCCAAAAATATACTGAAGTAAGGCTGCCAAGAGGACTTGAAAGCGGGGCAGAATTGCAGGAAACCGATTTCAGGAGGTAGACTGGAATTGCATTGAAAGCATAGGAAAAGAGGCAGAATGTCCACAATGATGCACTTGGCCAAAAAGGGCGTATGCGTTTTTTCCTGAATATATTCAGGAAAAAACGCATACGCCCTTTTTGGCCAACCAAGCAAGCTTGCAAAGGAAATCTGCACTACAATGAAGTCTCACTTCCCCCCGGTCAAAAGGGCCATCTGAAAAAAGTGTAAAATCCAGAAAGGCAGGACAGGCCATGGAGAACTGGGAGCCTTGTTATGCTGATGGGCGGGATGTAAATTGCCAACAGACACTCGGGAGAAGTGTATGGTGTTTCCTGAAACATCTAAAAAACAAAGCAACAGAGCCTAGGGCACTTCCACTTATGGTCCTATAGCTTAGGGAAATTAAAATCAAAAAGACACAGCCACCCCAAAGTTTGGGACGCCTCTGTTTACAAGAACCTCGTTTACAGTACAAGTTCAACATCGCAGAAAGTGAAAAATGGATAAAGAAGTTGTGGTATTTACTTACAAAGCAATATCACTCAGCAATGAAATCTATGTCATCAGGCCCTTAGCAGCACAATGAGTGGATTCAGGTATGATGATTCTAACTGAAATAAGTCACACAGAAAAAGAAACATCATAAGATATCAGTAATACACGGAATGTAAACTTGGCTACACAGGAACTGAATTCCAAAACAGAACAGGGACTCAAATTTAGAAAACCAACTTATGCTTGCTTAAGGGGAAAGGTGAGTTGGGGTGCTGCATAAAACCAGAGATTGAAATGAGCACAGATAAAGTTCCTTAAGCCAAATATGGAATAGACAAGAGCTACTCCTTGCTCAACAAAATGGACTCAACACCGCATATTAAACGCCTAAGAATGTACCTGACTAGTAAGTATCTTAAAACCTATGGATTGCTATGTCTCCAAAAGAGAATCAAGCATGTGTACAGGGGCATAAACGCAGCAGTGATATGATTGGAGAGGTTCGGTGAGCAAATGAAGACCCTCTGAAGTCATATTACATGGTACCCATTCCACGGGTTTCAACTACCCAGGTTTAAGGTATTCTTCCTTCAGCTAAAACATGCATGTGGAACCTAGAGTATGATCAACCATGTGATCGGGAGACGTGTTCAAATATGTCTCAGTTTTCGTACCCTGGTACTCGGGTGCAACATTCCAGACGCTTTACTAACACCCTCCCGACTTGGAGAGTCAGCGCCTTTAACCTCCTGATTGGCCCAGTTTGCAATTTCTGCGGAAGATGAACAGGAATAGCGAGAACCAATGAGAGACTAGCTGGAGGTGTCTGGACGGGCAAATTTAACTCTCATTTCCCACCAGGAAGAGGAATTAACCAAAGGCTCAGCGTGCCGTGCCGGAACCAGATTAGGGCCTGAAGCCATCCTGCGGTGTTGCGGCCAGCTCAAAAGAAAGCGAGTTGAAGAAAGGAGCTCAGGGGCACTGTAATTCACAAACCTGCAGAGTTATAAATGACAGCTATCGTCCAAAAATATACTGAAGTAAGGCTGCCAAGAGGACTTGAAAGCGGGGCAGAATTGCAGGAAACCGATTTCAGGAGGTAGACTGGAATTGCATTGAAAGCATAGGAAAAGAGGCAGAACGTCCACAATGATGCACTTGGCCAAAAAGGGCGTATGTGTTTTTTCCTGAATATATTCAGGAAAAAACGCATACGCCCTTTTTGGCCAACCAAGCAAGCTTGCAAAGGAAATCTGCACTACAATGAAGTCTCACTTCCCCCCGGTCAAAAGGGCCATCTGAAAAAAGTGTAAAATCCAGAAAGGCAGGACAGGCCATGGAGAACTGGGAGCCTTGTTATGCTGATGGGCGGGATGTAAATTGCCAACAGACACTCGGGAGAAGTGTATGGTGTTTCCTGAAACATCTAAAAAACAAAGCAACAGAGCCTAGGGCACTTCCACTTATGGTCCTATAGCTTAGGGAAATTAAAATCAAAAAGACACAGCCACCCCAAAGTTTGGGACGCCTCTGTTTACAAGAACCTCGTTTACAGTACAAGTTCAACATCGCAGAAAGTGAAAAATGGATAAAGAAGTTGTGGTATTTACTTACAAAGCAATATCACTCAGCAATGAAATCTATGTCATCAGGCCCTTAGCAGCACAATGAGTGGATTCAGGTATGATGATTCTAACTGAAATAAGTCACACAGAAAAAGAAACATCATAAGATATCAGTAATACACGGAATGTAAACTTGGCTACAGAGGAACTGAATTCCAAAACAGAACAGGGACTCAAATTTAGAAAACCAACTTATGCTTGCTTAAGGGGAAAGGTGAGTTGGGGTGCTGCATAAAACCAGAGATTGAAATGAGCACAGATAAAGTTCCTTAAGCCAAATATGGAATAGACAAGAGCTACTCCTTGCTCAACAAAATGGACTCAACACCGCATATTAAACGCCTAAGAATGTACCTGACTAGTAAGTATCTTAAAACCTATGGATTGCTATGTCTCCAAAAGAGAATCAAGCATGTGTACAGGGGCATAAACGCAGCAGTGATAGGATTGGAGAGGTTCGGTGAGCAAATGAAGACCCTCTGAAGTCATATTACATGGTACCCATTCCACGGGTTTCAACTACCCAGGTTTAAGGTATTCTTCCTTCAGCTAAAACATGCATGTGGAAACTAGAGTATGATCAACCATGTGATCGGGAGACGTGTTCAAATATGTCTCAGTTTCGTACCCTGGTACTCGGGTGCAACATTCCAGACGCTTTACTAACACCCTCCCGACTTGGAGAGTCAGCGCCTTTAACCTCCTGTTTGGCCCAGTTTGCAATTTCTGCGGAAGATGAACAGGAATAGCGAGAACCAATGAGAGACTAGCTGGAGGTGTCTGGACGGGCAAATTTAACCCTCATTTCCCACCAGGAAGAGGAATTAACCAAAGGCTCAGCGTGCCATGCCGGAACCAGATTAGGGCCTGAAGCCATCCTGCGGTGTTGCGGCCAGCTCAAAAGAAAGCGAGTTGAAGAAAGGAGCTCAGGGGCACTGTAATTCACAAACCTGCAGAGTTATAAATGACAGCTATCGTCCAAAAATATACTGAAGTAAGGCTGCCAAGAGGACTTGAATGCGGGGCAGAATTGCAGGAAACCGATTTCAGGAGGTAGACTGGAATTGCATTGAAAGCATAGGAAAAGAGGCAGAATGTCCACAATGATGCACTTGGCCAAAAAGGGCGTATGCGTTTTTTCCTGAATATATTCAGGAAAAATCGCATACGCCCTTTTTGGCCAACCAAGCAAGCTTGCAAAGGAAATCTGCACTACAATGAAGTCTCACTTCCCCGCGGTCAAAAGGGCCATCTGAAAAAAGTGTAAAATCCAGAAAGGCAGGACAGGCCATGGAGAACTGGGAGCCTTGTTATGCTGATGGGCGGGATGTAAATTGCCAACAGACACTCGGGAGAAGTGTATGGTGTTTCCTGAAACATCTAAAAAACAAAGCAACAGAGCCTAGGGCACTTCCACTTATGGTCCTATAGCTTAGGGAAATTAAAATCAAAAAGACACAGCCACCCCAAAGTTTGGGACGCCTCTGTTTACAAGAACCTCGTTTACAGTACAAGTTCAACATCGCAGAAAGTGAAAAATGGATAAAGAAGTTGTGGTATTTACTTACAAAGCAATATCACTCAGCAATGAAATCTATGTCATCAGGCCCTTAGCAGCACAATGAGTGGATTCAGGTATGATGATTCTAACTGAAATAAGTCACACAGAAAAAGAAACATCATAAGATATCAGTAATACACGGAATGTAAACTTGGCTACACAGGAACTGCATTACAGAACAGAACAGGGTCTCAAATTTAGAAAACCAACTTATGCTTGCTTAAGGGGAAAGGTGAGTTGGGGTGCTGCATAAAACCAGAGATTGAAATGAGCACAGATAAAGTTCCTTAAGCCAAATATGGAATAGACAAGAGCTACCTCTTGCTCAACGAAATGGACTCAACACCGCATATTAAATGCCTAAGAATGTACCTGACTAGTAAGTATCTTAAAACCTATGGATTGCTATGTCTCCGAAAGAGAATCAAGCATGTGTACAGGGGCATAAACGCAGCAGTGATAGGATTGGAGAGGTTCGGTGAGCAAATGAAGACCCTTTGAAGTCATATTGCATGGTACCCATTCCACGGGTTTCAACTACCCAGGTTTAAGGTATTCTTCCTTCAGCTAAAACATGCATGTGGAACCTAGAGTATGATCAACCATGTGATCGGGAGACGTGTTCAAATATGTCTCAGTTTTCGTACCCTGGTACTCGGGTGCAACATTCCAGACGCTTTACTAACACCCTCCCGACTTGGAGAGTCAGTCCCTTTAACCTCCTGTTTGGCCCAGTTTGCAATTTCTGCGGAAGATGAACAGGAATAGCGAGAACCAATGAGAGACTAGCTGGAGGTGTCTGGACGGGCAAATTTGACTCTCATTTCCCACCAGGAAGAGGAATTAACCAAAGGCTCAGCGTGCCGTGCCGGAACCAGATTAGGGCCTGAAGCCATCCTGCAGTGTTGCGGCCAGCTCAAAAGAAAGCGAGTTGAAGAAAGGAGCTCAGGGGCACTGTAATTCACAAACCTGCAGAGTTATAAATGACAGCTATCGTCCAAAAATATACTGAAGTAAGGCTGCCAAGAGGACTTGAAAGCGGGGCAGAATTGCAGGAAACCGATTTCAGGAGGCACACTGGAATTGCATTGAAAGCATAGGAAAAGAGGCAGAACGTCCACAATGATGCACTTGGCCAAAAAGGGCGTATGCGTTTTTTCCTGAATATATTCAGGAAAAAACGCATACGCCCTTTTTGGCCAACCAAGCAAGCTTGCAAAGGAAATCTGCACTACAATGAAGTCTCACTTCCCCCCGGTCAAAAGGGCCATCTGAAAAAAGTGTAAAATCCAGAAAGGCAGGACAGGCCATGGAGAACTGGGAGCCTTGTTATGCTGATGGGCGGGATGTAAATTGCCAACAGACACTCGGGAGAAGTGTATGGTGTTTCCTGAAACATCTAAAAAACAAAGCAACAGAGCCTAGGGCACTTCCACTTATGGTCCTATAGCTTAGGGAAATTAAAATCAAAAAGACACAGCCACCCCAAAGTTTGGGACGCCTCTGTTTACAAGAACCTCGTTTACAGTACAAGTTCAACATCGCAGAAAGTGAAAAATGGATAAAGAAGTTGTGGTATTTACTTACAAAGCAATATCACTCAGCAATGAAATCTATGTCATCAGGCCCTTAGCAGCACAATGAGTGGATTCAGGTATGATGATTCTAACTGAAATAAGTCACACAGAAAAAGAAACATCATAAGATATCAGTAATACACGGAATGTAAACTTGGCTACACAGGAACTGAATTACAGAACAGAACAGGGTCTCAAATTTAGAAAACCAACTTATGCTTGCTTAAGGGGAAAGGTGAGTTGGGGTGCTGCATAAAACCAGAGATTGAAATGAGCACAGATAAAGTTCCTTAAGCCAAATATGGAATAGACAAGAGCTACTCCTTGCTCAACGAAATGGACTCAACACCGCATATTAAATGCCTAAGAATGTACCTGACTAGTAAGTATCTTAAAACCTATGGATTGCTATGTCTCCGAAAGAGAATCAAGCATGTGTACAGGGGCATAAACGCAGCAGTGATAGGATTGGAGAGGTTCGGTGAGCAAATGAAGACCCTTTGAAGTCATATTGCATGGTACCCATTCCACGGGTTTCAACTACCCAGGTTTAAGGTATTCTTCCTTCAGCTAAAACATGCATGTGGAACCTAGAGTATGATCAACCATGTGATCGGGAGACGTGTTCAAATATGTCTCAGTTTTCGTACACTGGTACTCGGGTGCAACATTCCAGACGCTTTACTAACACCCTCCCGACTTGGAGAGTCAGTCCCTTTAACCTCCTGTTTGGCCCAGTTTGCAATTTCTGCGGAAGATGAACAGGAATAGCGAGAACCAATGAGAGACTAGCTGGAGGTGTCTGGACGGGCAAATTTAACTCTCATTTCCCACCAGGAAGAGGAATTAACCAAAGGCTCAGCGTGCCGTGCCGGAACCAGATTAGGGCCTGAAGCCATCCTGCGGTGTTGCGGCCAGCTCAAAAGAAAGCGAGTTGAAGAAAGGAGCTCAGGGGCACTGTAATTCACAAACCTGCAGAGTTATAAATGACAGCTATCGTCCAAAAATATACTGAAGTAAGGCTGCCAAGAGGACTTGAAAGCGGGGCAGAATTGCAGGAAACCGATTTCAGGAGGTAGACTGGAATTGCATTGAAAGCATAGGAAAAGAGGCAGAACGTCCACAATGATGCACTTGGCCAAAAAGGGCGTATGTGTTTTTTCCTGAATATATTCAGGAAAAAACGCATACGCCCTTTTTGGCCAACCAAGCAAGCTTGCAAAGGAAATCTGCACTACAATGAAGTCTCACTTCCCCCCGGTCAAAAGGGCCATCTGAAAAAAGTGTAAAATCCAGAAAGGCAGGACAGGCCATGGAGAACTGGGAGCCTTGTTATGCTGATGGGCGGGATGTAAATTGCCAACAGACACTCGGGAGAAGTGTATGGTGTTTCCTGAAACATCTAAAAAACAAAGCAACAGAGCCTAGGGCACTTCCACTTATGGTCCTATAGCTTAGGGAAATTAAAATCAAAAAGACACAGCCACCCCAAAGTTTGGGACGCCTCTGTTTACAAGAACCTCGTTTACAGTACAAGTTCAACATCGCAGAAAGTGAAAAATGGATAAAGAAGTTGTGGTATTTACTTACAAAGCAATATCACTCAGCAATGAAATCTATGTCATCAGGCCCTTAGCAGCACAATGAGTGGATTCAGGTATGATGATTCTAACTGAAATAAGTCACACAGAAAAAGAAACATCATAAGATATCAGTAATACACGGAATGTAAACTTGGCTACACAGGAACTGAATTACAGAACAGAACAGGGTCTCAAATTTAGAAAACCAACTTATGCTTGCTTAAGGGGAAAGGTGAGTTGGGGTGCTGCATAAAACCAGAGATTGAAATGAGCACAGATAAAGTTCCTTAAGCCAAATATGGAATAGACAAGAGCTACCTCTTGCTCAACGAAATGGACTCAACACCGCATATTAAATGCCTAAGAATGTACCTGACTAGTAAGTATCTTAAAACCTATGGATTGCTATGTCTCCGAAAGAGAATCAAGCATGTGTACAGGGGCATAAACGCAGCAGTGATAGGATTGGAGAGGTTCGGTGAGCAAATGAAGACCCTTTGAAGTCATATTGCATGGTACCCATTCCACGGGTTTCAACTACCCAGGTTTAAGGTATTCTTCCTTCAGCTAAAACATGCATGTGGAACCTAGAGTATGATCAACCATGTGATCGGGAGACGTGTTCAAATATGTCTCAGTTTTCGTACCCTGGTACTCGGGTGCAACATTCCAGACGCTTTACTAACACCCTCCCGACTTGGAGAGTCAGTCCCTTTAACCTCCTGTTTGGCCCAGTTTGCAATTTCTGCGGAAGATGAACAGGAATAGCGAGAACCAATGAGAGACTAGCTGGAGGTGTCTGGACGGGCAAATTTAACTCTCATTTCCCACCAGGAAGAGGAATTAACCAAAGGCTCAGCGTGCCGTGCCGGAACCAGATTAGGGCCTGAAGCCATCCTGCGGTGTTGCGGCCAGCTCAAAAGAAAGCGAGTTGAAGAAAGGAGCTCAGGGGCACTGTAATTCACAAACCTGCAGAGTTATAAATGACAGCTATTGTCCAAAATTATACTGAAGTAAGGCTGCCAAGAGGACTTGAAAGCGGGGCAGAATTGCAGGAAACCGATTTCAGGAGGCACACTGGAATTGCATTGAAAGCATAGGAAAAGAGGCAGAACGTCCACAATGATGCACTTGGCCAAAAAGGGCGTATGCGTTTTTTCCTGAATATATTCAGGAAAAAACGCATACGCCCTTTTTGGCCAACCAAGCAAGCTTGCAAAGGAAATCTGCACTACAATGAAGTCTCACTTCCCCGCGGTCAAAAGGGCCATCTGAAAAAAGTGTACAATCCAGAAAGGCAGGACAGGCCATGGAGAACTGGGAGCCTTGTTATGCTGATGGGCGGGATGTAAATTGCCAACAGACACTCGGGAGAAGTGTATGGTGTTTCCTGAAACATCTAAAAAACAAAGCAACAGAGCCTAGGGCACTTCCACTTATGGTCCTATAGCTTAGGGAAATTAAAA
Organism: Pseudorca crassidens; assembly: GCF_039906515.1. Classification (NCBI taxonomy): domain Eukaryota; kingdom Metazoa; phylum Chordata; class Mammalia; order Artiodactyla; family Delphinidae; genus Pseudorca; species Pseudorca crassidens. The sequence continues at coordinate 1,042,942 of NW_027136325.1, read as the reverse complement.
TCAAAAAGACACAGCCACCCCAAAGTTTGGGACGCCTCTGTTTACAAGAACCTCGTTTACAGTACAAGTTCAACATCGCAGAAAGTGAAAAATGGATAAAGAAGTTGTGGTATTTACTTACAAAGCAATATCACTCAGCAATGAAATCTATGTCATCAGGCCCTTAGCAGCACAATGAGTGGATTCAGGTATGATGATTCTAACTGAAATAAGTCACACAGAAAAAGAAACATCATAAGATATCAGTAATACACGGAATGTAAACTTGGCTACACAGGAACTGAATTACAGAACAGAACAGGGTCTCAAATTTAGAAAACCAACTTATGCTTGCTTAAGGGGAAAGGTGAGTTGGGGTGCTGCATAAAACCAGAGATTGAAATGAGCACAGATAAAGTTCCTTAAGCCAAATATGGAATAGACAAGAGCTACTCCTTGCTCAACGAAATGGACTCAACACCGCATATTAAATGCCTAAGAATGTACCTGACTAGTAAGTATCTTAAAACCTATGGATTGCTATGTCTCCGAAAGAGAATCAAGCATGTGTACAGGGGCATAAACGCAGCAGTGATAGGATTGGAGAGGTTCGGTGAGCAAATGAAGACCCTTTGAAGTCATATTGCATGGTACCCATTCCACGGGTTTCAACTACCCAGGTTTAAGGTATTCTTCCTTCAGCTAAAACATGCATGTGGAACCTAGAGTATGATCAACCATGTGATCGGGAGACGTGTTCAAATATGTCTCAGTTTTCGTACACTGGTACTCGGGTGCAACATTCCAGACGCTTTACTAACACCCTCCCGACTTGGAGAGTCAGTCCCTTTAACCTCCTGTTTGGCCCAGTTTGCAATTTCTGCGGAAGATGAACAGGAATAGCGAGAACCAATGAGAGACTAGCTGGAGGTGTCTGGACGGGCAAATTTAACTCTCATTTCCCACCAGGAAGAGGAATTAACCAAAGGCTCAGCGTGCCGTGCCGGAACCAGATTAGGGCCTGAAGCCATCCTGCGGTGTTGCGGCCAGCTCAAAAGAAAGCGAGTTGAAGAAAGGAGCTCAGGGGCACTGTAATTCACAAACCTGCAGAGTTATAAATGACAGCTATCGTCCAAAAATATACTGAAGTAAGGCTGCCAAGAGGACTTGAAAGCGGGGCAGAATTGCAGGAAACCGATTTCAGGAGGTAGACTGGAATTGCTTTGAAAGCATAGGAAAAGAGGCAGAACGTCCACAATGATGCACTTGGCCAAAAAGGGCGTATGTGTTTTTTCCTGAATATATTCAGGAAAAAACGCATACGCCCTTTTTGGCCAACCAAGCAAGCTTGCAAAGGAAATCTGCACTACAATGAAGTCTCACTTCCCCCCGGTCAAAAGGGCCATCTGAAAAAAGTGTAAAATCCAGAAAGGCAGGACAGGCCATGGAGAACTGGGAGCCTTGTTATGCTGATGGGCGGGATGTAAATTGCCAACAGACACTCGGGAGAAGTGTATGGTGTTTCCTGAAACATCTAAAAAACAAAGCAACAGAGCCTAGGGCACTTCCACTTATGGTCCTATAGCTTAGGGAAATTAAAATCAAAAAGACACAGCCACCCCAAAGTTTGGGACGCCTCTGTTTACAAGAACCTCGTTTACAGTACAAGTTCAACATCGCAGAAAGTGAAAAATGGATAAAGAAGTTGTGGTATTTACTTACAAAGCAATATCACTCAGCAATGAAATCTATGTCATCAGGCCCTTAGCAGCACAATGAGTGGATTCAGGTATGATGATTCTAACTGAAATAAGTCACACAGAAAAAGAAACATCATAAGATATCAGTAATACACGGAATGTAAACTTGGCTACACAGGAACTGAATTACAGAACAGAACAGGGTCTCAAATTTAGAAAACCAACTTATGCTTGCTTAAGGGGAAAGGTGAGTTGGGGTGCTGCATAAAACCAGAGATTGAAATGAGCACAGATAAAGTTCCTTAAGCCAAATATGGAATAGACAAGAGCTACCTCTTGCTCAACGAAATGGACTCAACACCGCATATTAAATGCCTAAGAATGTACCTGACTAGTAAGTATCTTAAAACCTATGGATTGCTATGTCTCCGAAAGAGAATCAAGCATGTGTACAGGGGCATAAACGCAGCAGTGATAGGATTGGAGAGGTTCGGTGAGCAAATGAAGACCCTTTGAAGTCATATTGCATGGTACCCATTCCACGGGTTTCAACTACCCAGGTTTAAGGTATTCTTCCTTCAGCTAAAACATGCATGTGGAACCTAGAGTATGATCAACCATGTGATCGGGAGACGTGTTCAAATATGTCTCAGTTTTCGTACCCTGGTACTCGGGTGCAACATTCCAGACGCTTTACTAACACCCTCCCGACTTGGAGAGTCAGTCCCTTTAACCTCCTGTTTGGCCCAGTTTGCAATTTCTGCGGAAGATGAACAGGAATAGCGAGAACCAATGAGAGACTAGCTGGAGGTGTCTGGACGGGCAAATTTAACTCTCATTTCCCACCAGGAAGAGGAATTAACCAAAGGCTCAGCGTGCCGTGCCGGAACCAGATTAGGGCCTGAAGCCATCCTGCGGTGTTGCGGCCAGCTCAAAAGAAAGCGAGTTGAAGAAAGGAGCTCAGGGGCACTGTAATTCACAAACCTGCAGAGTTATAAATAACAGCTATCGTCCAAAATTATACTGAAGTAAGGCTGCCAAGAGGACTTGAAAGCGGGGCAGAATTGCAGGAAACCGATTTCAGGAGGCAGACTGGGATTGCATTGAAAGCATAGGAAAAGAGGCAGAACGTCCACAATGATGCACTTGGCCAAAAAGGGCGTATGCGTTTTTTCCTGAATATATTCAGGAAAAAACGCATACGCCCTTTTTGGCCAACCAAGCAAGCTTGCAAAGGAAATCTGCACTACAATGAAGTCTCACTTCCCCCCGGTCAAAAGGGCCATCTGAAAAACGTGTAAAATCCAGAAAGGCAGGACAGGCCATGGAGAACTGGGAGCCTTGTTATGCTGATGGGCGGGATGTAAATTGCCAACAGACACTCGGGAGAAGTGTATGGTGTTTCCTGAAACATCTAAAAAACAAAGCAACAGAGCCTAGGGCACTTCCACTTATGGTCCTATAGCTTAGGGAAATTAAAATCAAAAAGACACAGCCACCCCAAAGTTTGGGACGCCTCTGTTTACAAGAACCTCGTGTACAGTACAAGTTCAACATCGCAGAAAGTGAAAAATGGATAAAGAAGTTGTGGTATTTACTTACAAAGCAATATCACTCAGCAATGAAATCTATGTCATCAGGCCCTTAGCAGCACAATGAGTGGATTCAGGTATGATGATTCTAACTGAAATAAGTCACACAGAAAAAGAAACATCATAAGATATCAGTAATACACGGAATGTAAACTTGGCTACACAGGAACTGAATTACAGAACAGAACAGGGTCTCAAATTTAGAAAACCAACTTATGCTTGCTTAAGGGGAAAGGTGAGTTGGGGTGCTGCATAAAACCAGAGATTGAAATGAGCACAGATAAAGTTCCTTAAGCCAAATATGGAATAGACAAGAGCTACTCCTTGCTCAACGAAATGGACTCAACACCGCATATTAAATGCCTAAGAATGTACCTGACTAGTAAGTATCTTAAAACCTATGGATTGCTATGTCTCCGAAAGAGAATCAAGCATGTGTACAGGGGCATAAACGCAGCAGTGATAGGATTGGAGAGGTTCGGTGAGCAAATGAAGACCCTTTGAAGTCATATTGCATGGTACCCATTCCACGGGTTTCAACTACCCAGGTTTAAGGTATTCTTCCTTCAGGTAAAACATGCATGTGGAACCTAGAGTATGATCAACCATGTGATCGGGAGACGTGTTCAAATATGTCTCAGTTTTCGTACCCTGGTACTCGGGTGCAACATTCCAGACGCTTTACTAACACCCTCCCGACTTGGAGAGTCAGTCCCTTTAACCTCCTGTTTGGCCCAGTTTGCAATTTCTGCGGAAGATGAACAGGAATAGCGAGAACCAATGAGAGACTAGCTGGAGGTGTCTGGACGGGCAAATTTAACTCTCATTTCCCACCAGGAAGAGGAATTAACCAAAGGCTCAGCGTGCCGTGCCGGAACCAGATTAGGGCCTGAAGCCATCCTGCGGTGTTGCGGCCAGCTCAAAAGAAAGCGAGTTGAAGAAAGGAGCTCAGGGGCACTGTAATTCACAAACCTGCAGAGTTATAAATGACAGCTATCGTCCAAAAATATACTGAAGTAAGGCTGCCAAGAGGACTTGAAAGCGGGGCAGAATTGCAGGAAACCGATTTCAGGAGGTAGACTGGAATTGCTTTGAAAGCATAGGAAAAGAGGCAGAACGTCCACAATGATGCACTTGGCCAAAAAGGGCGTATGTGTTTTTTCCTGAATATATTCAGGAAAAAACGCATACGTCCTTTTTGGCCAACCAAGCAAGCTTGCAAAGGAAATCTGCACTACAATGAAGTCTCACTTCCCCCCGGTCAAAAGGGCCATCTGAAAAAAGTGTAAAATCCAGAAAGGCAGGACAGGCCATGGAGAACTGGGAGCCTTGTTATGCTGATGGGCGGGATGTAAATTGCCAACAGACACTCGGGAGAAGTGTATGGTGTTTCCTGAAACATCTAAAAAACAAAGCAACAGAGCCTAGGGCACTTCCACTTATGGTCCTATAGCTTAGGGAAATTAAAATCAAAAAGACACAGCCACCCCAAAGTTTGGGACGCCTCTGTTTACAAGAACCTCGTTTACAGTACAAGTTCAACATCGCAGAAAGTGAAAAATGGATAAAGAAGTTGTGGTATTTACTTACAAAGCAATATCACTCAGCAATGAAATCTATGTCATCAGGCCCTTAGCAGCACAATGAGTGGATTCAGGTATGATGATTCTAACTGAAATAAGTCACACAGAAAAAGAAACATCATAAGATATCAGTAATACACGGAATGTAAACTTGGCTACACAGGAACTGAATTACAGAACAGAACAGGGTCTCAAATTTAGAAAACCAACTTATGCTTGCTTAAGGGGAAAGGTGAGTTGGGGTGCTGCATAAAACCAGAGATTGAAATGAGCACAGATAAAGTTCCTTAAGCCAAATATGGAATAGACAAGAGCTACCTCTTGCTCAACGAAATGGACTCAACACCGCATATTAAATGCCTAAGAATGTACCTGACTAGTAAGTATCTTAAAACCTATGGATTGCTATGTCTCCGAAAGAGAATCAAGCATGTGTACAGGGGCATAAACGCAGCAGTGATAGGATTGGAGAGGTTCGGTGAGCAAATGAAGACCCTTTGAAGTCATATTGCATGGTACCCATTCCACGGGTTTCAACTACCCAGGTTTAAGGTATTCTTCCTTCAGCTAAAACATGCATGTGGAACCTAGAGTATGATCAACCATGTGATCGGGAGACGTGTTCAAATATGTCTCAGTTTTCGTACCCTGGTACTCGGGTGCAACATTCCAGACGCTTTACTAACACCCTCCCGACTTGGAGAGTCAGTCCCTTTAACCTCCTGTTTGGCCCAGTTTGCAATTTCTGCGGAAGATGAACAGGAATAGCGAGAACCAATGAGAGACTAGCTGGAGGTGTCTGGACGGGCAAATTTAACTCTCATTTCCCACCAGGAAGAGGAATTAACCAAAGGCTCAGCGTGCCGTGCCGGAACCAGATTAGGGCCTGAAGCCATCCTGCGGTGTTGCGGCCAGCTCAAAAGAAAGCGAGTTGAAGAAAGGAGCTCAGGGGCACTGTAATTCACAAACCTGCAGAGTTATAAATAACAGCTATCGTCCAAAATTATACTGAAGTAAGGCTGCCAAGAGGACTTGAAAGCGGGGCAGAATTGCAGGAAACCGATTTCAGGAGGCAGACTGGAATTGCATTGAAAGCATAGGAAAAGAGGCAGAACGTCCACAATGATGCACTTGGCCAAAAAGGGCGTATGCGTTTTTTCCTGAATATATTCAGGAAAAAACGCATACGCCCTTTTTGGCCAACCAAGCAAGCTTGCAAAGGAAATCTGCACTACAATGAAGTCTCACTTCCCCCCGGTCAAAAGGGCCATCTGAAAAACGTGTAAAATCCAGAAAGGCAGGACAGGCCATGGAGAACTGGGAGCCTTGTTATGCTGATGGGCGGGATGTAAATTGCCAACAGACACTCGGGAGAAGTGTATGGTGTTTCCTGAAACATCTAAAAAACAAAGCAACAGAGCCTAGGGCACTTCCACTTATGGTCCTATAGCTTAGGGAAATTAAAATCAAAAAGACACAGCCACCCCAAAGTTTGGGACGCCTCTGTTTACAAGAACCTCGTGTACAGTACAAGTTCAACATCGCAGAAAGTGAAAAATGGATAAAGAAGTTGTGGTATTTACTTACAAAGCAATATCACTCAGCAATGAAATCTATGTCATCAGGCCCTTAGCAGCACAATGAGTGGATTCAGGTATGATGATTCTAACTGAAATAAGTCACACAGAAAAAGAAACATCATAAGATATCAGTAATACACGGAATGTAAACTTGGCTACACAGGAACTGAATTACAGAACAGAACAGGGTCTCAAATTTAGAAAACCAACTTATGCTTGCTTAAGGGGAAAGGTGAGTTGGGGTGCTGCATAAAACCAGAGATTGAAATGAGCACAGATAAAGTTCCTTAAGCCAAATATGGAATAGACAAGAGCTACTCCTTGCTCAACGAAATGGACTCAACACCGCATATTAAATGCCTAAGAATGTACCTGACTAGTAAGTATCTTAAAACCTATGGATTGCTATGTCTCCGAAAGAGAATCAAGCATGTGTACAGGGGCATAAACGCAGCAGTGATAGGATTGGAGAGGTTCGGTGAGCAAATGAAGACCCTTTGAAGTCATATTGCATGGTACCCATTCCACGGGTTTCAACTACCCAGGTTTAAGGTATTCTTCCTTCAGGTAAAACATGCATGTGGAACCTAGAGTATGATCAACCATGTGATCGGGAGACGTGTTCAAATATGTCTCAGTTTTCGTACCCTGGTACTCGGGTGCAACATTCCAGACGCTTTACTAACACCCTCCCGACTTGGAGAGTCAGTCCCTTTAACCTCCTGTTTGGCCCAGTTTGCAATTTCTGCGGAAGATGAACAGGAATAGCGAGAACCAATGAGAGACTAGCTGGAGGTGTCTGGACGGGCAAATTTAACTCTCATTTCCCACCAGGAAGAGGAATTAACCAAAGGCTCAGCGTGCCGTGCCGGAACCAGATTAGGGCCTGAAGCCATCCTGCGGTGTTGCGGCCAGCTCAAAAGAAAGCGAGTTGAAGAAAGGAGCTCAGGGGCACTGTAATTCACAAACCTGCAGAGTTATAAATGACAGCTATCGTCCAAAAATATACTGAAGTAAGGCTGCCAAGAGGACTTGAAAGCGGGGCAGAATTGCAGGAAACCGATTTCAGGAGGTAGACTGGAATTGCTTTGAAAGCATAGGAAAAGAGGCAGAACGTCCACAATGATGCACTTGGCCAAAAAGGGCGTATGTGTTTTTTCCTGAATATATTCAGGAAAAAACGCATACGCCCTTTTTGGCCAACCAAGCAAGCTTGCAAAGGAAATCTGCACTACAATGAAGTCTCACTTCCCCCCGGTCAAAAGGGCCATCTGAAAAAAGTGTAAAATCCAGAAAGGCAGGACAGGCCATGGAGAACTGGGAGCCTTGTTATGCTGATGGGCGGGATGTAAATTGCCAACAGACACTCGGGAGAAGTGTATGGTGTTTCCTGAAACATCTAAAAAACAAAGCAACAGAGCCTAGGGCACTTCCACTTATGGTCCTATAGCTTAGGGAAATTAAAATCAAAAAGACACAGCCACCCCAAAGTTTGGGACGCCTCTGTTTACAAGAACCTCGTTTACAGTACAAGTTCAACATCGCAGAAAGTGAAAAATGGATAAAGAAGTTGTGGTATTTACTTACAAAGCAATATCACTCAGCAATGAAATCTATGTCATCAGGCCCTTAGCAGCACAATGAGTGGATTCAGGTATGATGATTCTAACTGAAATAAGTCACACAGAAAAAGAAACATCATAAGATATCAGTAATACACGGAATGTAAACTTGGCTACACAGGAACTGAATTACAGAACAGAACAGGGTCTCAAATTTAGAAAACCAACTTATGCTTGCTTAAGGGGAAAGGTGAGTTGGGGTGCTGCATAAAACCAGAGATTGAAATGAGCACAGATAAAGTTCCTTAAGCCAAATATGGAATAGACAAGAGCTACCTCTTGCTCAACGAAATGGACTCAACACCGCATATTAAATGCCTAAGAATGTACCTGACTAGTAAGTATCTTAAAACCTATGGATTGCTATGTCTCCGAAAGAGAATCAAGCATGTGTACAGGGGCATAAACGCAGCAGTGATAGGATTGGAGAGGTTCGGTGAGCAAATGAAGACCCTTTGAAGTCATATTGCATGGTACCCATTCCACGGGTTTCAACTACCCAGGTTTAAGGTATTCTTCCTTCAGCTAAAACATGCATGTGGAACCTAGAGTATGATCAACCATGTGATCGGGAGACGTGTTCAAATATGTCTCAGTTTTCGTACCCTGGTACTCGGGTGCAACATTCCAGACGCTTTACTAACACCCTCCCGACTTGGAGAGTCAGTCCCTTTAACCTCCTGTTTGGCCCAGTTTGCAATTTCTGCGGAAGATGAACAGGAATAGCGAGAACCAATGAGAGACTAGCTGGAGGTGTCTGGACGGGCAAATTTAACTCTCATTTCCCACCAGGAAGAGGAATTAACCAAAGGCTCAGCGTGCCGTGCCGGAACCAGATTAGGGCCTGAAGCCATCCTGCGGTGTTGCGGCCAGCTCAAAAGAAAGCGAGTTGAAGAAAGGAGCTCAGGGGCACTGTAATTCACAAACCTGCAGAGTTATAAATAACAGCTATCGTCCAAAATTATACTGAAGTAAGGCTGCCAAGAGGACTTGAAAGCGGGGCAGAATTGCAGGAAACCGATTTCAGGAGGCAGACTGGAATTGCATTGAAAGCATAGGAAAAGAGGCAGAACGTCCACAATGATGCACTTGGCCAAAAAGGGCGTATGCGTTTTTTCCTGAATATATTCAGGAAAAAACGCATACGCCCTTTTTGGCCAACCAAGCAAGCTTGCAAAGGAAATCTGCACTACAATGAAGTCTCACTTCCCCCCGGTCAAAAGGGCCATCTGAAAAACGTGTAAAATCCAGAAAGGCAGGACAGGCCATGGAGAACTGGGAGCCTTGTTATGCTGATGGGCGGGATGTAAATTGCCAACAGACACTCGGGAGAAGTGTATGGTGTTTCCTGAAACATCTAAAAAACAAAGCAACAGAGCCTAGGGCACTTCCACTTATGGTCCTATAGCTTAGGGAAATTAAAATCAAAAAGACACAGCCACCCCAAAGTTTGGGACGCCTCTGTTTACAAGAACCTCGTGTACAGTACAAGTTCAACATCGCAGAAAGTGAAAAATGGATAAAGAAGTTGTGGTATTTACTTACAAAGCAATATCACTCAGCAATGAAATCTATGTCATCAGGCCCTTAGCAGCACAATGAGTGGATTCAGGTATGATGATTCTAACTGAAATAAGTCACACAGAAAAAGAAACATCATAAGATATCAGTAATACACGGAATGTAAACTTGGCTACACAGGAACTGAATTACAGAACAGAACAGGGTCTCAAATTTAGAAAACCAACTTATGCTTGCTTAAGGGGAAAGGTGAGTTGGGGTGCTGCATAAAACCAGAGATTGAAATGAGCACAGATAAAGTTCCTTAAGCCAAATATGGAATAGACAAGAGCTACTCCTTGCTCAACGAAATGGACTCAACACCGCATATTAAATGCCTAAGAATGTACCTGACTAGTAAGTATCTTAAAACCTATGGATTGCTATGTCTCCGAAAGAGAATCAAGCATGTGTACAGGGGCATAAACGCAGCAGTGATAGGATTGGAGAGGTTCGGTGAGCAAATGAAGACCCTTTGAAGTCATATTGCATGGTACCCATTCCACGGGTTTCAACTACCCAGGTTTAAGGTATTCTTCCTTCAGGTAAAACATGCATGTGGAACCTAGAGTATGATCAACCATGTGATCGGGAGACGTGTTCAAATATGTCTCAGTTTTCGTACCCTGGTACTCGGGTGCAACATTCCAGACGCTTTACTAACACCCTCCCGACTTGGAGAGTCAGTCCCTTTAACCTCCTGTTTGGCCCAGTTTGCAATTTCTGCGGAAGATGAACAGGAATAGCGAGAACCAATGAGAGACTAGCTGGAGGTGTCTGGACGGGCAAATTTAACTCTCATTTCCCACCAGGAAGAGGAATTAACCAAAGGCTCAGCGTGCCGTGCCGGAACCAGATTAGGGCCTGAAGCCATCCTGCGGTGTTGCGGCCAGCTCAAAAGAAAGCGAGTTGAAGAAAGGAGCTCAGGGGCACTGTAATTCACAAACCTGCAGAGTTATAAATGACAGCTATCGTCCAAAAATATACTGAAGTAAGGCTGCCAAGAGGACTTGAAAGCGGGGCAGAATTGCAGGAAACCGATTTCAGGAGGTAGACTGGAATTGCTTTGAAAGCATAGGAAAAGAGGCAGAACGTCCACAATGATGCACTTGGCCAAAAAGGGCGTATGTGTTTTTTCCTGAATATATTCAGGAAAAAACGCATACGCCCTTTTTGGCCAACCAAGCAAGCTTGCAAAGGAAATCTGCACTACAATGAAGTCTCACTTCCCCCCGGTCAAAAGGGCCATCTGAAAAAAGTGTAAAATCCAGAAAGGCAGGACAGGCCATGGAGAACTGGGAGCCTTGTTATGCTGATGGGCGGGATGTAAATTGCCAACAGACACTCGGGAGAAGTGTATGGTGTTTCCTGAAACATCTAAAAAACAAAGCAACAGAGCCTAGGGCACTTCCACTTATGGTCCTATAGCTTAGGGAAATTAAAATCAAAAAGACACAGCCACCCCAAAGTTTGGGACGCCTCTGTTTACAAGAACCTCGTTTACAGTACAAGTTCAACATCGCAGAAAGTGAAAAATGGATAAAGAAGTTGTGGTATTTACTTACAAAGCAATATCACTCAGCAATGAAATCTATGTCATCAGGCCCTTAGCAGCACAATGAGTGGATTCAGGTATGATGATTCTAACTGAAATAAGTCACACAGAAAAAGAAACATCATAAGATATCAGTAATACACGGAATGTAAACTTGGCTACACAGGAACTGAATTACAGAACAGAACAGGGTCTCAAATTTAGAAAACCAACTTATGCTTTCTTAAGGGGAAAGGTGAGTTGGGGTGCTGCATAAAACCAGAGATTGAAATGAGCACAGATAAAGTTCCTTAAGCCAAATATGGAATAGACAAGAGCTACCTCTTGCTCAACGAAATGGACTCAACACCGCATATTAAATGCCTAAGAATGTACCTGACTAGTAAGTATCTTAAAACCTATGGATTGCTATGTCTCCGAAAGAGAATCAAGCATGTGTACAGGGGCATAAACGCAGCAGTGATAGGATTGGAGAGGTTCGGTGAGCAAATGAAGACCCTTTGAAGTCATATTGCATGGTACCCATTCCACGGGTTTCAACTACCCAGGTTTAAGGTATTCTTCCTTCAGCTAAAACATGCATGTGGAACCTAGAGTATGATCAACCATGTGATCGGGAGACGTGTTCAAATATGTCTCAGTTTTCGTACCCTGGTACTCGGGTGCAACATTCCAGACGCTTTACTAACACCCTCCCGACTTGGAGAGTCAGTCCCTTTAACCTCCTGTTTGGCCCAGTTTGCAATTTCTGCGGAAGATGAACAGGAATAGCGAGAACCAATGAGAGACTAGCTGGAGGTGTCTGGACGGGCAAATTTAACTCTCATTTCCCACCAGGAAGAGGAATTAACCAAAGGCTCAGCGTGCCGTGCCGGAACCAGATTAGGGCCTGAAGCCATCCTGCGGTGTTGCGGCCAGCTCAAAAGAAAGCGAGTTGAAGAAAGGAGCTCAGGGGCACTGTAATTCACAAACCTGCAGAGTTATAAATGACAGCTATCGTCCAAAATTATACTGAAGTAAGGCTGCCAAGAGGACTTGAAAGCGGGGCAGAATTGCAGGAAACCGATTTCAGGAGGCACACTGGAATTGCATTGAAAGCATAGGAAAAGAGGCAGAACGTCCACAATGATGCACTTGGCCAAAAAGGGCGTATGCGTTTTTTCCTGAATATATTCAGGAAAAAACGCATACGCCCTTTTTGGCCAACCAAGCAAGCTTGCAAAGGAAATCTGCACTACAATGAAGTCTCACTTCCCCCCGGTCAAAAGGGCCATCTGAAAAAAGTGTAAAATCCAGAAAGGCAGGACAGGCCATGGAGAACTGGGAGCCTTGTTATGCTGATGGGCGGGATGTAAATTGCCAACAGACACTCGGGAGAAGTGTATGGTGTTTCCTGAAACATCTAAAAAACAAAGCAACAGAGCCTAGGGCACTTCCACTTATGGTCCTATAGCTTAGGGAAATTAAAATCAAAAAGACACAGCCACCCCAAAGTTTGGGACGCCTCTGTTTACAAGAACCTCGTTTACAGTACAAGTTCAACATCGCAGAAAGTGAAAAATGGATAAAGAAGTTGTGGTATTTACTTACAAAGCAATATCACTCAGCAATGAAATCTATGTCATCAGGCCCTTAGCAGCACAATGAGTGGATTCAGGTATGATGATTCTAACTGAAATAAGTCACACAGAAAAAGAAACATCATAAGATATCAGTAATACACGGAATGTATACTTGGCTACACAGGAACTGAATTACAGAACAGAACAGGGTCTCAAATTTAGAAAACCAACTTATGCTTGCTTAAGGGGAAAGGTGAGTTGGGGTGCTGCATAAAACCAGAGATTGAAATGAGCACAGATAAAGTTCCTTAAGCCAAATATGGAATAGACAAGAGCTACTCCTTGCTCAACGAAATGGACTCAACATCGCATATTAAACGCCTAAGAATGTACCTGACTAGTAAGTATCTTAAAACCTATGGATTGCTATGTCTCCGAAAGAGAATCAAGCATGTGTACAGGGGCATAAACACAGCAGTGATAGGATTGGAGAGGTTCGGTGAGCAAATGAAGACCCTTTGAAGTCATATTGCATGGTACCCATTCCACGGGTTTCAACTACCCAGGTTTAAGGTATTCTTCCTTCAGCTAAAACATGCATGTGGAACCTAGAGTATGATCAACCATGTGATCGGGAGACGTGTTCAAATATGTCTCAGTTTTCGTACCCTGGTACTCGGGTGCAACATTCCAGACGCTTTACTAACACCCTCCCGACTTGGAGAGTCAGTCCCTTTAACCTCCTTTTTGGCCCAGTTTGCAATTTCTGCAGAAGATGAACAGGAATAGCGAGAACCAATGAGAGACTAGCTGGAGGTGTCTGGACGGGCAAATTTAACTCTCATTTCCCACCAGGAAGAGGAATTAACCAAAGGCTCAGCGTGCCGTGCCGGAACCAGATTAGGGCCTGAAGCCATCCTGCGGTGTTGCGGCCAGCTCAAAAGAAAGCGAGTTGAAGAAAGGAGCTCAGGGGCACTGTAATTCACAAACCTGCAGAGTTATAAATGACAGCTATCGTCCAAAAATATACTGAAGTAAGGCTGCCAAGAGGACTTGAAAGCGGGGCAGAATTGCAGGAAACCGATTTCAGGAGGCAGACTGGAATTGCATTGAAAGCATAGGAAAAGAGGCAGAACGTCCACAATGATGCACTTGGCCAAAAAGGGCGTATGCGTTTTTTCCTGAATATATTCAGGAAAAAACGCATACGCCCTTTTTGGCCAACCAAGCAAGCTTGCAAAGGAAATCTGCACTACAATGAAGTCTCACTTCCCCCCGGTCAAAAGGGCCATCTGAAAAACGTGTAAAATCCAGAAAGGCAGGACAGGCCATGGAGAACTGGGAGCCTTGTTATGCTGATGGGCGGGATGTAAATTGCCAACAGACACTCGGGAGAAGTGTATGGTGTTTCCTGAAACATCTAAAAAACAAAGCAACAGAGCCTAGGGCACTTCCACTTATGGTCCTATAGCTTAGGGAAATTAAAATCAAAAAGACACAGCCACCCCAAAGTTTGGGACGTCTCTGTTTACAAGAACCTCGTGTACAGTACAAGTTCAACATCGCAGAAAGTGAAAAATGGATAAAGAAGTTGTGGTATTTACTTACAAAGCAATATCACTCAGCAATGAAATCTATGTCATCAGGCCCTTAGCAGCACAATGAGTGGATTCAGGTATGATGATTCTAACTGAAATAAGTCACACAGAAAAAGAAACATCATAAGATATCAGTAATACACGGAATGTAAACTTGGCTACACAGGAACTGAATTACAGAACAGAACAGGGTCTCAAATTTAGAAAACCAACTTATGCTTGCTTAAGGGGAAAGGTGAGTTGGGGTGCTGCATAAAACCAGAGATTGAAATGAGCACAGATAAAGTTCCTTAAGCCAAATATGGAATAGACAAGAGCTACTCCTTGCTCAACGAAATGGACTCAACACCGCATATTAAATGCCTAAGAATGTACCTGACTAGTAAGTATCTTAAAACCTATGGATTGCTATGTCTCCGAAAGAGAATCAAGCATGTGTACAGGGGCATAAACGCAGCAGTGATAGGATTGGAGAGGTTCGGTGAGCAAATGAAGACCCTTTGAATTCATATTGCATGGTACCCATTCCACGGGTTTCAACTACCCAGGTTTAAGGTATTCTTCCTTCAGGTAAAACATGCATGTGGAACCTAGAGTATGATCAACCATGTGATCGGGAGACGTGTTCAAATATGTCTCAGTTTTCGTACCCTGGTACTCGGGTGCAACATTCCAGACGCTTTACTAACACCCTCCCGACTTGGAGAGTCAGTCCCTTTAACCTCCTGTTTGGCCCAGTTTGCAATTTCTGCGGAAGATGAACAGGAATAGCGAGAACCAATGAGAGACTAGCTGGAGGTGTCTGGACGGGCAAATTTAACTCTCATTTCCCACCAGGAAGAGGAATTAACCAAAGGCTCAGCGTGCCGTGCCGGAACCAGATTAGGGCCTGAAGCCATCCTGCGGTGTTGCGGCCAGCTCAAAAGAAAGCGAGTTGAAGAAAGGAGCTCAGGGGCACTGTAATTCACAAACCTGCAGAGTTATAAATGACAGCTATCGTCCAAAATTATACTGAAGTAAGGCTGCCAAGAGGACTTGAAAGCGGGGCAGAATTGCAGGAAACCGATTTCAGGAGGCACACTGGAATTGCATTGAAAGCATAGGAAAAGAGGAAGAACGTCCACAATGATGCACTTGGCCATAAAGGGCGTATGCGTTTTTTCCTGAATATATTCAGGAAAAAACGCATACGCCCTTTTTGGCCAACCAAGCAAGCTTGCAAAGGAAATCTGCACTACAATGAAGTCTCACTTCCCCCCGGTCAAAAGGGCCATCTGAAAAAAGTGTAAAATCCAGAAAGGCAGGACAGGCCATGGAGAACTGGGAGCCTTGTTATGCTGATGGGCGGGATGTAAATTGCCAACAGACACTCGGGAGAAGTGTATGGTGTTTCCTGAAACATCTAAAAAACAAAGCAACAGAGCCTAGGGCACTTCCACTTATGGTCCTATAGCTTAGGGAAATTAAAATCAAAAAGACACAGCCACCCCAAAGTTTGGGACGCCTCTGTTTACAAGAACCTCGTTTACAGTACAAGTTCAACATCGCAGAAAGTGAAAAATGGATAAAGAAGTTGTGGTATTTACTTACAAAGCAATATCACTCAGCAATGAAATCTATGTCATCAGGCCCTTAGCAGCACAATGAGTGGATTCAGGTATGATGATTCTAACTGAAATAAGTCACACAGAAAAAGAAACATCATAAGATATCAGTAATACACGGAATGTAAACTTGGCTACACAGGAACTGAATTACAGAACAGAACAGGGTCTCAAATTTAGAAAACCAACTTATGCTTGCTTAAGGGGAAAGGTGAGCTGGGGTGCTGCATAAAACCAGAGATTGAAATGAGCACAGATAAAGTTCCTTAAGCCAAATATGGAATAGACAAGAGCTACTCCTTGCTCAACGAAATGGACTCAACATCGCATATTAAACGCCTAAGAATGTACCTGACTAGTAAGTATCTTAAAACCTATGGATTGCTATGTCTCCGAAAGAGAATCAAGCATGTGTACAGGGGCATAAACGCAGCAGTGATAGGATTGGAGAGGTTCGGTGAGCAAATGAAGACCCTTTGAAGTCATATTGCATGGTACCCATTCCACGGGTTTCAACTACCCAGGTTTAAGGTATTCTTCCTTCAGCTAAAACATGCATGTGGAACCTAGAGTATGATCAACCATGTGATCGGGAGACGTGTTCAAATCTGTCTCAGTTTTCGTACCCTGGTACTCGGGTGCAACATTCCAGACGCTTTACTAACACCCTCCCGACTTGGAGAGTCAGTCCCTTTAACCTCCTGTTTGGCCCAGTTTGCAATTTCTGCGGAAGATGAACAGGAATAGCGAGAACCAATGAGAGACTAGCTGGAGGTGTCTGGACGGGCAAATTTAACTCTCATTTCCCACCAGGAAGAGGAATTAACCAAAGGCTCAGCGTGCCGTGCCGGAACCAGATTAGGGCCTGAAGCCATCCTGCGGTGTTGCGGCCAGCTCAAAAGAAAGCGAGTTGAAGAAAGGAGCTCAGGGGCACTGTAATTCACAAACCTGCAGAGTTATAAATGACAGCTATCGTCCAAAAATATACTGAAGTAAGGCTGCCAAGAGGACTTGAAAGCGGGGCAGAATTGCAGGAAACCGATTTCAGGAGGCAGACTGGAATTGCATTGAAAGCATAGGAAAAGAGGCAGAACGTCCACAATGATGCACTTGGCCAAAAAGGGCGTATGCGTTTTTTCCTGAATATATTCAGGAAAAAACGCATACGCCCTTTTTGGCCAACCAAGCAAGCTTGCAAAGGAAATCTGCACTACAATGAAGTCTCACTTCCCCCCGGTCAAAAGGGCCATCTGAAAAAAGTGTAAAATCCAGAAAGGCAGGACAGGCCATGGAGAACTGGGAGCCTTGTTATGCTGATGGGCGGGATGTAAATTGCCAACAGACACTCGGGAGAAGTGTATGGTGTTTCCTGAAACATCTAAAAAACAAAGCAACAGAGCCTAGGGCACTTCCACTTATGGTCCTATAGCTTAGGGAAATTAAAATCAAAAAGACACAGCCACCCCAAAGTTTGGGACGCCTCTGTTTACAAGAACCTCGTTTACAGTACAAGTTCAACATCGCAGAAAGTGAAAAATGGATAAAGAAGTTGTGGTATTTACTTACAAAGCAATATCACTCAGCAATGAAATCTATGTCATCAGGCCCTTAGCAGCACAATGAGTGGATTCAGGTATGATGATTCTAACTGAAATAAGTCACACAGAAAAAGAAACATCATAAGATATCAGTAATACACGGAATGTAAACTTGGCTACACAGGAACTGTATTACAGAACAGAACAGGGTCTCAAATTTAGAAAACCAACTTATGCTTGCTTAAGGGGAAAGGTGAGTTGGGGTGCTGCATAAAACCAGAGATTGAAATGAGCACAGATAAAGTTCCTTAAGCCAAATATGGAATAGACAAGAGCTACTCCTTGCTCAACGAAATGGACTCAACATCGCATATTAAACGCCTAAGAATGTACCTGACTAGTAAGTATCTTAAAACCTATGGATTGCTATGTCTCCGAAAGAGAATCAAGCATGTGTACAGGGGCATAAACACAGCAGTGATAGGATTGGAGAGGTTCGGTGAGCAAATGAAGACCCTTTGAAGTCATATTGCATGGTACCCATTCCACGGGTTTCAACTACCCAGGTTTAAGGTATTCTTCCTTCAGCTAAAACATGCATGTGGAACCTAGAGTATGATCAACCATGTGATCGGGAGACGTGTTCAAATATGTCTCAGTTTTCGTACCCTGGTACTCGGGTGCAACATTCCAGACGCTTTACTAACACCCTCCCGACTTGGAGAGTCAGTCCCTTTAACCTCCTTTTTGGCCCAGTTTGCAATTTCTGCAGAAGATGAACAGGAATAGCGAGAACCAATGAGAGACTAGCTGGAGGTGTCTGGACGGGCAAATTTAACTCTCATTTCCCACCAGGAAGAGGAATTAACCAAAGGCTCAGCGTGCCGTGCCGGAACCAGATTAGGGCCTGAAGCCATCCTGCGGTGTTGCGGCCAGCTCAAAAGAAAGCGAGTTGAAGAAAGGAGCTCAGGGGCACTGTAATTCACAAACCTGCAGAGTTATAAATGACAGCTATCGTCCAAAAATATACTGAAGTAAGGCTGCCAAGAGGACTTGAAAGCGGGGCAGAATTGCAGGAAACCGATTTCAGGAGGCAGACTGGAATTGCATTGAAAGCATAGGAAAAGAGGCAGAACGTCCACAATGATGCACTTGGCCAAAAAGGGCGTATGCGTTTTTTCCTGAATATATTCAGGAAAAAACGCATACGCCCTTTTTGGCCAACCAAGCAAGCTTGCAAAGGAAATCTGCACTACAATGAAGTCTCACTTCCCCCCGGTCAAAAGGGCCATCTGAAAAACGTGTAAAATCCAGAAAGGCAGGACAGGCCATGGAGAACTGGGAGCCTTGTTATGCTGATGGGCGGGATGTAAATTGCCAACAGACACTCGGGAGAAGTGTATGGTGTTTCCTGAAACATCTAAAAAACAAAGCAACAGAGCCTAGGGCACTTCCACTTATGGTCCTATAGCTTAGGGAAATTAAAATCAAAAAGACACAGCCACCCCAAAGTTTGGGACGTCTCTGTTTACAAGAACCTCGTGTACAGTACAAGTTCAACATCGCAGAAAGTGAAAAATGGATAAAGAAGTTGTGGTATTTACTTACAAAGCAATATCACTCAGCAATGAAATCTATGTCATCAGGCCCTTAGCAGCACAATGAGTGGATTCAGGTATGATGATTCTAACTGAAATAAGTCACACAGAAAAAGAAACATCATAAGATATCAGTAATACACGGAATGTAAACTTGGCTACACAGGAACTGAATTACAGAACAGAACAGGGTCTCAAATTTAGAAAACCAACTTATGCTTGCTTAAGGGGAAAGGTGAGTTGGGGTGCTGCATAAAACCAGAGATTGAAATGAGCACAGATAAAGTTCCTTAAGCCAAATATGGAATAGACAAGAGCTACTCCTTGCTCAACGAAATGGACTCAACACCGCATATTAAATGCCTAAGAATGTACCTGACTAGTAAGTATCTTAAAACCTATGGATTGCTATGTCTCCGAAAGAGAATCAAGCATGTGTACAGGGGCATAAACGCAGCAGTGATAGGATTGGAGAGGTTCGGTGAGCAAATGAAGACCCTTTGAAGTCATATTGCATGGTACCCATTCCACGGGTTTCAACTACCCAGGTTTAAGGTATTCTTCCTTCAGGTAAAACATGCATGTGGAACCTAGAGTATGATCAACCATGTGATCGGGAGACGTGTTCAAATATGTCTCAGTTTTCGTACCCTGGTACTCGGGTGCAACATTCCAGACGCTTTACTAACACCCTCCCGACTTGGAGAGTCAGTCCCTTTAACCTCCTGTTTGGCCCAGTTTGCAATTTCTGCGGAAGATGAACAGGAATAGCGAGAACCAATGAGAGACTAGCTGGAGGTGTCTGGACGGGCAAATTTAACTCTCATTTCCCACCAGGAAGAGGAATTAACCAAAGGCTCAGCGTGCCGTGCCGGAACCAGATTAGGGCCTGAAGCCATCCTGCGGTGCTGCGGCCAGCTCAAAAGAAAGCGAGTTGAAGAAAGGAGCTCAGGGGCACTGTAATTCACAAACCTGCAGAGTTATAAATGACAGCTATCGTCCAAAATTATACTGAAGTAAGGCTGCCAAGAGGACTTGAAAGCGGGGCAGAATTGCAGGAAACCGATTTCAGGAGGCACACTGGAATTGCATTGAAAGCATAGGAAAAGAGGCAGAACGTCCACAATGATGCACTTGGCCATAAAGGGCGTATGCGTTTTTTCCTGAATATATTCAGGAAAAAACGCATACGCCCTTTTTGGCCAACCAAGCAAGCTTGCAAAGGAAATCTGCACTACAATGAAGTCTCACTTCCCCCCGGTCAAAAGGGCCATCTGAAAAAAGTGTAAAATCCAGAAAGGCAGGACAGGCCATGGAGAACTGGGAGCCTTGTTATGCTGATGGGCGGGATGTAAATTGCCAACAGACACTCGGGAGAAGTGTATGGTGTTTCCTGAAACATCTAAAAAACAAAGCAACAGAGCCTAGGGCACTTCCACTTATGGTCCTATACCTTAGGGAAATTAAAATCAAAAAGACACAGCCACCCCAAAGTTTGGGACGCCTCTGTTTACAAGAACCTCGTTTACAGTACAAGTTCAACATCGCAGAAAGTGAAAAATGGATAAAGAAGTTGTGGTATTTACTTACAAAGCAATATCACTCAGCAATGAAATCTATGTCATCAGGCCCTTAGCAGCACAATGAGTGGATTCAGGTATGATGATTCTAACTGAAATAAGTCACACAGAAAAAGAAACATCATAAGATATCAGTAATACACGGAATGTAAACTTGGCTACACAGGAACTGAATTACAGAACAGAACAGGGTCTCAAATTTAGAAAACCAACTTATGCTTGCTTAAGGGGAAAGGTGAGTTGGGGTGCTGCATAAAACCAGAGATTGAAATGAGCACAGATAAAGTTCCTTAAGCCAAATATGGAATAGACAAGAGCTACTCCTTGCTCAACGAAATGGACTCAACACCGCATATTAAATGCCTAAGAATGTACCTGACTAGTAAGTATCTTAAAACCTATGGATTGCTATGTCTCCGAAAGAGAATCAAGCATGTGTACAGGGGCATAAACGCAGCAGTGATAGGATTGGAGAGGTTCGGTGAGCAAATGAAGACCCTTTGAAGTCATATTGCATGGTACCCATTCCACGGGTTTCAACTACCCAGGTTTAAGGTATTCTTCCTTCAGGTAAAACATGCATGTGGAACCTAGAGTATGATCAACCATGTGATCGGGAGACGTGTTCAAATATGTCTCAGTTTTCGTACCCTGGTACTCGGGTGCAACATTCCAGACGCTTTACTAACACCCTCCCGACTTGGAGAGTCAGTCCCTTTAACCTCCTGTTTGGCCCAGTTTGCAATTTCTGCGGAAGATGAACAGGAATAGCGAGAACCAATGAGAGACTAGCTGGAGGTGTCTGGACGGGCAAATTTAACTCTCATTTCCCACCAGGAAGAGGAATTAACCAAAGGCTCAGCGTGCCGTGCCGGAACCAGATTAGGGCCTGAAGCCATCCTGCGGTGCTGCGGCCAGCTCAAAAGAAAGCGAGTTGAAGAAAGGAGCTCAGGGGCACTGTAATTCACAAACCTGCAGAGTTATAAATGACAGCTATCGTCCAAAATTATACTGAAGTAAGGCTGCCAAGAGGACTTGAAAGCGGGGCAGAATTGCAGGAAACCGATTTCAGGAGGCACACTGGAATTGCATTGAAAGCATAGGAAAAGAGGCAGAACGTCCACAATGATGCACTTGGCCATAAAGGGCGTATGCGTTTTTTCCTGAATATATTCAGGAAAAAACGCATACGCCCTTTTTGGCCAACCAAGCAAGCTTGCAAAGGAAATCTGCACTACAATGAAGTCTCACTTCCCCCCGGTCAAAAGGGCCATCTGAAAAAAGTGTAAAATCCAGAAAGGCAGGACAGGCCATGGAGAACTGGGAGCCTTGTTATGCTGATGGGCGGGATGTAAATTGCCAACAGACACTCGGGAGAAGTGTATGGTGTTTCCTGAAACATCTAAAAAACAAAGCAACAGAGCCTAGGGCACTTCCACTTATGGTCCTATACCTTAGGGAAATTAAAATCAAAAAGACACAGCCACCCCAAAGTTTGGGACGCCTCTGTTTACAAGAACCTCGTTTACAGTACAAGTTCAACATCGCAGAAAGTGAAAAATGGATAAAGAAGTTGTGGTATTTACTTACAAAGCAATATCACTCAGCAATGAAATCTATGTCATCAGGCCCTTAGCAGCACAATGAGTGGATTCAGGTATGATGATTCTAACTGAAATAAGTCACACAGAAAAAGAAACATCATAAGATATCAGTAATACACGGAATGTAAACTTGGCTACACAGGAACTGAATTACAGAACAGAACAGGGTCTCAAATTTAGAAAACCAACTTATGCTTGCTTAAGGGGAAAGGTGAGCTGGGGTGCTGCATAAAACCAGAGATTGAAATGAGCACAGATAAAGTTCCTTAAGCCAAATATGGAATAGACAAGAGCTACTCCTTGCTCAACGAAATGGACTCAACATCGCATATTAAACGCCTAAGAATGTACCTGACTAGTAAGTATCTTAAAACCTATGGATTGCTATGTCTCCGAAAGAGAATCAAGCATGTGTACAGGGGCATAAACGCAGCAGTGATAGGATTGGAGAGGTTCGGTGAGCAAATGAAGACCCTTTGAAGTCATATTGCATGGTACCCATTCCACGGGTTTCAACTACCCAGGTTTAAGGTATTCTTCCTTCAGCTAAAACATGCATGTGGAACCTAGAGTATGATCAACCATGTGATCGGGAGACGTGTTCAAATCTGTCTCAGTTTTCGTACCCTGGTACTCGGGTGCAACATTCCAGACGCTTTACTAACACCCTCCCGACTTGGAGAGTCAGTCCCTTTAACCTCCTGTTTGGCCCAGTTTGCAATTTCTGCGGAAGATGAACAGGAATAGCGAGAACCAATGAGAGACTAGCTGGAGGTGTCTGGACGGGCAAATTTAACTCTCATTTCCCACCAGGAAGAGGAATTAACCAAAGGCTCAGCGTGCCGTGCCGGAACCAGATTAGGGCCTGAAGCCATCCTGCGGTGTTGCGGCCAGCTCAAAAGAAAGCGAGTTGAAGAAAGGAGCTCAGGGGCACTGTAATTCACAAACCTGCAGAGTTATAAATGACAGCTATCGTCCAAAAATATACTGAAGTAAGGCTGCCAAGAGGACTTGAAAGCGGGGCAGAATTGCAGGAAACCGATTTCAGGAGGCAGACTGGAATTGCATTGAAAGCATAGGAAAAGAGGCAGAACGTCCACAATGATGCACTTGGCCAAAAAGGGCGTATGCGTTTTTTCCTGAATATATTCAGGAAAAAACGCATACGCCCTTTTTGGCCAACCAAGCAAGCTTGCAAAGGAAATCTGCACTACAATGAAGTCTCACTTCCCCCCGGTCAAAAGGGCCATCTGAAAAAAGTGTAAAATCCAGAAAGGCAGGACAGGCCATGGAGAACTGGGAGCCTTGTTATGCTGATGGGCGGGATGTAAATTGCCAACAGACACTCGGGAGAAGTGTATGGTGTTTCCTGAAACATCTAAAAAACAAAGCAACAGAGCCTAGGGCACTTCCACTTATGGTCCTATAGCTTAGGGAAATTAAAATCAAAAAGACACAGCCACCCCAAAGTTTGGGACGCCTCTGTTTACAAGAACCTCATTTACAGTACAAGTTCAACATCGCAGAAAGTGAAAAATGGATAAAGAAGTTGTGGTATTTACTTACAAAGCAATATCACTCAGCAATGAAATCTATGTCATCAGGCCCTTAGCAGCACAATGAGTGGATTCAGGTATGATGATTCTAACTGAAATAAGTCACACAGAAAAAGAAACATCATAAGATATCAGTAATACACGGAATGTAAACTTGGCTACACAGGAACTGAATTACAGAACAGAACAGGGTCTCAAATTTAGAAAACCAACTTATGCTTGCTTAAGGGGAAAGGTGAGTTGGGGTGCTGCATAAAACCAGAGATTGAAATGAGCACAGATAAAGTTCCTTAAGCCAAATATGGAATAGACAAGAGCTACTCCTTGCTCAACGAAATGGACTCAACACCGCATATTAAATGCCTAAGAATGTACCTGACTAGTAAGTATCTTAAAACCTATGGATTGCTATGTCTCCGAAAGAGAATCAAGCATGTGTACAGGGGCATAAACGCAGCAGTGATAGGATTGGAGAGGTTCGGTGAGCAAATGAAGACCCTTTGAAGTCATATTGCATGGTACCCATTCCACGGGTTTCAACTACCCAGGTTTAAGGTATTCTTCCTTCAGGTAAAACATGCATGTGGAACCTAGAGTATGATCAACCATGTGATCGGGATACGTGTTCAAATATGTCTCAGTTTTCGTACCCTGGTACTCGGGTGCAACATTCCAGACGCTTTACTAACACCCTCCCGACTTGGAGAGTCAGTCCCTTTAACCTCCTGTTTGGCCCAGTTTGCAATTTCTGCGGAAGATGAACAGGAATAGCGAGAACCAATGAGAGACTAGCTGGAGGTGTCTGGACGGGCAAATTTAACTCTCATTTCCCACCAGGAAGAGGAATTAACCAAAGGCTCAGCGTGCCGTGCCGGAACCAGATTAGGGCCTGAAGCCATCCTGCGGTGTTGCGGCCAGCTCAAAAGAAAGCGAGTTGAAGAAAGGAGCTCAGGGGCACTGTAATTCACAAACCTGCAGAGTTATAAATGACAGCTATCCTCCAAAAATATACTGAAGTAAGGCTGCCAAGAGGACTTGAAAGCGGGGCAGAATTGCAGGAAACCGATTTCAGGAGGCAGACTGGAATTGCATTGAAAGCATAGGAAAAGAGGCAGAACGTCCACAATGATGCACTTGGCCAAAAAGGGCGTATGCGTTTTTTCCTGAATATATTCAGGAAAAAACGCATACGGCCTTTTTGGCCAACCAAGCAAGCTTGCAAAGGAAATCTGCACTACAATGAAGTCTCACTTCCCCCCGGTCAAAAGGGCCATCTGAAAAAAGTGTAAAATCCAGAAAGGCAGGACAGGCCATGGAGAACTGGGAGCCTTGTTATGCTGATGGGCGGGATGTAAATTGCCAACAGACACTCGGGAGAAGTGTATGGTGTTTCCTGAAACATCTAAAAAACAAAGCAACAGAGCCTAGGGCACTTCCACTTATGGTCCTATAGCTTAGGGAAATTAAAATCAAAAAGACACAGCCACCCCAAAGTTTGGGACGTCTCTGTTTACAAGAACCTCGTGTACAGTACAAGTTCAACATCGCAGAAAGTGAAAAATGGATAAAGAAGTTGTGGTATTTACTTACAAAGCAATATCACTCAGCAATGAAATCTATGTCATCAGGCCCTTAGCAGCACAATGAGTGGATTCAGGTATGATGATTCTAACTGAAATAAGTCACACAGAAAAAGAAACATCATAAGATATCAGTAATACACGGAATGTAAACTTGGCTACACAGGAACTGAATTACAGAACAGAACAGGGTCTCAAATTTAGAAAACCAACTTATGCTTGCTTAAGGGGAAAGGTGAGTTGGGGTGCTGCATAAAACCAGAGATTGAAATGAGCACAGATAAAGTTCCTTAAGCCAAATATGGAATAGACAAGAGCTACCTCTTGCTCAACGAAATGGACTCAACACCGCATATTAAATGCCTAAGAATGTACCTGACTAGTAAGTATCTTAAAACCTATGGATTGCTATGTCTCTGAAAGAGAATCAAGCATGTGTACAGGGGCATAAACGCAGCAGTGATAGGATTGGAGAGGTTCGGTGAGCAAATGAAGACCCTTTGAAGTCATATTGCATGGTACCCATTCCACGGGTTTCAACTACCCAGGTTTAAGGTATTCTTCCTTCAGCTAAAACATGCATGTGGAACCTAGAGTATGATCAACCATGTGATCGGGAGACGTGTTCAAATATGTCTCAGTTTTCGTACCCTGGTACTCGGGTGCAACATTCCAGACGCTTTACTAACACCCTCCCGACTTGGAGAGTCAGTCCCTTTAACCTCCTGTTTGGCCCAGTTTGCAATTTCTGCGGAAGATGAACAGGAATAGCGAGAACCAATGAGAGACTAGCTGGAGGTGTCTGGACGGGCAAATTTAACTCTCATTTCCCACCAGGAAGAGGAATTAACCAAAGGCTCAGCGTGCCGTGCCGGAACCAGATTAGGGCCTGAAGCCATCCTGCGGTGTTGCGGCCAGCTCAAAAGAAAGCGAGTTGAAGAAAGGAGCTCAGGGGCACTGTAATTCACAAACCTGCAGAGTTATAAATGACAGCTATCGTCCAAAATTATACTGAAGTAAGGCTGCCAAGAGGACTTGAAAGCGGGGCAGAATTGCAGGAAACCGATTTCAGGAGGCACACTGGAATTGCATTGAAAGCATAGGAAAAGAGGCAGAACGTCCACAATGATGCACTTGGCCAAAAAGGGCGTATGCGTTTTTTCCTGAATATATTCAGGAAAAAACGCATACGCCCTTTTTGGCCAACCAAGCAAGCTTGCAAAGGAAATCTGCACTACAATGAAGTCTCACTTCCCCCCGGTCAAAAGGGCCATCTGAAAAAAGTGTAAAATCCAGAAAGGCAGGACAGGCCATGGAGAACTGGGAGCCTTGTTATGCTGATGGGCGTGATGTAAATTGCCAACAGACACTCGGGAGAAGTGTATGGTGTTTCCTGAAACATCTAAAAAACAAAGCAACAGAGCCTAGGGCACTTCCACTTATGGTCCTATAGCTTAGGGAAATTAAAATCAAAAAGACACAGCCACCCCAAAGTTTGGGACGCCTCTGTTTACAAGAACCTCGTTTACAGTACAAGTTCAACATCGCAGAAAGTGAAAAATGGATAAAGAAGTTGTGGTATTTACTTACAAAGCAATATCACTCAGCAATGAAATCTATGTCATCAGGCCCTTAGCAGCACAATGAGTGGATTCAGGTATGATGATTCTAACTGAAATAAGTCACACAGAAAAAGAAACATCATAAGATATCAGTAATACACGGAATGTAAACTTGGCTACACAGGAACTGAATTACAGAACAGAACAGGGTCTCAAATTTAGAAAACCAACTTATGCTTGCTTAAGGGGAAAGGTGAGTTGGGGTGCTGCATAAAACCAGAGATTGAAATGAGCACAGATAAAGTTCCTTAAGCCAAATATGGAATAGACAAGAGCTACTCCTTGCTCAACGAAATGGACTCAACATCGCATATTAAACGCCTAAGAATGTACCTGACTAGTAAGTATCTTAAAACCTATGGATTGCTATGTCTCCGAAAGAGAATCAAGCATGTGTACAGGGGCATAAACACAGCAGTGATAGGATTGGAGAGGTTCGGTGAGCAAATGAAGACCCTTTGAAGTCATATTGCATGGTACCCATTCCACGGGTTTCAACTACCCAGGTTTAAGGTATTCTTCCTTCAGCTAAAACATGCATGTGGAACCTAGAGTATGATCAACCATGTGATCGGGAGACGTGTTCAAATATGTCTCAGTTTTCGTACCCTGGTACTCGGGTGCAACATTCCAGACGCTTTACTAACACCCTCCCGACTTGGAGAGTCAGTCCCTTTAACCTCCTTTTTGGCCCAGTTTGCAATTTCTGCAGAAGATGAACAGGAATAGCGAGAACCAATGAGAGACTAGCTGGAGGTGTCTGGACGGGCAAATTTAACTCTCATTTCCCACGAGGAAGAGGAATTAACCAAAGGCTCAGCGTGCCGTGCCGGAACCAGATTAGGGCCTGAAGCCATCCTGCGGTGTTGCGGCCAGCTCAAAAGAAAGCGAGTTGAAGAAAGGAGCTCAGGGGCACTGTAATTCACAAACCTGCAGAGTTATAAATGACAGCTATCATCCAAAAATATACTGAAGTAAGGCTGCCAAGAGGACTTGAAAGCGGGGCAGAATTGCAGGAAACCGATTTCAGGAGGCAGACTGGAATTGCATTGAAAGCATAGGAAAAGAGGCAGAACGTCCACAATGATGCACTTGGCCAAAAAGGGCGTATGCGTTTTTTCCTGAATATATTCAGGAAAAAACGCATACGCCCTTTTTGGCCAACCAAGCAAGCTTGCAAAGGAAATCTGCACTACAATGAAGTCTCACTTCCCCCCGGTCAAAAGGGCCATCTGAAAAACGTGTAAAATCCAGAAAGGCAGGACAGGCCATGGAGAACTGGGAGCCTTGTTATGCTGATGGGCGGGATGTAAATTGCCAACAGACACTCGGGAGAAGTGTATGGTGTTTCCTGAAACATCTAAAAAACAAAGCAACAGAGCCTAGGGCACTTCCACTTATGGTCCTATAGCTTAGGGAAATTAAAATCAAAAAGACACAGCCACCCCAAAGTTTGGGACGTCTCTGTTTACAAGAACCTCGTGTACAGTACAAGTTCAACATCGCAGAAAGTGAAAAATGGATAAAGAAGTTGTGGTATTTACTTACAAAGCAATATCACTCAGCAATGAAATCTATGTCATCAGGCCCTTAGCAGCACAATGAGTGGATTCAGGTATGATGATTCTAACTGAAATAAGTCACACAGAAAAAGAAACATCATAAGATATCAGTAATACACGGAATGTAAACTTGGCTACACAGGAACTGAATTACAGAACAGAACAGGGTCTCAAATTTAGAAAACCAACTTATGCTTGCTTAAGGGGAAAGGTGAGTTGGGGTGCTGCATAAAACCAGAGATTGAAATGAGCACAGATAAAGTTCCTTAAGCCAAATATGGAATAGACAAGAGCTACTCCTTGCTCAACGAAATGGACTCAACACCGCATATTAAATGCCTAAGAATGTACCTGACTAGTAAGTATCTTAAAACCTATGGATTGCTATGTCTCCGAAAGAGAATCAAGCATGTGTACAGGGGCATAAACGCAGCAGTGATAGGATTGGAGAGGTTCGGTGAGCAAATGAAGACCCTTTGAAGTCATATTGCATGGTACCCATTCCACGGGTTTCAACTACCCAGGTTTAAGGTATTCTTCCTTCAGGTAAAACATGCATGTGGAACCTAGAGTATGATCAACCATGTGATCGGGAGACGTGTTCAAATATGTCTCAGTTTTCGTACCCTGGTACTCGGGTGCAACATTCCAGACGCTTTACTAACACCCTCCCGACTTGGAGAGTCAGTCCCTTTAACCTCCTGTTTGGCCCAGTTTGCAATTTCTGCGGAAGATGAACAGGAATAGCGAGAACCAATGAGAGACTAGCTGGAGGTGTCTGGACGGGCAAATTTAACTCTCATTTCCCACCAGGAAGAGGAATTAACCAAAGGCTCAGCGTGCCGTGCCGGAACCAGATTAGGGCCTGAAGCCATCCTGCGGTGTTGCGGCCAGCTCAAAAGAAAGCGAGTTGAAGAAAGGAGCTCAGGGGCACTGTAATTCACAAACCTGCAGAGTTATAAATGACAGCTATCGTCCAAAAATATACTGAAGTAAGGCTGCCAAGAGGACTTGAAAGCGGGGCAGAATTGCAGGAAACCGATTTCAGGAGGTAGACTGGAATTGCATTGAAAGCATAGGAAAAGAGGCAGAACGTCCACAATGATGCACTTGGCCAAAAAGGGCGTATGTGTTTTTTCCTGAATATATTCAGGAAAAAACGCATACGCCCTTTTTGGCCAACCAAGCAAGCTTGCAAAGGAAATCTGCACTACAATGAAGTCTCACTTCCCCCCGGTCAAAAGGGCCATCTGAAAAAAGTGTAAAATCCAGAAAGGCAGGACAGGCCATGGAGAACTGGGAGCCTTGTTATGCTGATGGGCGGGATGTAAATTGCCAACAGACACTCGGGAGAAGTGTATGGTGTTTCCTGAAACATCTAAAAAACAAAGCAACAGAGCCTAGGGCACTTCCACTTATGGTCCTATAGCTTAGGGAAATTAAAATCAAAAAGACACAGCCACCCCAAAGTTTGGGACGCCTCTGTTTACAAGAACCTCGTTTACAGTACAAGTTCAACATCGCAGAAAGTGAAAAATGGATAAAGAAGTTGTGGTATTTACTTACAAAGCAATATCACTCAGCAATGAAATCTATGTCATCAGGCCCTTAGCAGCACAATGAGTGGATTCAGGTATGATGATTCTAACTGAAATAAGTCACACAGAAAAAGAAACATCATAAGATATCAGTAATACACGGAATGTAAACTTGGCTACACAGGAACTGAATTACAGAACAGAACAGGGTCTCAAATTTAGAAAACCAACTTATGCTTTCTTAAGGGGAAAGGTGAGTTGGGGTGCTGCATAAAACCAGAGATTGAAATGAGCACAGATAAAGTTCCTTAAGCCAAATATGGAATAGACAAGAGCTACCTCTTGCTCAACGAAATGGACTCAACACCGCATATTAAATGCCTAAGAATGTACCTGACTAGTAAGTATCTTAAAACCTATGGATTGCTATGTCTCCGAAAGAGAATCAAGCATGTGTACAGGGGCATAAACGCAGCAGTGATAGGATTGGAGAGGTTCGGTGAGCAAATGAAGACCCTTTGAAGTCATATTGCATGGTACCCATTCCACGGGTTTCAACTACCCAGGTTTAAGGTATTCTTCCTTCAGGTAAAACATGCATGTGGAACCTAGAGTATGATCAACCATGTGATCGGGAGACGTGTTCAAATATGTCTCAGTTTTCGTACCCTGGTACTCGGGTGCAACATTCCAGACGCTTTACTAACACCCTCCCGACTTGGAGAGTCAGTCCCTTTAACCTCCTGTTTGGCCCAGTTTGCAATTTCTGCGGAAGATGAACAGGAATAGCGAGAACCAATGAGAGACTAGCTGGAGGTGTCTGGACGGGCAAATTTAACTCTCATTTCCCACCAGGAAGAGGAATTAACCAAAGGCTCAGCGTGCCGTGCCGGAACCAGATTAGGGCCTGAAGCCATCCTGCGGTGCTGCGGCCAGCTCAAAAGAAAGCGAGTTGAAGAAAGGAGCTCAGGGGCACTGTAATTCACAAACCTGCAGAGTTATAAATGACAGCTATCGTCCAAAATTATACTGAAGTAAGGCTGCCAAGAGGACTTGAAAGCGGGGCAGAATTGCAGGAAACCGATTTCAGGAGGCACACTGGAATTGCATTGAAAGCATAGGAAAAGAGGCAGAACGTCCACAATGATGCACTTGGCCAAAAAGGGCGTATGCGTTTTTTCCTGAATATATTCAGGAAAAAACGCATACGCCCTTTTTGGCCAACCAAGCAAGCTTGCAAAGGAAATCTGCACTACAATGAAGTCTCACTTCCCCCCGGTCAAAAGGGCCATCTGAAAAAAGTGTAAAATCCAGAAAGGCAGGACAGGCCATGGAGAACTGGGAGCCTTGTTATGCTGATGGGCGGGATGTAAATTGCCAACAGACACTCGGGAGAAGTGTATGGTGTTTCCTGAAACATCTAAAAAACAAAGCAACAGAGCCTAGGGCACTTCCACTTATGGTCCTATAGCTTAGGGAAATTAAAATCAAAAAGACACAGCCACCCCAAAGTTTGGGACGCCTCTGTTTACAAGAACCTCATTTACAGTACAAGTTCAACATCGCAGAAAGTGAAAAATGGATAAAGAAGTTGTGGTATTTACTTACAAAGCAATATCACTCAGCAATGAAATCTATGTCATCAGGCCCTTAGCAGCACAATGAGTGGATTCAGGTATGATGATTCTAACTGAAATAAGTCACACAGAAAAAGAAACATCATAAGATATCAGTAATACACGGAATGTAAACTTGGCTACACAGGAACTGAATTACAGAACAGAACAGGGTCTCAAATTTAGAAAACCAACTTATGCTTGCTTAAGGGGAAAGGTGAGTTGGGGTGCTGCATAAAACCAGAGATTGAAATGAGCACAGATAAAGTTCCTTAAGCCAAATATGGAATAGACAAGAGCTACTCCTTGCTCAACGAAATGGACTCAACACCGCATATTAAATGCCTAAGAATGTACCTGACTAGTAAGTATCTTAAAACCTATGGATTGCTATGTCTCCGAAAGAGAATCAAGCATGTGTACAGGGGCATAAACGCAGCAGTGATAGGATTGGAGAGGTTCGGTGAGCAAATGAAGACCCTTTGAAGTCATATTGCATGGTACCCATTCCACGGGTTTCAACTACCCAGGTTTAAGGTATTCTTCCTTCAGGTAAAACATGCATGTGGAACCTAGAGTATGATCAACCATGTGATCGGGAGACGTGTTCAAATATGTCTCAGTTTTCGTACCCTGGTACTCGGGTGCAACATTCCAGACGCTTTACTAACACCCTCCCGACTTGGAGAGTCAGTCCCTTTAACCTCCTGTTTGGCCCAGTTTGCAATTTCTGCGGAAGATGAACAGGAATAGCGAGAACCAATGAGAGACTAGCTGGAGGTGTCTGGACGGGCAAATTTAACTCTCATTTCCCACCAGGAAGAGGAATTAACCAAAGGCTCAGCGTGCCGTGCCGGAACCAGATTAGGGCCTGAAGCCATCCTGCGGTGTTGCGGCCAGCTCAAAAGAAAGCGAGTTGAAGAAAGGAGCTCAGGGGCACTGTAATTCACAAACCTGCAGAGTTATAAATGACAGCTATCCTCCAAAAATATACTGAAGTAAGGCTGCCAAGAGGACTTGAAAGCGGGGCAGAATTGCAGGAAACCGATTTCAGGAGGCAGACTGGAATTGCATTGAAAGCATAGGAAAAGAGGCAGAACGTCCACAATGATGCACTTGGCCAAAAAGGGCGTATGCGTTTTTTCCTGAATATATTCAGGAAAAAACGCATACGCCCTTTTTGGCCAACCAAGCAAGCTTGCAAAGGAAATCTGCACTACAATGAAGTCTCACTTCCCCCCGGTCAAAAGGGCCATCTGAAAAAAGTGTAAAATCCAGAAAGGCAGGACAGGCCATGGAGAACTGGGAGCCTTGTTATGCTGATGGGCGGGATGTAAATTGCCAACAGACACTCGGGAGAAGTGTATGGTGTTTCCTGAAACATCTAAAAAACAAAGCAACAGAGCCTAGGGCACTTCCACTTATGGTCCTATAGCTTAGGGAAATTAAAATCAAAAAGACACAGCCACCCCAAAGTTTGGGACGTCTCTGTTTACAAGAACCTCGTGTACAGTACAAGTTCAACATCGCAGAAAGTGAAAAATGGATAAAGAAGTTGTGGTATTTACTTACAAAGCAATATCACTCAGCAATGAAATCTATGTCATCAGGCCCTTAGCAGCACAATGAGTGGATTCAGGTATGATGATTCTAACTGAAATAAGTCACACAGAAAAAGAAACATCATAAGATATCAGTAATACACGGAATGTAAACTTGGCTACACAGGAACTGAATTACAGAACAGAACAGGGTCTCAAATTTAGAAAACCAACTTATGCTTGCTTAAGGGTAAAGGTGAGTTGGGGTGCTGCATAAAACCAGAGATTGAAATGAGCACAGATAAAGTTCCTTAAGCCAAATATGGAATAGACAAGAGCTACTCCTTGCTCAACGAAATGGACTCAACACCGCATATTAAATGCCTAAGAATGTACCTGACTAGTAAGTATCTTAAAACCTATGGATTGCTATGTCTCCAAAAGAGAATCAAGCATGTGTACAGGGGCATAAACGCAGCAGTGATAGGATTGGAGAGGTTCGGTGAGCAAATGAAGACCCTTTGAAGTCATATTGCATGGTACCCATTCCACGGGTTTCAACTACCCAGGTTTAAGGTATTCTTCCTTCAGCTAAAACATGCATGTGGAACCTAGAGTATGATCAACCATGTGATCGGGAGACGTGTTCAAATATGTCTCAGTTTTCGTACCCTGGTACTCGGGTGCAACATTCCAGTCGCTTTACTAACACCCTCCCGACTTGGAGAGTCAGTCCCTTTAACCTCCTGTTTGGTCCAGTTTGCAATTTCTGCGGAAGATGAACAGGAATAGCGAGAACCAATGAGAGACTAGCTGGAGGTGTCTGGACGGGCAAATTTAACTCTCATTTCCCACCAGGAAGAGGAATTAACCAAAGGCTCAGCGTGCCGTGCCGGAACCAGATTAGGGCCTGAAGCCATCCTGCGGTGTTGCGGCCAGCTCAAAAGAAAGCGAGTTGAAGAAAGGAGCTCAGGGGCACTGTAATTCACAAACCTGCAGAGTTATAAATGACAGCTATCGTCCAAAAATATACTGAAGTAAGGCTGCCAAGAGGACTTGAAAGCGGGGCAGAATTGCAGGAAACCGATTTCAGGAGGTAGACTGGAATTGCATTGAAAGCATAGGAAAAGAGGCAGAACGTCCACAATGATGCACTTGGCCAAAAAGGGCGTATGTGTTTTTTCCTGAATATATTCAGGAAAAAACGCATACGCCCTTTTTGGCCAACCAAGCAAGCTTGCAAAGGAAATCTGCACTACAATGAAGTCTCACTTCCCCCCGGTCAAAAGGGCCATCTGAAAAAAGTGTAAAATCCAGAAAGGCAGGACAGGCCATGGAGAACTGGGAGCCTTGTTATTCTGATGGGCGGGATGTAAATTGCCAACAGACACTCGGGAGAACTGTATGGTGTTTCCTGAAACATCTAAAAAACAAAGCAACAGAGCCTAGGGCACTTCCACTTATGGTCCTATAGCTTAGGGAAATTAAAATCAAAAAGACACAGCCACCCCAAAGTTTGGGACGTCTCTGTTTACAAGAACCTCGTTTACAGTACAAGTTCAACATTGCAGAAAGTGAAAAATGGATAAAGAAGTTGTGGTATTTACTTACAAAGCAATATCACTCAGCAATGAAATCTATGACATCAGGCCCTTAGCAGCACAATGAGTGGATTCAGGTATGATGATTCTAACTGAAATAAGTCACACAGAAAAAGAAACATCATAAGATATCAGTAATACACGGAATGTAAACTTGGCTACACAGGAACTGAATTACAGAACAGAACAGGGTCTCAAATTTAGAAAACCAACTTATGCTTGCTTAAGGGGAAAGGTGAGTTGGGGTGCTGCATAAAACCAGAGATTGAAATGAGCACAGATAAAGTTCCTTAAGCCAAATATGGAATAGACAAGAGCTACTCCTTGCTCAACGAAATGGACTCAACATCGCATATTAAACGCCTAAGAATGTACCTGACTAGTAAGTATCTTAAAACCTATGGATTGCTATGTCTCCGAAAGAGAATCAAGCATGTGTACAGGGGCATAAACACAGCAGTGATAGGATTGGAGAGGTTCGGTGAGCAAATGAAGACCCTTTGAAGTCATATTGCATGGTACCCATTCCACGGGTTTCAACTACCCAGGTTTAAGGTATTCTTCCTTCAGCTAAAACATGCATGTGGAACCTAGAGTATGATCAACCATGTGATCGGGAGACGTGTTCAAATATGTCTCAGTTTTCGTACCCTGGTACTCGGGTGCAACATTCCAGACGCTTTACTAACACCCTCCCGACTTGGAGAGTCAGTCCCTTTAACCTCCTGTTTGGCCCAGTTTGCAATTTCTGCGGAAGATGAACAGGAATAGCGAGAACCAATGAGAGACTAGCTGGAGGTGTCTGGACGGGCAAATTTAACTCTCATTTCCCACCAGGAAGAGGAATTAACCAAAGGCTCAGCGTGCCGTGCCGGAACCAGATTAGGGCCTGAAGCCATCCTGCGGTGTTGCGGCCAGCTCAAAAGAAAGCGAGTTGAAGAAAGGAGCTCAGGGGCACTGTAATTCACAAACCTGCAGAGTTATAAATGACAGCTATCGTCCAAAAATATACTGAAGTAAGGCTGCCAAGAGGACTTGAAAGCGGGGCAGAATTGCAGGAAACCGATTTCAGGAGGCAGACTGGAATTGCATTGAAAGCATAGGAAAAGAGGCAGAACGTCCACAATGATGCACTTGGCCAAAAAGGGCGTATGCGTTTTTTCCTGAATATATTCAGGAAAAAACGCATACGCCCTTTTTGGCCAACCAAGCAAGCTTGCAAAGGAAATCTGCACTACAATGAAGTCTCACTTCCCCCCGGTCAAAAGGGCCATCTGAAAAAAGTGTAAAATCCAGAAAGGCAGGACAGGCCATGGAGAACTGGGAGCCTTGTTATGCTGATGGGCGGGATGTAAATTGCCAACAGACACTCGGGAGAAGTGTATGGTGTTTCCTGAAACATCTAAAAAACAAAGCAACAGAGCCTAGGGCACTTCCACTTATGGTCCTATAGCTTAGGGAAATTAAAATCAAAAAGACACAGCCACCCCAAAGTTTGGGACGCCTCTGTTTACAAGAACCTCGTTTACAGTACAAGTTCAACATCGCAGAAAGTGAAAAATGGATAAAGAAGTTGTGGTATTTACTTACAAAGCAATATCACTCAGCAATGAAATCTATGTCATCAGGCCCTTAGCAGCACAATGAGTGGATTCAGGTATGATGATTCTAACTGAAATAAGTCACACAGAAAAAGAAACATCATAAGATATCAGTAATACACGGAATGTAAACTTGGCTACACAGGAACTGAATTACAGAACAGAACAGGGTCTCAAATTTAGAAAACCAACTTATGCTTGCTTAAGGGTAAAGGTGAGTTGGGGTGCTGCATAAAACCAGAGATTGAAATGAGCACAGATAAAGTTCCTTAAGCCAAATATGGAATAGACAAGAGCTACTCCTTGCTCAACGAAATGGACTCAACACCGCATATTAAATGCCTAAGAATGTACCTGACTAGTAAGTATCTTAAAACCTATGGATTGCTATGTCTCCGAAAGAGAATCAAGCATGTGTACAGGGGCATAAACGCGGCAGTGATAGGATTGGAGAGGTTCGGTGAGCAAATGAAGACCCTTTGAAGTCATATTGCATGGTACCCATTCCACGGGTTTCAACTACCCAGGTTTAAGGTATTCTTCCTTCAGCTAAAACATGCATGTGGAACCTAGAGTATGATCAACCATGTGATCGGGAGACGTGTTCAAATATGTCTCAGTTTTCGTACCCTGGTACTCGGGTGCAACATTCCAGACGCTTTACTAACACCCTCCCGACTTGGAGAGTCAGTCCCTTTAACCTCCTGTTTGGCCCAGTTTGCAATTTCTGCGGAAGATGAACAGGAATAGCGAGAACCAATGAGAGACTAGCTGGAGGTGTCTGGACGGGCAAATTTAACTCTCATTTCCCACCAGGAAGAGGAATTAACCAAAGGCTCAGCGTGCCGTGCCGGAACCAGATTAGGGCCTGAAGCCATCCTGCGGTGTTGCGGCCAGCTCAAAAGAAAGCGAGTTGAAGAAAGGAGCTCAGGGGCACTGTAATTCACAAACCTGCAGAGTTATAAGTGACAGCTATCGTCCAAAAATATACTGAAGTAAGGTTGCCAAGAGGACTTGAAAGCGGGGCAGAATTGCAGGAAACCGATTTCAGGAGGTAGACTGGAATTGCATTGAAAGCATAGGAAAAGAGGCAGAACGTCCACAATGATGCACTTGGCCAAAAAGGGCGTATGCGTTTTTTCCTGAATATATTCAGGAAAAAACGCATACGCCCTTTTTGGCCAACCAAGCAAGCTTGCAAAGGAAATCTGCACTACAATGAAGTCTCACTTCCCCCCGGTCAAAAGGGCCATCTGAAAAAAGTGTAAAATCCACAAAGACAGGACAGGCCATGGAGAACTGGGAGCCTTGTTATGCTGATGGGCGGGATGTAAATTGCCAACAGACACTCGGGAGAAGTGTATGGTGTTTCCTGAAACATCTAAAAAACAAAGCAACAGAGCCTAGGGCACTTCCACTTATGGTCCTATAGCTTAGGGAAATTAAAATCAAAAAGACACAGCCACCCCAAAGTTTGGGACGCCTCTGTTTACAAGAACCTCGTGTACAGTACAAGTTCAACATCGCAGAAAGTGAAAAATGGATAAAGAAGTTGTGGTATTTACTTACAAAGCAATATCACTCAGCAATGAAATCTATGTCATCAGGCCCTTAGCAGCACAATGAGTGGATTCAGGTATGATGATTCTAACTGAAATAAGTCACACAGAAAAAGAAACATCATAAGATATCAGTAATACACGGAATGTAAACTTGGCTACACAGGAACTGTATTACAGAACAGAACAGGGTCTCAAATTTAGAAAACCAACTTATGCTTGCTTAAGGGGAAAGGTGAGTTGGGGTGCTGCATAAAACCAGAGATTGAAATGAACACAGATAAAGTTCCTTAAGCCAAATATGGAATAGACAAGAGCTACTCCTTGCTCAACGAAATGGACTCAACACCGCATATTAAATGCCTAAGAATGTACCTGACTAGTAAGTATCTTAAAA
This sequence comes from Pseudorca crassidens, assembly GCF_039906515.1. NCBI lineage: Eukaryota > Metazoa > Chordata > Mammalia > Artiodactyla > Delphinidae > Pseudorca > Pseudorca crassidens. The sequence goes on along the minus strand of NW_027136325.1, from coordinate 1,004,514 downwards.
CCTATGGATTGCTATGTCTCCGAAAGAGAATCAAGCATGTGTACAGGGGCATAAACGCAGCAGTGATAGGATTGGAGAGGTTCGGTGAGCAAATGAAGACCCTTTGAAGTCATATTGCATGGTACCCATTCCACGGGTTTCAACTACCCAGGTTTAAGGTATTCTTCCTTCAGCTAAAACATGCATGTGGAACCTAGAGTATGATCAACCATGTGATCGGGAGACGTGTTCAAATATGTCTCAGTTTTCGTACCCTGGTACTCGGGTGCAACATTCCAGACGCTTTACTAACACCCTCCCGACTTGGAGAGTCAGTCCCTTTAACCTCCTGTTTGGCCCAGTTTGCAATTTCTGCGGAAGATGAACAGGAATAGCGAGAACCAATGAGAGACTAGCTGGAGGTGTCTGGACGGGCAAATTTAACTCTCATTTCCCACCAGGAAGAGGAATTAACCAAAGGCTCAGCGTGCCCTGCCGGAACCAGATTAGGGCCTGAAGCCATCCTGCGGTGTTGCGGCCAGCTCAAAAGAAAGCGAGTTGAAGAAAGGAGCTCAGGGGCACTGTAATTCACAAACCTGCAGAGTTATAAATGACAGCTATCGTCCAAAAATATACTGAAGTAAGGCTGCCAAGAGGACTTGAAAGCGGGGCAGAATTGCAGGAAACCGATTTCAGGAGGTAGACTGGAATTGCATTGAAAGCATAGGAAAAGAGGCAGAACGTCCACAATGATGCACTTGGCCAAAAAGGGCGTATGCGTTTTTTCCTGAATATATTCAGGAAAAAACGCATACGCCCTTTTTGGCCAACCAAGCAAGCTTGCAAAGGAAATCTGCACTACAATGAAGTCTCACTTCCCCCCGGTCAAAAGGGCCATCTGAAAAAAGTGTAAAATCCACAAAGACAGGACAGGCCATGGAGAACTGGGAGCCTTGTTATGCTGATGGGCGGGATGTAAATTGCCAACAGACACTCGGGAGAAGTGTATGGTGTTTCCTGAAACATCTAAAAAACAAAGCAACAGAGCCTAGGGCACTTCCACTTATGGTCCTATAGCTTAGGGAAATTAAAATCAAAAAGACACAGCCACCCCAAAGTTTGGGACGCCTCTGTTTACAAGAACCTCGTGTACAGTACAAGTTCAACATCGCAGAAAGTGAAAAATGGATAAAGAAGTTGTGGTATTTACTTACAAAGCAATATCACTCAGCAATGAAATCTATGTCATCAGGCCCTTAGCAGCACAATGAGTGGATTCAGGTATGATGATTCTAACTGAAATAAGTCACACAGAAAAAGAAACATCATAAGATATCAGTAATACACGGAATGTAAACTTGGCTACACAGGAACTGAATTACAGAACAGAACAGGGTCTCAAATTTAGAAAACCAACTTATGCTTGCTTAAGGGGAAAGGTGAGTTGGGGTGCTGCATAAAACCAGAGATTGAAATGAGCACAGATAAAGTTCCTTAAACCAAATATGGAATAGACAAGAGCTACTCCTTGCTCAACGAAATGGACTCAACACCGCATATTAAATGCCTAAGAATGTACCTGACTAGTAAGTATCTTAAAACCTATGGATTGCTATGTCTCCGAAAGAGAATCAAGCATGTGTACAGGGGCATAAACGCAGCAGTGATAGGATTGGAGAAGTTCGGTGAGCAAATGAAGACCCTTTGAAGTCATATTGCATGGTACCCATTCCACGGGTTTCAACTACCAAGGTTTAAGGTATTCTTCCTTCAGCTAAAACATGCATGTTGAACCTAGAGTATGATCAACCATGTGATCGGGAGACGTGTTCAAATATGTCTCAGTTTTCGTACCCTGGTACTCGGGTGCAACATTCCAGACGCTTTACTAACACCCTCCCGACTTGGAGAGTCAGTCCCTTTAACCTCCTGTTTGGCCCAGTTTGCAATTTCTGCGGAAGATGAACAGGAATAGCGAGAACCAATGAGAGACTAGCTGGAGGTGTCTGGACGGGCAAATTTAACTCTCATTTCCCACCAGGAAGAGGAATTAACCAAAGGCTCAGCGTGCCGTGCCGGAACCAGATTAGGGCCTGAAGCCATCCTGCGGTGTTGCGGCCAGCTCAAAAGAAAGCGAGTTGAAGAAAGGAGCTCAGGGGCACTGTAATTCACAAACCTGCAGAGTTATAAATGACAGCTATCGTCCAAAAATATACTGAAGTAAGGCTGCCAAGAGGACTTGAAAGCGGGGCAGAATTGCAGAAAACCGATTTCAGGAGGCAGACTGGAATTGCATTGAAAGCATAGGAAAAGAGGCAGAACGTCCACAATGATGCACTTGGCCAAAAAGGGCGTATGCGTTTTTTCCTGAATATATTCAGGAAAAAACGCATACGCCCTTTTTGGCCAACCAAGCAAGCATGCAAAGGAAATCTGCACTACAATGAAGTCTCACTTCCCCCCCGGTCAAAAGGGCCATCTGAAAAAAGTGTAAAATCCAGAAAGGCAGGACAGGCCATGGAGAACTGGGAGCCTTGTTATGCTGATGGGCGGGATGTAAATTGCCAACAGACACTCGGGAGAAGTGTATGGTGTTTCCTGAAACATCTAAAAAACAAAGCAACAGAGCCTAGGGCACTTCCACTTATGGTCCTATAGCTTAGGGAAATTAAAATCAAAAAGACACAGCCACCCCAAAGTTTGGGACGTCTCTGTTTACAAGAACCTCGTGTACAGTACAAGTTCAACATCGCAGAAAGTGAAAAATGGATAAAGAAGTTGTGGTATTTACTTACAAAGCAATATCACTCAGCAATGAAATCTATGTCATCAGGCCCTTAGCAGCACAATGAGTGGATTCAGGTATGATGATTCTAACTGAAATAAGTCACACAGAAAAAGAAACATCATAAGATATCAGTAATACACGGAATGTAAACTTGGCTACACAGGAACTGAATTACAGAACAGAACAGGGTCTCAAATTTAGAAAACCAACTTATGCTTGCTTAAGGGGAAAGGTGAGTTGGGGTGCTGCATAAAACCAGAGATTGAAATGAGCACAGATAAAGTTCCTTAAGCCAAATATGGAATAGACAAGAGCTACTCCTTGCTCAACGAAATGGACTCAACACCGCATATTAAATGCCTAAGAATGTACCTGACTAGTAAGTATCTTAAAACCTATGGATTGCTATGTCTCCGAAAGAGAATCAAGCATGTGTACAGGGGCATAAACGCAGCAGTGATAGGATTGGAGAGGTTCGGTGAGCAAATGAAGACCCTTTGAAGTCATATTGCATGGTACCCATTCCACGGGTTTCAACTACCCAGGTTTAAGGTATTCTTCCTTCAGCTAAAACATGCATGTGGAACCTAGAGTATGATCAACCATGTGATCGGGAGACGTGTTCAAATATGTCTCAGTTTTCGTACCCTGGTACTCGGGTGCAACATTCCAGACGCTTTACTAACACCCTCCCGACTTGGAGAGTCAGTCCCTTTAACCTCCTGTTTGGCCCAGTTTGCAATTTCTGCGGAAGATGAACAGGAATAGCGAGAACCAATGAGAGACTAGCTGGAGGTGTCTGGACGGGCAAATTTAACTCTCATTTCCCACCAGGAAGAGGAATTAACCAAAGGCTCAGCGTGCCGTGCCGGAACCAGATTAGGGCCTGAAGCCATCCTGCAGTGTTGCGGCCAGCTCAAAAGAAAGCGAGTTGAAGAAAGGAGTTCAGGGGCACTGTAATTCACAAACCTGCAGAGTTATAAATGACAGCTATCGTCCAAAAATATACTGAAGTAAGGCTGCCAAGAGGACTTGAAAGCGGGGCAGAATTGCAGGAAACCGATTTCAGGAGGTAGACTGGAATTGCATTGAAAGCATAGGAAAAGAGGCAGAACGTCCACAATGATGCACTTGGCCAAAAAGGGCGTATGCGTTTTTTCCTGAATATATTCAGGAAAAAACGCATACGCCCTTTTTGGCCAACCAAGCAAGCTTGCAAAGGAAATCTGCACTACAATGAAGTCTCACTTCCCCCCGGTCAAAAGGGCCATCTGAAAAAAGTGTAAAATCCACAAAGACAGGACAGGCCATGGAGAACTGGGAGCCTTGTTATGCTGATGGGCGGGATGTAAATTGCCAACAGACACTCGGGAGAAGTGTATGGTGTTTCCTGAAACATCTAAAAAACAAAGCAACAGAGCCTAGGGCACTTCCACTTATGGTCCTATAGCTTAGGGAAATTAAAATCAAAAAGACACAGCCACCCCAAAGTTTGGGACGCCTCTGTTTACAAGAACCTCGTTTACAGTACAAGTTCAACATCGCAGAAAGTGAAAAATGGATAAAGAAGTTGTGGTATTTACTTACAAAGCAATATCACTCAGCAATGAAATCTATGTCATCAGGCCCTTAGCAGCACAATGAGTGGATTCAGGTATGATGATTCTAACTGAAATAAGTCACACAGAAAATGAAACATCATAAGATATCAGTAATACACGGAATGTAAACTTGGCTACACAGGAACTGTATTACAGAACAGAACAGGGTCTCAAATTTAGAAAACCAACTTATGCTTGCTTAAGGGGAAAGGTGAGTTGGGGTGCTGCATAAAACCAGAGATTGAAATGAACACAGATAAAGTTCCTTAAGCCAAATATGGAATAGACAAGAGCTACTCCTTGCTCAACGAAATGGACTCAACACCGCATATTAAATGCCTAAGAATGTACCTGACTAGTAAGTATCTTAAAACCTATGGATTGCTATGTCTCCGAAAGAGAATCAAGCATGTGTACAGGGGCATAAACGCAGCAGTGATAGGATTGGAGAGGTTCGGTGAGCAAATGAAGACCCTTTGAAGTCATATTGCATGGTACCCATTCCACGGGTTTCAACTACCCAGGTTTAAGGTATTCTTCCTTCAGCTAAAACATGCATGTGGAACCTAGAGTATGATCAACCATGTGATCGGGAGACGTGTTCAAATATGTCTCAGTTTTCGTACCCTGGTACTCGGGTGCAACATTCCAGTCGCTTTACTAACACCCTCCCGACTTGGAGAGTCAGTCCCTTTAACCTCCTGTTTGGCCCAGTTTGCAATTTCTGCGGAAGATGAACAGGAATAGCGAGAACCAATGAGAGACTAGCTGGAGGTGTCTGGACGGGCAAATTTAACTCTCATTTCCCACCAGGAAGAGGAATTAACCAAAGGCTCAGCGTGCCGTGCCGGAACCAGATTAGGGCCTGAAGCCATCCTGCGGTGTTGCGGCCAGCTCAAAAGAAAGCGAGTTGAAGAAAGGAGCTCAGGGGCACTGTAATTCACAAACCTGCAGAGTTATAAATGACAGCTATCGTCCAAAAATATACTGAAGTAAGGCTGCCAAGAGGACTTGAAAGCGGGGCAGAATTGCAGGAAACCGATTTCAGGAGGCAGACTGGAATTGCATTGAAAGCATAGGAAAAGAGGCAGAACGTCCACAATGATGCACTTGGCCAAAAAGGGCGTATGCGTTTTTTCCTGAATATATTCAGGAAAAAACGCATACGCCCTTTTTGGCCAACCAAGCAAGCTTGCAAAGGAAATCTGCACTACAATGAAGTCTCACTTCCCCCCGGTCAAAAGGGCCATCTGAAAAAAGTGTAAAATCCAGAAAGGCAGGACAGGCCATGGAGAACTGGGAGCCTTGTTATGCTGATGGGCGGGATGTAAATTGCCAACAGACACTCGGGAGAAGTGTATGGTGTTTCCTGAAACATCTAAAAAACAAAGCAACAGAGCCTAGGGCACTTCCACTTATGGTCCTATAGCTTAGGGAAATTAAAATCAAAAAGACACAGCCACCCCAAAGTTTGGGACGCCTCTGTTTACAAGAACCTCGTGTACAGTACAAGTTCAACATCGCAGAAAGTGAAAAATGGATAAAGAAGTTGTGGTATTTACTTACAAAGCAATATCACTCAGCAATGAAATCTATGTCATCAGGCCCTTAGCAGCACAATGAGTGGATTCAGGTATGATGATTCTAACTGAAATAAGTCACACAGAAAAAGAAACATCATAAGATATCAGTAATACACGGAATGTAAACTTGGCTACACAGGAACTGAATTACAGAACAGAACAGGGTCTCAAATTTAGAAAACCAACTTATGCTTGCTTAAGGGGAAAGGTGAGTTGGGGTGCTGCATAAAACCAGAGATTGAAATGAGCACAGATAAAGTTCCTTAAGCCAAATATGGAATAGACAAGAGCTACTCCTTGCTCAACGAAATGGACTCAACACCGCATATTAAATGCCTAAGAATGTACCTGACTAGTAAGTATCTTAAAACCTATGGATTGCTATGTCTCCGAAAGAGAATCAAGCATGTGTACAGGGGCATAAACGCAGCAGTGATAGGATTGGAGAGGTTCGGTGAGCAAATGAAGACCCTTTGAAGTCATATTGCATGGTACCCATTCCACGGGTTTCAACTACCCAGGTTTAAGGTATTCTTCCTTCAGCTAAAACATGCATGTGGAACCTAAAGTATGATCAACCATGTGATCGGGAGACGTGTTCAAATATGTCTCAGTTTTCGTACCCTGGTACTCGGGTGCAACATTCCAGACGCTTTACTAACACCCTCCCGACTTGGAGAGTCAGTCCCTTTAACCTCCTGTTTGGCCCAGTTTGCAATTTCTGCGGAAGATGAACAGGAATAGCGAGAACCAATGAGAGACTAGCTGGAGGTGTCTGGACGGGCAAATTTAACTCTCATTTCCCACCAGGAAGAGGAATTAACCAAAGGCTCAGCGTGCCGTGCCGGAACCAGATTAGGGCCTGAAGCCATCCTGCGGTGTTGCGGCCAGCTCAAAAGAAAGCGAGTTGAAGAAAGGAGCTCAGGGGCACTGTAATTCACAAACCTGCAGAGTTATAAATGACAGCTATCGTCCAAAAATATACTGAAGTAAGGCTGCCAAGAGGACTTGAAAGCGGGGCAGAATTGCAGAAAACCGATTTCAGGAGGCAGACTGGAATTGCATTGAAAGCATAGGAAAAGAGGCAGAACGTCCACAATGATGCACTTGGCCAAAAAGGGCGTATGCATTTTTTCCTGAATATATTGAGGAAAAAACGCATACGCCCTTTTTGGCCAACCAAGCAAGCATGCAAAGGAAATCTGCACTACAATGAAGTCTCACTTCCCCCCCGGTCAAAAGGGCCATCTGAAAAAAGTGTAAAATCCAGAAAGGCAGGACAGGCCATGGAGAACTGGGAGCCTTGTTATGCTGATGGGCGGGATGTAAATTGCCAACAGACACTCGGGAGAAGTGTATGGTGTTTCCTGAAACATCTAAAAAACAAAGCAACAGAGCCTAGGGCACTTCCACTTATGGTCCTATAGCTTAGGGAAATTAAAATCAAAAAGACACAGCCACCCCAAAGTTTGGGACGTCTCTGTTTACAAGAACCTCGTGTACAGTACAAGTTCAACATCGCAGAAAGTGAAAAATGGATAAAGAAGTTGTGGTATTTACTTACAAAGCAATATCACTCAGCAATGAAATCTATGTCATCAGGCCCTTAGCAGCACAATGAGTGGATTCAGGTATGATGATTCTAACTGAAATAAGTCACACAGAAAAAGAAACATCATAAGATATCAGTAATACACGGAATGTAAACTTGGCTACACAGGAACTGAATTACAGAACAGAACAGGGTCTCAAATTTAGAAAACCAACTTATGCTTGCTTAAGGGGAAAGGTGAGTTGGGGTGCTGCATAAAACCAGAGATTGAAATGAGCACAGATAAAGTTCCTTAAGCCAAATATGGAATAGACAAGAGCTACTCCTTGCTCAACGAAATGGACTCAACACCGCATATTAAATGCCTAAGAATGTACCTGACTAGTAAGTATCTTAAAACCTATGGATTGCTATGTCTCCGAAAGAGAATCAAGCATGTGTACAGGGGCATAAACGCAGCAGTGATAGGATTGGAGAGGTTCGGTGAGCAAATGAAGACCCTTTGAAGTCATATTGCATGGTACCCATTCCACGGGTTTCAACTACCCAGGTTTAAGGTATTCTTCCTTCAGCTAAAACATGCATGTGGAACCTAGAGTATGATCAACCATGTGATCGGGAGACGTGTTCAAATATGTCTCAGTTTTCGTACCCTGGTACTCGGGTGCAACATTCCAGACGCTTTACTAACACCCTCCCGACTTGGAGAGTCAGTCCCTTTAACCTCCTGTTTGGCCCAGTTTGCAATTTCTGCGGAAGATGAACAGGAATAGCGAGAACCAATGAGAGACTAGCTGGAGGTGTCTGGACGGGCAAATTTAACTCTCATTTCCCACCAGGAAGAGGAATTAACCAAAGGCTCAGCGTGCCGTGCCGGAACCAGATTAGGGCCTGAAGCCATCCTGCAGTGTTGCGGCCAGCTCAAAAGAAAGCGAGTTGAAGAAAGGAGTTCAGGGGCACTGTAATTCACAAACCTGCAGAGTTATAAATGACAGCTATCGTCCAAAAATATACTGAAGTAAGGCTGCCAAGAGGACTTGAAAGCGGGGCAGAATTGCAGGAAACCGATTTCAGGAGGTAGACTGGAATTGCATTGAAAGCATAGGAAAAGAGGCAGAACGTCCACAATGATGCACTTGGCCAAAAAGGGCGTATGCGTTTTTTCCTGAATATATTCAGGAAAAAACGCATACGCCCTTTTTGGCCAACCAAGCAAGCTTGCAAAGGAAATCTGCACTACAATGAAGTCTCACTTCCCCCCGGTCAAAAGGGCCATCTGAAAAAAGTGTAAAATCCACAAAGACAGGACAGGCCATGGAGAACTGGGAGCCTTGTTATGCTGATGGGCGGGATGTAAATTGCCAACAGACACTCGGGAGAAGTGTATGGTGTTTCCTGAAACATCTAAAAAACAAAGCAACAGAGCCTAGGGCACTTCCACTTATGGTCCTATAGCTTAGGGAAATTAAAATCAAAAAGACACAGCCACCCCAAAGTTTGGGACGCCTCTGTTTACAAGAACCTCGTTTACAGTACAAGTTCAACATCGCAGAAAGTGAAAAATGGATAAAGAAGTTGTGGTATTTACTTACAAAGCAATATCACTCAGCAATGAAATCTATGTCATCAGGCCCTTAGCAGCACAATGAGTGGATTCAGGTATGATGATTCTAACTGAAATAAGTCACACAGAAAATGAAACATCATAAGATATCAGTAATACACGGAATGTAAACTTGGCTACACAGGAACTGTATTACAGAACAGAACAGGGTCTCAAATTTAGAAAACCAACTTATGCTTGCTTAAGGGGAAAGGTGAGTTGGGGTGCTGCATAAAACCAGAGATTGAAATGAACACAGATAAAGTTCCTTAAGCCAAATATGGAATAGACAAGAGCTACTCCTTGCTCAACGAAATGGACTCAACACCGCATATTAAATGCCTAAGAATGTACCTGACTAGTAAGTATCTTAAAACCTATGGATTGCTATGTCTCCGAAAGAGAATCAAGCATGTGTACAGGGGCATAAACGCAGCAGTGATAGGATTGGAGAGGTTCGGTGAGCAAATGAAGACCCTTTGAAGTCATATTGCATGGTACCCATTCCACGGGTTTCAACTACCCAGGTTTAAGGTATTCTTCCTTCAGCTAAAACATGCATGTGGAACCTAGAGTATGATCAACCATGTGATCGGGAGACGTGTTCAAATATGTCTCAGTTTTCGTACCCTGGTACTCGGGTGCAACATTCCAGTCGCTTTACTAACACCCTCCCGACTTGGAGAGTCAGTCCCTTTAACCTCCTGTTTGGCCCAGTTTGCAATTTCTGCGGAAGATGAACAGGAATAGCGAGAACCAATGAGAGACTAGCTGGAGGTGTCTGGACGGGCAAATTTAACTCTCATTTCCCACCAGGAAGAGGAATTAACCAAAGGCTCAGCGTGCCGTGCCGGAACCAGATTAGGGCCTGAAGCCATCCTGCGGTGTTGCGGCCAGCTCAAAAGAAAGCGAGTTGAAGAAAGGAGCTCAGGGGCACTGTAATTCACAAACCTGCAGAGTTATAAATGACAGCTATCGTCCAAAAATATACTGAAGTAAGGCTGCCAAGAGGACTTGAAAGCGGGGCAGAATTGCAGGAAACCGATTTCAGGAGGCAGACTGGAATTGCATTGAAAGCATAGGAAAAGAGGCAGAACGTCCACAATGATGCACTTGGCCAAAAAGGGCGTATGCGTTTTTTCCTGAATATATTCAGGAAAAAACGCATACGCCCTTTTTGGCCAACCAAGCAAGCTTGCAAAGGAAATCTGCACTACAATGAAGTCTCACTTCCCCCCGGTCAAAAGGGCCATCTGAAAAAAGTGTAAAATCCAGAAAGGCAGGACAGGCCATGGAGAACTGGGAGCCTTGTTATGCTGATGGGCGGGATGTAAATTGCCAACAGACACTCGGGAGAAGTGTATGGTGTTTCCTGAAACATCTAAAAAACAAAGCAACAGAGCCTAGGGCACTTCCACTTATGGTCCTATAGCTTAGGGAAATTAAAATCAAAAAGACACAGCCACCCCAAAGTTTGGGACGCCTCTGTTTACAAGAACCTCGTTTACAGTACAAGTTCAACATCGCAGAAAGTGAAAAATGGATAAAGAAGTTGTGGTATTTACTTACAAAGCAATATCACTCAGCAATGAAATCTATGTCATCAGGCCCTTAGCAGCACAATGAGTGGATTCAGGTATGATGATTCTAACTGAAATAAGTCACACAGAAAAAGAAACATCATAAGATATCAGTAATACACGGAATGTAAACTTGGCTACACAGGAACTGTATTACAGAACAGAACAGGGTCTCAAATTTAGAAAACCAACTTATGCTTGCTTAAGGGGAAAGGTGAGTTGGGGTGCTGCATAAAACCAGAGATTGAAATGAACACAGATAAAGTTCCTTAAGCCAAATATGGAATAGACAAGAGCTACTCCTTGCTCAACGAAATGGACTCAACACCGCATATTAAATGCCTAAGAATGTACCTGACTAGTAAGTATCTTAAAACCTATGGATTGCTATGTCTCCGAAAGAGAATCAAGCATGTGTACAGGGGCATAAACGCAGCAGTGATAGGATTGGAGAGGTTCGGTGAGCAAATGAAGACCCTTTGAAGTCATATTGCATGGTACCCATTCCACGGGTTTCAACTACCCAGGTTTAAGGTATTCTTCCTTCAGCTAAAACATGCATGTGGAACCTAGAGTATGATCAACCATGTGATCGGGAGACGTGTTCAAATATGTCTCAGTTTTCGTACCCTGGTACTCGGGTGCAACATTCCAGACGCTTTACTAACACCCTCCCGACTTGGAGAGTCAGTCCCTTTAACCTCCTGTTTGGCCCAGTTTGCAATTTCTGCGGAAGATGAACAGGAATAGCGAGAACCAATGAGAGACTAGCTGGAGGTGTCTGGACGGGCAAATTTAACTCTCATTTCCCACCAGGAAGAGGAATTAACCAAAGGCTCAGCGTGCCGTGCCGGAACCAGATTAGGGCCTGAAGCCATCCTGCGGTGTTGCGGCCAGCTCAAAAGAAAGCGAGTTGAAGAAAGGAGCTCAGGGGCACTGTAATTCACAAACCTGCAGAGTTATAAATGACAGCTATCGTCCAAAAATATACTGAAGTAAGGCTGCCAAGAGGACTTGAAAGCGGGGCAGAATTGCAGGAAACCGATTTCAGGAGGCAGACTGGAATTGCATTGAAAGCATAGGAAAAGAGGCAGAACGTCCACAATGATGCACTTGGCCAAAAAGGGCGTATGCGTTTTTTCCTGAATATATTCAGGAAAAAACGCATACGCCCTTTTTGGCCAACCAAGCAAGCTTGCAAAGGAAATCTGCACTACAATGAAGTCTCACTTCCCCCCGGTCAAAAGGGCCATCTGAAAAAAGTGTAAAATCCAGAAAGGCAGGACAGGCCATGGAGAACTGGGAGCCTTGTTATGCTGATGGGCGGGATGTAAATTGCCAACAGACACTCGGGAGAAGTGTATGGTGTTTCCTGAAACATCTAAAAAACAAAGCAACAGAGCCTAGGGCACTTCCACTTATGGTCCTATAGCTTAGGGAAATTAAAATCAAAAAGACACAGCCACCCCAAAGTTTGGGACGCCTCTGTTTACAAGAACCTCGTTTACAGTACAAGTTCAACATCGCAGAAAGTGAAAAATGGATAAAGAAGTTGTGGTATTTACTTACAAAGCAATATCACTCAGCAATGAAATCTATGTCATCAGGCCCTTAGCAGCACAATGAGTGGATTCAGGTATGATGATTCTAACTGAAATAAGTCACACAGAAAAAGAAACATCATAAGATATCAGTAATACACGGAATGTAAACTTGGCTACACAGGAACTGAATTACAGAACAGAACAGGGTCTCAAATTTAGAAAACCAACTTATGCTTGCTTAAGGGTAAAGGTGAGTTGGGGTGCTGCATAAAACCAGAGATTGAAATGAGCACAGATAAAGTTCCTTAAGCCAAATATGGAATAGACAAGAGCTACTCCTTGCTCAACGAAATGGACTCAACACCGCATATTAAATGCCTAAGAATGTACCTGACTAGTAAGTATCTTAAAACCTATGGATTGCTATGTCTCCGAAAGAGAATCAAGCATGTGTACAGGGGCATAAACGCAGCAGTGATAGGATTGGAGAGGTTCGGTGAGCAAATGAAGACCCTTTGAAGTCATATTGCATGGTACCCATTCCACGGGTTTCAACTACCCAGGTTTAAGGTATTCTTCCTTCAGCTAAAACATGCATGTGGAACCTAGAGTATGATCAACCATGTGATCGGGAGACGTGTTCAAATATGTCTCAGTTTTCGTACCCTGGTACTCGGGTGCAACATTCCAGACGCTTTACTAACACCCTCCCGACTTGGAGAGTCAGTCCCTTTAACCTCCTGTTTGGCCCAGTTTGCAATTTCTGCGGAAGATGAACAGGAATAGCGAGAACCAATGAGAGACTAGCTGGAGGTGTCTGGACGGGCAAATTTAACTCTCATTTCCCACCAGGAAGAGGAATTAACCAAAGGCTCAGCGTGCCGTGCCGGAACCAGATTAGGGCCTGAAGCCATCCTGCAGTGTTGCGGCCAGCTCAAAAGAAAGCGAGTTGAAGAAAGGAGTTCAGGGGCACTGTAATTCACAAACCTGCAGAGTTATAAATGACAGCTATCGTCCAAAAATATACTGAAGTAAGGCTGCCAAGAGGACTTGAAAGCGGGGCAGAATTGCAGGAAACCGATTTCAGGAGGTAGACTGGAATTGCATTGAAAGCATAGGAAAAGAGGCAGAACGTCCACAATGATGCACTTGGTCAAAAAGGGCATATGCGTTTTTTCCTGAATATATTCAGGAAAAAACGCATACGCCCTTTTTGGCCAACCAAGCAAGCTTGCAAAAGAAATCTGCACTACAATGAAGTCTCACTTCCCCCCGGTCAAAAGGGCCATCTGAAAAAAGTGTAAAATCCAGAAAGGCAGGACAGGCCATGGAGAACTGGGAGCCTTGTTATGCTGATGGGCGGGATGTAAATTGCCAACAGACACTCGGGAGAAGTGTATGGTGTTTCCTGAAACATCTAAAAAACAAAGCAACAGAGCCTAGGGCACTTCCACTTATGGTCCTATAGCTTAGGGAAATTAAAATCAAAAAGACACAGCCACCCCAAAGTTTGGGACGCCTCTGTTTACAAGAACCTCGTTTACAGTACAAGTTCAACATCGCAGAAAGTGAAAAATGGATAAAGAAGTTGTGGTATTTACTTACAAAGCAATATCACTCAGCAATGAAATCTATGTCATCAGGCCCTTAGCAGCACAATGAGTGGATTCAGGTATGATGATTCTAACTGAAATAAGTCACACAGAAAAAGAAACATCATAAGATATCAGTAATACACGGAATGTAAACTTGGCTACACAGGAACTGTATTACAGAACAGAACAGGGTCTCAAATTTAGAAAACCAACTTATGCTTGCTTAAGGGGAAAGGTGAGTTGGGGTGCTGCATAAAACCAGAGATTGAAATGAACACAGATAAAGTTCCTTAAGCCAAATATGGAATAGACAAGAGCTACTCCTTGCTCAACGAAATGGACTCAACACCGCATATTAAATGCCTAAGAATGTACCTGACTAGTAAGTATCTTAAAACCTATGGATTGCTATGTCTCCGAAAGAGAATCAAGCATGTGTACAGGGGCATAAACGCAGCAGTGATAGGATTGGAGAGGTTCGGTGAGCAAATGAAGACCCTTTGAAGTCATATTGCATGGTACCCATTCCACGGGTTTCAACTACCCAGGTTTAAGGTATTCTTCCTTCAGCTAAAACATGCATGTGGAACCTAGAGTATGATCAACCATGTGATCGGGAGACGTGTTCAAATATGTCTCAGTTTTCGTACCCTAGTACTCGGGTGCAACATTCCAGACGCTTTACTAACACCCTCCCGACTTGGAGAGTCAGTCCCTTTAACCTCCTGTTTGGCCCAGTTTGCAATTTCTGCGGAAGATGAACAGGAATAGCGAGAACCAATGAGAGACTAGCTGGAGGTGTCTGGACGGGCAAATTTAACTCTCATTTCCCACCAGGAAGAGGAATTAACCAAAGGCTCAGCGTGCCGTGCCGGAACCAGATTAGGGCCTGAAGCCATCCTGCGGTGTTGCGGCCAGCTCAAAAGAAAGCGAGTTGAAGAAAGGAGCTCAGGGGCACTGTAATTCACAAACCTGCAGAGTTATAAATGACAGCTATCGTCCAAAAATATACTGAAGTAAGGCTGCCAAGAGGACTTGAAAGCGGGGCAGAATTGCAGGAAACCGATTTCAGGAGGCAGACTGGAATTGCATTGAAAGCATAGGAAAAGAGGCAGAACGTCCACAATGATGCACTTGGCCAAAAAGGGCGTATGCGTTTTTTCCTGAATATATTCAGGAAAAAATGCATACGCCCTTTTTGGCCAACCAAGCAAGCTTGCAAAGGAAATCTGCACTACAATGAAGTCTCACTTCCCCCCGGTCAAAAGGGCCATCTGAAAAAAGTGTAAAATCCAGAAAGGCAGGACAGGCCATGGAGAACTGGGAGCCTTGTTATGCTGATGGGCGGGATGTAAATTGCCAACAGACACTCGGGAGAAGTGTATGGTGTTTCCTGAAACATCTAAAAAACAAAGCAACAGAGCCTAGGGCACTTCCACTTATGGTCCTATAGCTTAGGGAAATTAAAATCAAAAAGACACAGCCACCCCAAAGTTTGGGACGCCTCTGTTTACAAGAACCTCATTTACAGTACAAGTTCAACATCGCAGAAAGTGAAAAATGGATAAAGAAGTTGTGGTATTTACTTACAAAGCAATATCACTCAGCAATGAAATCTATGTCATCAGGCCCTTAGCAGCACAATGAGTGGATTCAGGTATGATGATTCTAACTGAAATAAGTCACACAGAAAAAGAAACATCATAAGATATCAGTAATACACGGAATGTAAACTTGGCTACACAGGAACTGAATTACAGAACAGAACAGGGTCTCAAATTTAGAAAACCAACTTATGCTTGCTTAAGGGGAAAGGTGAGTTGGGGTGCTGCATAAAACCAGAGATTGAAATGAGCACAGATAAAGTTCCTTAAGCCAAATATGGAATAGACAAGAGCTACTCCTTGCTCAACGAAATGGACTCAACACCGCATATTAAATGCCTAAGAATGTACCTGACTAGTAAGTATCTTAAAACCTATGGATTGCTATGTCTCCGAAAGAGAATCAAGCATGTGTACAGGGGCATAAACGCAGCAGTGATAGGATTGGAGAGGTTCGGTGAGCAAATGAAGACCCTTTGAAGTCATATTGCATGGTACCCATTCCAAGGGTTTCAACTACCCAGGTTTAAGGTATTCTTCCTTCAGCTAAAACATGCATGTGGAACCTAGAGTATGATCAACCATGTGATCGGGAGACGTGTTCAAATATGTCTCAGTTTTCGTACCCTGGTACTCGGGTGCAACATTCCAGACGCTTTACTAACACCCTCCCGACTTGGAGAGTCAGTCCCTTTAACCTCCTGTTTGGCCCAGTTTGCAATTTCTGCGGAAGATGAACAGGAATAGCGAGAACCAATGAGAGACTAGCTGGAGGTGTCTGGACGGGCAAATTTAACTCTCATTTCCCACCAGGAAGAGGAATTAACCAAAGGCTCAGCGTGCCGTGCCGGAACCAGATTAGGGCCTGAAGCCATCCTGCGGTGTTGCGGCCAGGTCACAAGAAAGCGAGTTGAAGAAAGGAGCTCAGGGGCACTGTAATTCACAAACCTGCAGAGTTATAAATGACAGCTATCGTCCAAAAATATACTGAAGTAAGGCTGCCAAGAGGACTTGAAAGCGGGGCAGAATTGCAGGAAACCGATTTCAGGAGGCAGACTGGAATTGCATTGAAAGCATAGGAAAAGAGGCAGAACGTCCACAATGATGCACTTGGCCAAAAAGGGCGTATGCGTTTTTTCCTGAATATATTCAGGAAAAAACGCATACGCCCTTTTTGGCCAACCAAGCAAGCTTGCAAAGGAAATCTGCACTACAATGAAGTCTCACTTCCCCCCGGTCAAAAGGGCCATCTGAAAAAAGTGTAAAATCCAGAAAGGCAGGACAGGCCATGGAGAACTGGGAGCCTTGTTATGCTGATGGGCGGGATGTAAATTGCCAACAGACACTCGGGAGAAGTGTATGGTGTTTCCTGAAACATCTAAAAAACAAAGCAACAGAGCCTAGGGCACTTCCACTTATGGTCCTATAGCTTAGGGAAATTAAAATCAAAAAGACACAGCCACCCCAAAGTTTGGGACGCCTCTGTTTACAAGAACCTCGTTTACAGTACAAGTTCAACATCGCAGAAAGTGAAAAATGGATAAAGAAGTTGTGGTATTTACTTACAAAGCAATATCACTCAGCAATGAAATCTATGTCATCAGGCCCTTAGCAGCACAATGAGTGGATTCAGGTATGATGATTCTAACTGAAATAAGTCACACAGAAAAAGAAACATCATAAGATATCAGTAATACACGGAATGTAAACTTGGCTACACAGGAACTGAATTACAGAACAGAACAGGGTCTCAAATTTAGAAAACCAACTTATGCTTCCTTAAGGGTAAAGGTGAGTTGGGGTGCTGCATAAAACCAGAGATTGAAATGAGCACAGATAAAGTTCCTTAAGCCAAATATGGAATAGACAAGAGCTACCTCTTGCTCAACGAAATGGACTCAACACCGCATATTAAATGCCTAAGAATGTACCTGACTAGTAAGTATCTTAAAACCTATGGATTGCTATGTCTCCGAAAGAGAATCAAGCATGTGTACAGGGGCATAAACGCAGCAGTGATAGGATTGGAGAGGTTCGGTGAGCAAATGAAGACCCTTTGAAGTCATATTGCATGGTACCCATTCCAAGGGTTTCAACTACCCAGGTTTAAGGTATTCTTCCTTCAGCTAAAACATGCATGTGGAACCTAGAGTATGATCAACCATGTGATCGGGAGACGTGTTCAAATATGTCTCAGTTTTCGTACCCTGGTACTCGGGTGCAACATTCCAGACGCTTTACTAACACCCTCCCGACTTGGAGAGTCAGTCCCTTTAACCTCCTGTTTGGCCCAGTTTGCAATTTCTGCGGAAGATGAACAGGAATAGCGAGAACCAATGAGAGACTAGCTGGAGGTGTCTGGACGGGCAAATTTAACTCTCATTTCCCACCAGGAAGAGGAATTAACCAAAGGCTCAGCGTGCCGTGCCGGAACCAGATTAGGGCCTGAAGCCATCCTGCGGTGTTGCGGCCAGGTCACAAGAAAGCGAGTTGAAGAAAGGAGCTCAGGGGCACTGTAATTCACAAACCTGCAGAGTTATAAATGACAGCTATCGTCCAAAAATATACTGAAGTAAGGCTGCCAAGAGGACTTGAAAGCGGGGCAGAATTGCAGGAAACCGATTTCAGGAGGCAGACTGGAATTGCATTGAAAGCATAGGAAAAGAGGCAGAACGTCCACAATGATGCACTTGGCCAAAAAGGGCGTATGCGTTTTTTCCTGAATATATTCAGGAAAAAACGCATACGCCCTTTTTGGCCAACCAAGCAAGCTTGCAAAGGAAATCTGCACTACAATGAAGTCTCACTTCCCCCCGGTCAAAAGGGCCATCTGAAAAAAGTGTAAAATCCAGAAAGGCAGGACAGGCCATGGAGAACTGGGAGCCTTGTTATGCTGATGGGCGGGATGTAAATTGCCAACAGACACTCGGGAGAAGTGTATGGTGTTTCCTGAAACATCTAAAAAACAAAGCAACAGAGCCTAGGGCACTTCCACTTATGGTCCTATAGCTTAGGGAAATTAAAATCAAAAAGACACAGCCACCCCAAAGTTTGGGACGCCTCTGTTTACAAGAACCTCGTTTACAGTACAAGTTCAACATCGCAGAAAGTGAAAAATGGATAAAGAAGTTGTGGTATTTACTTACAAAGCAATATCACTCAGCAATGAAATCTATGTCATCAGGCCCTTAGCAGCACAATGAGTGGATTCAGGTATGATGATTCTAACTGAAATAAGTCACACAGAAAAAGAAACATCATAAGATATCAGTAATACACGGAATGTAAACTTGGCTACACAGGAACTGAATTACAGAACAGAACAGGGTCTCAAATTTAGAAAACCAACTTATGCTTCCTTAAGGGTAAAGGTGAGTTGGGGTGCTGCATAAAACCAGAGATTGAAATGAGCACAGATAAAGTTCCTTAAGCCAAATATGGAATAGACAAGAGCTACTCCTTGCTCAACGAAATGGACTCAACACCGCATATTAAATGCCTAAGAATGTACCTGACTAGTAAGTATCTTAAAACCTATGGATTGCTATGTCTCCGAAAGAGAATCAAGCATGTGTACAGGGGCATAAACGCAGCAGTGATAGGATTGGAGAGGTTCGGTGAGCAAATGAAGACCCTTTGAAGTCATATTGCATGGTACCCATTCCACAGGTTTCAACTACCCAGGTTTAAGGTATTCTTCCTTCAGCTAAAACATGCATGTGGAACCTAGAGTATGATCAACCATGTGATCGGGAGACGTGTTCAAATATGTCTCAGTTTTCGTACCCTAGTACTCGGGTGCAACATTCCAGACACTTTACTAACACCCTCCCGACTTGGAGAGTCAGTCCCTTTAACCTCCTGTTTGGCCCAGTTTGCAATTTCTGCGGAAGATGAACAGGAATAGCGAGAACCAATGAGAGACTAGCTGGAGGTGTCTGGACGGGCAAATTTAACTCTCATTTCCCACCAGGAAGAGGAATTAACCAAAGGCTCAGCGTGCCGTGCCGGAACCAGATTAGGGCCTGAAGCCATCCTGCGGTGTTGCGGCCAGCTCAAAAGAAAGCGAGTTGAAGAAAGGAGCTCAGGGGCACTGTAATTCACAAACCTGCAGAGTTATAAATGACAGCTATCGTCCAAAAATATACTGAAGTAAGGCTGCCAAGAGGACTTGAAAGCGGGGCAGAATTGCAGGAAACCGATTTCAGGAGGTAGACTGGAATTGCATTGAAAGCATAGGAAAAGAGGCAGAACGTCCACAATGATGCACTTGGCCAAAAAGGGCGTATGCGTTTTTTCCTGAATATATTCAGGAAAAAACGCATACGCCCTTTTTGGCCAACCAAGCAAGCTTGCAAAGGAAATCTGCACTACAATGAAGTCTCACTTCCCCCCGGTCAAAAGGGCCATCTGAAAAAAGTGTAAAATCCAGAAAGGCAGGACAGGCCATGGAGAACTGGGAGTCTTGTTATGCTGATTGGCGGGATGTAAATTGCCAACACACACTCGGGAGAAGTGTATGGTGTTTCCTGAAACATCTAAAAAACAAAGCAACAGAGCCTAGGGCACTTCCACTTATGGTCCTATAGCTTAGGGAAATTAAAATCAAAAAGACACAGCCACCCCAAAGTTTGGGACGCCTCTGTTTACAAGAACCTCGTTTACAGTACAAGTTCAACATCGCAGAAAGTGAAAAATGGATAAAGAAGTTGTGGTATTTACTTACAAAGCAATATCACTCAGCAATGAAATCTATGTCATCAGGCCCTTAGCAGCACAATGAGTGGATTCAGGTATGATGATTCTAACTGAAATAAGTCACACAGAAAAAGAAACATCATAAGATATCAGTAATACACGGAATGTAAACTTGGCTACACAGGAACTGAATTACAGAACAGAACAGGGTCTCAAATTTAGAAAACCAACTTATGCTTCCTTAAGGGTAAAGGTGAGTTGGGGTGCTGCATAAAACCAGAGATTGAAATGAGCACAGATAAAGTTCCTTAAGCCAAATATGGAATAGACAAGAGCTACCTCTTGCTCAACGAAATGGACTCAACACCGCATATTAAATGCCTAAGAATGTACCTGACTAGTAAGTATCTTAAAACCTATGGATTGCTATGTCTCCGAAAGAGAATCAAGCATGTGTACAGGGGCATAAACGCAGCAGTGATAGGATTGGAGAGGTTCGGTGAGCAAATGAAGACCCTTTGAAGTCATATTGCATGGTACCCATTCCACGGGTTTCAACTACCCAGGTTTAAGGTATTCTTCCTTCAGCTAAAACATGCATGTGGAACCTAGAGTATGATCAACCATGTGATCGGGAGACGTGTTCAAATATGTCTCAGTTTTCGTACCCTGGTACTCGGGTGCAACATTCCAGACGCTTTACTAACACCCTCCCGACTTGGAGAGTCAGTCCCTTTAACCTCCTGTTTGGCCCAGTTTGCAATTTCTGCGGAAGATGAACAGGAATAGCGAGAACCAATGAGAGACTAGCTGGAGGTGTCTGGACGGGCAAATTTAACTCTCATTTCCCACCAGGAAGAGGAATTAACCAAAGGCTCAGCGTGCCGTGCCGGAACCAGATTAGGGCCTGAAGCCATCCTGCGGTGTTGCGGCCAGGTCACAAGAAAGCGAGTTGAAGAAAGGAGCTCAGGGGCACTGTAATTCACAAACCTGCAGAGTTATAAATGACAGCTATCGTCCAAAAATATACTGAAGTAAGGCTGCCAAGAGGACTTGAAAGCGGGGCAGAATTGCAGGAAACCGATTTCAGGAGGCAGACTGGAATTGCATTGAAAGCATAGGAAAAGAGGCAGAACGTCCACAATGATGCACTTGGCCAAAAAGGGCGTATGCGTTTTTTCCTGAATATATTCAGGAAAAAACGCATACGCCCTTTTTGGCCAACCAAGCAAGCTTGCAAAGGAAATCTGCACTACAATGAAGTCTCACTTCCCCCCGGTCAAAAGGGCCATCTGAAAAAAGTGTAAAATCCAGAAAGGCAGGACAGGCCATGGAGAACTGGGAGCCTTGTTATGCTGATGGGCGGGATGTAAATTGCCAACAGACACTCGGGAGAAGTGTATGGTGTTTCCTGAAACATCTAAAAAACAAAGCAACAGAGCCTAGGGCACTTCCACTTATGGTCCTATAGCTTAGGGAAATTAAAATCAAAAAGACACAGCCACCCCAAAGTTTGGGACGCCTCTGTTTACAAGAACCTCGTTTACAGTACAAGTTCAACATCGCAGAAAGTGAAAAATGGATAAAGAAGTTGTGGTATTTACTTACAAAGCAATATCACTCAGCAATGAAATCTATGTCATCAGGCCCTTAGCAGCACAATGAGTGGATTCAGGTATGATGATTCTAACTGAAATAAGTCACACAGAAAAAGAAACATCATAAGATATCAGTAATACACGGAATGTAAACTTGGCTACACAGGAACTGAATTACAGAACAGAACAGGGTCTCAAATTTAGAAAACCAACTTATGCTTGCTTAAGGGGAAAGGTGAGTTGGGGTGCTGCATAAAACCAGAGATTGAAATGAGCACAGATAAAGTTCCTTAAGCCAAATATGGAATAGACAAGAGCTACTCCTTGCTCAACGAAATGGACTCAACACCGCATATTAAATGCCTAAGAATGTACCTGACTAGTAAGTATCTTAAAACCTATGGATTGCTATGTCTCCGAAAGAGAATCAAGCATGTGTACAGGGGCATAAACGCAGCAGTGATAGGATTGGAGAGGTTCGGTGAGCAAATGAAGACCCTTTGAAGTCATATTGCATGGTACCCATTCCACGGGTTTCAACTACCCAGGTTTAAGGTATTCTTCCTTCAGCTAAAACATGCATGTGGAACCTAGAGTATGATCAACCATGTGATCGGGAGACGTGTTCAAATATGTCTCAGTTTTCGTACCCTGGTACTCGGGTGCAACATTCCAGACGCTTTACTAACACCCTCCCGACTTGGAGAGTCAGTCCCTTTAACCTCCTGTTTGGCCCAGTTTGCAATTTCTGCGGAAGATGAACAGGAATAGCGAGAACCAATGAGAGACTAGCTGGAGGTGTCTGGACGGGCAAATTTAACTCTCATTTCCCACCAGGAAGAGGAATTAACCAAAGGCTCAGCGTGCCGTGCCGGAACCAGATTAGGGCCTGAAGCCATCCTGCGGTGTTGCGGCCAGCTCAAAAGAAAGCGAGTTGAAGAAAGGAGCTCAGGGGCACTGTAATTCACAAACCTGCAGAGTTATAAATGACAGCTATCGTCCAAAAATATACTGAAGTAAGGCTGCCAAGAGGACTTGAAAGCGGGGCAGAATTGCAGGAAACCGATTTCAGGAGGCAGACTGGAATTGCATTGAAAGCATAGGAAAAGAGGCAGAACGTCTACAATGATGCACTTGGCCAAAAAGGGCGTATGCGTTTTTTCCTGAATATATTCAGGAAAAAACGCATACGCCCTTTTTGGCCAACCAAGCAAGCTTGCAAAGGAAATCTGCACTACAATGAAGTCTCACTTCCCCCCGGTCAAAAGGGCCATCTGAAAAAAGTGTAAAATCCAGAAAGGCAGGACAGGCCATGGAGAACTGGGAGCCTTGTTATGCTGATGGGCGGGATGTAAATTGCCAACAGACACTCGGGAGAAGTGTATGGTGTTTCCTGAAACATCTAAAAAACAAAGCAACAGAGCCTAGGGCACTTCCACTTATGGTCCTATAGCTTAGGGAAATTAAAATCAAAAAGACACAGCCACCCCAAAGTTTGGGACGCCTCTGTTTACAAGAACCTCGTTTACAGTACAAGTTCAACATCGCAGAAAGTGAAAAATGGATAAAGAAGTTGTGGTATTTACTTACAAAGCAATATCACTCAGCAATGAAATCTATGTCATCAGGCCCTTAGCAGCACAATGAGTGGATTCAGGTATGATGATTCTAACTGAAATAAGTCACACAGAAAAAGAAACATCATAAGATATCAGTAATACACGGAATGTAAACTTGGCTACACAGGAACTGAATTACAGAACAGAACAGGGTCTCAAATTTAGAAAACCAACTTATGCTTGCTTAAGGGGAAAGGTGAGTTGGGGTGCTGCATAAAACCAGAGATTGAAATGAGCACAGATAAAGTTCCTTAAGCCAAATATGGAATAGACAAGAGCTACTCCTTGCTCAACGAAATGGACTCAACACCGCATATTAAATGCCTAAGAATGTACCTGACTAGTAAGTATCTTAAAACCTATGGATTGCTATGTCTCCGAAAGAGAATCAAGCATGTGTACAGGGGCATAAACGCAGCAGTGATAGGATTGGAGAGGTTCGGTGAGCAAATGAAGACCCTTTGAAGTCATATTGCATGGTACCCATTCCACGGGTTTCAACTACCCAGGTTTAAGGTATTCTTCCTTCAGCTAAAACATGCATGTGGAACCTAGAGTATGATCAACCATGTGATCGGGAGACGTGTTCAAATATGTCTCAGTTTTCGTACCCTGGTACTCGGGTGCAACATTCCAGACGCTTTACTAACACCCTCCCGACTTGGAGAGTCAGTCCCTTTAACCTCCTGTTTGGCCCAGTTTGCAATTTCTGCGGAAGATGAACAGGAATAGCGAGAACCAATGAGAGACTAGCTGGAGGTGTCTGGACGGGCAAATTTAACTCTCATTTCCCACCAGGAAGAGGAATTAACCAAAGGCTCAGCGTGCCGTGCCGGAACCAGATTAGGGCCTGAAGCCATCCTGCGGTGTTGCGGCCAGCTCAAAAGAAAGCGAGTTGAAGAAAGGAGCTCAGGGGCACTGTAATTCACAAACCTGCAGAGTTATAAATGACAGCTATCGTCCAAAAATATACTGAAGTAAGGCTGCCAAGAGGACTTGAAAGCGGGGCAGAATTGCAGGAAACCGATTTCAGGAGGCAGACTGGAATTGCATTGAAAGCATAGGAAAAGAGGCAGAACGTCTACAATGATGCACTTGGCCAAAAAGGGCGTATGCGTTTTTTCCTGAATATATTCAGGAAAAAACGCATACGCCCTTTTTGGCCAACCAAGCAAGCTTGCAAAGGAAATCTGCACTACAATGAAGTCTCACTTCCCCCCGGTCAAAAGGGCCATCTGAAAAAAGTGTAAAATCCAGAAAGGCAGGACAGGCCATGGAGAACTGGGAGCCTTGTTATGCTGATGGGCGGGATGTAAATTGCCAACAGACACTCGGGAGAAGTGTATGGTGTTTCCTGAAACATCTAAAAAACAAAGCAACAGAGCCTAGGGCACTTCCACTTATGGTCCTATAGCTTAGGGAAATTAAAATCAAAAAGACACAGCCACCCCAAAGTTTGGGACGCCTCTGTTTACAAGAACCTCGTTTACAGTACAAGTTCAACATCGCAGAAAGTGAAAAATGGATAAAGAAGTTGTGGTATTTACTTACAAAGCAATATCACTCAGCAATGAAATCTATGTCATCAGGCCCTTAGCAGCACAATGAGTGGATTCAGGTATGATGATTCTAACTGAAATAAGTCACACAGAAAAAGAAACATCATAAGATATCAGTAATACACGGAATGTAAACTTGGCTACACAGGAACTGAATTACAGAACAGAACAGGGTCTCAAATTTAGAAAACCAACTTATGCTTGCTTAAGGGGAAAGGTGAGTTGGGGTGCTGCATAAAACCAGAGATTGAAATGAGCACAGATAAAGTTCCTTAAGCCAAATATGGAATAGACAAGAGCTACTCCTTGCTCAACGAAATGGACTCAACACCGCATATTAAATGCCTAAGAATGTACCTGACTAGTAAGTATCTTAAAACCTATGGATTGCTATGTCTCCGAAAGAGAATCAAGCATGTGTACAGGGGCATAAACGCAGCAGTGATAGGATTGGAGAGGTTCGGTGAGCAAATGAAGACCCTTTGAAGTCATATTGCATGGTACCCATTCCACGGGTTTCAACTACCCAGGTTTAAGGTATTCTTCCTTCAGCTAAAACATGCATGTGGAACCTAGAGTATGATCAACCATGTGATCGGGAGATGTGTTCAAATATGTCTCAGTTTTCGTACCCTGGTACTCGGGTGCAACATTCCAGACGCTTTACTAACACCCTCCCGACTTGGAGAGTCAGTCCCTTTAACCTCCTGTTTGGCCCAGTTTGCAATTTCTGCGGAAGATGAACAGGAATAGCGAGAACCAATGAGAGACTAGCTGGAGGTGTCTGGACGGGCAAATTTAACTCTCATTTCCCACCAGGAAGAGGAATTAACCAAAGGCTCAGCGTGCCGTGCCGGAACCAGATTAGGGCCTGAAGCCATCCTGCGGTGTTGCGGCCAGCTCAAAAGAAAGCGAGTTGAAGAAAGGAGCTCAGGGGCACTGTAATTCACAAACCTGCAGAGTTATAAATGACAGCTATCGTCCAAAAATATACTGAAGTAAGGCTGCCAAGAGGACTTGAAAGCGGGGCAGAATTGCAGGAAACCGATTTCAGGAGGCAGACTGGAATTGCATTGAAAGCATAGGAAAAGAGGCAGAACGTCCACAATGATGCACTTGGCAAAAAGGGCATATGCGTTTTTTCCTGAATATATTCAGGAAAAAACGCATACGCCCTTTTTGGCCAACCAAGCAAGCTTGCAAAGGAAATCTGCACTACAATGAAGTCTCACTTCCCCCCGGTCAAAAGGGCCATCTGAAAAAAGTGTAAAATCCAGAAAGGCAGGACAGGCCATGGAGAACTGGGAGCCTTGTTATGCTGATGGGCGGGATGTAAATTGCCAACAGACACTCGGGAGAAGTATATGGTGTTTCCTGAAACATCTAAAAAACAAAGCAACAGAGCCTAGGGCACTTCCACTTATGGTCCTATAGCTTAGGGAAATTAAAATCAAAAAGACACAGCCACCCCAAAGTTTGGGACGCCTCTGTTTACAAGAACCTCGTTTACAGTACAAGTTCAACATCGCAGAAAGTGAAAAATGGATAAAGAAGTTGTGGTATTTACTTACAAAGCAATATCACTCAGCAATGAAATCTATGTCATCAGGCCCTTAGCAGCACAATGAGTGGATTCAGGTATGATGATTCTAACTGAAATAAGTCACACAGAAAAAGAAACATCATAAGATATCAGTAATACACGGAATGTAAACTTGGCTACACAGGAACTGTATTACAGAACAGAACAGGGTCTCAAATTTAGAAAACCAACTTATGCTTCCTTAAGGGTAAAGGTGAGTTGGGGTGCTGCATAAAACCAGAGATTGAAATGAGCACAGATAAAGTTCCTTAAGCCAAATATGGAATAGACAAGAGCTACTCCTTGCTCAACGAAATGGACTCAACACCGCATATTAAATGCCTAAGAATGTACCTGACTAGTAAGTATCTTAAAACCTATGGATTGCTATGTCTCCGAAAGAGAATCAAGCATGTGTACAGGGGCATAAACGCAGCAGTGATAGGATTGGAGAGGTTCGGTGAGCAAATGAAGACCCTTTGAAGTCATATTGCATGGTACCCATTCCACGGGTTTCAACTACCCAGGTTTAAGGTATTCTTCCTTCAGCTAAAACATGCATGTGGAACCTAGAGTATGATCAACCATGTGATCGGGAGACGTGTTCAAATATGTCTCAGTTTTCGTACCCTGGTACTCGGGTGCAACATTCCAGACGCTTTACTAACACCCTCCCGACTTGGAGAGTCAGTCCCTTTAACCTCCTGTTTGGCCCAGTTTGCAATTTCTGCGGAAGATGAACAGGAATAGCGAGAACCAATGAGAGACTAGCTGGAGGTGTCTGGACGGGCAAATTTAACTCTCATTTCCCACGAGGAAGAGGAATTAACCAAAGGCTCAGCGTGCCGTGCCGGAACCAGATTAGGGCCTGAAGCCATCCTGCAGTGTTGCGGCCAGCTCAAAAGAAAGCGAGTTGAAGAAAGGAGTTCAGGGGCACTGTAATTCACAAACCTGCAGAGTTATAAATGACAGCTATCGTCCAAAAATATACTGAAGTAAGGCTGCCAAGAGGACTTGAAAGCGGGGCAGAATTGCAGGAAACCGATTTCAGGAGGTAGACTGGAATTGCATTGAAAGCATAGGAAAAGAGGCAGAACGTCCACAATGATGCACTTGGCCAAAAAGGGCGTATGCGTTTTTTCCTGAATATATTCAGGAAAAAACGCATACGCCCTTTTTGGCCAACCAAGCAAGCTTGCAAAGGAAATCTGCACTACAATGGAGTCTCACTTCCCCCCGGTCAAAAGGGCCATCTGAAAAAAGTGTAAAATCCAGAAAGACAGGACAGGCCATGGAGAACTGGGAGCCTTGTTATGCTGATGGGCGGGATGTAAATTGCCAACAGACACTCGGGAGAAGTGTATGGTGTTTCCTGAAACATCTAAAAAACAAAGCAACAGAGCCTAGGGCACTTCCACTTATGGTCCTATAGCTTAGGGAAATTAAAATCAAAAAGACACAGCCACCCCAAAGTTTGGGACGCCTCTGTTTACAAGAACCTCGTTTACAGTACAAGTTCAACATCGCAGAAAGTGAAAAATGGATAAAGAAGTTGTGGTATTTACTTACAAAGCAATATCACTCAGCAATGAAATCTATGTCATCAGGCCCTTAGCAGCACAATGAGTGGATTCAGGTATGATGATTCTAACTGAAATAAGTCACACAGAAAAAGAAACATCATAAGATATCAGTAATACACGGAATGTAAACTTGGCTACACAGGAACTGTATTACAGAACAGAACAGGGTCTCAAATTTAGAAAACCAACTTATGCTTGCTTAAGGGGAAAGGTGAGTTGGGGTGCTGCATAAAACCAGAGATTGAAATGAACACAGATAAAGTTCCTTAAGCCAAATATGGAATAGACAAGAGCTACTCCTTGCTCAACGAAATGGACTCAACACCGCATATTAAATGCCTAAGAATGTACCTGACTAGTAAGTATCTTAAAACCTATGGATTGCTATGTCTCTGAAAGAGAATCAAGCATGTGTACAGGGGCATAAACGCAGCAGTGATAGGATTGGAGAGGTTCAGTGAGCAAATGAAGACCCTTTGAAGTCATATTGCATGGTACCCATTCCACGGGTTTCAACTACCCAGGTTTAAGGTATTCTTCCTTCAGCTAAAACATGCATGTGGAACCTAGAGTATGATCAACCATGTGATCGGGAGACGTGTTCAAATATGTCTCAGTTTTCGTACCCTGGTACTCGGGTGCAACATTCCAGACGCTTTACTAACACCCTCCCGACTTGGAGAGTCAGTCCCTTTAACCTCCTGTTTGGCCCAGTTTGCAATTTCTGCGGAAGATGAACAGGAATAGCGAGAACCAATGAGAGACTAGCTGGAGGTGTCTGGACGGGCAAATTTAACTCTCATTTCCCACCAGGAAGAGGAATTAACCAAAGGCTCAGCGTGCCGTGCCGGAACCAGATTAGGGCCTGAAGCCATCCTGCGGTGTTGCGGCCAGCTCAAAAGAAAGCGAGTTGAAGAAAGGAGCTCAGGGGCACTGTAATTCACAAACCTGCAGAGTTATAAATGACAGCTATCGTCCAAAAATATACTGAAGTAAGGCTGCCAAGAGGACTTGAAAGCGGGGCAGAATTGCAGGAAACCGATTTCAGGAGGCAGACTGGAATTGCATTGAAAGCATAGGAAAAGAGGCAGAACGTCCACAATGATGCACTTGGCCAAAAAGGGTGTATGCGTTTTTTCCTGAATATATTCAGGAAAAAACGCATACGCCCTTTTTGGCCAACCAAGCAAGCTTGCAAAGGAAATCTGCACTACAATGAAGTCTCACTTCCCCCCGGTCAAAAGGGCCATCTGAAAAAAGTGTAAAATCCAGAAAGGCAGGACAGGCCATGGAGAACTGGGAGCCTTGTTATGCTGATGGGCGGGATGTAAATTGCCAACAGACACTCGGGAGAAGTGTATGGTGTTTCCTGAAACATCTAAAAAACAAAGCAACAGAGCCTAGGGCACTTCCACTTATGGTCCTATAGCTTAGGGAAATTAAAATCAAAAAGACACAGCCACCCCAAAGTTTGGGACGCCTCTGTTTACAAGAACCTCATTTACAGTACAAGTTCAACATCGCAGAAAGTGAAAAATGGATAAAGAAGTTGTGGTATTTACTTACAAAGCAATATCACTCAGCAATGAAATCTATGTCATCAGGCCCTTAGCAGCACAATGAGTGGATTCAGGTATGATGATTCTAACTGAAATAAGTCACACAGAAAAAGAAACATCATAAGATATCAGTAATACACGGAATGTAAACTTGGCTACACAGGAACTGAATTACAGAACAGAACAGGGTCTCAAATTTAGAAAACCAACTTATGCTTGCTTAAGGGGAAAGGTGAGTTGGGGTGCTGCATAAAACCAGAGATTGAAATGAGCACAGATAAAGTTCCTTAAGCCAAATATGGAATAGACAAGAGCTACTCCTTGCTCAACGAAATGGACTCAACACCGCATATTAAATGCCTAAGAATGTACCTGACTAGTAAGTATCTTAAAACCTATGGATTGCTATGTCTCCGAAAGAGAATCAAGCATGTGTACAGGGGCATAAACGCAGCAGTGATAGGATTGGAGAGGTTCGGTGAGCAAATGAAGACCCTTTGAAGTCATATTGCATGGTACCCATTCCACGGGTTTCAACTACCCAGGTTTAAGGTATTCTTCCTTCAGCTAAAACATGCATGTGGAACCTAGAGTATGATCAACCATGTGATCGGGAGACGTGTTCAAATATGTCTCAGTTTTCGTACCCTGGTACTCGGGTGCAACATTCCAGACGCTTTACTAACACCCTCCCGACTTGGAGAGTCAGTCCCTTTAACCTCCTGTTTGGCCCAGTTTGCAATTTCTGCGGAAGATGAACAGGAATAGCGAGAACCAATGAGAGACTAGCTGGAGGTGTCTGGACGGGCAAATTTAACTCTCATTTCCCACCAGGAAGAGGAATTAACCAAAGGCTCAGCGTGCCGTGCCGGAACCAGATTAGGGCCTGAAGCCATCTTGCAGTGTTGCGGCCAGCTCAAAAGAAAGCGAGTTGAAGAAAGGAGCTCAGGGGCACTGTAATTCACAAACCTGCAGAGTTATAAATGACAGCTATCGTCCAAAAATATACTGAAGTAAGGCTGCCAAGAGGACTTGAAAGCGGGGCAGAATTGCAGGAAACCGATTTCAGGAGGTAGACTGGAATTGCATTGAAAGCATAGGAAAAGAGGCAGAACGTCCACAATGATGCACTTGGCCAAAAAGGGCGTATGCGTTTTTTCCTGAATATATTCAGGAAAAAACGCATACGCCCTTTTTGGCCAACCAAGCAAGCTTGCAAAGGAAATCTGCACTACAATGAAGTCTCACTTGCCCCCGGTCAAAAGGGCCATCTGAGAAAAGTGTAAAATCCAGAAAGACAGGACAGGCCATGGAGAACTGGGAGCCTTGTTATGCTGATGGGCGGGATGTAAATTGCCAACAGACACTCGGGAGAAGTGTATGGTGTTTCCTGAAACATCTAAAAAACAAAGCAACAGAGCCTAGGGCACTTCCACTTATGGTCCTATAGCTTAGGGAAATTAAAATCAAAAAGACACAGCCACCCCAAAGTTTGGGACGCCTCTGTTTACAAGAACCTCGTTTACAGTACAAGTTCAACATCGCAGAAAGTGAAAAATGGATAAAGAAGTTGTGGTATTTACTTACAAAGCAATATCACTCAGCAATGAAATCTATGTCATCAGGCCCTTAGCAGCACAATGAGTGGATTCAGGTATGATGATTCTAACTGAAATAAGTCACACAGAAAAAGAAACATCATAAGATATCAGTAATACACGGAATGTAAACTTGGCTACACAGGAACTGAATTACAGAACAGAACAGGGTCTCAAATTTAGAAAACCAACTTATGCTTGCTTAAGGGTAAAGGTGAGTTGGGGTGCTGCATAAAAACAGAGATTGAAATGAACACAGATAAAGTTCCTTAAGCCAAATATGGAATAGACAAGAGCTACTCCTTGCTCAACGAAATGGACTCAACACCGCATATTAAATGCCTAAGAATGTACCTGACTAGTAAGTATCTTAAAACCTATGGATTGCTATGTCTCCGAAAGAGAATCAAGCATGTGTACAGGGGCATAAACGCAGCAGTGATAGGATTGGAGAGGTTCGGTGAGCAAATGAAGACCCTTTGAAGTCATATTGCATGGTACCCATTCCACGGGTTTCAACTACCCAGGTTTAAGGTATTCTTCCTTCAGCTAAAACATGCATGTGGAACCTAGAGTATGATCAACCATGTGATCGGGAGACGTGTTCAAATATGTCTCAGTTTTCGTACCCTGGTACTCGGGTGCAACATTCCAGACGCTTTACTAACACCCTCCCGACTTGGAGAGTCAGTCCCTTTAACCTCCTGTTTGGCCCAGTTTGCAATTTCTGCGGAAGATGAACAGGAATAGCGAGAACCAATGAGAGACTAGCTGGAGGTGTCTGGACGGGCAAATTTAACTCTCATTTCCCACCAGGAAGAGGAATTAACCAAAGGCTCAGCGTGCCGTGCCGGAACCAGATTAGGGCCTGAAGCCATCCTGCGGTGTTGCGGCCAGGTCACAAGAAAGCGAGTTGAAGAAAGGAGCTCAGGGGCACTGTAATTCACAAACCTGCAGAGTTATAAATGACAGCTATCGTCCAAAAATATACTGAAGTAAGGCTGCCAAGAGGACTTGAAAGCGGGGCAGAATTGCAGGAAACCGATTTCAGGAGGCAGACTGGAATTGCATTGAAAGCATAGGAAAAGAGGCAGAACGTCCACAATGATGCACTTGGCCAAAAAGGGCGTATGCGTTTTTTCCTGAATATATTCAGGAAAAAACGCATACGCCCTTTTTGGCCAACCAAGCAAGCTTGCAAAGGAAATCTGCACTACAATGAAGTCTCACTTCCCCCCGGTCAAAAGGGCCATCTGAAAAAAGTGTAAAATCCAGAAAGGCAGGACAGGCCATGGAGAACTGGGAGCCTTGTTATGCTGATGGGCGGGATGTAAATTGCCAACAGACACTCGGGAGAAGTGTATGGTGTTTCCTGAAACATCTAAAAAACAAAGCAACAGAGCCTAGGGCACTTCCACTTATGGTCCTATAGCTTAGGGAAATTAAAATCAAAAAGACACAGCCACCCCAAAGTTTGGGACGCCTCTGTTTACAAGAACCTCGTTTACAGTACAAGTTCAACATCGCAGAAAGTGAAAAATGGATAAAGAAGTTGTGGTATTTACTTACAAAGCAATATCACTCAGCAATGAAATCTATGTCATCAGGCCCTTAGCAGCACAATGAGTGGATTCAGGTATGATGATTCTAACTGAAATAAGTCACACAGAAAAAGAAACATCATAAGATATCAGTAATACACGGAATGTAAACTTGGCTACACAGGAACTGAATTACAGAACAGAACAGGGTCTCAAATTTAGAAAACCAACTTATGCTTGCTTAAGGGTAAAGGTGAGTTGGGGTGCTGCATAAAACCAGAGATTGAAATGAGCACAGATAAAGTTCCTTAAGCCAAATATGGAATAGACAAGAGCTACTCCTTGCTCAACGAAATGGACTCAACACCGCATATTAAATGCCTAAGAATGTACCTGACTAGTAAGTATCTTAAAACCTATGGATTGCTATGTCTCCGAAAGAGAATCAAGCATGTGTACAGGGGCATAAACGCAGCAGTGATAGGATTGGAGAGGTTCGGTGAGCAAATGAAGACCCTTTGAAGTCATATTGCATGGTACCCATTCCACGGGTTTCAACTACCCAGGTTTAAGGTATTCTTCCTTCAGCTAAAACATGCATGTGGAACCTAGAGTATGATCAACCATGTGATCGGGAGACGTGTTCAAATATGTCTCAGTTTTCGTACCCTGGTACTCGGGTGCAACATTCCAGACGCTTTACTAACACCCTCCCGACTTGGAGAGTCAGTCCCTTTAACCTCCTGTTTGGCCCAGTTTGCAATTTCTGCGGAAGATGAACAGGAATAGCGAGAACCAATGAGAGACTAGCTGGAGGTGTCTGGACGGGCAAATTTAACTCTCATTTCCCACCAGGAAGAGGAATTAACCAAAGGCTCAGCGTGCCGTGCCGGAACCAGATTAGGGCCTGAAGCCATCCTGCGGTGTTGCGGCCAGCTCACAAGAAAGCGAGTTGAAGAAAGGAGCTCAGGGGCACTGTAATTCACAAACCTGCAGAGTTATAAATGACAGCTATCGTCCAAAAATATACTGAAGTAAGGCTGCCAAGAGGACTTGAAAGCGGGGCAGAATTGCAGGAAACCGATTTCAGGAGGCAGACTGGAATTGCATTGAAAGCATAGGAAAAGAGGCAGAACGTCCACAATGATGCACTTGGCCAAAAAGGGCGTATGCGTTTTTTCCTGAATATATTCAGGAAAAAACGCATACGCCCTTTTTGGCCAACCAAGCAAGCTTGCAAAGGAAATCTGCACTACAATGAAGTCTCACTTCCCCCCGGTCAAAAGGGCCATCTGAAAAAAGTGTAAAATCCAGAAAGGCAGGACAGGCCATGGAGAACTGGGAGCCTTGTTATGCTGATGGGCAGGATGTAAATTGCCAACAGACACTCGGGAGAAGTGTATGGTGTTTCCTGAAACATCTAAAAAACAAAGCAACAGAGCCTAGGGCACTTCCACTTATGGTCCTATAGCTTAGGGAAATTAAAATCAAAAAGACACAGCCACGCCAAAGTTTGGGACGCCTCTGTTTACAAGAACCTCGTTTACAGTACAAGTTCAACATCGCAGAAAGTGAAAAATGGATAAAGAAGTTGTGGTATTTACTTACAAAGCAATATCACTCAGCAATGAAATCTATGTCATCAGGCCCTTAGCAGCACAATGAGTGGATTCAGGTATGATGATTCTAACTGAAATAAGTCACACAGAAAAAGAAACATCATAAGATATCAGTAATACACGGAATGTAAACTTGGCTACACAGGAACTGAATTACAGAACAGAACAGGGTCTCAAATTTAGAAAACCAACTTATGCTTGCTTAAGGGGAAAGGTGAGTTGGGGTGCTGCATAAAACCAGAGATTGAAATGAGCACAGATAAAGTTCCTTAAGCCAAATATGGAATAGACAAGAGCTACTCCTTGCTCAACGAAATGGACTCAACACCGCATATTAAATGCCTAAGAATGTACCTGACTAGTAAGTATCTTAAAA
The DNA here is from genome assembly GCF_039906515.1 of Pseudorca crassidens. Taxonomy (NCBI): domain Eukaryota; kingdom Metazoa; phylum Chordata; class Mammalia; order Artiodactyla; family Delphinidae; genus Pseudorca; species Pseudorca crassidens. The sequence goes on along the minus strand of NW_027136325.1, from coordinate 969,753 downwards.
CCTATGGATTGCTATGTCTCCGAAAGAGAATCAAGCATGTGTACAGGGGCATAAACGCAGCAGTGATAGGATTGGAGAGGTTCGGTGAGCAAATGAAGACCCTTTGAAGTCATATTGCATGGTACCCATTCCACGGGTTTCAACTACCCAGGTTTAAGGTATTCTTCCTTCAGCTAAAACATGCATGTGGAACCTAGAGTATGATCAACCATGTGATCGGGAGATGTGTTCAAATATGTCTCAGTTTTCGTACCCTGGTACTCGGGTGCAACATTCCAGACGCTTTACTAACACCCTCCCGACTTGGAGAGTCAGTCCCTTTAACCTCCTGTTTGGCCCAGTTTGCAATTTCTGTGGAAGATGAACAGGAATAGCGAGAACCAATGAGAGACTAGCTGGAGGTGTCTGGACGGGCAAATTTAACTCTCATTTCCCACCAGGAAGAGGAATTAACCAAAGGCTCAGCGTGCCGTGCCGGAACCAGATTAGGGCCTGAAGCCATCCTGCGGTGTTGCGGCCAGCTCAAAAGAAAGCGAGTTGAAGAAAGGAGCTCAGGGGCACTGTAATTCACAAACCTGCAGAGTTATAAATGACAGCTATCGTCCAAAAATATACTGAAGTAAGGCTGCCAAGAGGACTTGAAAGCGGGGCAGAATTGCAGGAAACCGATTTCAGGAGGCAGACTGGAATTGCATTGAAAGCATAGGAAAAGAGGCAGAACGTCCACAATGATGCACTTGGCCAAAAAGGGCATATGCGTTTTTTCCTGAATATATTCAGGAAAAAACGCATACGCCCTTTTTGGCCAACCAAGCAAGCTTGCAAAGGAAATCTGCACTACAATGAAGTCTCACTTCCCCCCGGTCAAAAGGGCCATCTGAAAAAAGTGTAAAATCCAGAAAGGCAGGACAGGCCATGGAGAACTGGGAGCCTTGTTATGCTGATGGGCGGGATGTAAATTGCCAACAGACACTCAGGAGAAGTGTATGGTGTTTCCTGAAACATCTAAAAAACAAAGCAACAGAGCCTAGGGCACTTCCACTTATGGTCCTATAGCTTAGGGAAATTAAAATCAAAAAGACACAGCCACCCCAAAGTTTGGGACGCCTCTGTTTACAAGAACCTCGTTTACAGTACAAGTTCAACATCGCAGAAAGTGAAAAATGGATAAAGAAGTTGTGGTATTTACTTACAAAGCAATATCACTCAGCAATGAAATCTATGTCATCAGGCCCTTAGCAGCACAATGAGTGGATTCAGGTATGATGATTCTAACTGAAATAAGTCACACAGAAAAAGAAACATCATAAGATATCAGTAATACACGGAATGTAAACTTGGCTACACAGGAACTGAATTACAGAACAGAACAGGGTCTCAAATTTAGAAAACCAACTTATGCTTCCTTAAGGGTAAAGGTGAGTTGGGGTGCTGCATAAAACCAGAGATTGAAATGAGCACAGATAAAGTTCCTTAAGCCAAATATGGAATAGACAAGAGCTACCTCTTGCTAAACGAAATGGACTCAACACCGCATATTAAATGCCTAAGAATGTACCTGACTAGTAAGTATCTTAAAACCTATGGATTGCTATGTCTCTGAAAGAGAATCAAGCATGTGTACAGGGGCATAAACGCAGCAGTGATAGGATTGGAGAGGTTCGGTGAGCAAATGAAGACCCTTTGAAGTCATATTGCATGGTACCCATTCCACGGGTTTCAACTACCCAGGTTTAAGGTATTCTTCCTTCAGCTAAAACATGCATGTGGAACCTAGAGTATGATCAACCATGTGATCGGGAGACGTGTTCAAATATGTCTCAGTTTTCGTACCCTGGTACTCGGGTGCAACATTCCAGACGCTTTACTAACACCCTCCCGACTTGGAGAGTCAGTCCCTTTAACCTCCTGTTTGGCCCAGTTTGCAATTTCTGCGGAAGATGAACAGGAATAGCGAGAACCAATGAGAGACTAGCTGGAGGTGTCTGGACGGGCAAATTTAACTCTCATTTCCCACCAGGAAGAGGAATTAACCAAAGGCTCAGCGTGCCGTGCCGGAACCAGATTAGGGCCTGAAGCCATCCTGCGGTGTTGCGGCCAGCTCAAAAGAAAGCGAGTTGAAGAAAGGAGCTCAGGGGCACTGTAATTCACAAACCTGCAGAGTTATAAATGACAGCTATCGTCCAAAAATATACTGAAGTAAGGCTGCCAAGAGGACTTGAAAGCGGGGCAGAATTGCAGGAAACCGATTTCAGGAGGCAGACTGGAATTGCATTGAAAGCATAGGAAAAGAGGCAGAACGTCCACAATGATGCACTTGGCCAAAAAGGGCGTATGCGTTTTTTCCTGAATATATTCAGGAAAAAACGCATACGCCCTTTTTGGCCAACCAAGCAAGCTTGCAAAGGAAATCTGCACTACAATGAAGTCTCACTTCCCCCCGGTCAAAAGGGCCATCTGAAAAAAGTGTAAAATCCAGAAAGGCAGGACAGGCCATGGAGAACTGGGAGCCTTGTTATGCTGATGGGCGGGATGTAAATTGCCAACAGACACTCGGGAGAAGTGTATGGTGTTTCCTGAAACATCTAAAAAACAAAGCAACAGAGCCTAGGGCACTTCCACTTATGGTCCTATAGCTTAGGGAAATTAAAATCAAAAAGACACAGCCACCCCAAAGTTTGGGACGCCTCTGTTTACAAGAACCTCGTGTACAGTACAAGTTCAACATCGCAGAAAGTGAAAAATGGATAAAGAAGTTGTGGTATTTACTTACAAAGCAATATCACTCAGCAATGAAATCTATGTCATCAGGCCCTTAGCAGCACAATGAGTGGATTCAGGTATGATGATTCTAACTGAAATAAGTCACACAGAAAAAGAAACATCATAAGATATCAGTAATACACGGAATGTAAACTTGGCTACACAGGAACTGAATTACAGAACAGAACAGGGTCTCAAATTTAGAAAACCAACTTATGCTTGCTTAAGGGGAAAGGTGAGTTGGGGTGCTGCATAAAACCAGAGATTGAAATGAGCACAGATAAAGTTCCTTAAGCCAAATATGGAATAGACAAGAGCTACTCCTTGCTCAACGAAATGGACTCAACACCGCATATTAAATGCCTAAGAATGTACCTGACTAGTAAGTATCTTAAAACCTATGGATTGCTATGTCTCCGAAAGAGAATCAAGCATGTGTACAGGGGCATAAACGCAGCAGTGATAGGATTGGAGAGGTTCGGTGAGCAAATGAAGACCCTTTGAAGTCATATTGCATGGTACCCATTCCACGGGTTTCAACTACCCAGGTTTAAGGTATTCTTCCTTCAGCTAAAACATGCATGTGGAACCTAGAGTATGATCAACCATGTGATCGGGAGACGTGTTCAAATATGTCTCAGTTTTCGTACCCTGGTACTCGGGTGCAACATTCCAGACGCTTTACTAACACCCTCCCAACTTGGAGAGTCAGTCCCTTTAACCTCCTGTTTGGCCCAGTTTGCAATTTCTGCGGAAGATGAACAGGAATAGCGAGAACCAATGAGAGACTAGCTGGAGGTGTCTGGACGGGCAAATTTAACTCTCATTTCCCACCAGGAAGAGGAATTAACCAAAGGCTCAGCGTGCCGTGCCGGAACCAGATTAGGGCCTGAAGCCATCCTGCGGTGTTGCGGCCAGCTCAAAAGAAAGCGAGTTGAAGAAAGGAGCTCAGGGGCACTGTAATTCACAAACCTGCAGAGTTATAAATGACAGCTATCGTCCAAAAATATACTGAAGTAAGGCTGCCAAGAGGACTTGAAAGCGGGGCAGAATTGCAGGAAACCGATTTCAGGAGGCAGACTGGAATTGCATTGAAAGCATAGGAAAAGAGGCAGAACGTCCACAATGATGCACTTGGCCAAAAAGGGCGTATGCGTTTTTTCCTGAATATATTCAGGAAAAAACGCATACGCCCTTTTTGGCCAACCAAGCAAGCTTGCAAAGGAAATCTGCACTACAATGAAGTCTCACTTCCCCCCGGTCAAAAGGGCCATCTGAAAAAAGTGTAAAATCCAGAAAGGCAGGACAGGCCATGGAGAACTGGGAGCCTTGTTATGCTGATGGGCGGGATGTAAATTGCCAACAGACACTCGGGAGAAGTGTATGGTGTTTCCTGAAACATCTAAAAAACAAAGCAACAGAGCCTAGGGCACTTCCACTTATGGTCCTATAGCTTAGGGAAATTAAAATCAAAAAGACACAGCCACCCCAAAGTTTGGGATGCCTCTGTTTACAAGAACCTCGTGTACAGTACAAGTTCAACATCGCAGAAAGTGAAAAATGGATAAAGAAGTTGTGGTATTTACTTACAAAGCAATATCACTCAGCAATGAAATCTATGTCATCAGGCCCTTAGCAGCACAATGAGTGGATTCAGGTATGATGATTCTAACTGAAATAAGAAACACAGAAAAAGAAACATCATAAGATATCAGTAATACACGGAATGTAAACTTGGCTACACAGGAACTGAATTACAGAACAGAACAGGGTCTCAAATTTAGAAAACCAACTTATGCTTGCTTAAGGGGAAAGGTGAGTTGGGGTGCTGCATAAAACCAGAGATTGAAATGAGCACAGATAAAGTTCCTTAAGCCAAATATGGAATAGACAAGAGCTACTCCTTGCTCAACGAAATGGACTCAACACCGCATATTAAATGCCTAAGAATGTACCTGACTAGTAAGTATCTTAAAACCTATGGATTGCTATGTCTCCGAAAGAGAATCAAGCATGTGTACAGGGGCATAAACGCAGCAGTGATAGGATTGGAGAGGTTCAGTGAGCAAATGAAGACCCTTTGAAGTCATATTGCATGGTACCCATTCCACGGGTTTCAACTACCCAGGTTTAAGGTATTCTTCCTTCAGCTAAAACATGCATGTGGAACCTAGAGTATGATCAACCATGTGATCGGGAGACGTGTTCAAATATGTCTCAGTTTTCGTACCCTGGTACTCGGGTGCAACATTCCAGACGCTTTACTAACACCCTCCCGACTTGGAGAGTCAGTCCCTTTAACCTCCTGTTTGGCCCAGTTTGCAATTTCTGCGGAAGATGAACAGGAATAGCGAGAACCAATGAGAGACTAGCTGGAGGTGTCTGGACGGGCAAATTTAACTCTCATTTCCCACCAGGAAGAGGAATTAACCAAAGGCTCAGCGTGCCGTGCCGGAACCAGATTAGGGCCTGAAGCCATCCTGCGGTGTTGCGGCCAGCTCAAAAGAAAGCGAGTTGAAGAAAGGAGCTCAGGGGCACTGTAATTCACAAACCTGCAGAGTTATAAATGACAGCTATCGTCCAAAAATATACTGAAGTAAGGCTGCCAAGAGGACTTGAAAGCGGGGCAGAATTGCAGGAAACCGATTTCAGGAGGCAGACTGGAATTGCATTGAAAGCATAGGAAAAGAGGCAGAACGTCCACAATGATGCACTTGGCCAAAAAGGGCGTATGCGTTTTTTCCTGAATATATTCAGGAAAAAACGCATACGCCCTTTTTGGCCAACCAAGCAAGCTTGCAAAGGAAATCTGCACTACAATGAAGTCTCACTTCCCCCCGGTCAAAAGGGCCATCTGAAAAAAGTGTAAAATCCAGAAAGGCAGGACAGGCCATGGAGAACTGGGAGCCTTGTTATGCTGATGGGCGGGATGTAAATTGCCAACAGACACTCGGGAGAAGTGTATGGTGTTTCCTGAAACATCTAAAAAACAAAGCAACAGAGCCTAGGGCACTTCCACTTATGGTCCTATAGTTTAGGGAAATTAAAATCAAAAAGACACAGCCACCCCAAAGTTTGGGACGCCTCTGTTTACAAGAACCTCGTGTACAGTACAAGTTCAACATCGCAGAAAGTGAAAAATGGATAAAGAAGTTGTGGTATTTACTTACAAAGCAATATCACTCAGCAATGAAATCTATGTCATCAGGCCCTTAGCAGCACAATGAGTGGATTCAGGTATGATGATTCTAACTGAAATAAGTCACACAGAAAAAGAAACATCATAAGATATCAGTAATACACGGAATGTAAACTTGGCTACACAGGAACTGTATTACAGAACAGAACAGGGTCTCAAATTTAGAAAACCAACTTATGCTTGCTTAAGGGGAAAGGTGAGTTGGGGTGCTGCATAAAACCAGAGATTGAAATGAGCACAGATAAAGTTCCTTAAGCCAAATATGGAATAGACAAGAGCTACTCCTTGCTCAACGAAATGGACTCAACACCGCATATTAAATGCCTAAGAATGTACCTGACTAGTAAGTATCTTAAAACCTATGGATTGCTATGTCTCCGAAAGAGAATCAAGCATGTGTACAGGGGCATAAACGCAGCAGTGATAGGATTGGAGAGGTTCAGTGAGCAAATGAAGACCCTTTGAAGTCATATTGCATGGTACCCATTCCACGGGTTTCAACTACCCAGGTTTAAGGTATTCTTCCTTCAGCTAAAACATGCATGTGGAACCTAGAGTATGATCAACCATGTGATCGGGAGACGTGTTCAAATATGTCTCAGTTTTCGTACCCTGGTACTCGGGTGCAACATTCCAGACGCTTTACTAACACCCTCCCGACTTGGAGAGTCAGTCCCTTTAACCTCCTGTTTGGCCCAGTTTGCAATTTCTGCGGAAGATGAACAGGAATAGCGAGAACCAATGAGAGACTAGCTGGAGGTGTCTGGACGGGCAAATTTAACTCTCATTTCCCACCAGGAAGAGGAATTAACCAAAGGCTCAGCGTGCCGTGCCGGAACCAGATTAGGGCCTGAAGCCATCCTGCGGTGTTGCGGCCAGCTCAAAAGAAAGCGAGTTGAAGAAAGGAGCTCAGGGGCACTGTAATTCACAAACCTGCAGAGTTATAAATGACAGCTATCGTCCAAAAATATACTGAAGTAAGGCTGCCAAGAGGACTTGAAAGCGGGGCAGAATTGCAGGAAACCGATTTCAGGAGGCACACTGGAATTACATTGAAAGCATAGGAAAAGAGGCAGAACGTCCACAATGATGCACTTGGCCAAAAAGGGCGTATGCGTTTTTTCCTGAATATATTCAGGAAAAAACGCATACGCCCTTTTTGGCCAACCAAGCAAGCTTGCAAAGGAAATCTGCACTACAATGAAGTCTCACTTCCCCCCGGTCAAAAGGGCCATCTGAAAAAAGTGTAAAATCCAGAAAGGCAGGACAGGCCATGGAGAACTGGGAGCCTTGTTATGCTGATGGGCGGGATGTAAATTGCCAACAGACACTCGGGAGAAGTGTATGGTGTTTCCTGAAACATCTAAAAAACAAAGCAACAGAGCCTAGGGCACTTCCACTTATGGTCCTATAGCTTAGGGAAATTAAAATCAAAAAGACACAGCCACCCCAAAGTTTGGGACGCCTCTGTTTACAAGAACCTCGTTTACAGTACAAGTTCAACATCGCAGAAAGTGAAAAATGGATAAAGAAGTTGTGGTATTTACTTACAAAGCAATATCACTCAGCAATGAAATCTATGTCATCAGGCCCTTAGCAGCACAATGAGTGGATTCAGGTATGATGATTCTAACTGAAATAAGTCACACAGAAAAAGAAACATCATAAGATATCAGTAATACACGGAATGTAAACTTGGCTACACAGGAACTGAATTACAGAACAGAACAGGGTCTCAAATTTAGAAAACCAACTTATGCTTGCTTAAGGGGAAAGGTGAGTTGGGGTGCTGCATAAAACCAGAGATTGAAATGAGCACAGATAAAGTTCCTTAAGCCAAATATGGAATAGACAAGAGCTACTCCTTGCTCAACGAAATGGACTCAACACCGCATATTAAATGCCTAAGAATGTACCTGACTAGTAAGTATCTTAAAACCTATGGATTGCTATGTCTCCGAAAGAGAATCAAGCATGTGTACAGGGGCATAAACGCAGCAGTGATAGGATTGGAGAGGTTCGGTGAGCAAATGAAGACCCTTTGAAGTCATATTGCATGGTACCCATTCCACGGGTTTCAACTACCCAGGTTTAAGGTATTCTTCCTTCAGCTAAAACATGCATGTGGAACCTAGAGTATGATCAACCATGTGATCGGGAGACGTGATCAAATATGTCTCAGTTTTCGTACCCTGGTACTCGGGTGCAATATTCCAGACGCTTTACTAACACCCTCCCGACTTGGAGAGTCAGTCCCTTTAACCTCCTGTTTGGCCCAGTTTGCAATTTCTGCGGAAGATGAACAGGAATAGCGAGAACCAATGAGAGACTAGCTGGAGGTGTCTGGACGGGCAAATTTAACTCTCATTTCCCACCAGGAAGAGGAATTAACCAAAGGCACAACGTGCCGTGCCGGAACCAGATTACGGCCTGAAGCCATCCTGCGGTGTTGCGGCCAGCTCAAAAGAAAGCGAGTTGAAGAAAGGAGCTCAGGGGCACTGTAATTCACAAACCTGCAGAGTTATAAATGACAGCTATCGTCCAATAATATACTGAAGTAAGGCTGCCAAGAGGACTTGAAAGCGGGGCAGAATTGCAGGAAACCGATTTCAGGAGGTAGACTGGAATTGCATTGAAAGCATAGGAAAAGAGGCAGAACGTCCACAATGATGCACTTGGCCAAAAAGGGCGTATGCGTTTTTTCCTGAATATATTCAGGAAAAAACGCATACGCCCTTTTTGGCCAACCAAGCAAGCTTGCAAAGGAAATCTGCACTACAATGAAGTCTCACTTCCCCCCGGTCAAAAGGGCCATCTGAAAAAAGTGTAAAATCCAGAAAGGCAGGACAGGCCATGGAGAACTGGGAGCCTTGTTATGCTGATGGGCGGGATGTAAATTGCCAACAGACACTCGGGAGAAGTGTATGGTGTTTCCTGAAACATCTAAAAAACAAAGTAACAGAGCCTAGGGCACTTCCACTTATGGTGCTATAGCTTAGGGAAATTAAAATCAAAAAGACACAGCCACCCCAAAGTTTGGGACATCTCTGTTTACAAGAACCTCGTGTACAGTACAAGTTCAACATCGCAGAAAGTGAAAAATGGATAAAGAAGTTGTGGTATTTACTTACAAAGCAATATCACTCAGCAATGAAATCTATGTCATCAGGCCCTTAGCAGCACAATGAGTGGATTCAGGTATGATGATTCTAACTGAAATAAGTCACACAGAAAAAGAAACATCATAAGATATCAGTAATACATGGAATGTAAACTTGGCTACACAGGAACTGAATTACAGAACAGAACAGGGTCTCAAATTTAGAAAACCAACTTATGCTTGCTTAAGGGGAAAGGTGAGTTGGGGTGCTGCATAAAACCAGAGATTGAAATGAGCACAGATAAAGTTCCTTAAACCAAATATGGAATAGACAAGAGCTACTCCTTGCTCAACGAAATGGACTCAACACCGCATATTAAATGCCTAAGAATGTACCTGACTAGTAAGTATCTTAAAACCTATGGATTGCTATGTCTCCGAAAGAGAATCAAGCATGTGTACAGGGGCATAAACGCAGCAGTGATAGGATTGGAGAGGTTCGGTGAGCAAATGAAGACCCTTTGAAGTCATATTGCATGGTACCCATTCCACGGGTTTCAACTACCCAGGTTTAAGGTATTCTTCCTTCAGCTAAAACATGCATGTGGAACCTAGAGTATGATCAACCATGTGATCGGGAGACGTGTTCAAATATGTCTCAGTTTTCGTACCCTGGTACTCGGGTGCAACATTCCAGACGCTTTACTAACACCCTCCCGACTTGGAGAGTCAGTCCCTTTAACCTCCTGTTTGGCCCAGTTTGCAATTTCTGCGGAAGATGAACAGGAATAGCGAGAACCAATGAGAGACTAGCTGGAGGTGTCTGGACGGGCAAATTTAACTCTCATTTCCCACCAGGAAGAGGAATTAACCAAAGGCTCAGCGTGCCGTGCCGGAACCAGATTAGGGCCTGAAGCCATCCTGCGGTGTTGCGGCCAGCTCAAAAGAAAGCGAGTTGAAGAAAGGAGCTCAGGGGCACTGTAATTCACAAACCTGCAGAGTTATAAATGACAGCTATCGTCCAAAAATATACTGAAGTAAGGCTGCCAAGAGGACTTGAAAGCGGGGCAGAATTGCAGGAAACCGATTTCAGGAGGTAGACTGGAATTGCATTGAAAGCATAGGAAAAGAGGCAGAACGTCCACAATGATGCACTTGGCCAAAAAGGGCGTATGCGTTTTTTCCTGAATATATTCAGGAAAAAACGCATACGCCCTTTTTGGCCAACCAAGCAAGCTTGCAAAGGAAATCTGCACTACAATGAAGTCTCACTTCCCCCCGGTCAAAAGGGCCATCTGAAAAAAGTGTAAAATCCAGAAAGGCAGGACAGGCCATGGAGAACTGGGAGCCTTGTTATGCTGATGGGCGGGATGTAAATTGCCAACAGACACTCGGGAGAAGTGTATGGTGTTTCCTGAAACATCTAAAAAACAAAGCAACAGAGCCTAGGGCACTTCCACTTATGGTCCTATAGCTTAGGGAAATTAAAATCAAAAAGACACAGCCACCCCAAAGTTTGGGACGCCTCTGTTTACAAGAACCTCGTTTACAGTACAAGTTCAACATCGCAGAAAGTGAAAAATGGATAAAGAAGTTGTGGTATTTACTTACAAAGCAATATCACTCAGCAATGAAATCTATGTCATCAGGCCCTTAGCAGCACAATGAGTGGATTCAGGTATGATGATTCTAACTGAAATAAGTCACACAGAAAAAGAAACATCATAAGATATCAGTAATACACGGAATGTAAACTTGGCTACACAGGAACTGAATTACAGAACAGAACAGGGTCTCAAATTTAGAAAACCAACTTATGCTTGCTTAAGGGGAAAGGTGAGTTGGGGTGCTGCATAAAACCAGAGATTGAAATGAGCACAGATAAAGTTCCTTAAGCCAAATATGGAATAGACAAGAGCTACTCCTTGCTCAACGAAATGGACTCAACACCGCATATTAAATGCCTAAGAATGTACCTGACTAGTCAGTATCTTAAAACCTATGGATTGCTATGTCTCCAAAAGAGAATCAAGCATGTGTACAGGGGCATAAACGCAGCAGTGATAGGATTGGAGAGGTTCGGTGAGCAAATGAAGACCCTTTGAAGTCATATTGCATGGTACCCATTCCACGGGTTTCAACTACCCAGGTTTAAGGTATTCTTCCTTCAGCTAAAACATGCATGTGGAACCTAGAGTATGATCAACCATGTGATCGGGAGACGTGTTCAAATATGTCTCAGTTTTCGTACCCTGGTACTCGGGTGCAACATTCCAGACGCTTTACTAACACCCTCCCGACTTGGAGAGTCAGTCCCTTTAACCTCCTGTTTGGCCCAGTTTGCAATTTCTGCGGAAGATGAACAGGAATAGCGAGAACCAATGAGAGACTAGCTGGAGGTGTCTGGACGGGAAAATTTAACTCTCATTTCCCACGAGGAAGAGGAATTAACCAAAGGCTCAGCGTGCCGTGCCGGAACCAGATTAGGGCCTGAAGCCATCCTGCGGTGTTGCGGCCAGCTCAAAAGAAAGCGAGTTGAAGAAAGGAGCTCAGGGGCACTGTAATTCACAAACCTGCAGAGTTATAAATGACAGCTATCGTCCAAAAATATACTGAAGTAAGGCTGCCAAGAGGACTTGAAAGCGGGGCAGAATTGCAGGAAACCGATTTCAGGAGGTAGACTGGAATTGCATTGAAAGCATAGGAAAAGAGGCAGAACGTCCACAATGATGCACTTGGCCAAAAAGGGCGTACGCGTTTTTTCCTGAATATATTCAGGAAAAAACGCGTACGCCCTTTTTGGCCAACCAAGCAAGCTTGCAAAGGAAATCTGCACTACAATGAAGTCTCACTTCCCCCCGGTCAAAAGGGCCATCTGAAAAAAGTGTAAAATCCAGAAAGGCAGGACAGGCCATGGAGAACTGGGAGCCTTGTTATGCTGATGGGCGGGATGTAAATTGCCAACAGACACTCGGGAGAAGTGTATGGTGTTTCCTGAAACATCTAAAAAACAAAGCAACAGAGCCTAGGGCACTTCCACTTATGGTCCTATAGCTTAGGGAAATTAAAATCAAAAAGACACAGCCACCCCAAAGTTTGGGACGCCTCTGTTTACAAGAACCTCGTGTACAGTACAAGTTCAACATCGCAGAAAGTGAAAAATGGATAAAGAAGTTGTGGTATTTACTTACAAAGCAATATCACTCAGCAATGAAATCTATGTCATCAGGCCCTTAGCAGCACAATGAGTGGATTCAGGTATGATGATTCTAACTGAAATAAGTCACACAGAAAAAGAAACATCATAAGATATCAGTAATACACGGAATGTAAACTTGGCTACACAGGAACTGAATTACAGAACAGAACAGGGTCTCAAATTTAGAAAACCAACTTATGCTTGCTTAAGGGTAAAGGTGAGTTGGGGTGCTGCATAAAACCAGAGATTGAAATGAGCACAGATAAAGTTCCTTAAGCCAAATATGGAATAGACAAGAGCTACTCCTTGCTCAACGAAATGGACTCAACACCGCATATTAAACGCCTAAGAATGTACCTGACTAGTAAGTATCTTAAAACCTATGGATTGCTATGTCTCTGAAAGAGAATCAAGCATGTGTACAGGGGCATAAACGCAGCAGTGATAGGATTGGAGAGGTTCGGTGAGCAAATGAAGACCCTTTGAAGTCATATTGCATGGTACCCATTCCACGGGTTTCAACTACCCAGGTTTAAGGTATTCTTCCTTCAGCTAAAACATGCATGTGGAACCTAGAGTATGATTAACCATGTGATCGGGAGATGTGTTCAAATATGTCTCACTTTCCATACCCTGGTACTCGGGTGCAACATTCCAGACGCTTTACTAACACCCTCCCGACTTGGAGAGTCAGTCCCTTTAACCTCCTGTTTGGCCCAGTTTGCAATTTCTGCGGAAGATGAACAGGAATAGCGAGAACCAATGAGAGACTAGCTGGAGGTGTCTGGACGGGCAAATTTAACTCTCATTTCCCACCAGGAAGAGGAATTAACCAAAGGCTCAGCGTGCCGTGCCGGAACCAGATTAGGGCCTGAAGCCATCCTGCGGTGTTGCGGCCAGCTCAAAAGAAAGCGAGTTGAAGAAAGGAGCTCAGGGGCACTGTAATTCACAAACCTGCAGAGTTATAAATGACAGCTATCGTCCAAAAATATACTGAAGTAAGGCTGCCAAGAGGACTTGAAAGCGGGGCAGAATTGCAGGAAACCGATTTCAGGAGGTAGACTGGAATTGCATTGAAAGCATAGGAAAAGAGGCAGAACGTCCACAATGATGCACTTGGCCAAAAAGGGCGTATGCGTTTTTTCCTGAATATATTCAGGAAAAAACGCATACGCCCTTTTTGGCCAACCAAGCAAGCTTGCAAAGGAAATCTGCACTACAATGAAGTCTCACTTCCCCCCGGTCAAAAGGGCCATCTGAAAAAAGTGTAAAATCCAGAAAGGCAGGACAGGCCATGGAGAACTGGGAGCCTTGTTATGCTGATGGGCGGGATGTAAATTGCCAACAGACACTCGGGAGAAGTGTATGGTGTTTCCTGAAACATCTAAAAAACAAAGCAACAGAGCCTAGGGCACTTCCACTTATGGTCCTATAGCTTAGGGAAATTAAAATCAAAAAGACACAGCCACCCCAAAGTTTGGGACGCCTCTGTTTACAAGAACCTCGTTTACAGTACAAGTTCAACATCGCAGAAAGTGAAAAATGGATAAAGAAGTTGTGGTATTTACTTACAAAGCAATATCACTCAGCAATGAAATCTATGTCATCAGGCCCTTAGCAGCACAATGAGTGGATTCAGGTATGATGATTCTAACTGAAATAAGTCACACAGAAAAAGAAACATCATAAGATATCAGTAATACACGGAATGTAAACTTGGCTACACAGGAACTGAATTACAGAACAGAACAGGGTCTCAAATTTAGAAAACCAACTTATGCTTCCTTAAGGGTAAAGGTGAGTTGGGGTGCTGCATAAAACCAGAGATTGAAATGAGCACAGATAAAGTTCCTTAAGCCAAATATGGAATAGACAAGAGCTACCTCTTGCTCAACGAAATGGACTCAACACCGCATATTAAATGCCTAAGAATGTACCTGACTAGTAAGTATCTTAAAACCTATGGATTGCTATGTCTCCGAAAGAGAATCAAGCATGTGTACAGGGGCATAAACGCAGCAGTGATAGGATTGGAGAGGTTCGGTGAGCAAATGAAGACCCTTTGAAGTCATATTGCATGGTACCCATTCCACGGGTTTCAACTACCCAGGTTTAAGGTATTCTTCCTTCAGCTAAAACATGCATGTGGAACCTAGAGTATGATCAACCATGTGATCGGGAGACGTGTTCAAATATGTCTCAGTTTTCGTACCCTGGTACTCGGGTGCAACATTCCAGACGCTTTACTAACACCCTCCCGACTTGGAGAGTCAGTCCCTTTAACCTCCTGTTTGGCCCAGTTTGCAATTTCTGCGGAAGATGAACAGGAATAGCGAGAACCAATGAGAGACTAGCTGGAGGTGTCTGGACGGGCAAATTTAACTCTCATTTCCCACCAGGAAGAGGAATTAACCAAAGGCTCAGCGTGCCGTGCCGGAACCAGATTAGGGCCTGAAGCCATCCTGCGGTGTTGCGGCCAGGTCACAAGAAAGCGAGTTGAAGAAAGGAGCTCAGGGGCACTGTAATTCACAAACCTGCAGAGTTATAAATGACAGCTATCGTCCAAAAATATACTGAAGTAAGGCTGCCAAGAGGACTTGAAAGCGGGGCAGAATTGCAGGAAACCGATTTCAGGAGGCAGACTGGAATTGCATTGAAAGCATAGGAAAAGAGGCAGAACGTCCACAATGATGCACTTGGCCAAAAAGGGCGTATGCGTTTTTTCCTGAATATATTCAGGAAAAAACGCATACGCCCTTTTTGGCCAACCAAGCAAGCTTGCAAAGGAAATCTGCACTACAATGAAGTCTCACTTCCCCCCGGTCAAAAGGGCCATCTGAAAAAAGTGTAAAATCCAGAAAGGCAGGACAGGCCATGGAGAACTGGGAGCCTTGTTATGCTGATGGGCGGGATGTAAATTGCCAACAGACACTCGGGAGAAGTGTATGGTGTTTCCTGAAACATCTAAAAAACAAAGCAACAGAGCCTAGGGCACTTCCACTTATGGTCCTATAGCTTAGGGAAATTAAAATCAAAAAGACACAGCCACCCCAAAGTTTGGGACGCCTCTGTTTACAAGAACCTCGTTTACAGTACAAGTTCAACATCGCAGAAAGTGAAAAATGGATAAAGAAGTTGTGGTATTTACTTACAAAGCAATATCACTCAGCAATGAAATCTATGTCATCAGGCCCTTAGCAGCACAATGAGTGGATTCAGGTATGATGATTCTAACTGAAATAAGTCACACAGAAAAAGAAACATCATAAGATATCAGTAATACACGGAATGTAAACTTGGCTACACAGGAACTGAATTACAGAACAGAACAGGGTCTCAAATTTAGAAAACCAACTTATGCTTGCTTAAGGGGAAAGGTGAGTTGGGGTGCTGCATAAAACCAGAGATTGAAATGAGCACAGATAAAGTTCCTTAAGCCAAATATGGAATAGACAAGAGCTACTCCTTGCTCAACGAAATGGACTCAACACCGCATATTAAATGCCTAAGAATGTACCTGACTAGTAAGTATCTTAAAACCTATGGATTGCTATGTCTCCGAAAGAGAATCAAGCATGTGTACAGGGGCATAAACGCAGCAGTGATAGGATTGGAGAGGTTCGGTGAGCAAATGAAGACCCTTTGAAGTCATATTGCATGGTACCCATTCCACGGGTTTCAACTACCCAGGTTTAAGGTATTCTTCCTTCAGCTAAAACATGCATGTGGAACCTAGAGTATGATCAACCATGTGATCGGGAGACGTGTTCAAATATGTCTCAGTTTTCGTACCCTGGTACTCGGGTGCAACATTCCAGACGCTTTACTAACACCCTCCCGACTTGGAGAGTCAGTCCCTTTAACCTCCTGTTTGGCCCAGTTTGCAATTTCTGCGGAAGATGAACAGGAATAGCGAGAACCAATGAGAGACTAGCTGGAGGTGTCTGGACGGGCAAATTTAACTCTCATTTCCCACCAGGAAGAGGAATTAACCAAAGGCTCAGCGTGCCGTGCCGGAACCAGATTAGGGCCTGAAGCCATCCTGCGGTGTTGCGGCCAGCTCAAAAGAAAGCGAGTTGAAGAAAGGAGCTCAGGGGCACTGTAATTCACAAACCTGCAGAGTTATAAATGACAGCTATCGTCCAAAAATATACTGAAGTAAGGCTGCCAAGAGGACTTGAAAGCGGGGCAGAATTGCAGGAAACCGATTTCAGGAGGCAGACTGGAATTGCATTGAAAGCATAGGAAAAGAGGCAGAACGTCTACAATGATGCACTTGGCCAAAAAGGGCGTATGCGTTTTTTCCTGAATATATTCAGGAAAAAACGCATACGCCCTTTTTGGCCAACCAAGCAAGCTTGCAAAGGAAATCTGCACTACAATGAAGTCTCACTTCCCCCCGGTCAAAAGGGCCATCTGAAAAAAGTGTAAAATCCAGAAAGGCAGGACAGGCCATGGAGAACTGGGAGCCTTGTTATGCTGATGGGCGGGATGTAAATTGCCAACAGACACTCGGGAGAAGTGTATGGTGTTTCCTGAAACATCTAAAAAACAAAGCAACAGAGCCTAGGGCACTTCCACTTATGGTCCTATAGCTTAGGGAAATTAAAATCAAAAAGACACAGCCACCCCAAAGTTTGGGACGCCTCTGTTTACAAGAACCTCGTTTACAGTACAAGTTCAACATCGCAGAAAGTGAAAAATGGATAAAGAAGTTGTGGTATTTACTTACAAAGCAATATCACTCAGCAATGAAATCTATGTCATCAGGCCCTTAGCAGCACAATGAGTGGATTCAGGTATGATGATTCTAACTGAAATAAGTCACACAGAAAAAGAAACATCATAAGATATCAGTAATACACGGAATGTAAACTTGGCTACACAGGAACTGAATTACAGAACAGAACAGGGTCTCAAATTTAGAAAACCAACTTATGCTTGCTTAAGGGGAAAGGTGAGTTGGGGTGCTGCATAAAACCAGAGATTGAAATGAGCACAGATAAAGTTCCTTAAGCCAAATATGGAATAGACAAGAGCTACTCCTTGCTCAATGAAATGGACTCAACACCGCATATTAAATGCCTAAGAATGTACCTGACTAGTAAGTATCTTAAAACCTATGGATTGCTATGTCTCCGAAAGAGAATCAAGCATGTGTACAGGGGCATAAACGCAGCAGTGATAGGATTGGAGAGGTTCGGTGAGCAAATGAAGACCCTTTGAAGTCATATTGCATGGTACCCATTCCACGGGTTTCAACTACCCAGGTTTAAGGTATTCTTCCTTCAGCTAAAACATGCATGTGGAACCTAGAGTATGATCAACCATGTGATCGGGAGATGTGTTCAAATATGTCTCAGTTTTCGTACCCTGGTACTCGGGTGCAACATTCCAGACGCTTTACTAACACCCTCCCGACTTGGAGAGTCAGTCCCTTTAACCTCCTGTTTGGCCCAGTTTGCAATTTCTGCGGAAGATGAACAGGAATAGCGAGAACCAATGAGAGACTAGCTGGAGGTGTCTGGACGGGCAAATTTAACTCTCATTTCCCACCAGGAAGAGGAATTAACCAAAGGCTCAGCGTGCCGTGCCGGAACCAGATTAGGGCCTGAAGCCATCCTGCGGTGTTGCGGCCAGCTCAAAAGAAAGCGAGTTGAAGAAAGGAGCTCAGGGGCACTGTAATTCACAAACCTGCAGAGTTATAAATGACAGCTATCGTCCAAAAATATACTGAAGTAAGGCTGCCAAGAGGACTTGAAAGCGGGGCAGAATTGCAGGAAACCGATTTCAGGAGGCAGACTGGAATTGCATTGAAAGCATAGGAAAAGAGGCAGAACGTCCACAATGATGCACTTGGCAAAAAGGGCATATGCGTTTTTTCCTGAATATATTCAGGAAAAAACGCATACGCCCTTTTTGGCCAACCAAGCAAGCTTGCAAAGGAAATCTGCACTACAATGAAGTCTCACTTCCCCCCGGTCAAAAGGGCCATCTGAAAAAAGTGTAAAATCCAGAAAGGCAGGACAGGCCATGGAGAACTGGGAGCCTTGTTATGCTGATGGGCGGGATGTAAATTGCCAACAGACACTCGGGAGAAGTGTATGGTGTTTCCTGAAACATCTAAAAAACAAAGCAACAGAGCCTAGGGCACTTCCACTTATGGTCCTATAGCTTAGGGAAATTAAAATCAAAAAGACACAGCCACCCCAAAGTTTGGGACGCCTCTGTTTACAAGAACCTCGTTTACAGTACAAGTTCAACATCGCAGAAAGTGAAAAATGGATAAAGAAGTTGTGGTATTTACTTACAAAGCAATATCACTCAGCAATGAAATCTATGTCATCAGGCCCTTAGCAGCACAATGAGTGGATTCAGGTATGATGATTCTAACTGAAATAAGTCACACAGAAAAAGAAACATCATAAGATATCAGTAATACACGGAATGTAAACTTGGCTACACAGGAACTGTATTACAGAACAGAACAGGGTCTCAAATTTAGAAAACCAACTTATGCTTCCTTAAGGGTAAAGGTGAGTTGGGGTGCTGCATAAAACCAGAGATTGAAATGAGCACAGATAAAGTTCCTTAAGCCAAATATGGAATAGACAAGAGCTACTCCTTGCTCAACGAAATGGACTCAACACCGCATATTAAATGCCTAAGAATGTACCTGACTAGTAAGTATCTTAAAACCTATGGATTGCTATGTCTCCGAAAGAGAATCAAGCATGTGTACAGGGGCATAAACGCAGCAGTGATAGGATTGGAGAGGTTCGGTGAGCAAATGAAGACCCTTTGAAGTCATATTGCATGGTACCCATTCCACGGGTTTCAACTACCCAGGTTTAAGGTATTCTTCCTTCAGCTAAAACATGCATGTGGAACCTAGAGTATGATCAACCATGTGATCGGGAGACGTGTTCAAATATGTCTCAGTTTTCGTACCCTGGTACTCGGGTGCAACATTCCAGACGCTTTACTAACACCCTCCCGACTTGGAGAGTCAGTCCCTTTAACCTCCTGTTTGGCCCAGTTTGCAATTTCTGCGGAAGATGAACAGGAATAGCGAGAACCAATGAGAGACTAGCTGGAGGTGTCTGGACGGGCAAATTTAACTCTCATTTCCCACGAGGAAGAGGAATTAACCAAAGGCTCAGCGTGCCGTGCCGGAACCAGATTAGGGCCTGAAGCCATCCTGCAGTGTTGCGGCCAGCTCAAAAGAAAGCGAGTTGAAGAAAGGAGTTCAGGGGCACTGTAATTCACAAACCTGCAGAGTTATAAATGACAGCTATCGTCCAAAAATATACTGAAGTAAGGCTGCCAAGAGGACTTGAAAGCGGGGCAGAATTGCAGGAAACCGATTTCAGGAGGTAGACTGGAATTGCATTGAAAGCATAGGAAAAGAGGCAGAACGTCCACAATGATGCACTTGGCCAAAAAGGGCGTATGCGTTTTTTCCTGAATATATTCAGGAAAAAACGCATACGCCCTTTTTGGCCAACCAAGCAAGCTTGCAAAGGAAATCTGCACTACAATGGAGTCTCACTTCCCCCCGGTCAAAAGGGCCATCTGAAAAAAGTGTAAAATCCAGAAAGACAGGACAGGCCATGGAGAACTGGGAGCCTTGTTATGCTGATGGGCGGGATGTAAATTGCCAACAGACACTCGGGAGAAGTGTATGGTGTTTCCTGAAACATCTAAAAAACAAAGCAACAGAGCCTAGGGCACTTCCACTTATGGTCCTATAGCTTAGGGAAATTAAAATCAAAAAGACACAGCCACCCCAAAGTTTGGGACGCCTCTGTTTACAAGAACCTCGTTTACAGTACAAGTTCAACATCGCAGAAAGTGAAAAATGGATAAAGAAGTTGTGGTATTTACTTACAAAGCAATATCACTCAGCAATGAAATCTATGTCATCAGGCCCTTAGCAGCACAATGAGTGGATTCAGGTATGATGATTCTAACTGAAATAAGTCACACAGAAAAAGAAACATCATAAGATATCAGTAATACACGGAATGTAAACTTGGCTACACAGGAACTGTATTACAGAACAGAACAGGGTCTCAAATTTAGAAAACCAACTTATGCTTGCTTAAGGGGAAAGGTGAGTTGGGGTGCTGCATAAAACCAGAGATTGAAATGAACACAGATAAAGTTCCTTAAGCCAAATATGGAATAGACAAGAGCTACTCCTTGCTCAACGAAATGGACTCAACACCGCATATTAAATGCCTAAGAATGTACCTGACTAGTAAGTATCTTAAAACCTATGGATTGCTATGTCTCTGAAAGAGAATCAAGCATGTGTACAGGGGCATAAACGCAGCAGTGATAGGATTGGAGAGGTTCAGTGAGCAAATGAAGACCCTTTGAAGTCATATTGCATGGTACCCATTCCACGGGTTTCAACTACCCAGGTTTAAGGTATTCTTCCTTCAGCTAAAACATGCATGTGGAACCTAGAGTATGATCAACCATGTGATCGGGAGACGTGTTCAAATATGTCTCAGTTTTCGTACCCTGGTACTCGGGTGCAACATTCCAGACGCTTTACTAACACCCTCCCGACTTGGAGAGTCAGTCCCTTTAACCTCCTGTTTGGCCCAGTTTGCAATTTCTGCGGAAGATGAACAGGAATAGCGAGAACCAATGAGAGACTAGCTGGAGGTGTCTGGACGGGCAAATTTAACTCTCATTTCCCACCAGGAAGAGGAATTAACCAAAGGCTCAGCGTGCCGTGCCGGAACCAGATTAGGGCCTGAAGCCATCCTGCGGTGTTGCGGCCAGCTCAAAAGAAAGCGAGTTGAAGAAAGGAGCTCAGGGGCACTGTAATTCACAAACCTGCAGAGTTATAAATGACAGCTATCGTCCAAAAATATACTGAAGTAAGGCTGCCAAGAGGACTTGAAAGCGGGGCAGAATTGCAGGAAACCGATTTCAGGAGGCAGACTGGAATTGCATTGAAAGCATAGGAAAAGAGGCAGAACGTCCACAATGATGCACTTGGCCAAAAAGGGTGTATGCGTTTTTTCCTGAATATATTCAGGAAAAAACGCATACGCCCTTTTTGGCCAACCAAGCAAGCTTGCAAAGGAAATCTGCACTACAATGAAGTCTCACTTCCCCCCGGTCAAAAGGGCCATCTGAAAAAAGTGTAAAATCCAGAAAGGCAGGACAGGCCATGGAGAACTGGGAGCCTTGTTATGCTGATGGGCGGGATGTAAATTGCCAACAGACACTCGGGAGAAGTGTATGGTGTTTCCTGAAACATCTAAAAAACAAAGCAACAGAGCCTAGGGCACTTCCACTTATGGTCCTATAGCTTAGGGAAATTAAAATCAAAAAGACACAGCCACCCCAAAGTTTGGGACGCCTCTGTTTACAAGAACCTCATTTACAGTACAAGTTCAACATCGCAGAAAGTGAAAAATGGATAAAGAAGTTGTGGTATTTACTTACAAAGCAATATCACTCAGCAATGAAATCTATGTCATCAGGCCCTTAGCAGCACAATGAGTGGATTCAGGTATGATGATTCTAACTGAAATAAGTCACACAGAAAAAGAAACATCATAAGATATCAGTAATACACGGAATGTAAACTTGGCTACACAGGAACTGAATTACAGAACAGAACAGGGTCTCAAATTTAGAAAACCAACTTATGCTTGCTTAAGGGGAAAGGTGAGTTGGGGTGCTGCATAAAACCAGAGATTGAAATGAGCACAGATAAAGTTCCTTAAGCCAAATATGGAATAGACAAGAGCTACTCCTTGCTCAACGAAATGGACTCAACACCGCATATTAAATGCCTAAGAATGTACCTGACTAGTAAGTATCTTAAAACCTATGGATTGCTATGTCTCCGAAAGAGAATCAAGCATGTGTACAGGGGCATAAACGCAGCAGTGATAGGATTGGAGAGGTTCGGTGAGCAAATGAAGACCCTTTGAAGTCATATTGCATGGTACCCATTCCACGGGTTTCAACTACCCAGGTTTAAGGTATTCTTCCTTCAGCTAAAACATGCATGTGGAACCTAGAGTATGATCAACCATGTGATCGGGAGACGTGTTCAAATATGTCTCAGTTTTCGTACCCTGGTACTCGGGTGCAACATTCCAGACGCTTTACTAACACCCTCCCGACTTGGAGAGTCAGTCCCTTTAACCTCCTGTTTGGCCCAGTTTGCAATTTCTGCGGAAGATGAACAGGAATAGCGAGAACCAATGAGAGACTAGCTGGAGGTGTCTGGACGGGCAAATTTAACTCTCATTTCCCACCAGGAAGAGGAATTAACCAAAGGCTCAGCGTGCCGTGCCGGAACCAGATTAGGGCCTGAAGCCATCTTGCAGTGTTGCGGCCAGCTCAAAAGAAAGCGAGTTGAAGAAAGGAGCTCAGGGGCACTGTAATTCACAAACCTGCAGAGTTATAAATGACAGCTATCGTCCAAAAATATACTGAAGTAAGGCTGCCAAGAGGACTTGAAAGCGGGGCAGAATTGCAGGAAACCGATTTCAGGAGGTAGACTGGAATTGCATTGAAAGCATAGGAAAAGAGGCAGAACGTCCACAATGATGCACTTGGCCAAAAAGGGCGTATGCGTTTTTTCCTGAATATATTCAGGAAAAAACGCATACGCCCTTTTTGGCCAACCAAGCAAGCTTGCAAAGGAAATCTGCACTACAATGAAGTCTCACTTGCCCCCGGTCAAAAGGGCCATCTGAGAAAAGTGTAAAATCCAGAAAGACAGGACAGGCCATGGAGAACTGGGAGCCTTGTTATGCTGATGGGCGGGATGTAAATTGCCAACAGACACTCGGGAGAAGTGTATGGTGTTTCCTGAAACATCTAAAAAACAAAGCAACAGAGCCTAGGGCACTTCCACTTATGGTCCTATAGCTTAGGGAAATTAAAATCAAAAAGACACAGCCACCCCAAAGTTTGGGACGCCTCTGTTTACAAGAACCTCGTTTACAGTACAAGTTCAACATCGCAGAAAGTGAAAAATGGATAAAGAAGTTGTGGTATTTACTTACAAAGCAATATCACTCAGCAATGAAATCTATGTCATCAGGCCCTTAGCAGCACAATGAGTGGATTCAGGTATGATGATTCTAACTGAAATAAGTCACACAGAAAAAGAAACATCATAAGATATCAGTAATACACGGAATGTAAACTTGGCTACACAGGAACTGAATTACAGAACAGAACAGGGTCTCAAATTTAGAAAACCAACTTATGCTTGCTTAAGGGTAAAGGTGAGTTGGGGTGCTGCATAAAAACAGAGATTGAAATGAACACAGATAAAGTTCCTTAAGCCAAATATGGAATAGACAAGAGCTACTCCTTGCTCAACGAAATGGACTCAACACCGCATATTAAATGCCTAAGAATGTACCTGACTAGTAAGTATCTTAAAACCTATGGATTGCTATGTCTCCGAAAGAGAATCAAGCATGTGTACAGGGGCATAAACGCAGCAGTGATAGGATTGGAGAGGTTCGGTGAGCAAATGAAGACCCTTTGAAGTCATATTGCATGGTACCCATTCCACGGGTTTCAACTACCCAGGTTTAAGGTATTCTTCCTTCAGCTAAAACATGCATGTGGAACCTAGAGTATGATCAACCATGTGATCGGGAGACGTGTTCAAATATGTCTCAGTTTTCGTACCCTGGTACTCGGGTGCAACATTCCAGACGCTTTACTAACACCCTCCCGACTTGGAGAGTCAGTCCCTTTAACCTCCTGTTTGGCCCAGTTTGCAATTTCTGCGGAAGATGAACAGGAATAGCGAGAACCAATGAGAGACTAGCTGGAGGTGTCTGGACGGGCAAATTTAACTCTCATTTCCCACCAGGAAGAGGAATTAACCAAAGGCTCAGCGTGCCGTGCCGGAACCAGATTAGGGCCTGAAGCCATCCTGCGGTGTTGCGGCCAGGTCACAAGAAAGCGAGTTGAAGAAAGGAGCTCAGGGGCACTGTAATTCACAAACCTGCAGAGTTATAAATGACAGCTATCGTCCAAAAATATACTGAAGTAAGGCTGCCAAGAGGACTTGAAAGCGGGGCAGAATTGCAGGAAACCGATTTCAGGAGGCAGACTGGAATTGCATTGAAAGCATAGGAAAAGAGGCAGAACGTCCACAATGATGCACTTGGCCAAAAAGGGCGTATGCGTTTTTTCCTGAATATATTCAGGAAAAAACGCATACGCCCTTTTTGGCCAACCAAGCAAGCTTGCAAAGGAAATCTGCACTACAATGAAGTCTCACTTCCCCCCGGTCAAAAGGGCCATCTGAAAAAAGTGTAAAATCCAGAAAGGCAGGACAGGCCATGGAGAACTGGGAGCCTTGTTATGCTGATGGGCGGGATGTAAATTGCCAACAGACACTCGGGAGAAGTGTATGGTGTTTCCTGAAACATCTAAAAAACAAAGCAACAGAGCCTAGGGCACTTCCACTTATGGTCCTATAGCTTAGGGAAATTAAAATCAAAAAGACACAGCCACCCCAAAGTTTGGGACGCCTCTGTTTACAAGAACCTCGTTTACAGTACAAGTTCAACATCGCAGAAAGTGAAAAATGGATAAAGAAGTTGTGGTATTTACTTACAAAGCAATATCACTCAGCAATGAAATCTATGTCATCAGGCCCTTAGCAGCACAATGAGTGGATTCAGGTATGATGATTCTAACTGAAATAAGTCACACAGAAAAAGAAACATCATAAGATATCAGTAATACACGGAATGTAAACTTGGCTACACAGGAACTGAATTACAGAACAGAACAGGGTCTCAAATTTAGAAAACCAACTTATGCTTGCTTAAGGGTAAAGGTGAGTTGGGGTGCTGCATAAAACCAGAGATTGAAATGAGCACAGATAAAGTTCCTTAAGCCAAATATGGAATAGACAAGAGCTACTCCTTGCTCAACGAAATGGACTCAACACCGCATATTAAATGCCTAAGAATGTACCTGACTAGTAAGTATCTTAAAACCTATGGATTGCTATGTCTCCGAAAGAGAATCAAGCATGTGTACAGGGGCATAAACGCAGCAGTGATAGGATTGGAGAGGTTCGGTGAGCAAATGAAGACCCTTTGAAGTCATATTGCATGGTACCCATTCCACGGGTTTCAACTACCCAGGTTTAAGGTATTCTTCCTTCAGCTAAAACATGCATGTGGAACCTAGAGTATGATCAACCATGTGATCGGGAGACGTGTTCAAATATGTCTCAGTTTTCGTACCCTGGTACTCGGGTGCAACATTCCAGACGCTTTACTAACACCCTCCCGACTTGGAGAGTCAGTCCCTTTAACCTCCTGTTTGGCCCAGTTTGCAATTTCTGCGGAAGATGAACAGGAATAGCGAGAACCAATGAGAGACTAGCTGGAGGTGTCTGGACGGGCAAATTTAACTCTCATTTCCCACCAGGAAGAGGAATTAACCAAAGGCTCAGCGTGCCGTGCCGGAACCAGATTAGGGCCTGAAGCCATCCTGCGGTGTTGCGGCCAGCTCACAAGAAAGCGAGTTGAAGAAAGGAGCTCAGGGGCACTGTAATTCACAAACCTGCAGAGTTATAAATGACAGCTATCGTCCAAAAATATACTGAAGTAAGGCTGCCAAGAGGACTTGAAAGCGGGGTAGAATTGCAGGAAACCGATTTCAGGAGGCAGACTGGAATTGCATTGAAAGCATAGGAAAAGAGGCAGAACGTCCACAATGATGCACTTGGCCAAAAAGGGCGTATGCGTTTTTTCCTGAATATATTCAGGAAAAAACGCATACGCCCTTTTTGGCCAACCAAGCAAGCTTGCAAAGGAAATCTGCACTACAATGAAGTCTCACTTCCCCCCGGTCAAAAGGGCCATCTGAAAAAAGTGTAAAATCCAGAAAGGCAGGACAGGCCATGGAGAACTGGGAGCCTTGTTATGCTGATGGGCAGGATGTAAATTGCCAACAGACACTCGGGAGAAGTGTATGGTGTTTCCTGAAACATCTAAAAAACAAAGCAACAGAGCCTAGGGCACTTCCACTTATGGTCCTATAGCTTAGGGAAATTAAAATCAAAAAGACACAGCCACGCCAAAGTTTGGGACGCCTCTGTTTACAAGAACCTCGTTTACAGTACAAGTTCAACATCGCAGAAAGTGAAAAATGGATAAAGAAGTTGTGGTATTTACTTACAAAGCAATATCACTCAGCAATGAAATCTATGTCATCAGGCCCTTAGCAGCACAATGAGTGGATTCAGGTATGATGATTCTAACTGAAATAAGTCACACAGAAAAAGAAACATCATAAGATATCAGTAATACACGGAATGTAAACTTGGCTACACAGGAACTGAATTACAGAACAGAACAGGGTCTCAAATTTAGAAAACCAACTTATGCTTGCTTAAGGGGAAAGGTGAGTTGGGGTGCTGCATAAAACCAGAGATTGAAATGAGCACAGATAAAGTTCCTTAAGCCAAATATGGAATAGACAAGAGCTACTCCTTGCTCAACGAAATGGACTCAACACCGCATATTAAATGCCTAAGAATGTACCTGACTAGTAAGTATCTTAAAACCTATGGATTGCTATGTCTCCGAAAGAGAATCAAGCATGTGTACAGGGGCATAAACGCAGCAGTGATAGGATTGGAGAGGTTCGGTGAGCAAATGAAGACCCTTTGAAGTCATATTGCATGGTACCCATTCCACGGGTTTCAACTACCCAGGTTTAAGGTATTCTTCCTTCAGCTAAAACATGCATGTGGAACCTAGAGTATGATCAACCATGTGATCGGGAGATGTGTTCAAATATGTCTCAGTTTTCGTACCCTGGTACTCGGGTGCAACATTCCAGACGCTTTACTAACACCCTCCCGACTTGGAGAGTCAGTCCCTTTAACCTCCTGTTTGGCCCAGTTTGCAATTTCTGTGGAAGATGAACAGGAATAGCGAGAACCAATGAGAGACTAGCTGGAGGTGTCTGGACGGGCAAATTTAACTCTCATTTCCCACCAGGAAGAGGAATTAACCAAAGGCTCAGCGTGCCGTGCCGGAACCAGATTAGGGCCTGAAGCCATCCTGCGGTGTTGCGGCCAGCTCAAAAGAAAGCGAGTTGAAGAAAGGAGCTCAGGGGCACTGTAATTCACAAACCTGCAGAGTTATAAATGACAGCTATCGTCCAAAAATATACTGAAGTAAGGCTGCCAAGAGGACTTGAAAGCGGGGCAGAATTGCAGGAAACCGATTTCAGGAGGCAGACTGGAATTGCATTGAAAGCATAGGAAAAGAGGCAGAACGTCCACAATGATGCACTTGGCCAAAAAGGGCATATGCGTTTTTTCCTGAATATATTCAGGAAAAAACGCATACGCCCTTTTTGGCCAACCAAGCAAGCTTGCAAAGGAAATCTGCACTACAATGAAGTCTCACTTCCCCCCGGTCAAAAGGGCCATCTGAAAAAAGTGTAAAATCCAGAAAGGCAGGACAGGCCATGGAGAACTGGGAGCCTTGTTATGCTGATGGGCGGGATGTAAATTGCCAACAGACACTCAGGAGAAGTGTATGGTGTTTCCTGAAACATCTAAAAAACAAAGCAACAGAGCCTAGGGCACTTCCACTTATGGTCCTATAGCTTAGGGAAATTAAAATCAAAAAGACACAGCCACCCCAAAGTTTGGGACGCCTCTGTTTACAAGAACCTCGTTTACAGTACAAGTTCAACATCGCAGAAAGTGAAAAATGGATAAAGAAGTTGTGGTATTTACTTACAAAGCAATATCACTCAGCAATGAAATCTATGTCATCAGGCCCTTAGCAGCACAATGAGTGGATTCAGGTATGATGATTCTAACTGAAATAAGTCACACAGAAAAAGAAACATCATAAGATATCAGTAATACACGGAATGTAAACTTGGCTACACAGGAACTGAATTACAGAACAGAACAGGGTCTCAAATTTAGAAAACCAACTTATGCTTCCTTAAGGGTAAAGGTGAGTTGGGGTGCTGCATAAAACCAGAGATTGAAATGAGCACAGATAAAGTTCCTTAAGCCAAATATGGAATAGACAAGAGCTACCTCTTGCTAAACGAAATGGACTCAACACCGCATATTAAATGCCTAAGAATGTACCTGACTAGTAAGTATCTTAAAACCTATGGATTGCTATGTCTCTGAAAGAGAATCAAGCATGTGTACAGGGGCATAAACGCAGCAGTGATAGGATTGGAGAGGTTCGGTGAGCAAATGAAGACCCTTTGAAGTCATATTGCATGGTACCCATTCCACGGGTTTCAACTACCCAGGTTTAAGGTATTCTTCCTTCAGCTAAAACATGCATGTGGAACCTAGAGTATGATCAACCATGTGATCGGGAGACGTGTTCAAATATGTCTCAGTTTTCGTACCCTGGTACTCGGGTGCAACATTCCAGACGCTTTACTAACACCCTCCCGACTTGGAGAGTCAGTCCCTTTAACCTCCTGTTTGGCCCAGTTTGCAATTTCTGCGGAAGATGAACAGGAATAGCGAGAACCAATGAGAGACTAGCTGGAGGTGTCTGGACGGGCAAATTTAACTCTCATTTCCCACCAGGAAGAGGAATTAACCAAAGGCTCAGCGTGCCGTGCCGGAACCAGATTAGGGCCTGAAGCCATCCTGCGGTGTTGCGGCCAGCTCAAAAGAAAGCGAGTTGAAGAAAGGAGCTCAGGGGCACTGTAATTCACAAACCTGCAGAGTTATAAATGACAGCTATCGTCCAAAAATATACTGAAGTAAGGCTGCCAAGAGGACTTGAAAGCGGGGCAGAATTGCAGGAAACCGATTTCAGGAGGCAGACTGGAATTGCATTGAAAGCATAGGAAAAGAGGCAGAACGTCCACAATGATGCACTTGGCCAAAAAGGGCGTATGCGTTTTTTCCTGAATATATTCAGGAAAAAACGCATACGCCCTTTTTGGCCAACCAAGCAAGCTTGCAAAGGAAATCTGCACTACAATGAAGTCTCACTTCCCCCCGGTCAAAAGGGCCATCTGAAAAAAGTGTAAAATCCAGAAAGGCAGGACAGGCCATGGAGAACTGGGAGCCTTGTTATGCTGATGGGCGGGATGTAAATTGCCAACAGACACTCGGGAGAAGTGTATGGTGTTTCCTGAAACATCTAAAAAACAAAGCAACAGAGCCTAGGGCACTTCCACTTATGGTCCTATAGCTTAGGGAAATTAAAATCAAAAAGACACAGCCACCCCAAAGTTTGGGACGCCTCTGTTTACAAGAACCTCGTGTACAGTACAAGTTCAACATCGCAGAAAGTGAAAAATGGATAAAGAAGTTGTGGTATTTACTTACAAAGCAATATCACTCAGCAATGAAATCTATGTCATCAGGCCCTTAGCAGCACAATGAGTGGATTCAGGTATGATGATTCTAACTGAAATAAGTCACACAGAAAAAGAAACATCATAAGATATCAGTAATACACGGAATGTAAACTTGGCTACACAGGAACTGAATTACAGAACAGAACAGGGTCTCAAATTTAGAAAACCAACTTATGCTTGCTTAAGGGGAAAGGTGAGTTGGGGTGCTGCATAAAACCAGAGATTGAAATGAGCACAGATAAAGTTCCTTAAGCCAAATATGGAATAGACAAGAGCTACTCCTTGCTCAACGAAATGGACTCAACACCGCATATTAAATGCCTAAGAATGTACCTGACTAGTAAGTATCTTAAAACCTATGGATTGCTATGTCTCCGAAAGAGAATCAAGCATGTGTACAGGGGCATAAACGCAGCAGTGATAGGATTGGAGAGGTTCGGTGAGCAAATGAAGACCCTTTGAAGTCATATTGCATGGTACCCATTCCACGGGTTTCAACTACCCAGGTTTAAGGTATTCTTCCTTCAGCTAAAACATGCATGTGGAACCTAGAGTATGATCAACCATGTGATCGGGAGACGTGTTCAAATATGTCTCAGTTTTCGTACCCTGGTACTCGGGTGCAACATTCCAGACGCTTTACTAACACCCTCCCAACTTGGAGAGTCAGTCCCTTTAACCTCCTGTTTGGCCCAGTTTGCAATTTCTGCGGAAGATGAACAGGAATAGCGAGAACCAATGAGAGACTAGCTGGAGGTGTCTGGACGGGCAAATTTAACTCTCATTTCCCACCAGGAAGAGGAATTAACCAAAGGCTCAGCGTGCCGTGCCGGAACCAGATTAGGGCCTGAAGCCATCCTGCGGTGTTGCGGCCAGCTCAAAAGAAAGCGAGTTGAAGAAAGGAGCTCAGGGGCACTGTAATTCACAAACCTGCAGAGTTATAAATGACAGCTATCGTCCAAAAATATACTGAAGTAAGGCTGCCAAGAGGACTTGAAAGCGGGGCAGAATTGCAGGAAACCGATTTCAGGAGGCAGACTGGAATTGCATTGAAAGCATAGGAAAAGAGGCAGAACGTCCACAATGATGCACTTGGCCAAAAAGGGCGTATGCGTTTTTTCCTGAATATATTCAGGAAAAAACGCATACGCCCTTTTTGGCCAACCAAGCAAGCTTGCAAAGGAAATCTGCACTACAATGAAGTCTCACTTCCCCCCGGTCAAAAGGGCCATCTGAAAAAAGTGTAAAATCCAGAAAGGCAGGACAGGCCATGGAGAACTGGGAGCCTTGTTATGCTGATGGGCGGGATGTAAATTGCCAACAGACACTCGGGAGAAGTGTATGGTGTTTCCTGAAACATCTAAAAAACAAAGCAACAGAGCCTAGGGCACTTCCACTTATGGTCCTATAGCTTAGGGAAATTAAAATCAAAAAGACACAGCCACCCCAAAGTTTGGGATGCCTCTGTTTACAAGAACCTCGTGTACAGTACAAGTTCAACATCGCAGAAAGTGAAAAATGGATAAAGAAGTTGTGGTATTTACTTACAAAGCAATATCACTCAGCAATGAAATCTATGTCATCAGGCCCTTAGCAGCACAATGAGTGGATTCAGGTATGATGATTCTAACTGAAATAAGAAACACAGAAAAAGAAACATCATAAGATATCAGTAATACACGGAATGTAAACTTGGCTACACAGGAACTGAATTACAGAACAGAACAGGGTCTCAAATTTAGAAAACCAACTTATGCTTGCTTAAGGGGAAAGGTGAGTTGGGGTGCTGCATAAAACCAGAGATTGAAATGAGCACAGATAAAGTTCCTTAAGCCAAATATGGAATAGACAAGAGCTACTCCTTGCTCAACGAAATGGACTCAACACCGCATATTAAATGCCTAAGAATGTACCTGACTAGTAAGTATCTTAAAACCTATGGATTGCTATGTCTCCGAAAGAGAATCAAGCATGTGTACAGGGGCATAAACGCAGCAGTGATAGGATTGGAGAGGTTCGGTGAGCAAATGAAGACCCTTTGAAGTCATATTGCATGGTACCCATTCCACGGGTTTCAACTACCCAGGTTTAAGGTATTCTTCCTTCAGCTAAAACATGCATGTGGAACCTAGAGTATGATCAACCATGTGATCGGGAGATGTGTTCAAATATGTCTCAGTTTTCGTACCCTGGTACTCGGGTGCAACATTCCAGACGCTTTACTAACACCCTCCCGACTTGGAGAGTCAGTCCCTTTAACCTCCTGTTTGGCCCAGTTTGCAATTTCTGTGGAAGATGAACAGGAATAGCGAGAACCAATGAGAGACTAGCTGGAGGTGTCTGGACGGGCAAATTTAACTCTCATTTCCCACCAGGAAGAGGAATTAACCAAAGGCTCAGCGTGCCGTGCCGGAACCAGATTAGGGCCTGAAGCCATCCTGCGGTGTTGCGGCCAGCTCAAAAGAAAGCGAGTTGAAGAAAGGAGCTCAGGGGCACTGTAATTCACAAACCTGCAGAGTTATAAATGACAGCTATCGTCCAAAAATATACTGAAGTAAGGCTGCCAAGAGGACTTGAAAGCGGGGCAGAATTGCAGGAAACCGATTTCAGGAGGCAGACTGGAATTGCATTGAAAGCATAGGAAAAGAGGCAGAACGTCCACAATGATGCACTTGGCCAAAAAGGGCATATGCGTTTTTTCCTGAATATATTCAGGAAAAAACGCATACGCCCTTTTTGGCCAACCAAGCAAGCTTGCAAAGGAAATCTGCACTACAATGAAGTCTCACTTCCCCCCGGTCAAAAGGGCCATCTGAAAAAAGTGTAAAATCCAGAAAGGCAGGACAGGCCATGGAGAACTGGGAGCCTTGTTATGCTGATGGGCGGGATGTAAATTGCCAACAGACACTCAGGAGAAGTGTATGGTGTTTCCTGAAACATCTAAAAAACAAAGCAACAGAGCCTAGGGCACTTCCACTTATGGTCCTATAGCTTAGGGAAATTAAAATCAAAAAGACACAGCCACCCCAAAGTTTGGGACGCCTCTGTTTACAAGAACCTCGTTTACAGTACAAGTTCAACATCGCAGAAAGTGAAAAATGGATAAAGAAGTTGTGGTATTTACTTACAAAGCAATATCACTCAGCAATGAAATCTATGTCATCAGGCCCTTAGCAGCACAATGAGTGGATTCAGGTATGATGATTCTAACTGAAATAAGTCACACAGAAAAAGAAACATCATAAGATATCAGTAATACACGGAATGTAAACTTGGCTACACAGGAACTGAATTACAGAACAGAACAGGGTCTCAAATTTAGAAAACCAACTTATGCTTCCTTAAGGGTAAAGGTGAGTTGGGGTGCTGCATAAAACCAGAGATTGAAATGAGCACAGATAAAGTTCCTTAAGCCAAATATGGAATAGACAAGAGCTACCTCTTGCTAAACGAAATGGACTCAACACCGCATATTAAATGCCTAAGAATGTACCTGACTAGTAAGTATCTTAAAACCTATGGATTGCTATGTCTCTGAAAGAGAATCAAGCATGTGTACAGGGGCATAAACGCAGCAGTGATAGGATTGGAGAGGTTCGGTGAGCAAATGAAGACCCTTTGAAGTCATATTGCATGGTACCCATTCCACGGGTTTCAACTACCCAGGTTTAAGGTATTCTTCCTTCAGCTAAAACATGCATGTGGAACCTAGAGTATGATCAACCATGTGATCGGGAGACGTGTTCAAATATGTCTCAGTTTTCGTACCCTGGTACTCGGGTGCAACATTCCAGACGCTTTACTAACACCCTCCCGACTTGGAGAGTCAGTCCCTTTAACCTCCTGTTTGGCCCAGTTTGCAATTTCTGCGGAAGATGAACAGGAATAGCGAGAACCAATGAGAGACTAGCTGGAGGTGTCTGGACGGGCAAATTTAACTCTCATTTCCCACCAGGAAGAGGAATTAACCAAAGGCTCAGCGTGCCGTGCCGGAACCAGATTAGGGCCTGAAGCCATCCTGCGGTGTTGCGGCCAGCTCAAAAGAAAGCGAGTTGAAGAAAGGAGCTCAGGGGCACTGTAATTCACAAACCTGCAGAGTTATAAATGACAGCTATCGTCCAAAAATATACTGAAGTAAGGCTGCCAAGAGGACTTGAAAGCGGGGCAGAATTGCAGGAAACCGATTTCAGGAGGCAGACTGGAATTGCATTGAAAGCATAGGAAAAGAGGCAGAACGTCCACAATGATGCACTTGGCCAAAAAGGGCGTATGCGTTTTTTCCTGAATATATTCAGGAAAAAACGCATACGCCCTTTTTGGCCAACCAAGCAAGCTTGCAAAGGAAATCTGCACTACAATGAAGTCTCACTTCCCCCCGGTCAAAAGGGCCATCTGAAAAAAGTGTAAAATCCAGAAAGGCAGGACAGGCCATGGAGAACTGGGAGCCTTGTTATGCTGATGGGCGGGATGTAAATTGCCAACAGACACTCGGGAGAAGTGTATGGTGTTTCCTGAAACATCTAAAAAACAAAGCAACAGAGCCTAGGGCACTTCCACTTATGGTCCTATAGCTTAGGGAAATTAAAATCAAAAAGACACAGCCACCCCAAAGTTTGGGACGCCTCTGTTTACAAGAACCTCGTGTACAGTACAAGTTCAACATCGCAGAAAGTGAAAAATGGATAAAGAAGTTGTGGTATTTACTTACAAAGCAATATCACTCAGCAATGAAATCTATGTCATCAGGCCCTTAGCAGCACAATGAGTGGATTCAGGTATGATGATTCTAACTGAAATAAGTCACACAGAAAAAGAAACATCATAAGATATCAGTAATACACGGAATGTAAACTTGGCTACACAGGAACTGAATTACAGAACAGAACAGGGTCTCAAATTTAGAAAACCAACTTATGCTTGCTTAAGGGGAAAGGTGAGTTGGGGTGCTGCATAAAACCAGAGATTGAAATGAGCACAGATAAAGTTCCTTAAGCCAAATATGGAATAGACAAGAGCTACTCCTTGCTCAACGAAATGGACTCAACACCGCATATTAAATGCCTAAGAATGTACCTGACTAGTAAGTATCTTAAAACCTATGGATTGCTATGTCTCCGAAAGAGAATCAAGCATGTGTACAGGGGCATAAACGCAGCAGTGATAGGATTGGAGAGGTTCGGTGAGCAAATGAAGACCCTTTGAAGTCATATTGCATGGTACCCATTCCACGGGTTTCAACTACCCAGGTTTAAGGTATTCTTCCTTCAGCTAAAACATGCATGTGGAACCTAGAGTATGATCAACCATGTGATCGGGAGACGTGTTCAAATATGTCTCAGTTTTCGTACCCTGGTACTCGGGTGCAACATTCCAGACGCTTTACTAACACCCTCCCAACTTGGAGAGTCAGTCCCTTTAACCTCCTGTTTGGCCCAGTTTGCAATTTCTGCGGAAGATGAACAGGAATAGCGAGAACCAATGAGAGACTAGCTGGAGGTGTCTGGACGGGCAAATTTAACTCTCATTTCCCACCAGGAAGAGGAATTAACCAAAGGCTCAGCGTGCCGTGCCGGAACCAGATTAGGGCCTGAAGCCATCCTGCGGTGTTGCGGCCAGCTCAAAAGAAAGCGAGTTGAAGAAAGGAGCTCAGGGGCACTGTAATTCACAAACCTGCAGAGTTATAAATGACAGCTATCGTCCAAAAATATACTGAAGTAAGGCTGCCAAGAGGACTTGAAAGCGGGGCAGAATTGCAGGAAACCGATTTCAGGAGGCAGACTGGAATTGCATTGAAAGCATAGGAAAAGAGGCAGAACGTCCACAATGATGCACTTGGCCAAAAAGGGCGTATGCGTTTTTTCCTGAATATATTCAGGAAAAAACGCATACGCCCTTTTTGGCCAACCAAGCAAGCTTGCAAAGGAAATCTGCACTACAATGAAGTCTCACTTCCCCCCGGTCAAAAGGGCCATCTGAAAAAAGTGTAAAATCCAGAAAGGCAGGACAGGCCATGGAGAACTGGGAGCCTTGTTATGCTGATGGGCGGGATGTAAATTGCCAACAGACACTCGGGAGAAGTGTATGGTGTTTCCTGAAACATCTAAAAAACAAAGCAACAGAGCCTAGGGCACTTCCACTTATGGTCCTATAGCTTAGGGAAATTAAAATCAAAAAGACACAGCCACCCCAAAGTTTGGGATGCCTCTGTTTACAAGAACCTCGTGTACAGTACAAGTTCAACATCGCAGAAAGTGAAAAATGGATAAAGAAGTTGTGGTATTTACTTACAAAGCAATATCACTCAGCAATGAAATCTATGTCATCAGGCCCTTAGCAGCACAATGAGTGGATTCAGGTATGATGATTCTAACTGAAATAAGAAACACAGAAAAAGAAACATCATAAGATATCAGTAATACACGGAATGTAAACTTGGCTACACAGGAACTGAATTACAGAACAGAACAGGGTCTCAAATTTAGAAAACCAACTTATGCTTGCTTAAGGGGAAAGGTGAGTTGGGGTGCTGCATAAAACCAGAGATTGAAATGAGCACAGATAAAGTTCCTTAAGCCAAATATGGAATAGACAAGAGCTACTCCTTGCTCAACGAAATGGACTCAACACCGCATATTAAATGCCTAAGAATGTACCTGACTAGTAAGTATCTTAAAACCTATGGATTGCTATGTCTCCGAAAGAGAATCAAGCATGTGTACAGGGGCATAAACGCAGCAGTGATAGGATTGGAGAGGTTCAGTGAGCAAATGAAGACCCTTTGAAGTCATATTGCATGGTACCCATTCCACGGGTTTCAACTACCCAGGTTTAAGGTATTCTTCCTTCAGCTAAAACATGCATGTGGAACCTAGAGTATGATCAACCATGTGATCGGGAGACGTGTTCAAATATGTCTCAGTTTTCGTACCCTGGTACTCGGGTGCAACATTCCAGACGCTTTACTAACACCCTCCCGACTTGGAGAGTCAGTCCCTTTAACCTCCTGTTTGGCCCAGTTTGCAATTTCTGCGGAAGATGAACAGGAATAGCGAGAACCAATGAGAGACTAGCTGGAGGTGTCTGGACGGGCAAATTTAACTCTCATTTCCCACCAGGAAGAGGAATTAACCAAAGGCTCAGCGTGCCGTGCCGGAACCAGATTAGGGCCTGAAGCCATCCTGCGGTGTTGCGGCCAGCTCAAAAGAAAGCGAGTTGAAGAAAGGAGCTCAGGGGCACTGTAATTCACAAACCTGCAGAGTTATAAATGACAGCTATCGTCCAAAAATATACTGAAGTAAGGCTGCCAAGAGGACTTGAAAGCGGGGCAGAATTGCAGGAAACCGATTTCAGGAGGCAGACTGGAATTGCATTGAAAGCATAGGAAAAGAGGCAGAACGTCCACAATGATGCACTTGGCCAAAAAGGGCGTATGCGTTTTTTCCTGAATATATTCAGGAAAAAACGCATACGCCCTTTTTGGCCAACCAAGCAAGCTTGCAAAGGAAATCTGCACTACAATGAAGTCTCACTTCCCCCCGGTCAAAAGGGCCATCTGAAAAAAGTGTAAAATCCAGAAAGGCAGGACAGGCCATGGAGAACTGGGAGCCTTGTTATGCTGATGGGCGGGATGTAAATTGCCAACAGACACTCGGGAGAAGTGTATGGTGTTTCCTGAAACATCTAAAAAACAAAGCAACAGAGCCTAGGGCACTTCCACTTATGGTCCTATAGTTTAGGGAAATTAAAATCAAAAAGACACAGCCACCCCAAAGTTTGGGACGCCTCTGTTTACAAGAACCTCGTGTACAGTACAAGTTCAACATCGCAGAAAGTGAAAAATGGATAAAGAAGTTGTGGTATTTACTTACAAAGCAATATCACTCAGCAATGAAATCTATGTCATCAGGCCCTTAGCAGCACAATGAGTGGATTCAGGTATGATGATTCTAACTGAAATAAGTCACACAGAAAAAGAAACATCATAAGATATCAGTAATACACGGAATGTAAACTTGGCTACACAGGAACTGTATTACAGAACAGAACAGGGTCTCAAATTTAGAAAACCAACTTATGCTTGCTTAAGGGGAAAGGTGAGTTGGGGTGCTGCATAAAACCAGAGATTGAAATGAGCACAGATAAAGTTCCTTAAGCCAAATATGGAATAGACAAGAGCTACTCCTTGCTCAACGAAATGGACTCAACACCGCATATTAAATGCCTAAGAATGTACCTGACTAGTAAGTATCTTAAAACCTATGGATTGCTATGTCTCCGAAAGAGAATCAAGCATGTGTACAGGGGCATAAACGCAGCAGTGATAGGATTGGAGAGGTTCAGTGAGCAAATGAAGACCCTTTGAAGTCATATTGCATGGTACCCATTCCACGGGTTTCAACTACCCAGGTTTAAGGTATTCTTCCTTCAGCTAAAACATGCATGTGGAACCTAGAGTATGATCAACCATGTGATCGGGAGACGTGTTCAAATATGTCTCAGTTTTCGTACCCTGGTACTCGGGTGCAACATTCCAGACGCTTTACTAACACCCTCCCGACTTGGAGAGTCAGTCCCTTTAACCTCCTGTTTGGCCCAGTTTGCAATTTCTGCGGAAGATGAACAGGAATAGCGAGAACCAATGAGAGACTAGCTGGAGGTGTCTGGACGGGCAAATTTAACTCTCATTTCCCACCAGGAAGAGGAATTAACCAAAGGCTCAGCGTGCCGTGCCGGAACCAGATTAGGGCCTGAAGCCATCCTGCGGTGTTGCGGCCAGCTCAAAAGAAAGCGAGTTGAAGAAAGGAGCTCAGGGGCACTGTAATTCACAAACCTGCAGAGTTATAAATGACAGCTATCGTCCAAAAATATACTGAAGTAAGGCTGCCAAGAGGACTTGAAAGCGGGGCAGAATTGCAGGAAACCGATTTCAGGAGGCACACTGGAATTACATTGAAAGCATAGGAAAAGAGGCAGAACGTCCACAATGATGCACTTGGCCAAAAAGGGCGTATGCGTTTTTTCCTGAATATATTCAGGAAAAAACGCATACGCCCTTTTTGGCCAACCAAGCAAGCTTGCAAAGGAAATCTGCACTACAATGAAGTCTCACTTCCCCCCGGTCAAAAGGGCCATCTGAAAAAAGTGTAAAATCCAGAAAGGCAGGACAGGCCATGGAGAACTGGGAGCCTTGTTATGCTGATGGGCGGGATGTAAATTGCCAACAGACACTCGGGAGAAGTGTATGGTGTTTCCTGAAACATCTAAAAAACAAAGCAACAGAGCCTAGGGCACTTCCACTTATGGTCCTATAGCTTAGGGAAATTAAAATCAAAAAGACACAGCCACCCCAAAGTTTGGGACGCCTCTGTTTACAAGAACCTCGTTTACAGTACAAGTTCAACATCGCAGAAAGTGAAAAATGGATAAAGAAGTTGTGGTATTTACTTACAAAGCAATATCACTCAGCAATGAAATCTATGTCATCAGGCCCTTAGCAGCACAATGAGTGGATTCAGGTATGATGATTCTAACTGAAATAAGTCACACAGAAAAAGAAACATCATAAGATATCAGTAATACACGGAATGTAAACTTGGCTACACAGGAACTGAATTACAGAACAGAACAGGGTCTCAAATTTAGAAAACCAACTTATGCTTGCTTAAGGGGAAAGGTGAGTTGGGGTGCTGCATAAAACCAGAGATTGAAATGAGCACAGATAAAGTTCCTTAAGCCAAATATGGAATAGACAAGAGCTACTCCTTGCTCAACGAAATGGACTCAACACCGCATATTAAATGCCTAAGAATGTACCTGACTAGTAAGTATCTTAAAACCTATGGATTGCTATGTCTCCGAAAGAGAATCAAGCATGTGTACAGGGGCATAAACGCAGCAGTGATAGGATTGGAGAGGTTCGGTGAGCAAATGAAGACCCTTTGAAGTCATATTGCATGGTACCCATTCCACGGGTTTCAACTACCCAGGTTTAAGGTATTCTTCCTTCAGCTAAAACATGCATGTGGAACCTAGAGTATGATCAACCATGTGATCGGGAGACGTGATCAAATATGTCTCAGTTTTCGTACCCTGGTACTCGGGTGCAATATTCCAGACGCTTTACTAACACCCTCCCGACTTGGAGAGTCAGTCCCTTTAACCTCCTGTTTGGCCCAGTTTGCAATTTCTGCGGAAGATGAACAGGAATAGCGAGAACCAATGAGAGACTAGCTGGAGGTGTCTGGACGGGCAAATTTAACTCTCATTTCCCACCAGGAAGAGGAATTAACCAAAGGCACAACGTGCCGTGCCGGAACCAGATTACGGCCTGAAGCCATCCTGCGGTGTTGCGGCCAGCTCAAAAGAAAGCGAGTTGAAGAAAGGAGCTCAGGGGCACTGTAATTCACAAACCTGCAGAGTTATAAATGACAGCTATCGTCCAAAAATATACTGAAGTAAGGCTGCCAAGAGGACTTGAAAGCGGGGCAGAATTGCAGGAAACCGATTTCAGGAGGTAGACTGGAATTGCATTGAAAGCATAGGAAAAGAGGCAGAACGTCCACAATGATGCACTTGGCCAAAAAGGGCGTATGCGTTTTTTCCTGAATATATTCAGGAAAAAACGCATACGCCCTTTTTGGCCAACCAAGCAAGCTTGCAAAGGAAATCTGCACTACAATGAAGTCTCACTTCCCCCCGGTCAAAAGGGCCATCTGAAAAAAGTGTAAAATCCAGAAAGGCAGGACAGGCCATGGAGAACTGGGAGCCTTGTTATGCTGATGGGCGGGATGTAAATTGCCAACAGACACTCGGGAGAAGTGTATGGTGTTTCCTGAAACATCTAAAAAACAAAGCAACAGAGCCTAGGGCACTTCCACTTATGGTCCTATAGCTTAGGGAAATTAAAATCAAAAAGACACAGCCACCCCAAAGTTTGGGACGCCTCTGTTTACAAGAACCTCGTGTACAGTACAAGTTCAACATCGCAGAAAGTGAAAAATGGATAAAGAAGTTGTGGTATTTACTTACAAAGCAATATCACTCAGCAATGAAATCTATGTCATCAGGCCCTTAGCAGCACAATGAGTGGATTCAGGTATGATGATTCTAACTGAAATAAGTCACACAGAAAAAGAAACATCATAAGATATCAGTAATACACGGAATGTAAACTTGGCTACACAGGAACTGAATTACAGAACAGAACAGGGTCTCAAATTTAGAAAACCAACTTATGCTTGCTTAAGGGTAAAGGTGAGTTGGGGTGCTGCATAAAACCAGAGATTGAAATGAGCACAGATAAAGTTCCTTAAGCCAAATATGGAATAGACAAGAGCTACTCCTTGCTCAACGAAATGGACTCAACACCGCATATTAAACGCCTAAGAATGTACCTGACTAGTAAGTATCTTAAAACCTATGGATTGCTATGTCTCTGAAAGAGAATCAAGCATGTGTACAGGGGCATAAACGCAGCAGTGATAGGATTGGAGAGGTTCGGTGAGCAAATGAAGACCCTTTGAAGTCATATTGCATGGTACCCATTCCACGGGTTTCAACTACCCAGGTTTAAGGTATTCTTCCTTCAGCTAAAACATGCATGTGGAACCTAGAGTATGATTAACCATGTGATCGGGAGATGTGTTCAAATATGTCTCACTTTCCATACCCTGGTACTCGGGTGCAACATTCCAGACGCTTTACTAACACCCTCCCGACTTGGAGAGTCAGTCCCTTTAACCTCCTGTTTGGCCCAGTTTGCAATTTCTGCGGAAGATGAACAGGAATAGCGAGAACCAATGAGAGACTAGCTGGAGGTGTCTGGACGGGCAAATTTAACTCTCATTTCCCACCAGGAAGAGGAATTAACCAAAGGCTCAGCGTGCCGTGCCGGAACCAGATTAGGGCCTGAAGCCATCCTGCGGTGTTGCGGCCAGCTCAAAAGAAAGCGAGTTGAAGAAAGGAGCTCAGGGGCACTGTAATTCACAAACCTGCAGAGTTATAAATGACAGCTATCGTCCAAAAATATACTGAAGTAAGGCTGCCAAGAGGACTTGAAAGCGGGGCAGAATTGCAGGAAACCGATTTCAGGAGGTAGACTGGAATTGCATTGAAAGCATAGGAAAAGAGGCAGAACGTCCACAATGATGCACTTGGCCAAAAAGGGCGTATGCGTTTTTTCCTGAATATATTCAGGAAAAAACGCATACGCCCTTTTTGGCCAACCAAGCAAGCTTGCAAAGGAAATCTGCACTACAATGAAGTCTCACTTCCCCCCGGTCAAAAGGGCCATCTGAAAAAAGTGTAAAATCCAGAAAGGCAGGACAGGCCATGGAGAACTGGGAGCCTTGTTATGCTGATGGGCGGGATGTAAATTGCCAACAGACACTCGGGAGAAGTGTATGGTGTTTCCTGAAACATCTAAAAAACAAAGCAACAGAGCCTAGGGCACTTCCACTTATGGTCCTATAGCTTAGGGAAATTAAAATCAAAAAGACACAGCCACCCCAAAGTTTGGGACGCCTCTGTTTACAAGAACCTCGTTTACAGTACAAGTTCAACATCGCAGAAAGTGAAAAATGGATAAAGAAGTTGTGGTATTTACTTACAAAGCAATATCACTCAGCAATGAAATCTATGTCATCAGGCCCTTAGCAGCACAATGAGTGGATTCAGGTATGATGATTCTAACTGAAATAAGTCACACAGAAAAAGAAACATCATAAGATATCAGTAATACACGGAATGTAAACTTGGCTACACAGGAACTGAATTACAGAACAGAACAGGGTCTCAAATTTAGAAAACCAACTTATGCTTGCTTAAGGGGAAAGGTGAGTTGGGGTGCTGCATAAAACCAGAGATTGAAATGAGCACAGATAAAGTTCCTTAAGCCAAATATGGAATAGACAAGAGCTACCTCTTGCTCAACGAAATGGACTCAACACCGCATATTAAACGCCTCAGAATGTACCTGACTAGTCAGTAACTTAAAACCTATGGATTGCTATGTCTCCGAAAGAGAATCAAGCATGTGTACAGGGGCATAAATGCAGCAGTGATAGGATTGGAGAGGTTCGGTGAGCAAATGAAGACCCTTTGAAGTCGTATTGCATGGTACCCATTCCACGGGTTTCAACTACCCAGGTTTAAGGTATTCTTCCTTCAGCTAAAACATGCATGTGGAACCTAGAGTATGATCAACCATGTGATCGGGAGACGTGTTCAAATATGTCTCAGTTTTCGTACCCTGGTACTCGGGTGCAACATTCCAGACGCTTTACTAACACCCTCCCGACTTGGAGAGTCAGTCCCTTTAACCTCCTGTTTGGCCCAGTTTGCAATTTCTGCGGAAGATGAACAGGAATAGCGAGAACCAATGAGAGACTAGCTGGAGGTGTCTGGACGGGCAAATTTAACCCTCATTTCCCACCAGGAAGAGGAATTAACCAAAGGCTCAGACGTGCCGTGCCGGAACCAGATTAGGGCCTGAAGCCATCCTGCGTTGTTGCGGCCAGGTCACAAGAAAGCGAGTTGAAGAAAGGAGCTCAGGGGCACTGTAATTCACAAACCTGCAGAGTTATAAATGACAGCTATCGTCCAAAAATATACTGAAGTAAGGCTGCCAAGAGGACTTGAAAGCGGGGCAGAATTGCAGGAAACCGATTTCAGGAGGTAGACTGGAATTGCATTGAAAGCATAGGAAAAGAGGCAGAACGTCCACAATGATGCACTTGGCCAAACAGGGCGTATGCGTTTTTTCCTGAATATATTCATGAAAAAACGCATACGCCCTTTTTGGCCAACCAAGCAAGCTTGCAAAGGAAATCTGCACTACAATGAAGTCTCACTTCCCCCCGTTCAAAAGGGCCATCTGAAAAAAGTGTAAAATCCAGAAAGGCAGGACAGGCCATGGAGAACTGGGAGCCTTGTTATGCTGATGGGCGGGATGTAAATTGCCAACAGACACTCGGGAGAAGTGTATGGTGTTTCCTGAAACACCTAAAAAACAAAGCAACAGAGCCTAGGGCACTTCCACTTATGGTCCTATAGCTTAGGGAAATTAAAATCAAAAAGACACAGCCACCCCAAAGTTTGGGACGCCTCTGTTTACAAGAACCTCGTTTACAGTACAAGTTCAACATCGCAGAAAGTGAAAAATGGATAAAGAAGTTGTGGTATTTACTTACAAAGCAATATCACTCAGCAATGAAATCTATGTCATCAGGCCCTTAGCAGCACAATGAGTGGATTCAGGTATGATGATTCTAACTGAAATAAGTCACACAGAAAAAGAAACATCATAAGATATCAGTAATACACGGAATGTAAACTTGGCTACACAGGAACTGAATTACAGAACAGAACAGGGTCTCAAATTTAGAAAACCAACTTATGCTTGCTTAAGGGGAAAGGTGAGTTGGGGTGCTGCATAAAACCAGAGATTGAAATGAGCACAGATAAAGTTCCTTAAGCCAAATATGGAATAGACAAGAGCTACTCCTTGCTCAACGAAATGGACTCAACACCGCATATTAAATGCCTAAGAATGTACCTGACTACTAAGTATCTTAAAACCTATGGATTGCTATGTCTCCGAAAGAGAATCAAGCATGTGTACAGGGGCATAAACGCAGCAGTGATAGGATTGGAGAGGTTCGGTGAGCAAATGAAGACCCTTTGAAGTCATATTGCATCGTACCCATTCCACGGGTTTCAACTACCCAGGTTTAAGG
The DNA here is from genome assembly GCF_039906515.1 of Pseudorca crassidens. Taxonomy (NCBI): domain Eukaryota; kingdom Metazoa; phylum Chordata; class Mammalia; order Artiodactyla; family Delphinidae; genus Pseudorca; species Pseudorca crassidens. The sequence continues at coordinate 925,354 of NW_027136325.1, read as the reverse complement.
TATTCTTCCTTCAGCTAAAACATGCATGTGGAACCTAGAGTATGATCAGCCATGTGATCGGGAGACGTGTTCAAATATGTCTCAGTTTTCGTACCCTGGTACTCGGGTGCAACATTCCAGACGCTTTACTAACACCCTCCCGACTTGGAGAGTCAGTCCCTTTAACCTCCTGTTTGGCCCAGTTTGCAATTTCTGCGGAAGATGAACAGGAATAGCGAGAACCAATGAGAGACTAGCTGGAGGTGTCTGGACGGGCAAATTTAACTCTCATTTCCCACCAGGAAGAGGAATTAACCAAAGGCTCAGCGTGCCGTGCCGGAACCAGATTAGGGCCTGAAGCCATCCTGCGGTGTTGCGGCCAGCTCAAAAGAAAGCGAGTTGAAGAAAGGAGCTCAGGGGCACTGTAATTCACAAACCTGCAGAGTTATAAATGACAGCTATCGTCCAAAAATATACTGAAGTAAGGCTGCCAAGAGGACTTGAAAGCGGGGCAGAATTGCAGGAAACCGATTTCAGGAGGTAGACTGGAATTGCATTGAAAGCATAGGAAAAGAGGCAGAACGTCCACAATGATGCACTTGGCCAAAAAGGGCGTATGCGTTTTTTCCTGAATATATTCAGGAAAAAACGCATACGCCCTTTTTGGCCAACCAAGCAAGCTTGCAAAGGAAATCTGCACTACAATGAAGTCTCACTTCCCCCCGGTCAAAAGGGCCATCTGAAAAAAGTGTAAAATCCAGAAAGGCAGGACAGGCCATGGAGAACTGGGAGCCTTGTTATGCTGATGGGCGGAATGTAAATTGCCAACAGACACTCGGGAGAAGTGTATGGTGTTTCCTGAAACATCTAAAAAACAAAGCAACAGAGCCTAGGGCACTTCCACTTATGGTCCTATAGCTTAGGGAAATTAAAATCAAAAAGACACAGCCACCCCAAAGTTTGGGACGCCTCTGTTTACAAGAACCTCATTTACCGTACAAGTTCAATATCACAGAAAGTGAAAAATGGATAAAGAACTTGTGGTACTTGCGTACAATGCAGTATCACTCAGCAATGAAATCTATGTCATCAGGCCCGTAGCAGCATAATGAGTGGATTCAGGTACGATGATTCTAACTGAAATAAGTCACACAGAAAAAGAAACATCATAAGATATCACTAATACATGGAATGTAAACTTGGCTACACAGGAACTGAATTCCAAAACAGAACAGGGTCTCAAATTTAGAAAACCAACTTATGCTTGCTTAAGGGGAAAGGTGAGTTGGGGTGCTGCATAAAAACAGACATTGAAATGAGCACAGATAAAATTCCTTAAGCCAAATATGGAATAGACAAGAGCTACTCCTTGCTCAACGAAATGGACTCAACACCCCATATTAAATGCCTAAGAATGTACCTGACTAGTAAGTATCTTAAAACCTATGGATTGGTATGTCTCCAAAAGAGAATGAAGCGTGTGTACAGGGGCTTAAACGCAGCAGTGATAGGATTGGAGAGGTTCGGTGAGCAAATGAAGACCCTTTGAAGTCATATTGCATGGTACCCATTCCATGGGTTTCAAGTACCCAGGTTTAAGGTATTCTTCCTTCAGCTAAAACATGCATGTGGAACCTAGAGTATGATCAACCATGTGATCGGGAGACGTGTTCAAATATGTCTCAGTTTTCGTACCCTGGTACTCGGGTGCAACATTCCAGACGCTTTACTAAAACTCTCCCGACTTGGAGAGTCAGCGCCTTTAACCTCTTGTTTGGCCCAGTTTGCAATTTCTGCGGAAGATGAACAGGAATAGGGAGAACCAATGAGAGACTAGCTGGAGGTGTCTGGACGGGCAAATTTAACTCTCATTTCCCACCAGGAAGAGGAATTAACCAAAGGCTCAGCGTGCCGTGCTGGACCCATATTAGGGCCTGAAGCCATACTGCAGTGTTGCGGCCAGGTCACAAGAAAGCGAGTTGAAGAAAGGAGCTCAGGGGCACTGTAATTCACAAACCTGCAGAGTTATAAATGACAGCTATCGTCCAAAAATATACTGAAGTAAGGCTGCCAAGAGGACTTGAAAGCGGGGCAGAATTGCAGGAAACTGATTTCAGGAGGTAGACTGGAATTGCATTGAAAGCATAGGAAAAGAGGCAGAACGTCCACAATGATGCACTTGGCCAAAAAGGGCGTATGCGTTTTTTCCTGAATATATTCAGGAAAAAACGCATACGCCCTTTTTGGCCAACCAAGCAAGCTTGCAAAGGAAATCTGCACTACAATGAAGACTCACTTCCCCCCGGTCAAAAGGGCCATCTGAAAAAAGTGTAAAATCCAGAAAGGCAGGACAGGCCATGGAGAACTGGGAGCCTTGTTATGCTGATGGGCGGGATGTAAATTTCCAACAGCCACTTGGGAGAAGTGTATGTTGTTTCCTGAAACATCTAAAAACCAAAGCAACAGAGCCTAGGGCAATTCCACTTATGGTCCTATAGCTTAGGGAAATTAAAATCAAAGAGACACAGCCACCGCAAAGTTTGGGACGGCTCTGTTTACAAGAACCTCGTTTACGGTACAAGTTCAATATCGCAGAAAGTGAAAAATGGATAAAGAACTTGTGGTACTTACGTACAATGCAGCATCACTCAGCAATGAAATCTATGTCATCAGGCCCGTAGCAGCATAATGAGTGGATTCAGATACGATGATTCAAACTGAAATAAGTCACACCGAAAAAGAAACATCATAAGATATCACTAATACACGGAATGTAAACTTGGCTACACAGGAACTGAATTACAAAACAGAACACGGTCTCAAATTTAGAAAAGCAACTTATGCTTGCTTAAGGGGAAAGGTGAGTTGGGGTGCTGCATAAAACCAGAGATTGAAATGAGCACAGATAAAGTTCCTTAAGCCAAATATGGAATAGACAAGAGCTACTCCTTGCTCAACGAAATGGACTCAACACCCCATATTAAACGCCTAAGAATGTACCTGACTAGTAAGTATCTTAAAACCTATGGATTGCTCTGTCTCCAAAAGAGAATCAAGCGTGTGTACAGGGGCATAAACGCAGCAGTGATAGGATTGGAGAGGTTCGGTGAGCAAATGAAGACCCTTTGAATTCATATTGCATGGTACCCATTACACGGGTCTCAACTCTCCAGGTTTAAGGTATTCTTCCTTCAGCTAAAACATGCATGTGGAACCTAGAGTATGATCAGCCATGTGATCGGGAGACGTGTTCAAATATGTCTCAGTTTTCGTACCCTGGTACTCGGGTGCAACATTCCAGACGCTTTACTAACACCCTCCCGACTTGGAGAGTCAGTCCCTTTAACCTCCTGTTTGGCCCAGTTTGCAATTTCTGCGGAAGATGAACAGGAATAGCGAGAACCAATGAGAGACTAGCTGGAGGTGTCTGGACGGGCAAATTTAACTCTCATTTCCCACCAGGAAGAGGAATTAACCAAAGGCTCAGCGTGCCGTGCCGGAACCAGATTAGGGCCTGAAGCCATCCTGCGGTGTTGCGGCCAGCTCAAAAGAAAGCGAGTTGAAGAAAGGAGCTCAGGGGCACTGTAATTCACAAACCTGCAGAGTTATAAATGACAGCTATCGTCCAAAAATATACTGAAGTAAGGCTGCCAAGAGGACTTGAAAGCGGGGCAGAATTGCAGGAAACCGATTTCAGGAGGTAGACTGGAATTGCATTGAAAGCATAGGAAAAGAGGCAGAACGTCCACAATGATGCACTTGGCCAAAAAGGGCGTATGCGTTTTTTCCTGAATATATTCAGGAAAAAACGCATACGCCCTTTTTGGCCAACCAAGCAAGCTTGCAAAGGAAATCTGCACTACAATGAAGTCTCACTTCCCCCCGGTCAAAAGGGCCATCTGAAAAAAGTGTAAAATCCAGAAAGGCAGGACAGGCCATGGAGAACTGGGAGCCTTGTTATGCTGATGGGCGGGATGTAAATTGCCAACAGACACTCGGGAGAAGTGTATGGTGTTTCCTGAAACATCTAAAAAACAAAGCAACAGAGCCTAGGGCACTTCCACTTATGGTCCTATAGCTTAGGGAAATTAAAATCAAAAAGACACAGCCACCCCAAAGTTTGGGACGCCTCTGTTTACAAGAACCTCGTTTACCGTACAAGTTCAATATCACAGAAAGTGAAAAATGGATAAAGAACTTGTGGTACTTGCGTACAATGCAGTATCACTCAGCAATGAAATCTATGTCATCAGGCCCGTAGCAGCATAATGAGTGGATTCAGGTACGATGATTCTAACTGAAATAAGTCACACAGAAAAAGAAACATCATAAGATATCACTAATACATGGAATGTAAACTTGGCTACACAGGAACTGAATTCCAAAACAGAACAGGGTCTCAAATTTAGAAAACCAACTTATGCTTGCTTAAGGGGAAAGGTGAGTTGGGGTGCTGCATAAAACCAGACATTGAAATGAGCACAGATAAAATTCCTTAAGCCAAATATGGAATAGACAAGAGCTACTCCTTGCTCAACGAAATGGACTCAACACCCCATATTAAATGCCTAAGAATGTACCTGACTAGTAAGTATCTTAAAACCTATGGATTGGTATGTCTCCAAAAGAGAATGAAGCGTGTGTACAGGGGCTTAAACGCAGCAGTGATAGGATTGGAGAGGTTCGGTGAGCAAATGAAGACCCTTTGAAGTCATATTGCATGGTACCCATTCCATGGGTTTCAAGTACCCAGGTTTAAGGTATTCTTCCTTCAGCTAAAACATGCATGTGGAACCTAGAGTATGATCAACCATGTGATCGGGAGACGTGTTCAAATATGTCTCAGTTTTCGTACCCTGGTACTCGGGTGCAACATTCCAGACGCTTTACTAAAACTCTCCCGACTTGGAGAGTCAGCGCCTTTAACCTCTTGTTTGGCCCAGTTTGCAATTTCTGCGGAAGATGAACAGGAATAGGGAGAACCAATGAGAGACTAGCTGGAGGTGTCTGGACGGGCAAATTTAACTCTCATTTCCCACCAGGAAGAGGAATTAACCAAAGGCTCAGCGTGCCGTGCCGGACCCATATTAGGGCCTGAAGCCATACTGCAGTGTTGCGGCCAGGTCACAAGAAAGCGAGTTGAAGAAAGGAGCTCAGGGGCACTGTAATTCACAAACCTGCAGAGTTATAAATGACAGCTATCGTCCAAAAATATACTGAAGTAAGGCTGCCAAGAGGACTTGAAAGCGGGGCAGAATTGCAGGAAACTGATTTCAGGAGGTAGACTGGAATTGCATTGAAAGCATAGGAAAAGAGGCAGAACGTCCACAATGATGCACTTGGCCAAAAAGGGCGTATGCGTTTTTTCCTGAATATATTCAGGAAAAAACGCATACGCCCTTTTTGGCCAACCAAGCAAGCTTGCAAAGGAAATCTGCACTACAATGAAGACTCACTTCCCCCCGGTCAAAAGGGCCATCTGAAAAAAGTGTAAAATCCAGAAAGGCAGGACAGGCCATGGAGAACTGGGAGCCTTGTTATGCTGATGGGCGGGATGTAAATTTCCAACAGCCACTTGGGAGAAGTGTATGTTGTTTCCTGAAACATCTAAAAACCAAAGCAACAGAGCCTAGGGCAATTCCACTTATGGTCCTATAGCTTAGGGAAATTAAAATCAAAGAGACACAGCCACCGCAAAGTTTGGGACGGCTCTGTTTACAAGAACCTCGTTTACGGTACAAGTTCAATATCGCAGAAAGTGAAAAATGGATAAAGAACTTGTGGTACTTGCGTACAATGCAGTATCACTCAGCAATGAAATCTATGTCATCAGGCCCGTAGCAGCATAATGAGTGGATTCAGGTACGATGATTCTAACTGAAATAAGTCACACAGAAAAAGAAACATCATAAGATATCACTAATACATGGAATGTAAACTTGGCTACACAGGAACTGAATTCCAAAACAGAACAGGGTCTCAAATTTAGAAAACCAACTTATGCTTGCTTAAGGGGAAAGGAGAGTTGGGGTGCTGCATAAAACCAGACATTGAAATGAGCACAGATAAAATTCCTTAAGCCAAATATGGAATAGACAAGAGCTACTCCTTGCTCAACGAAATGGACTCAACACCCCATATTAAATGCCTAAGAATGTACCTGACTAGTAAGTATCTTAAAACCTATGGATTGGTATGTCTCCAAAAGAGAATGAAGCGTGTGTACAGGGGCTTAAACGCAGCAGTGATAGGATTGGAGAGGTTCGGTGAGCAAATGAAGACCCTTTGAAGTCATATTGCATGGTACCCATTCCATGGGTTTCAAGTACCCAGGTTTAAGGTATTCTTCCTTCAGCTAAAACATGCATGTGGAACCTAGAGTATGATCAACCATGTGATCGGGAGACGTGTTCAAATATGTCTCAGTTTTCGTACCCTGGTACTCGGGTGCAACATTCCAGACGCTTTACTAAAACTCTCCCGACTTGGAGAGTCAGCGCCTTTAACCTCTTGTTTGGCCCAGTTTGCAATTTCTGCGGAAGATGAACAGGAATAGGGAGAACCAATGAGAGACTAGCTGGAGGTGTCTGGACGGGCAAATTTAACTCTCATTTCCCACCAGGAAGAGGAATTAACCAAAGGCTCAGCGTGCCGTGCCGGACCCATATTAGGGCCTGAAGCCATACTGCAGTGTTGCGGCCAGGTCACAAGAAAGCGAGTTGAAGAAAGGAGCTCAGGGGCACTGTAATTCACAAACCTGCAGAGTTATAAATGACAGCTATCGTCCAAAAATATACTGAAGTAAGGCTGCCAAGAGGACTTGAAAGCGGGGCAGAATTGCAGGAAACTGATTTCAGGAGGTAGACTGGAATTGCATTGAAAGCATAGGAAAAGAGGCAGAACGTCCACAATGATGCACTTGGCCAAAAAGGGCGTATGCGTTTTTTCCTGAATATATTCAGGAAAAAACGCATACGCCCTTTTTGGCCAACCAAGCAAGCTTGCAAAGGAAATCTGCACTACAATGAAGACTCACTTCCCCCCGGTCAAAAGGGCCATCTGAAAAAAGTGTAAAATCCAGAAAGGCAGGACAGGCCATGGAGAACTGGGAGCCTTGTTATGCTGATGGGCGGGATGTAAATTTCCAACAGCCACTTGGGAGAAGTGTATGTTGTTTCCTGAAACATCTAAAAACCAAAGCAACAGAGCCTAGGGCAATTCCACTTATGGTCCTATAGCTTAGGGAAATTAAAATCAAAGAGACACAGCCACCGCAAAGTTTGGGACGGCTCTGTTTACAAGAACCTCGTTTACGGTACAAGTTCAATATCGCAGAAAGTGAAAAATGGATAAAGAACTTGTGGTACTTACGTACAATGCAGCATCACTCAGCAATGAAATCTATGTCATCAGGCCCGTAGCAGCATAATGAGTGGATTCAGATACGATGATTCAAACTGAAATAAGTCACACCGAAAAAGAAACATCATAAGATATCACTAATACACGGAATGTAAACTTGGCTACACAGGAACTGAATTACAAAACAGAACACGGTCTCAAATTTAGAAAAGCAACTTATGCTTGCTTAAGGGGAAAGGTGAGTTGGGGTGCTGCATAAAACCAGAGATTGAAATGAGCACAGATAAAGTTCCTTAAGCCAAATATGGAATAGACAAGAGCTACTCCTTGCTCAACGAAATGGACTCAACACCCCATATTAAACGCCTAAGAATGTACCTGACTAGTAAGTATCTTAAAACCTATGGATTGCTCTGTCTCCAAAAGAGAATCAAGCGTGTGTACAGGGGCATAAACGCAGCAGTGATAGGATTGGAGAGGTTCGGTGAGCAAATGAAGACCCTTTGAATTCATATTGCATGGTACCCATTACACGGGTCTCAACTCTCCAGGTTTAAGGTATTCTTCCTTCAGCTAAAACATGCATGTGGAACCTAGAGTATGATCAACCATGTGATCGGGAGACGTGTTCAAATATGTCTCAGTTTTCGTACCCTGGTACTCGGGTGCAACATTCCAGACGCTTTACTAAAACTCTCCCGACTGGGAGAGTCAGCGCCTTTAACCTCCTGTTTGGCCCAGTTTGCAATTTCTGCTGAAGATGAACAGGAATAGGAAGAACCAATGAGAGACGAGCTGGAGGTGTCTGGACGGGCAAATTTAACTCTCATTTCCCACCAGGAAGAGGAATTAACCAAAGGTTCAGCGTGCCGTGCCGGAAACAGATTAGGGCCTGAAGACATCCTGTGGTGTTGCGGCCAGGTCACAAGAAAGCGAGTTGAAGAAAGGAGCTCAGGGGCACTGTAATTCACAAACCTGCAGAGTTATAAATGACAGCTATCGTCCAAAAATATACTGAAGTAAGGCTGCCAAGAGGACTTGAAAGCGGGGCAGAATTGCAGGAAACCGATTTCAGGAGGTAGACTGGAATTGCATTGAAAGCATAGGAAAAGAGGCAGAACGTCCACAATGATGCACTTGGCCAAAAAGGGCGTATGCGTTTTTTCCTGAATATATTCAGGAAAAAACGCATACGCCCTTTTTGGCCAACCAAGCAAGCTTGCAAAGGAAATCTGCACTACAATGAAGACTCACTTCCCCCTGGTCAAATGGGCCATCTGTAAAAAGTGTAAAATCCAGAAAGGCAGGACAGGCCATGGAGAACTTGGAGCCTTGTTATGCTGATGGGCGGGATGTAAATTGCCAACAGACACTCGGGAGAAGTGTATGGTGTTTCCTGAAACATCTAAAAAACAAAGCAACAGAGCCTAGGGCACTTCCACTTATGGTCCTATAGCTTAGGGAAATTAAAATCAAAAAGACACAGCCACCCCAAAGTTTGGGACGCCTCTGTTTACAAGAACCTCGTTTACGGTACAAGTTCAATATCACAGAAAGTGAAAAATGGATAAAGAACTTGTGGTACTTACGTAAAATGCAGTATCACTCAACAATGAAATCTATGTCATCAGGCCCGTAGCAGCATAATGAGTGGATTCAGGTACGATGATTCTAACTGTAATAAGTCACACCGAAAAAGAAACATCATAAGATATCAGTAATACACGGAATGTAAACTTGGCTACAGAGGAACTGAATTCCAAAACAGAACAGGGTCTCAAATTTAGAAAACCAACTTATGCTTGCTTAAGGGGAAAGGTGATTTGTGGTGCTGCATAAAACCAGACATTGAAATGAGCACAGATAAAGTTCCTTAAGCCAAATATGGAATAGACAAGAGCTACTCCTTGCTCAACGAAATGGACTCAACACCCCATATTAAACGCCTAAGAATGTACCTGACTAGTAAGTATCTTAAAACCTATGGATTGCTATGTCTCCAAAAGAGAATCAAGCGTGTATACAGGGGCATAAACGCAGCAGTGATAGGATTGGAGAGGTTCGGTGAGCAAATGAAGACCCTTTGAAGTCATATTGCATGGTACCCATTACACGGGTCTCAACTCTCCAGGTTTAAGGTATTCTTCCTTCAGCTAAAACATGCATGTGGAACCCAGAGTATGATCAACCGTGTGAACGGGAGACGTGTTCAAATATGTCTCAGTTTTCCTCCCCTGGTACTCGGATGTAACATTCCATACGCTTTACTAACACTCTCCACACTTGGAGAGTCAGCGCCTTTAACCTCCTGTTTGGCCCAGTTTGCAATTTCTGTGGAAGATGAACAGGAATAGCGAGAACCAATGAGAGACTAGCTGGAGGTGTCTGGACGGGCAAATTTAACTCTCATTTCCCACCAGGAAGAGGAAATAACCAAAGGCTCAGCGTGCCGTGCCGGAACCAGATTAGGGCCTGAAGCCATCCTGCGGTGTTGCGGCCAGCTCAAAAGAAAGCGAGTTGAAGAAAGGAGCTCAGGGGCACTGTAATTCACAAACCTGCAGACTTATAAATGACAGCTATCGTCCAAAAATATACTGAAATAAGGCTGCCAAGAGGACTTGAAAGCGGGGCAGAATTGCAGGAAACCGATTTCAGGAGGTAGACTGGAATTGCATTGAAAGCATAGGAAAAGAGGCAGAACGTCCACAATGATGCACTTGGCCAAAAAGGGCGTATGCGTTTTTTCCTGAATATATTCAGGAAAAAACGCATACGCACTTTTTGGCCAACCAAGCAAGCTTGCAAAGGAAATCTGCACTACAATGAAGTCTCACTTCCCCCCGGTCAAAAGGGCCATCTGAAAAAAGTGTAAAATCCAGAAAGGCAGGACAGGCCATGGAGAACTGGGAGCCTTGTTATGCTGATGGGCGGGATGTAAATTGCCAACAGACACTCGGGAGAAGTGTATGGTGTTTCCTGAAACATCTAAAAAACAAAGCAACAGAACATAGGGCACTTTAACTTATGGTCGTATAGATTAGGGAAATTAAAATCAAAAAGACACAGCTACCCCAAAGTTTGGGACGCCTCTGTTTACAAGAACCTCGTTTACAGTACAAGTTCAACATCGCAGAAAGTGAAAAATGGATAAAGAAGTTGTGGTATTTACTTACAAAGCAATATCACTCAGCAATGAAATCTATGTCATCAGGCCCTTAGCAGCACAATGAGTGGATTCAGGTATGATGATTCTAACTGAAATAAGTCACACAGGAAAAGAAACATCATAAGATATCAGTAATACATGGAATGTAAACTTGGCTACACAGGAACTGAATTCCAAAACAGAACAGGGTCTCAAATTTAGAAAACCAACTTATGCTTGCTTAAGGGTAAAGGTGATTTGGGGTGCTGCATAAAACCAGCGATTGAAATGAGCACAGATAAATTTCCTTAAGCCAAATATGGAATAGACAAGAGCTACTCCTTGCTCAACGAAATGGACTCAACATCCCATATTAAACGCCTAAGAATGTACCTGACTAGTAAGTATCTTAAAACCTATGGATTGCTATGTCTCCAAAAGAGGATCAAGCGTGTGTACAGGGGCATAAACGCAGCAGTGATAGGATTGGAGAGGTTCGGTGAGCAAATGAAGACCCTTTGAAGTCATATTGCATGGTACCCATTACACGGGTCTCAACTCTCCAGGTTTAAGGTATTCTTCCTTCAGCTAAAACATGCATGTGGAACCCAGAGTATGATCAACCGTGTGAACGGGAGACGTGTTCAAATATGTCTCAGTTTTCCTCCCCTGGTACTCGGGTGCAACATTCCAGACGCTTTACTAACACTCTCCCGACTTGGGGAGTCAGTCCCTTTAACCTCCTGTTTGGCCCAGTTTGCAATTTCTGCGGAAGATGAACAGGAATAGCGAGAACCAATGAGAGACTAGCTGGAGGTGTCTGGACGGGCAAATTTAACTCTCATTTCCCACCAGGAAGAGGAATTAACCAAAGGCTCAGCGTGCCGTGCCGGAACCAGATTAGGGCCTGAAGCCATCCTGCGGTGTTGCGGCCAGCTCAAAAGAAAGCGAGTTGAAGAAAGGAGCTCAGGGGCACTGTAATTCACAAACCTGCAGAGTTATAAATGACAGCTATCGTCCAAAAATATACTGAAGTAAGGCTGCCAAGAGGACTTGAAAGCGGGGCAGAATTGCAGGAAACCGATTTCAGGAGGTAGACTGGAATTGCATTGAAAGCATAGGAAAAGAGGCAGAACGTCCACAATGATGCACTTGGCCAAAAAGGGCGTAGGCGTTTTTTCCTGAACATATTCAGGAAAAAACGCCTACGCCCTTTTTGGCCAACCAAGCAAGCTTGCAAAGGAAATCTGCACTACAATGAAGTCTCACTTCCCCCCGGTCAAAAGGGCCATCTGAAAAAAGTGTAAAATCCAGAAAGGCAGGACAGGCCATGGAGAACTGGGAGCCTTGTTATGCTGATGGGCGGGATGTAAATTGTCAACAGACACTTGGGAGAAGTGTATGGTGTTTCCTGAAACATCTAAAAAACAAAGCAACAGAGCCTAGGGCACTTCCACTTATGGTCCTATAGCTTAGGGAAATTAAAATCAAAAAGACACAGCCACCCCAAAGTTTGGGACGGCTCTGTTTACAAGAACCTCGTTTACGGTACAAGTTCAATATCGCAAAGTGCGAAAAATGGATAAAGAAGTTGTGGTACTTACGTACAATGCAATATCACTCAGCAATTAAATCTCTGTCTTCAGACACGTAGAAGCATGATGAGTGGATTCAGGTATGATGATTTTATCTGAAATAAGTCACACAGAAAAAGAAACATCATAAGATATGAGTAATACACGGAATGTAAACTTGGCTACACAGGAACTGAATTCCAAAACAGAACAGGGTCTCAAATTTAGAAAACCAACTTATGCTTGCTTAAGGGGAAAGGGGAGTTGGGGTGCTGCATAAAACCAGAGATTGAAATGAGCACAGATAAAGTTCCTTAATCAAATATGTAATATACAAGAGCTACTCCTTGCTCAACGAAATGGACTCAACACCCCATATTAAACGCCTAAGAATGTACCTGACTAGCAAGTATCTTAAAATCTATGGATTGCTATGTCTCTGAAAGAGAATCAAGCGTGTGTAGAGGGGCATAAACGCAGCAGTGATAGGATTGGAGAGGTTCGGTGAGCAAATGAAGACCCTTTGAAGTCACATTGCATGGTACCCATTCCACGGGTCTCAACTCTCCAGGTTTAAGGGATTCTTCCTTCAGCTAAAACATGCATGTGGAACCCAGAGTATGATCAACCATGTGATCGGGAGACGTGTTCAAATATGTCTCAGTTTTCGTCCCCTGGTACTCGGGTGCAACATTCCAGACGCTTTACTAACACTCTCCCGACTTGGAGAGTCAGTATCTTTATTCTCCTGTTTGGCCCAGTTTGCAATTTCTGTGGAAGATGAACAGGAATAGGGAGAACCAATGAGAGACAAGCTGGAGGTTTCTGGACGGGCAAATTTAACTCTCATTTCCCACCAAGGACAGGAATTAACCAAAGGCTCAGCGTGCCGTGCTGGAACCAGATTAGGGCCTGAAGCAATCCTGCGGTGTTGCGGCCAGCTCACAAGAAAGCGAGATGAAGATCGGAGGTCAGGGGCACAGGAATTCACAAACCTGCAGAGTTATAAATGACAGCTATCGTCCAAAAATATACTGAAGTAAGGCTGCCAAGAGGACTTGAAAGCGGGGCAGAATTGCAGGAAACCGATTTCAGGAGGTAGACTGGAATTGCATTTTAAGCATAGGAAAAGAGGCAGAACGTCCACAATGATGCACTTGGCCAAAAAGGGCGTATGCGTTTTTTCCTGAATCAGGAAAAAACGCATACGCACTTTTTGGCCAACCAAGCAAGCTTGCAAAGGAAATCTGCACTACAATGAAGTCTCACTTCCCCCCGGTCAAAAGGGCCATCTGAGAAAAGTGTAAAATCCAGAAAGGCAGGACAGGCCATGGAGAACTGGGAGCCTTGTTATGCTGATGGGCGGGATGTAAATTGCCAACAGACACTCGGGAGAAGTGTATGGTGTTTCCTGAAACATCTAAAAAACAAAGCAACAGAGCCTAGGGCACTTCCACTTATGGTCCTATAGCTTAGGGAAATTAAAATCAAAAAGACACAGCCACCCCACAGTTTGGGACAGCTCTGTTTACAAGAACCTCGTTTACGGTACAAGTTCAATATCGCAGAAAGTGAAAAATGGATAAAGAAGTTGTGGTACTTATGTACAATGCAAAATCACTCAGCCATGAAATCTATGTCATCAGGCCCGTAGCAGCATAATGAGTGGATTCAGGTATGATGACTCTAACTGAAATATGTCACACAGAAAAAGAAACATCATAAGATATCACTAATACACGGAATGTGAACTTGGCTACACATGAACTGAATTACAAAACAGAACAGGGTCTCAAGTTTAGAAAACCAACTTATGCTTCCTTAAGGGGGAAAGTGAGTTGGGGTGCTGCATAAAACCAGAGTTTGAAATTAGCACAGATACCATTCAATAAGCCAAATATGTAATAGACAAGACCTACCCCTTGCTCAACAAAATGGACTCAACAATGAGGTATCACCTCACACCTGATAGAATGGGCATCATGAGAAAATCTACAAACAAAAATGCTGGAAAGGGTGTGGAGAAAAGGAACCCTCTTCCACTATTGTTGGGAATATAAATTGATACAGTCACTACGGAGAACAATATGGAGTTTCTTAAGAAACTAACAATAGAATTACCATATGATACAGCAATCCCAGTACTGGACATATACCCAGACAAAACCATAAATCAAAACGAGACATTCACCGCAATGTTCATTGCATCACTATTTACAATATCGAGGTAATGGAAGCAACCTAAATGCCCACAGACAGACGAATGCATAAAGCTGTGGTACATATATAAAATGGAATATTACTAAGCCATGAAAAGGAATGAAATTGGGTCATTTGTAGAGACGTCGATGGATCTAGAGACTGTCATACAGAGTGAAGTAAGTCAGAAAGAGAAAAACAAATCTTGTATATTCATGCATATATGTGGAACCTAGAAAAACTGTACAGATTAACCATTTTGCAAGGCATAAATAGAGCAACAGATGTAGACAACAAATGTATGGACAACAAGGGGGGAAAGCTGTTGGGGGGGTGGTGGTGGGAGGAGTTGAGAGACTGGGATTGGCATGTATACATTTATATGTATAAAATAGATAACCAATAAGAACCTGCTGTATAAAAATATAAAATAAAATTCAAAATTAAAAAGAAATAAAATTTAAAAAATAAAACAGAAAAAACAATTATTCCCTTCACATACATGTATTTATATGAATAAATTATTTCCATGCTTATATCTGTAAATACAAAAAAGAGGAATAAAATCTACCTTGAACCAAAAACGAAAAAGAGAAAAAAAAACACAGAACCCACCAGTTCCACAGAGGAAAACCGTATCAGGGCACTTGCTCCAGTTGTAAACAATTCTGAAGTTGGCCAGTGGTGGGGAATCGTCTCCCATTCAGCCAGCAGCCCCCACGCAACAAGCGTCCTCATTGCAAAGCTGGGGCACCGTGCCGAGGCATCTGTGAGTAAACGGGAGGTGAGCCCCAGGCCAGTTGCTGCTGAACTATTCCCACCCATCCCAGGTAAAACACCTGAATATATACAAGGACTTGAAAGCCTAGAGGAAGGGCCATAGAGCCACACGAGTGACAGCATGCCGGCCGACTTGGTGCCTGCAGGACAGCCAGGATGGTCCTGGCCCTGGGTGCTCTTCTGGAAGATTTCCATTTCCCTGACTGAGATACCCGTCCTGTCCCTGCCCCCACTGCTTTTTTCCTTCCTCACCTCTGCCCAGGGAGAAATTCCAGCAGCAGGTATGGGTGACACATCCTCTTCTTTAGCAGGTGGCAGCCTGGCAACTGCTGCAGAAAGTCCAGCAGAGCCCCACTCACACTGGGCCACCCACAAAGCCGTGGCCTCTCACTCCCTCCCACCAGCCCAGCCCCGAGACTGCTGACAGGGCAGAGAAAATGGCGTCAGGCACGGCTGCAGGGGCTCTTGCTGCCTGGAGTGGTATTTATGTTGATCTCAACCCAGGCACACCTGGGGAGGGCTGGCCCGCACGGTAAGGCTGCCCAGGTCAGCCAATCATCACCCCTCAGGGGCTCACAGTTGCAGAAAATGGAACTTGCTGAACCGGCCAGGTCCAAGGAACAGGTGTGGGCTCCTGAGAGTCAGGATAGACAAGGGGCTGCAGCTTTGGCTTGTTTTCTAATCATTTTATCTGGCCCATGAGTGGGAGACAACTTCAAGAAAACCCTCTCCTTATGAGAGGAACCCAGGAGTCAGGGAGAGGAGGGGTGGGTGGTGGTTGGAGACAGAGGCCTGGTGCCCCGGGTGCAGTGGAAGTCTCTGGAAGACCAGGTGGAGGGAGGCCGCACAGAGTGATGCCCAGGGTCACAGACCTGTCGCAGCTGCTGTTTGTTAGTTCAAGTCCTGCTCTGAGGTGCTCTGTGTCAGCTCTGAGCGACAGGTGAGCTGGGGGTGCTCTGCAATGAGGGCTATGTGCACGGTTCCTGTGTGCCCAGCCCTGCCACGGTACCTGCAAGGGTAGCTCTGTATCCTGGGAAGGGCCTGACCACGAGAGCCCCGTGGGCTGGGGTGGGGGTGGGGTACCTGCCCAGGTGAGCTCCATATTCTGGGATTGGTCTGACCACGAGAGCCCCATGGGCTGCTGGGGACCTGGTAAAGGATGTCAGGACAGTCAGTGAAGCCACCGAGGATATACCTCCAGTTGCTCCTAATTCCTACACCCTGCTGGTCATTCTACCAACCACCAGGACATGGTATTCTGTATTAGTCTTCAATGATGCCTTCTTTTGTATTCCATTAGTCCCAGAGTCACAAGAAATTTTGGCTTGTGAGTGGCAGGACTCAACATACAACTAAAACAATACTTCCGGGCCGTCTTGCCCCAAGGGTGCAAAAATTCCCACACCATCTTTGGGGAAAGCTTAGCTAAAGACCTAAAAGTTCTACCTCTGGAAAAGGAAACCCTCCTTCAGTACGCAGACGACATTCTGATCGCCAGCCCTACTAAGGAGGCCTCTGAACTACCAAGACAATAAAGGATAGAAGTTGTCCAAGAAAAAGCTCAAATATCACAGACTGCAGTGACCTGCCTGGGCTTCATTCTCACAGAAGGTCGGAGAAGCCCATCCCAGGAAAGGGAAGAAACCATTTGCAGCCTTACCCCTTTCTAAAACTAGAAGACAGCTTAGGGGTTCCTGGGGAGGCCAGGGTTTGCTGCTTCTGGATCCCTAACTACAGTCTACTAGCTGGGCCTCTATATGAAACACTGAAAGGAAAAGATGATGATCCTTTTGAATAGAATCCAGAAGTGGCCTTTCAAGAATGGAAAGAGCAGTCAATTCAGACCCTTGCCCTGGAACTCCCTAATTTAGCTAAACCCTTTGACCTTTCCATTCCCGGTGAAAGGTGAATCGCCATTGGAGAATTAGTGCAAAAACTGGGACCACTTGAAATGGAACAATGCAAGAATGCCATCCAGGTAGGATAAACTACGGTCACCAAGGGGCTTGGCCCACTGCCGCATCTGGCCAAGATACTGGTGGTATCTAAAAACCTGGAAATCAGCAGCCCAAAAGGCCACCTCCTTCCTAAGGGAAAAGGACCCCACGTGGTGATCCTAACCACCAACGATGCCCTGAAGTTGCAGGGTTCGCTCCGTGGGCACACCGACCTCGAGTGAGGAGGCCCTCCAACTCCAACATCCAGAGAGATAACCGGGGGCAACAGGGCACCATGACGACTCGTGTGAACATCACTTGACCTGGAGTTTCTCTCATAAAACAATAAGAGTGTGTCCCAAAAGAGTAGACTACTGCTTGCAGGACTTACTGCACCCAGAGGGGAGCTAATAATCTTGGTGGGGGAACCGTATATCACACTGTCACCATAGAAAAGCCTACAGACACCGTGATGATGGTGGCCAATAAGACCGGCTGGACTCCTGTTTACTTCAAAAGGCTGTTGACTCAGTGGTCATCATGGTCCTTGATCACCACTGACCCTGGACTGTCTGGGAGTTGAGCGGGCAGGGCTCTGACACCTGGTGCTGTTTGTACGTTAATTCAGGGGCCTAATTGAAGAAAGCGCAGACTACTGGTCAGAGCATCTAGGCTGGCAGAAATGGTCAGCCTAAGGTGGCCGAACAAATGTGGGGCGGGGTGAAACCGGCCCCCACAGCGTCTCTGCACATCTCTTTCCTGGACCCTTAAAGGTCATTAGAATCTATAACACTTCCAATGCTGGTGCTCAGGTGGACGAGCAGGGAGGCAGGGGGCCTGGGGACAATCAACGTCACCTGGAGGCTGCTGGGGAGAAGCTCTGACCCTCGCCCCCGGGTATTAGGGCTCCCAACTCAGCACTCAGCAGTTACAGAAGAAGTGTCTGCACCCTCAGCACTCCAAGAATGAGGAACGGGACAAAAGGCAGAGGAGGGGTTTGTCCCCAGCAAAGCCCATTAAAAATCCCTGGGAGATAAAAATAGAATCTGGGCAATAAAGTCAAGTCTAACCTTTTTTATCCTTTGTGCTTTGTCTAATTTCACGTGCTCCTAGGGTCCCGCATGCAGAGGTTCCACACCCGACACTTCAGACCAGATTTCCTAGTGCAGAATGGCTGGGTCGACACCTCAGCTCCTGGGGCCCAGTGCAGACTCCGCGATATAGAGCCTGAGCTGCAGCCAACCTGGCCCTCGAGAGCTCCGCCCCCTCCCTCCCACTGACTCTGACAGGATCTCTACACAGCAGCCCAGCCCACAGCCCACGGGGTAGTGCATGCTCTCACCTCTCCATTCTCTGATCAAAATATAAAGTTTCCTTTGCTTGTGAACCAAACTCAGTCTCGATCTGTTGGCCCCAATGACACTGGGCAGGGGGACACTTGTTGGGGTCCACTCTGGAGGATCAGTAACAGAAATTGAGACTATTGTAACCTCAATGAACAGATGTGTGAGCCAAACTGTAGTTAACATAGAACAGTGTATAAGGCTCGGGTAAAATAAGATGTTTCTAACACTTCCATTTGATATTTCCATCACTTTATTATAAGCAAGTTCAGTGAAAAGGTTTGTCTTATTTGTCAGGTCAATATTAGAGAAACGAAGTGATTTCTTTCCAAGGATGTACATCTAATAATCTTGGTTAAAGCTTCAATCTTGTTTTAAATGCTTTTCCATTGAAAATGATACCTCTCTTTCAGCTCCCCCATTTCTGAGAAGTATAAAATCTTATAATTTATTATTACCAAAGGGGAAAGGTGGGAGGAGGGATAAATTAACAGTTTGGGATTAACACATACACACTGCTATGTATAAAATAGATCATCAACAAGGAACTACTGTATAGCACAGGGAACTACACTCAACATTTTGCAATAACCTATAAGGGGAAATAATCTGAAAAAGAATAGATATTTTTATTGACATCATCTATCAATGACAGTTAAAGTGTAACCTAAGGGAAGCTGGTGGTGAGTGCTTCTGACCCTGAAGACTTCAATCATCTAAAGTTTGGACTCTGCCTACTTCCCAAGGCCCTTAATGAACATATGTGTAGCCGTAGCTTAAAAAATTCCCCAGTTTGGGTTTCGGGGAGACACTGATTTTGAAAAAGCCCTGGTGTTCTCCTTACATGAATGGGACTCTTCCTACTGCTAAAACATGTCTGTCACACCCAGAGGATGGTATACCGTCTGATCGGGAAGAGTTTGGAAAAGGCATCTCCTCTCCTCATCTCCTGGTGCTCGGGTTCACCCCTCCAGCGTCTTTACTAACAGTCTCCCCACTTGGAGATGTCAGCACTGTCAACATCCTGTTGCGTACAGTTTGGAATTTGTCCAGAGGATGAAGCGGAAGGATGAGGAACAATGAGAGACAAGTCCTAGGTGTTCAGACAGGCACATGTCACTCTAATTTCCAATCAGGAAGACGAATTGACCAAAGGCTAGGGTTGCCCATGGAAACAGTATAGGGCTTGAGGAAATCCCGCTGCTTTGTGGCCAGTTCCCATAAACACAAGTTGAACAATGGAACTCAGGGGCAGTAAAATTCACAAAACTGCAGAGTTGAAAATATCCATCACTGAAAAATGTCTTGAGGAAAGTCAGAGAAAAGGACTTGTAAGCAAGGGAGAATGGCAGGAAAGGGATTTGAGGAGGTAGAAAAGACTCGCCATTAAGCACAAGAAAAGGAGCTGAACATTGCCAACATTGCAGTTGGCCAAAAAGGGTGTATGCGTTTTTTTCTGTATATATTCAAGAAAAGGGCATACACTTTTTTAGCCAACCAAACAGGTGGGCACTGGAAGTCAATACTACAAAAGATATCACTTCGCATCAGTCAGAAGAGCCATCCTCATAAAGCGTAAACAACAGAAATGCAGGACAGGGCAAGGAGAAGAGGGAGCCCTGTGAGACTTATAGTGGAAATGTATATTGCCAACGGCCATTCTGGAGAAGTGTATTGTGTTTACTAAAGCATCTAAAAAATGAGCTACAGAGCATAGGGCACTTGCACTCATGGGCGTATATCTTGAGAAAAACAAAAATCGAGAGGACACAGGCACCCCAATGTTTACCCCCTCTCTGTTTAAAAGATCCTCAACTAGGATATAACTTAAATGTCTCTGGAGGGAAAAAATGGGTAGAGATGTGGTACTTAGGTAGAGTGGAATATTATTCAGCCTGGAAATCAATGAAATATGGCCAGTTGTAACAACTCCGGAGGAGTTACGTATGATCTTTCTAAGTGACAGAATTCAAAAAGAAAAAGACACATATCATAAGATATCACTTAAAGGTGGAATCCAAAATGGCTACACATGAAATAAATTACAAAACAAAAACATAGTCAAATATGTAGAAAACACGCATAAGGCTGCTAAACGGGAAAGGTGGGGAGGGGTGAGGCATCACCCAGGAGGTTGAAATTAGCAAAGATACCATTCCAAATACCAAACTGATAATCAACAAGGCCTACAAGGTAGCTAAAAGAACTGCACTCAGCACACTCAAGTCACCGGAAAAGAATATATACGACTGGTAAGAATCTGAAAAAGAATTTACTGATGTCTCTCTGTACGTGAATCAAGTGGATGTACAGCAGCAAGAAACAGAGCTTTGAAAATCAGCTGTAACCAATATAGTAATAAATTGAAAAAAATAAACGACAGAGAGACAGAGAAAACCTCTTACAACTTTTCCTCAGGGCCGGTGATGCAACATGGATTGAACACATCTAGACCCACAGCAGGATGAGACATAAGGCTGGAAACTGTTTGCGCTAAGAGAAATGTGAGGTTGGGTGAGGAAATGCACACCCTTTAAAGTAATACTACCTGGTACCCATTCAATGGGTCCCAAATATGCAGGTTCAAGGGATCTTCCTACAGCTAAAACATGCATGGAAAACCCAGAGGACTGTACACCATGTGATCGGGAGATGTGTCTAAAATGCAGCTCATTTATCCTCTCCTGGTGCTCCTGTTCACCATTCCAGCCACGTTACTTAGAATCTCCCCACTTGGAGAATCAGCACATTTCAACTTCTGTTTCACACATTTTGCAAATTGTGAGGAGGATGAACGGGGAACCAATGAGAGAATAGTTGTAGGGGTTTGGACGGGCACATATCACTCTAATTTCCCATTAAGAATAAGAATTGAAAAAAGGCTCAGCCCGCCTCGCCCGAGCCAAAATAGGGCCTGAAGCAATCCTGCGGGTTTGAGGCCAGCTCACAAAAGAGCAACTTAAAAAATGGAGCTCAGGGTCACTGCAATTCACAAACCTGCAGAGTTATAAATGAAAACTAACGTCCAAAAATATGTTGAGGTAAGGCAAAGAAGAGGATCTGAATGCAAGACAGAATTGCAAGAAACAGATTTCAAGAGATAGATTGGACTCGTCTTTAAAGCACATGAAAAGCGGCAGAATTTCGACAATGATGCAGTTGGCCCAAAAGGGCGTATGCGTTTTTTCCTGATTATACCCAGGAAAAAACGCATACGCACTTTATAGGCAACGAAGCAAGCAAGCAATGCAAATGTGCACAACAAAGAAGTCTCATTTCCCACTGGTCAAAAGGGCCATCCTAAAAAATTGTAAAAACCAGAAATGCAGGACAGGCCATGGAGAACAGGGAGCCTTTATACGCTGATGGGCAGTGTGTGAACTGCCGAGAGCCACTCTGGAGAAGTGTATGGTGGTTCCTAAATCATCTAAAAAACAGAGCTACAGAGCATAGGACACTTCCAATCATGGGAGTATATCTAGGGAAATCTAAAAATTAACAAGACACAAGCACACCACAGTTTAGGGCTACTCTGTTTACAAGAACCTCAACTTCAGTATACCTTAAATATCCCAGGAAAGAGAACAATGGATAAAGAAGATGTGGTACTTATGTACAATGGAATATCTCTTCACCATGAAATCAATGTAATAAGGCTAGTAGAAGGATAAAGAGTGGATTTAGGTCCGATAATACTACTTGAAATAAGTCAAACAGAAAAAGAAACATATCATAAGATATCACTTATAGAGGGAGGGTAAATATGGCTGCACAAGAAATGAATTACAGAACAGAACAGTGTCTCACGTTTAGAAAACACACTTATTTCAGCTTAAGGGGAAAGGAGAGGTGGGGGGATGCATAAAACCAGAGTTTGAAATTAGCACAGATACCGTTCAATAAACCAAATAGATATTAGACAAGATCTACACCTTGCTCAATGAACTGGCCTCAACACACCCTATACACCGCAGAGAAATATATCTGAGTAATAAGAATCTTAAAACCCATGTATTGATATATCTCCATAAGGGAATCAAGTGTGTGCAGAGTGGGACAAACACAGCAGTGAAAATGAGCTAAACCCCATTATAGAAATAAATTTTAAAAACAAAACGCAGAAACAATGAAAGAGAGAAAAATTCTTACAAAATTCGCTCAGGGGCTGTGATGCAACCTGGATTGACCACATATAAACCCACAGCTGGATAAGACATAAGGCTGGACACTTGGGGCTGAGAGGATTGATGAGCTTTGGTGAGCAACTGCCAAAAGTTTAATGCAATACTTCATGCTACTCATTCCAAGGGTCCCAACACTCCAGGTTGAAGGGAATCTTCCTACAGCTAAACCATGCTTGGGAAACCCAGCGACTGGTATACCATATGATCGGGAAAGGTTTCTAAAACGCACCTCATTTTTCCTCTCCTGGGGCTCCGGATCGACATTCCAGCCGCTTTACCAAAAATATCCCCACATGGAGAGTCAATGCCTTTAAGTTCTGGTATCGCACAGTCTGCAGTTAGTGCGGAGGATGAATGGGAATAGGGGGAACCAGTGAGAAACTAGCTGTAGCGGTTTCAATGGGCACATGTCACTCTAAATTCACATCAGTAAGAAGAATAAACCAAAGGCACAGCAAGGTGCCCCAGAAGAAGAATAGGGCCTGAAGGAATCCTGTGGTTATGAGGCAAGATCACAAAAATAAGAGCTGAAAAATGGAGCTAAGGGCCACTGCAATTCAAAAACCTGCAGAGTTATAAAGGCCAACTATTTTCAAAAAATATATTGAGGTAAGGCTATGAAGAGGCATTGAAAGCAAGGCAGAATTGCAGGAAAACGATTTCAGGAGGTAGACTGGAATTGCATTTAAAGCATAGGAAAAGAGGCAGAACGTCCACAATGATTCACTTGGCCAAAAAGGGTGTATGCATTTTTTCCTGAATTTATTCAGGAAAAAAGGCATACGCCCGTTTTGGCCAACAAATCAAGCTTGCAAAGGAAATCTGCACTACAATGAAGTCTCACTTCCCCCTGGTCAAAAGGGCCATCTGAAAAAAGTGTAAAATCCAGAAAGGCAGGACAGGCCATGGAGAACTGGGAGCCTTGTTATGCTGATGGGCGGGATGTGTATGGTGTTTCCTGAAACATCTAAAAAACAAAGCAACAGAGCCTAGGGCACTTCCACTTATGGTCCTATAGCTTAGGGAAATTAAAATCAAAAAGACACAGCCACCCCAAAATTTGGGACGCCTCTGTTTACAAGAACCTCGTTTACCCTACAAGTTCAATATCACAGAAAGTGAAAAATGGATAAAGAACTTGTGGTACTTACGTACAATGCAGTATCACTCAGCAATGAAATCTATGTCATCAGGCCCGTAGCAGCATAATGAGTGGATTCAGGTACGATGATTCTAACTGAAATAAGACACACAGAAAAAGAAACATCATAAGATATCACTAATACACGGAATGTAAACTTGGCTACACAGGAACTGAATTACAGAACAGAACAGGGTCTCAAATTTAGAAAACCAACTTATGCTTGCTTAAGGGGAAAGGTGAGTTGGGGTGCTGCATAAAACCAGAGATTGAAATGAACACAGATAAAGTTCCTTAAGCCAAATATGGAATAGACAAGAGCTACTCCTTGCTCAACGAAATGGACTCAACACCCCATATTAAACGCCTAAGAATGTACCTGACTAGTAAGTATCTTAAAACCTATGGATTGCTATGTCTCCAAAAGAGAATCAAGCATGTGTACAGGGGCATAAACGCAGCAGTGATAGGATTGGAGAGGTTCAGTGAGCAAAAGAAGACCCTTTGAAGTCATATTGCATGGTACCCATTCCACGGGTCTCAACTCTCCAGGTTTAAGGTATTCTTCCTTCAGCTAAAACATGCATGTGGAACCCAGAGTATGATCAACCGTGTGAACGGGAAACATGTTCAAATATGTCTCAGTTTTCCTCCCCTGGTACTCGGGTGCAACATTCCAGACGCTTTACTAACACCCTCCCGACTTGGAGAGTCAGTCCCTTTAACCTCCTGTTTGGCCCAGTTTGCAATTTCTGCGGAAGATGAACAGGAATAGCGAGAACCAATGAGAGACTAGCTGGAGGTGTCTGGACGGGCAAATTTAACTCTCATTTCCCACCAGGAAGAGGAATTAACCAAAGGCTCAGTGTGCCGTGCCGGAACCAGATTAGGGCCTGAAGCCATCCTGCGGTGTTGCGGCCAGCTCAAAAGAAAGCGAGTTGAAGAAAGGAGCTCAGGGGCACTGTAATTCACAAACCTGCAGAGTTATAAATGACAGCTATCGTCCAAAAATATACTGAAGTAAGGCTGCCAAGAGGACTTGAAAGCGGGGCAGAATTGCAGGAAACCGATTTCAGGAGGTAGACTGGAATTGCATTGAAAGCATAGGAAAAGAGGCAGAACGTCCACAATGATGCACTTGGCCAAAAAGGGCGTATGCGTTTTTTCCTGAATATATTCAGGAAAAAACGCATACGCCCTTTTTGGCCAACCAAGCAAGCTTGCAAAGGAAATCTGCACTACAATGAAGTCTCACTTCCCCCCGGTCAAAAGGGCCATCTGAAAAAAGTGTAAAATCCAGAAAGGCAGGACAGGCCATGGAGAACTGGGAGCCTTGTTATGCTGATGGGCGGGATGTAAATTGCCAACAGACACTCGGGAGAAGTGTATGGTGTTTCCTGAAACATGTAAAACACAAAGCAACAGAGCCTAGGGCACTTCCACTTATGGTCCTATAGCTTAGGGAAATTAAAATCAAAAGACACAGCCACCCCAAAGTTTGGGACGCCTCTGTTTACAAGAACCTCGTTTACCGTACAAGTTCAACATCGCAGAAAGTGAAAGATGGATAAAGAAGTTGTGGTATTTACTTACAAAGCAATATCACTCAGCAATGAAATCTATGTCATCAGGCCCTTAGCAGCACAATGAGTGGATTCAGGTATGATGATTCTAACTGAAATAAGTCACACAGAAAAAGAAACATCATAAGATATCACTAATACACGGAATGTAAACTTGGCTACACAGGAACTGAATTCCAAAACAGAACAGGGTCTCAAATTTAGAAAACCAACTTATGCTTGCTTAAGGGTAAAGGTGATTTGGGGTGCTGCATAAAACCAGCGATTGAAATGAGCACAGATAAAGTTCCTTAAGCCAAATATGGAATAGACAAGAGCTACTCCTTGCTCAACGAAATGGACTCAACATCCCATATTAAACGCCTAAGAATGTACCTGACTAGTAAGTATCTTAAAACCTATGGATTGCTATGTCTCCAAAAGAGAATCAAGCGTGTGTACAGGGGCATAAAGGCAGCAGTGATAGGATTGGAGAGGTTCGGTGAGCAAATGAAGACCCTTTGAAGTCATATTGCATGGTACCCATTACACGGGTCTCAACTCTCCAGGTTTAAGGTATTCTTCCTTCAGCTAAAACATGCATGTGGAACCCAGAGTATGATCAACCGTGTGAACGGGAGACGTGTTCAAATATGTCTCAGTTTTCCTCCCCTGGTACTCGGGTGTAACATTCCATACGCTTTACTAACACTCTCCCCACTTGGAGAGTCAGCGCCTTTAACCTCCTGTTTGGCCCAGTTTGCAATTTCTGCGGAAGATGAACAGGAATAGGGAGAACCAATGAGAGACTAGCTGGAGGTGTCTGGACGGGCAAATTTAACTCTCATTTCCCACCAGGAAGAGGAATTAACCAAAGGCTCAGCGTGCCGTGCCGGAACCAGATTAGGGCCTGAAGCCATCCTGCGGTGTTGCGGCCAGCTCAAAAGAAAGCGAGTTGAAGAAAGGAGCTCAGTGGCACTGTAATTCACAAACCTGCAGAGTTATAAATGACAGCTATCGTCCAAAAATATACTGAAGTAAGGCTGCCAAGAGGACTTGAAAGCGGGGCAGAATTGCAGGAAACCGATTTCAGGAGGCAGACTGGAATTGCATTGAAAGCATAGGAAAAGAGGCAGAACGTCCACAATGATGCACTTGGCCAAAAAGGGCGTATGCGTTTTTTCCTGAATATATTCAGGAGAAAACGCATACGCCCTTTTTGGCCAACCAAGCAAGCTTGCAAAGGAAATCTGCACTACAATGAAGTCTCACTTCCCCCCGGTCAAAAGGGCCATCTGAAAAAAGTGTAAAATCCAGAAAGGCAGGACAGGCCATGGAGAACTGGGAGCCTTGTTATGCTGATGGGCGGGATGTAAATTGCCAACAGACACTCAGGAGAAGTGTATGGTGTTTCCTGAAACATCTAAAAAACAAAGCAACAGAGCCTAGGGCACTTCCACTTATAGTCCTATAGCTTAGGGAAATTAAAATCACAAAAACACAGCCACCCCAAAGTTTGGGACGCCTCTGTTTACAAGAACCTCGTGTACAGTACAAGTTCAACATCGCAGAAAGTGAAAAATGGATAAAGAAGTTGTGGTATTTACTTACAAAGCAATATCACTCAGCAATGAAATCTATGTCATCAGGCCCTTAGCAGCACAATGAGTGGATTCAGGTATGATGATTCTAACTGAAATAAGTCACACAGAAAAAGAAACATCATAAGATATCAGTAATACACGGAATGTAAACTTGGCTACACAGGAACTGAATTACAGAACAGAACAGGGTCTCAAATTTAGAAAACCAACTTATGCTTGCTTAAGGGTAAAGGTGAGTTGGGGTGCTGCATAAAACCAGAGATTGAAATGAGCACAGATAAAGTTCCTTAAGCCAAATATGGAATAGACAAGAGCTACTCCTTGCTCAACGAAATGGACTCAACACCGCATATTAAATGCCTAAGAATGTACCTGACTAGTAAGTATCTTAAAACCTATGGATTGCTATGTCTCCGAAAGAGAATCAAGCATGTGTACAGGGGCATAAACGCAGCAGTGATAGGATTGGAGAGGTTCGGTGAGCAAATGAAGACCCTTTGAAGTCATATTGCATGGTACCCATTCCACGGGTTTCAACTACCCAGGTTTAAGGTATTCTTCCTTCAGCTAAAACATGCATGTGGAACCTAGAGTATGATCAACCATGTGATCGGGAGACGTGTTCAAATATGTCTCAGTTTTCGTACCCTGGTACTCGGGTGCAACATTCCAGACGCTTTACTAACACCCTCCCAACTTGGAGAGTCAGTCCCTTTAACCTCCTGTTTGGCCCAGTTTGCAATTTCTGCGGAAGATGAACAGGAATAGCGAGAACCAATGAGAGACTAGCTGGAGGTGTCTGGACGGGCAAATTTAACTCTCATTTCCCACCAGGAAGAGGAATTAACCAAAGGCTCAGCGTGCCGTGCCGGAACCAGATTAGGGCCTGAAGCCATCCTGCGGTGTTGCGGCCAGCTCAAAAGAAAGCGAGTTGAAGAAAGGAGCTCAGGGGCACTGTAATTCACAAACCTGCAGAGTTATAAATGACAGCTATCGTCCAAAAATATACTGAAGTAAGGCTGCCAAGAGGACTTGAAAGCGGGGCAGAATTGCAGGAAACCGATTTCAGGAGGCAGACTGGAATTGCATTGAAAGCATAGGAAAAGAGGCAGAACGTCCACAATGATGCACTTGGCCAAAAAGGGCGTATGCGTTTTTTCCTGAATATATTCAGGAAAAAACGCATACGCCCTTTTTGGCCAACCAAGCAAGCTTGCAAAGGAAATCTGCACTACAATGAAGTCTCACTTCCCCCCGGTCAAAAGGGCCATCTGAAAAAAGTGTAAAATCCAGAAAGGCAGGACAGGCCATGGAGAACTGGGAGCCTTGTTATGCTGATGGGCGGGATGTAAATTGCCAACAGACACTCGGGAGAAGTGTATGGTGTTTCCTGAAACATCTAAAAAACAAAGCAACAGAGCCTAGGGCACTTCCACTTATGGTCCTATAGCTTAGGGAAATTAAAATCAAAAAGACACAGCCACCCCAAAGTTTGGGACGCCTCTGTTTACAAGAACCTCGTGTACAGTACAAGTTCAACATCGCAGAAAGTGAAAAATGGATAAAGAAGTTGTGGTATTTACTTACAAAGCAATATCACTCAGCAATGAAATCTATGTCATCAGGCCCTTAGCAGCACAATGAGTGGATTCAGGTATGATGATTCTAACTGAAATAAGTCACACAGAAAAAGAAACATCATAAGATATCAGTAATACACGGAATGTAAACTTGGCTACACAGGAACTGAATTACAGAACAGAACAGGGTCTCAAATTTAGAAAACCAACTTATGCTTGCTTAAGGGGAAAGGTGAGTTGGGGTGCTGCATAAAACCAGAGATTGAAATGAGCACAGATAAAGTTCCTTAAGCCAAATATGGAATAGACAAGAGCTACTCCTTGCTCAACGAAATGGACTCAACACCGCATATTAAATGCCTAAGAATGTACCTGACTAGTAAGTATCTTAAAACCTATGGATTGCTATGTCTCGGAAAGAGAATCAAGCATGTGTACAGGGGCATAAACGCAGCAGTGATAGGATTGGAGAGGTTCGGTGAGCAAATGAAGACCCTTTGAAGTCATATTGCATGGTACCCATTCCACGGGTTTCAACTACCCAGGTTTAAGGTATTCTTCCTTCAGCTAAAGCATGCATGTGGAACCTAGAGTATGATCAACCATGTGATCGGGAGACATGTTCAAATATGTCTCAGTTTTCGTACCCTGGTACTCGGGTGCAACATTCCAGATGCTTTACTAACACCCTCCCGACTTGGAGAGTCAGTCCCTTTAACCTCCTGTTTGGCCCAGTTTGCAATTTCTGCGGAAGATGAACAGGAATAGCGAGAACCAATGAGAGACTAGCTGGAGGTGTCTGGACGGGCAAATTTAACTCTCATTTCCCACCAGGAAGAGGAATTAACCAAAGGCTCAGCGTGCCGTGCCGGAACCAGATTAGGGCCTGAAGCCATCCTGCGGTGTTGCGGCCAGGTCACAAGAAAACGAGTTGAAGAAAGGAGCTCAGGGGCACTGTAATTCACAAACCTGCAGAGTTATAAATGACAGCTATCGTCCAAAAATATACTGAAGTAAGGCTGCCAAGAGGACTTGAAAGCGGGGCAGAATTGCAGGAAACCGATTTCAGGAGGTAGACTGGAATTGCATTGAAAGCATAGGAAAAGAGGCAGAACGTCCACAATGATGCACTTGGCCAAAAAGGGCGTATGCGTTTTTTCCTGAATATATTCAGGAAAAAACGCATACGCCCTTTTTGGCCAACCAAGCAAGCTTGCAAAGGAAATCTGCACTACAATGAAGTCTCACTTCCCCCCGGTCAAAAGGGCCATCTGAAAAAAGTGTAAAATCCAGAAAGGCAGGACAGGCCATGGAGAACTGGGAGCCTTGTTATGCTGATGGGCGGGATGTAAATTGCCAACAGACACTCGGGAGAAGTGTATGGTGTTTCCTGAAACATCTAAAAAACAAAGCAACAGAGCCTAGGGCACTTCCACTTATGGTCCTATAGCTTAGGGAAATTAAAATCAAAAAGACACAGCCACCCCAAAGTTTGGGACGCCTCTGTTTACAAGAACCTCGTGTACAGTACAAGTTCAACATCGCAGAAAGTGAAAAATGGATAAAGAAGTTGTGGTATTTACTTACAAAGCAATATCACTCAGCAATGAAATCTATGTCATCAGGCCCTTAGCAGCACAATGAGTGGATTCAGGTATGATGATTCTAACTGAAATAAGTCACACAGAAAAAGAAACATCATAAGATATCAGTAATACACGGAATGTAAACTTGGCTACACAGGAACTGAATTACAGAACAGAACAGGGTCTCAAATTTAGAAAACCAACTTATGCTTCCTTAAGGGTAAAGGTGAGTTGGGGTGCTGCATAAAACCAGAGATTGAAATGAGCACAGATAAAGTTCCTTAAGCCAAATATGGAATAGACAAGAGCTACCTCTTGCTCAACGAAATGGACTCAACACCGCATATTAAATGCCTAAGAATGTACCTGACTAGTAAGTATCTTAAAACCTATGGATTGCTATGTCTCCGAAAGAGAATCAAGCATGTGTACAGGGGAATAAACGCAGCAGTGATAGGATTGGAGAGGTTCGGTGAGCAAATGAAGACCCTTTGAAGTCATATTGCATGGTACCCATTCCACAGGTTTCAACTACCCAGGTTTAAGGTATTCTTCCTTCAGCTAAAACATGCATGTGGAACCTAGAGTATGATCAACCATGTGATCGGGAGACGTGTTCAAATATGTCTCAGTTTTCGTACCCTGGTACTCGGGTGCAACATTCCAGACACTTTACTAACACCCTCCCGACTTGGAGAGTCAGTCCCTTTAACCTCCTGTTTGGCCCAGTTTGCAATTTCTGCGGAAGATGAACAGGAATAGCGAGAACCAATGAGAGACTAGCTGGAGGTGTCTGGACGGGCAAATTTAACTCTCATTTCCCACCAGGAAGAGGAATTAACCAAAGGCTCAGCGTGCCGTGCCGGAACCAGATTAGGGCCTGAAGCCATCCTGCGGTGTTGCGGCCAGCTCAAAAGAAAGCGAGTTGAAGAAAGGAGCTCAGGGGCACTGTAATTCACAAACCTGCAGAGTTATAAATGACAGCTATCGTCCAAAAATATACTGAAGTAAGGCTGCCAAGAGGACTTGAAAGCGGGGCAGAATTGCAGGAAACCGATTTCAGGAGGTAGACTGGAATTGCATTGAAAGCATAGGAAAAGAGGCAGAACGTCCACAATGATGCACTTGGCCAAAAAGGGCATATGCGTTTTTTCCTGAATATATTCAGGAAAAAACGCATACGCCCTTTTTGGCCAACCAAGCAAGCTTGCAAAGGAAATCTGCACTACAATGAAGTCTCACTTCCCCCCGGTCAAAAGGGCCATCTGAAAAAAGTGTAAAATCCAGAAAGGCAGGACAGGCCATGGAGAACTGGGAGTCTTGTTATGCTGATGGGCGGGATGTAAATTGCCAACAGACACTCGGGAGAAGTGTATGGTGTTTCCTGAAACATCTAAAAAACAAAGCAACAGAGCCTAGGGCACTTCCACTTATGGTCCTATAGCTTAGGGAAATTAAAATCAAAAAGACACAGCCACCCCAAAGTTTGGGACGCCTCTGTTTAAAAGAACCTCGTGTACAGTACAAGTTTAACATCGCAGAAAGTGAAAAATGGATGAAGAAGTTGTGGTATTTACTTACAAAGCAATATCACTCAGCAATGAAATCTATGTCATCAGGCCCTTAGCAGCACAATGAGTGGATTCAGGTATGATGATTCTAACTGAAATAAGTCACACAGAAAAAGAAACATCATAAGATATCAGTAATACACGGAATGTAAACTTGGCTACACAGGAACTGAATTACAGAACAGAACAGGGTCTCAAATTTAGAAAACCAACTTATGCTTGCTTAAGGGTAAAGGTGAGTTGGGGTGCTGCATAAAACCAGAGATTGAAATGAGCACAGATAAAGTTCCTTAAGCCAAATATGGAATAGACAAGAGCTACTCCTTGCTCAACGAAATGGACTCAACACCGCATATTAAATGCCTAAGAATGTACCTGACTAGTAAGTATCTTAAAACCTATGGATTGCTATGTCTCTGAAAGAGAATCAAGCATGTGTACAGGGGCATAAACGCAGCAGTGATAGGATTGGAGAGGTTCGGTGAGCAAATGAAGACCCTTTGAAGTCATATTGCATGGTACCCATTCCACGGGTTTCAACTACCCAGGTTTAAGGTATTCTTCCTTCAGCTAAAACATGCATGTGGAACCTAGAGTATGATCAACCATGTGATCGGGAGACGTGTTCAAATATGTCTCAGTTTTCGTACCCTGGTACTCGGGTGCAACATTCCAGACGCTTTACTAACACCCTCCCGACTTGGAGAGTCAGTCCCTTTAACCTCCTGTTTGGCCCAGTTTGCAATTTCTGCGGAAGATGAACAGGAATAGCGAGAACCAATGAGAGACTAGCTGGAGGTGTCTGGACGGGCAAATTTAACTCTCATTTCCCACCAGGAAGAGGAATTAACCAAAGGCTCAGCGTGCCGTGCCGGAACCAGATTAGGGCCTGAAGCCATCCTGCGGTGTTGCGGCCAGCTCAAAAGAAAGCGAGTTGAAGAAAGGAGCTCAGGGGCACTGTAATTCACAAACCTGCAGAGTTATAAATGACAGCTATCGTCCAAAAATATACTGAAGTAAGGCTGCCAAGAGGACTTGAAAGCGGGGCAGAATTGCAGGAAACCGATTTCAGGAGGCAGACTGGAATTGCATTGAAAGCATAGGAAAAGAGGCAGAACGTCCACAATGATGCACTTGGCCAAAAAGGGCGTATGCGTTTTTTCCTGAATATATTCAGGAAAAAACGCATACGCCCTTTTTGGCCAACCAAGCAAGCTTGCAAAGGAAATCTGCACTACAATGAAGTCTCACTTCCCCCCGGTCAAAAGGGCCATCTGAAAAAAGTGTAAAATCCAGAAAGGCAGGACAGGCCATGGAGAACTGGGAGCCTTGTTATGCTGATGGGCGGGATGTAAATTGCCAACAGACACTCGGGAGAAGTGTATGGTGTTTCCTGAAACATCTAAAAAACAAAGCAACAGAGCCTAGGGCACTTCCACTTATGGTCCTATAGCTTAGGGAAATTAAAATCAAAAAGACACAGCCACCCCAAAGTTTGGGACGCCTCTGTTTACAAGAACCTCGTTTACAGTACAAGTTCAACATCGCAGAAAGTGAAAAATGGATAAAGAAGTTGTGGTATTTACTTACAAAGCAATATCACTCAGCAATGAAATCTATGTCATCAGGCCCTTAGCAGCACAATGAGTGGATTCAGGTATGATGATTCTAACTGAAATAAGTCACACAGAAAAAGAAACATCATAAGATATCAGTAATACACGGAATGTAAACTTGGCTACACAGGAACTGAATTACAGAACAGAACAGGGTCTCAAATTTAGAAAACCAACTTATGCTTGCTTAAGGGGAAAGGTGAGTTGGGGTGCTGCATAAAACCAGAGATTGAAATGAGCACAGATAAAGTTCCTTAAGCCAAATATGGAATAGACAAGAGCTACTCCTTGCTCAACGAAATGGACTCAACACCGCATATTAAATGCCTAAGAATGTACCTGACTAGTAAGTATCTTAAAACCTATGGATTGCTATGTCTCCGAAAGAGAATCAAGCATGTGTACAGGGGCATAAACGCAGCAGTGATAGGATTGGAGAGGTTCGGTGAGCAAATGAAGACCCTTTGAAGTCATATTGCATGGTACCCATTCCACGGGTTTCAACTACCCAGGTTTAAGGTATTCTTCCTTCAGCTAAAACATGCATGTGGAACCTAGAGTATGATCAACCATGTGATCGGGAGACGTGTTCAAATATGTCTCAGTTTTCGTACCCTGGTACTCGGGTGCAACATTCCAGACGCTTTACTAACACCCTCCCGACTTGGAGAGTCAGTCCCTTTAACCTCCTGTTTGGCCCAGTTTGCAATTTCTGCGGAAGATGAACAGGAATAGCGAGAACCAATGAGAGACTAGCTGGAGGTGTCTGGACGGGCAAATTTAACTCTCATTTCCCACCAGGAAGAGGAATTAACCAAAGGCTCAGCGTGCCGTGCCGGAACCAGATTAGGGCCTGAAGCCATCCTGCGGTGTTGCGGCCAGCTCAAAAGAAAGCGAGTTGAAGAAAGGAGCTCAGGGGCACTGTAATTCACAAACCTGCAGAGTTATAAATGACAGCTATCGTCCAAAAATATACTGAAGTAAGGCTGCCAAGAGGACTTGAAAGCGGGGCAGAATTGCAGGAAACCGATTTCAGGAGGCAGACTGGAATTGCATTGAAAGCATAGGAAAAGAGGCAGAACGTCCACAATGATGCACTTGGCCAAAAAGGGCATATGCGTTTTTTCCTGAATATATTCAGGAAAAAACGCATACGCCCTTTTTGGCCAACCAAGCAAGCTTGCAAAGGAAATCTGCACTACAATGAAGTCTCACTTCCCCCCGGTCAAAAGGGCCATCTGAAAAAAGTGTAAAATCCAGAAAGGCAGGACAGGCCATGGAGAACTGGGAGCCTTGTTATGCTGATGGGCGGGATGTAAATTGCCAACAGACACTCGGGAGAAGTGTATGGTGTTTCCTGAAACATCTAAAAAACAAAGCAACAGAGCCTAGGGCACTTCCACTTATGGTCCTATAGCTTAGGGAAATTAAAATCAAAAAGACACAGCCACCCCAAAGTTTGGGACGCCTCTGTTTACAAGAACCTCGTTTACAGTACAAGTTCAACATCGCAGAAAGTGAAAAATGGATAAAGAAGTTGTGGTATTTACTTACAAAGCAATATCACTCAGCAATGAAATCTATGTCATCAGGCCCTTAGCAGCACAATGAGTGGATTCAGGTATGATGATTCTAACTGAAATAAGTCACACAGAAAAAGAAACATCATAAGATATCAGTAATACACGGAATGTAAACTTGGCTACACAGGAACTGAATTACAGAACAGAACAGGGTCTCAAATTTAGAAAACCAACTTATGCTTGCTTAAGGGGAAAGGTGAGTTGGGGTGCTGCATAAAACCAGAGATTGAAATGAGCACAGATAAAGTTCCTTAAGCCAAATATGGAATAGACAAGAGCTACTCCTTGCTCAACGAAATGGACTCAACACCGCATATTAAATGCCTAAGAATGTACCTGACTAGTAAGTATCTTAAAACCTATGGATTGCTATGTCTCCGAAAGAGAATCAAGCATGTGTACAGGGGCATAAACGCAGCAGTGATAGGATTGGAGAGGTTCGGTGAGCAAATGAAGACCCTTTGAAGTCATATTGCATGGTACCCATTCCACGGGTTTCAACTACCCAGGTTTAAGGTATTCTTCCTTCAGCTAAAACATGCATGTGGAACCTAGAGTATGATCAACCATGTGATCGGGAGATGTGTTCAAATATGTCTCAGTTTTCGTACCCTGGTACTCGGGTGCAACATTCCAGACGCTTTACTAACACCCTCCCGACTTGGAGAGTCAGTCCCTTTAACCTCCTGTTTGGCCCAGTTTGCAATTTCTGCGGAAGATGAACAGGAATAGCGAGAACCAATGAGAGACTAGCTGGAGGTGTCTGGACGGGCAAATTTAACTCTCATTTCCCACGAGGAAGAGGAATTAACCAAAGGCTCAGCGTGCCGTGCCGGAACCAGATTAGGGCCTGAAGCCATCCTGCAGTGTTGCGGCCAGCTCAAAAGAAAGCGAGTTGAAGAAAGGAGTTCAGGGGCACTGTAATTCACAAACCTGCAGAGTTATAAATGACAGCTATCGTCCAAAAATATACTGAAGTAAGGCTGCCAAGAGGACTTGAAAGCGGGGCAGAATTGCAGGAAACCGATTTCAGGAGGTAGACTGGAATTGCATTGAAAGCATAGGAAAAGAGGCAGAACGTCCACAATGATGCACTTGGCCAAAAAGGGCGTATGCGTTTTTTCCTGAATATATTCAGGAAAAAACGCATACGCCCTTTTTGGCCAACCAAGCAAGCTTGCAAAGGAAATCTGCACTACAATGAAGTCTCACTTCCCCCCGGTCAAAAGGGCCATCTGAAAAAAGTGTAAAATCCAGAAAGACAGGACAGGCCATGGAGAACTGGGAGCCTTGTTATGCTGATGGGCGGGATGTAAATTGCCAACAGACACTCGGGAGAAGTGTATGGTGTTTCCTGAAACATCTAAAAAACAAAGCAACAGAGCCTAGGGCACTTCCACTTATGGTCCTATAGCTTAGGGAAATTAAAATCAAAAAGACACAGCCACCCCAAAGTTTGGGACGCCTCTGTTTACAAGAACCTCGTTTACAGTACAAGTTCAACATCGCAGAAAGTGAAAAATGGATAAAGAAGTTGTGGTATTTACTTACAAAGCAATATCACTCAGCAATGAAATCTATGTCATCAGGCCCTTAGCAGCACAATGAGTGGATTCAGGTATGATGATTCTAACTGAAATAAGTCACACAGAAAAAGAAACATCATAAGATATCAGTAATACACGGAATGTAAACTTGGCTACACAGGAACTGTATTACAGAACAGAACAGGGTCTCAAATTTAGAAAACCAACTTATGCTTGCTTAAGGGGAAAGGTGAGTTGGGGTGCTGCATAAAACCAGAGATTGAAATGAACACAGATAAAGTTCCTTAAGCCAAATATGGAATAGACAAGAGCTACTCCTTGCTCAACGAAATGGACTCAACACCGCATATTAAATGCCTAAGAATGTACCTGACTAGTAAGTATCTTAAAACCTATGGATTGCTATGTCTCTGAAAGAGAATCAAGCATGTGTACAGGGGCATAAACGCAGCAGTGATAGGATTGGAGAGGTTCAGTGAGCAAATGAAGACCCTTTGAAGTCATATTGCATGGTACCCATTACACGGGTTTCAACTACCCAGGTTTAAGGTATTCTTCCTTCAGCTAAAACATGCATGTGGAACCTAGAGTATGATCAACCATGTGATCGGGAGACGTGTTCAAATATGTCTCAGTTTTCGTACCCTGGTACTCGGGTGCAACATTCCAGACGCTTTACTAACACCCTCCCGACTTGGAGAGTCAGTCCCTTTAACCTCCTGTTTGGCCCAGTTTGCAATTTCTGCGGAAGATGAACAGGAATAGCGAGAACCAATGAGAGACTAGCTGGAGGTGTCTGGACGGGCAAATTTAACTCTCATTTCCCACCAGGAAGAGGAATTAACCAAAGGCTCAGCGTGCCGTGCCGGAACCAGATTAGGGCCTGAAGCCATCCTGCGGTGTTGCGGCCAGCTCAAAAGAAAGCGAGTTGAAGAAAGGAGCTCAGGGGCACTGTAATTCACAAACCTGCAGAGTTATAAATGACAGCTATCGTCCAAAAATATACTGAAGTAAGGCTGCCAAGAGGACTTGAAAGCGGGGCAGAATTGCAGGAAACCGATTTCAGGAGGCAGACTGGAATTGCATTGAAAGCATAGGAAAAGAGGCAGAACGTCCACAATGATGCACTTGGCCAAAAAGGGCGTATGCGTTTTTTCCTGAATATATTCAGGAAAAAACGCATACGCCCTTTTTGGCCAACCAAGCAAGCTTGCAAAGGAAATCTGCACTACAATGAAGTCTCACTTCCCCCCGGTCAAAAGGGCCATCTGAAAAAAGTGTAAAATCCAGAAAGGCAGGACAGGCCATGGAGAACTGGGAGCCTTGTTATGCTGATGGGCGGGATGTAAATTGCCAACAGACACTCGGGAGAAGTGTATGGTGTTTCCTGAAACATCTAAAAAACAAAGCAACAGAGCCTAGGGCACTTCCACTTATGGTCCTATAGCTTAGGGAAATTAAAATCAAAAAGACACAGCCACCCCAAAGTTTGGGACGCCTCTGTTTACAAGAACCTCATTTACAGTACAAGTTCAACATCGCAGAAAGTGAAAAATGGATAAAGAAGTTGTGGTATTTACTTACAAAGCAATATCACTCAGCAATGAAATCTATGTCATCAGGCCCTTAGCAGCACAATGAGTGGATTCAGGTATGATGATTCTAACTGAAATAAGTCACACAGAAAAAGAAACATCATAAGATATCAGTAATACACGGAATGTAAACTTGGCTACACAGGAACTGAATTACAGAACAGAACAGGGTCTCAAATTTAGAAAACCAACTTATGCTTGCTTAAGGGGAAAGGTGAGTTGGGGTGCTGCATAAAACCAGAGATTGAAATGAGCACAGATAAAGTTCCTTAAGCCAAATATGGAATAGACAAGAGCTACTCCTTGCTCAACGAAATGGACTCAACACCGCATATTAAATGCCTAAGAATGTACCTGACTAGTAAGTATCTTAAAACCTATGGATTGCTATGTCTCCGAAAGAGAATCAAGCATGTGTACAGGGGCATAAACGCAGCAGTGATAGGATTGGAGAGGTTCGGTGAGCAAATGAAGACCCTTTGAAGTCATATTGCATGGTACCCATTCCACGGGTTTCAACTACCCAGGTTTAAGGTATTCTTCCTTCAGCTAAAACATGCATGTGGAACCTAGAGTATGATCAACCATGTGATCGGGAGACGTGTTCAAATATGTCTCAGTTTTCGTACCCTGGTACTCGGGTGCAACATTCCAGACGCTTTACTAACACCCTCCCGACTTGGAGAGTCAGTCCCTTTAACCTCCTGTTTGGCCCAGTTTGCAATTTCTGCGGAAGATGAACAGGAATAGTGAGAACCAATGAGAGACTAGCTGGAGGTGTCTGGACGGGCAAATTTAACTCTCATTTCCCACCAGGAAGAGGAATTAACCAAAGGCTCAGCGTGCCGTGCCGGAACCAGATTAGGGCCTGAAGCCATCCTGCGGTGTTGCGGCCAGCTCAAAAGAAAGCGAGTTGAAGAAAGGAGCTCAGGGGCACTGTAATTCACAAACCTGCAGAGTTATAAATGACAGCTATCGTCCAAAAATATACTGAAGTAAGGCTGCCAAGAGGACTTGAAAGCGGGGCAGAATTGCAGGAAACCGATTTCAGGAGGTAGACTGGAATTGCATTGAAAGCATAGGAAAAGAGGCAGAACGTCCACAATGATGCACTTGGCCAAAAAGGGCGTATGCGTTTTTTCCTGAATATATTCAGGAAAAAACGCATACGCCCTTTTTGGCCAACCAAGCAAGCTTGCAAAGGAAATCTGCACTACAATGAAGTCTCACTTGCCCCCGGTCAAAAGGGCCATCTGAGAAAAGTGTAAAATCCAGAAAGACAGGACAGGCCATGGAGAACTGGGAGCCTTGTTATGCTGATGGGCGGGATGTAAATTGCCAACAGACACTCGGGAGAAGTGTATGGTGTTTCCTGAAACATCTAAAAAACAAAGCAACAGAGCCTAGGGCACTTCCACTTATGGTCCTATAGCTTAGGGAAATTAAAATCAAAAAGACACAGCCACCCCAAAGTTTGGGACGCCTCTGTTTACAAGAACCTCATTTACAGTACAAGTTCAACATCGCAGAAAGTGAAAAATGGATAAAGAAGTTGTGGTATTTACTTACAAAGCAATATCACTCAGCAATGAAATCTATGTCATCAGGCCCTTAGCAGCACAATGAGTGGATTCAGGTATGATGATTCTAACTGAAATAAGTCACACAGAAAAAGAAACATCATAAGATATCAGTAATACACGGAATGTAAACTTGGCTACACAGGAACTGAATTACAGAACAGAACAGGGTCTCAAATTTAGAAAACCAACTTATGCTTGCTTAAGGGTAAAGGTGAGTTGGGGTGCTGCATAAAAACAGAGATTGAAATGAACACAGATAAAGTTCCTTAAGCCAAATATGGAATAGACAAGAGCTACTCCTTGCTCAACGAAATGGACTCAACACCGCATATTAAATGCCTAAGAATGTACCTGACTAGTAAGTATCTTAAAACCTATGGATTGTTATGTCTCCGAAAGAGAATCAAGCATGTGTACAGGGGCATAAACGCAGCAGTGATAGGATTGGAGAGGTTCGGTGAGCAAATGAAGACCCTTTGAAGTCATATTGCATGGTACCCATTCCACGGGTTTCAACTACCCAGGTTTAAGGTATTCTTCCTTCAGCTAAAACATGCATGTGGAACCTAGAGTATGATCAACCATGTGATCGGGAGACGTGTTCAAATATGTCTCAGTTTTCGTACCCTGGTACTCGGGTGCAACATTCCAGATGCTTTACTAACACCCTCCCGACTTGGAGAGTCAGTCCCTTTAACCTCCTGTTTGGCCCAGTTTGCAATTTCTGCGGAAGATGAACAGGAATAGCGAGAACCAATGAGAGACTAGCTGGAGGTGTCTGGACGGGCAAATTTAACTCTCATTTCCCACCAGGAAGAGGAATTAACCAAAGGCTCAGCGTGCCGTGCCGGAACCAGATTAGGGCCTGAAGCCATCCTGCGGTGTTGCGGCCAGGTCACAAGAAAGCGAGTTGAAGAAAGGAGCTCAGGGGCACTGTAATTCACAAACCTGCAGAGTTATAAATGACAGCTATCGTCCAAAAATATACTGAAGTAAGGCTGCCAAGAGGACTTGAAAGCGGGGCAGAATTGCAGGAAACCGATTTCAGGAGGCAGACTGGAATTGCATTGAAAGCATAGGAAAAGAGGCAGAACGTCCACAATGATGCACTTGGCCCAAAAGGGCGTATGCGTTTTTTCCTGAATATATTCAGGAAAAAACGCATACGCCCTTTTTGGCCAACCAAGCAAGCTTGCAAAGGAAATCTGCACTACAATGAAGTCTCACTTCCCCCCGGTCAAAAGGGCCATCTGAAAAAAGTGTAAAATCCAGAAAGGCAGGACAGGCCATGGAGAACTGGGAGCCTTGTTATGCTGATGGGCGGGATGTAAATTGCCAACAGACACTCGGGAGAAGTGTATGGTGTTTCCTGAAACATCTAAAAAACAAAGCAACAGAGCCTAGGGCACTTCCACTTATGGTCCTATAGCTTAGGGAAATTAAAATCAAAAAGACACAGCCACCCCAAAGTTTGGGACGCCTCTGTTTACAAGAACCTCGTTTACAGTACAAGTTCAACATCGCAGAAAGTGAAAAATGGATAAAGAAGTTGTGGTATTTACTTACAAAGCAATATCACTCAGCAATGAAATCTATGTCATCAGGCCCTTAGCAGCACAATGAGTGGATTCAGGTATGATGATTCTAACTGAAATAAGTCACACAGAAAAAGAAACATCATAAGATATCAGTAATACACGGAATGTAAACTTGGCTACACAGGAACTGAATTACAGAACAGAACAGGGTCTCAAATTTAGAAAACCAACTTATGCTTCCTTAAGGGTAAAGGTGAGTTGGGGTGCTGCATAAAACCAGAGATTGAAATGAGCACAGATAAAGTTCCTTAAGCCAAATATGGAATAGACAAGAGCTACTCCTTGCTCAACGAAATGGACTCAACACCGCATATTAAATGCCTAAGAATGTACCTGACTAGTAAGTATCTTAAAACCTATGGATTGCTATGTCTCCGAAAGAGAATCAAGCATGTGTACAGGGGCATAAACGCAGCAGTGATAGGATTGGAGAGGTTCGGTGAGCAAATGAAGACCCTTTGAAGTCATATTGCATGGTACCCATTCCACGGGTTTCAACTACCCAGGTTTAAGGTATTCTTCCTTCAGCTAAAACATGCATGTGGAACCTAGAGTATGATCAACCATGTGATCGGGAGACGTGTTCAAATATGTCTCAGTTTTCGTACCCTGGTACTCGGGTGCAACATTCCAGACGCTTTACTAACACCCTCCCGACTTGGAGAGTCAGTCCCTTTAACCTCCTGTTTGGCCCAGTTTGCAATTTCTGCGGAAGATGAACAGGAATAGCGAGAACCAATGAGAGACTAGCTGGAGGTGTCTGGACGGGCAAATTTAACTCTCATTTCCCACCAGGAAGAGGAATTAACCAAAGGCTCAGCGTGCCGTGCCGGAACCAGATTAGGGCCTGAAGCCATCCTGCGGTGTTGCGGCCAGCTCAAAAGAAAGCGAGTTGAAGAAAGGAGCTCAGGGGCACTGTAATTCACAAACCTGCAGAGTTATAAATGACAGCTATCGTCCAAAAATATACTGAAGTAAGGCTGCCAAGAGGACTTGAAAGCGGGGCAGAATTGCAGGAAACCGATTTCAGGAGGCAGACTGGAATTGCATTGAAAGCATAGGAAAAGAGGCAGAACGTCCACAATGATGCACTTGGCCAAAAAGGGCGTATGCGTTTTTTCCTGAATATATTCAGGAAAAAACGCATACGCCCTTTTTGGCCAACCAAGCAAGCTTGCAAAGGAAATCTGCACTACAATGAAGTCTCACTTCCCCCCGGTCAAAAGGGCCATCTGAAAAAAGTGTAAAATCCAGAAAGGCAGGACAGGCCATGGAGAACTGGGAGCCTTGTTATGCTGATGGGCGGGATGTAAATTGCCAACAGACACTCGGGAGAAGTGTATGGTGTTTCCTGAAACATCTAAAAAACAAAGCAACAGAGCCTAGGGCACTTCCACTTATGGTCCTATAGCTTAGGGAAATTAAAATCAAAAAGACACAGCCACCCCAAAGTTTGGGACGCCTCTGTTTACAAGAACCTCGTGTACAGTACAAGTTCAACATCGCAGAAAGTGAAAAATGGATAAAGAAGTTGTGGTATTTACTTACAAAGCAATATCACTCAGCAATGAAATCTATGTCATCAGGCCCTTAGCAGCACAATGAGTGGATTCAGGTATGATGATTCTAACTGAAATAAGTCACACAGAAAAAGAAACATCATAAGATATCAGTAATACACGGAATGTAAACTTGGCTACACAGGAACTGAATTACAGAACAGAACAGGGTCTCAAATTTAGAAAACCAACTTATGCTTGCTTAAGGGTAAAGGTGAGTTGGGGTGCTGCATAAAACCAGAGATTGAAATGAGCACAGATAAAGTTCCTTAAGCCAAATATGGAATAGACAAGAGCTACTCCTTGCTCAACGAA
Organism: Pseudorca crassidens; assembly: GCF_039906515.1. Lineage (NCBI taxonomy): Eukaryota > Metazoa > Chordata > Mammalia > Artiodactyla > Delphinidae > Pseudorca > Pseudorca crassidens. The sequence goes on along the minus strand of NW_027136325.1, from coordinate 882,411 downwards.
ATGGACTCAACACCGCATATTAAATGCCTAAGAATGTACCTGACTAGTAAGTATCTTAAAACCTATGGATTGCTATGTCTCCGAAAGAGAATCAAGCATGTGTACAGGGGCATAAACGCAGCAGTGATAGGATTGGAGAGGTTCGGTGAGCAAATGAAGACCCTTTGAAGTCATATTGCATGGTACCCATTCCACGGGTTTCAACTACCCAGGTTTAAGGTATTCTTCCTTCAGCTAAAACATGCATGTGGAACCTAGAGTATGATCAACCATGTGATCGGGAGACGTGTTCAAATATGTCTCAGTTTTCGTACCCTGGTACTCGGGTGCAACATTCCAGACGCTTTACTAACACCCTCCCAACTTGGAGAGTCAGTCCCTTTAACCTCCTGTTTGGCCCAGTTTGCAATTTCTGCGGAAGATGAACAGGAATAGCGAGAACCAATGAGAGACTAGCTGGAGGTGTCTGGACGGGCAAATTTAACTCTCATTTCCCACCAGGAAGAGGAATTAACCAAAGGCTCAGCGTGCCGTGCCGGAACCAGATTAGGGCCTGAAGCCATCCTGCGGTGTTGCGGCCAGCTCAAAAGAAAGCGAGTTGAAGAAAGGAGCTCAGGGGCACTGTAATTCACAAACCTGCAGAGTTATAAATGACAGCTATCGTCCAAAAATATACTGAAGTAAGGCTGCCAAGAGGACTTGAAAGCGGGGCAGAATTGCAGGAAACCGATTTCAGGAGGCAGACTGGAATTGCATTGAAAGCATAGGAAAAGAGGCAGAACGTCCACAATGATGCACTTGGCCAAAAAGGGCGTATGCGTTTTTTCCTGAATATATTCAGGAAAAAACGCATACGCCCTTTTTGGCCAACCAAGCAAGCTTGCAAAGGAAATCTGCACTACAATGAAGTCTCACTTCCCCCCGGTCAAAAGGGCCATCTGAAAAAAGTGTAAAATCCAGAAAGGCAGGACAGGCCATGGAGAACTGGGAGCCTTGTTATGCTGATGGGCGGGATGTAAATTGCCAACAGACACTCGGGAGAAGTGTATGGTGTTTCCTGAAACATCTAAAAAACAAAGCAACAGAGCCTAGGGCACTTCCACTTATGGTCCTATAGCTTAGGGAAATTAAAATCAAAAAGACACAGCCACCCCAAAGTTTGGGATGCCTCTGTTTACAAGAACCTCGTGTACAGTACAAGTTCAACATCGCAGAAAGTGAAAAATGGATAAAGAAGTTGTGGTATTTACTTACAAAGCAATATCACTCAGCAATGAAATCTATGTCATCAGGCCCTTAGCAGCACAATGAGTGGATTCAGGTATGATGATTCTAACTGAAATAAGAAACACAGAAAAAGAAACATCATAAGATATCAGTAATACACGGAATGTAAACTTGGCTACACAGGAACTGAATTACAGAACAGAACAGGGTCTCAAATTTAGAAAACCAACTTATGCTTGCTTAAGGGGAAAGGTGAGTTGGGGTGCTGCATAAAACCAGAGATTGAAATGAGCACAGATAAAGTTCCTTAAGCCAAATATGGAATAGACAAGAGCTACTCCTTGCTCAACGAAATGGACTCAACACCGCATATTAAATGCCTAAGAATGTACCTGACTAGTAAGTATCTTAAAACCTATGGATTGCTATGTCTCCGAAAGAGAATCAAGCATGTGTACAGGGGCATAAACGCAGCAGTGATAGGATTGGAGAGGTTCAGTGAGCAAATGAAGACCCTTTGAAGTCATATTGCATGGTACCCATTCCACGGGTTTCAACTACCCAGGTTTAAGGTATTCTTCCTTCAGCTAAAACATGCATGTGGAACCTAGAGTATGATCAACCATGTGATCGGGAGACGTGTTCAAATATGTCTCAGTTTTCGTACCCTGGTACTCGGGTGCAACATTCCAGACGCTTTACTAACACCCTCCCGACTTGGAGAGTCAGTCCCTTTAACCTCCTGTTTGGCCCAGTTTGCAATTTCTGCGGAAGATGAACAGGAATAGCGAGAACCAATGAGAGACTAGCTGGAGGTGTCTGGACGGGCAAATTTAACTCTCATTTCCCACCAGGAAGAGGAATTAACCAAAGGCTCAGCGTGCCGTGCCGGAACCAGATTAGGGCCTGAAGCCATCCTGCGGTGTTGCGGCCAGCTCAAAAGAAAGCGAGTTGAAGAAAGGAGCTCAGGGGCACTGTAATTCACAAACCTGCAGAGTTATAAATGACAGCTATCGTCCAAAAATATACTGAAGTAAGGCTGCCAAGAGGACTTGAAAGCGGGGCAGAATTGCAGGAAACCGATTTCAGGAGGCAGACTGGAATTGCATTGAAAGCATAGGAAAAGAGGCAGAACGTCCACAATGATGCACTTGGCCAAAAAGGGCGTATGCGTTTTTTCCTGAATATATTCAGGAAAAAACGCATACGCCCTTTTTGGCCAACCAAGCAAGCTTGCAAAGGAAATCTGCACTACAATGAAGTCTCACTTCCCCCCGGTCAAAAGGGCCATCTGAAAAAAGTGTAAAATCCAGAAAGGCAGGACAGGCCATGGAGAACTGGGAGCCTTGTTATGCTGATGGGCGGGATGTAAATTGCCAACAGACACTCGGGAGAAGTGTATGGTGTTTCCTGAAACATCTAAAAAACAAAGCAACAGAGCCTAGGGCACTTCCACTTATGGTCCTATAGTTTAGGGAAATTAAAATCAAAAAGACACAGCCACCCCAAAGTTTGGGACGCCTCTGTTTACAAGAACCTCGTGTACAGTACAAGTTCAACATCGCAGAAAGTGAAAAATGGATAAAGAAGTTGTGGTATTTACTTACAAAGCAATATCACTCAGCAATGAAATCTATGTCATCAGGCCCTTAGCAGCACAATGAGTGGATTCAGGTATGATGATTCTAACTGAAATAAGTCACACAGAAAAAGAAACATCATAAGATATCAGTAATACACGGAATGTAAACTTGGCTACACAGGAACTGTATTACAGAACAGAACAGGGTCTCAAATTTAGAAAACCAACTTATGCTTGCTTAAGGGGAAAGGTGAGTTGGGGTGCTGCATAAAACCAGAGATTGAAATGAGCACAGATAAAGTTCCTTAAGCCAAATATGGAATAGACAAGAGCTACTCCTTGCTCAACGAAATGGACTCAACACCGCATATTAAATGCCTAAGAATGTACCTGACTAGTAAGTATCTTAAAACCTATGGATTGCTATGTCTCCGAAAGAGAATCAAGCATGTGTACAGGGGCATAAACGCAGCAGTGATAGGATTGGAGAGGTTCAGTGAGCAAATGAAGACCCTTTGAAGTCATATTGCATGGTACCCATTCCACGGGTTTCAACTACCCAGGTTTAAGGTATTCTTCCTTCAGCTAAAACATGCATGTGGAACCTAGAGTATGATCAACCATGTGATCGGGAGACGTGTTCAAATATGTCTCAGTTTTCGTACCCTGGTACTCGGGTGCAACATTCCAGACGCTTTACTAACACCCTCCCGACTTGGAGAGTCAGTCCCTTTAACCTCCTGTTTGGCCCAGTTTGCAATTTCTGCGGAAGATGAACAGGAATAGCGAGAACCAATGAGAGACTAGCTGGAGGTGTCTGGACGGGCAAATTTAACTCTCATTTCCCACCAGGAAGAGGAATTAACCAAAGGCTCAGCGTGCCGTGCCGGAACCAGATTAGGGCCTGAAGCCATCCTGCGGTGTTGCGGCCAGGTCACAAGAAAGCGAGTTGAAGAAAGGAGCTCAGGGGCACTGTAATTCACAAACCTGCAGAGTTATAAATGACAGCTATCGTCCAAAAATATACTGAAGTAAGGCTGCCAAGAGGACTTGAAAGCGGGGCAGAATTGCAGGAAACCGATTTCAGGAGGCAGACTGGAATTACATTGAAAGCATAGGAAAAGAGGCAGAACGTCCACAATGATGCACTTGGCCAAAAAGGGCGTATGCGTTTTTTCCTGAATATATTCAGGAAAAAACGCATACGCCCTTTTTGGCCAACCAAGCAAGCTTGCAAAGGAAATCTGCACTACAATGAAGTCTCACTTCCCCCCGGTCAAAAGGGCCATCTGAAAAAAGTGTAAAATCCAGAAAGGCAGGACAGGCCATGGAGAACTGGGAGCCTTGTTATGCTGATGGGCGGGATGTAAATTGCCAACAGACACTCGGGAGAAGTGTATGGTGTTTCCTGAAACATCTAAAAAACAAAGCAACAGAGCCTAGGGCACTTCCACTTATGGTCCTATAGCTTAGGGAAATTAAAATCAAAAAGACACAGCCACCCCAAAGTTTGGGACGCCTCTGTTTACAAGAACCTCGTGTACAGTACAAGTTCAACATCGCAGAAAGTGAAAAATGGATAAAGAAGTTGTGGTATTTACTTACAAAGCAATATCACTCAGCAATGAAATCTATGTCATCAGGCCCTTAGCAGCACAATGAGTGGATTCAGGTATGATGATTCTAACTGAAATAAGTCACACAGAAAAAGAAACATCATAAGATATCAGTAATACACGGAATGTAAACTTGGCTACACAGGAACTGAATTACAGAACAGAACAGGGTCTCAAATTTAGAAAACCAACTTATGCTTGCTTAAGGGGAAAGGTGAGTTGGGGTGCTGCATAAAACCAGAGATTGAAATGAGCACAGATAAAGTTCCTTAAGCCAAATATGGAATAGACAAGAGCTACTCCTTGCTCAACGAAATGGACTCAACACCGCATATTAAATGCCTAAGAATGTACCTGACTAGTAAGTATCTTAAAACCTATGGATTGCTATGTCTCCGAAAGAGAATCAAGCATGTGTACAGGGGCATAAACGCAGCAGTGATAGGATTGGAGAGGTTCGGTGAGCAAATGAAGACCCTTTGAAGTCATATTGCATGGTACCCATTCCACGGGTTTCAACTACCCAGGTTTAAGGTATTCTTCCTTCAGCTAAAACATGCATGTGGAACCTAGAGTATGATCAACCATGTGATCGGGAGACGTGATCAAATATGTCTCAGTTTTCGTACCCTGGTACTCGGGTGCAATATTCCAGACGCTTTACTAACACCCTCCCGACTTGGAGAGTCAGTCCCTTTAACCTCCTGTTTGGCCCAGTTTGCAATTTCTGCGGAAGATGAACAGGAATAGTGAGAACCAATGAGAGACTAGCTGGAGGTGTCTGGACGGGCAAATTTAACTCTCATTTCCCACCAGGAAGAGGAATTAACCAAAGGCACAACGTGCCGTGCCGGAACCAGATTACGGCCTGAAGCCATCCTGCGGTGTTGCGGCCAGCTCAAAAGAAAGCGAGTTGAAGAAAGGAGCTCAGGGGCACTGTAATTCACAAACCTGCAGAGTTATAAATGACAGCTATCGTCCAATAATATACTGAAGTAAGGCTGCCAAGAGGACTTGAAAGCGGGGCAGAATTGCAGGAAACCGATTTCAGGAGGTAGACTGGAATTGCATTGAAAGCATAGGAAAAGAGGCAGAACGTCCACAATGATGCACTTGGCCAAAAAGGGCGTATGCGTTTTTTCCTGAATATATTCAGGAAAAAACGCATACGCCCTTTTTGGCCAACCAAGCAAGCTTGCAAAGGAAATCTGCACTACAATGAAGTCTCACTTCCCCCCGGTCAAAAGGGCCATCTGAAAAAAGTGTAAAATCCAGAAAGGCAGGACAGGCCATGGAGAACTGGGAGCCTTGTTATGCTGATGGGCGGGATGTAAATTGCCAACAGACACTCGGGAGAAGTGTATGGTGTTTCCTGAAACATCTAAAAAACAAAGTAACAGAGCCTAGGGCACTTCCACTTATGGTCCTATAGCTTAGGGAAATTAAAATCAAAAAGACACAGCCACCCCAAAGTTTGGGACATCTCTGTTTACAAGAACCTCGTGTACAGTACAAGTTCAACATCGCAGAAAGTGAAAAATGGATAAAGAAGTTGTGGTATTTACTTACAAAGCAATATCACTCAGCAATGAAATCTATGTCATCAGGCCCTTAGCAGCACAATGAGTGGATTCAGGTATGATGATTCTAACTGAAATAAGTCACACAGAAAAAGAAACATCATAAGATATCAGTAATACATGGAATGTAAACTTGGCTACACAGGAACTGAATTACAGAACAGAACAGGGTCTCAAATTTAGAAAACCAACTTATGCTTGCTTAAGGGGAAAGGTGAGTTGGGGTGCTGCATAAAACCAGAGATTGAAATGAGCACAGATAAAGTTCCTTAAACCAAATATGGAATAGACAAGAGCTACTCCTTGCTCAACGAAATGGACTCAACACCGCATATTAAATGCCTAAGAATGTACCTGACTAGTAAGTATCTTAAAACCTATGGATTGCTATGTCTCCGAAAGAGAATCAAGCATGTGTACAGGGGCATAAACGCAGCAGTGATAGGATTGGAGAGGTTCGGTGAGCAAATGAAGACCCTTTGAAGTCATATTGCATGGTACCCATTCCACGGGTTTCAACTACCCAGGTTTAAGGTATTCTTCCTTCAGCTAAAACATGCATGTGGAACCTAGAGTATGATCAACCATGTGATCGGGAGACGTGTTCAAATATGTCTCAGTTTTCGTACCCTGGTACTCGGGTGCAACATTCCAGACGCTTTACTAACACCCTCCCGACTTGGAGAGTCAGTCCCTTTAACCTCCTGTTTGGCCCAGTTTGCAATTTCTGCGGAAGATGAACAGGAATAGCGAGAACCAATGAGAGACTAGCTGGAGGTGTCTGGACGGGCAAATTTAACTCTCATTTCCCACCAGGAAGAGGAATTAACCAAAGGCTCAGCGTGCCGTGCTGGAACCAGATTAGGGCCTGAAGCCATCCTGCGGTGTTGCGGCCAGCTCAAAAGAAAGCGAGTTGAAGAAAGGAGCTCAGGGGCACTGTAATTCACAAACCTGCAGAGTTATAAATGACAGCTATCGTCCAAAAATATACTGAAGTAAGGCTGCCAAGAGGACTTGAAAGCGGGGCAGAATTGCAGGAAACCGATTTCAGGAGGTAGACTGGAATTGCATTGAAAGCATAGGAAAAGAGGCAGAACGTCCACAATGATGCACTTGGCCAAAAAGGGCGTATGCGTTTTTTCCTGAATATATTCAGGAAAAAACGCATACGCCCTTTTTGGCCAACCAAGCAAGCTTGCAAAGGAAATCTGCACTACAATGAAGTCTCACTTCCCCCCGGTCAAAAGGGCCATCTGAAAAAAGTGTAAAATCCAGAAAGGCAGGACAGGCCATGGAGAACTGGGAGCCTTGTTATGCTGATGGGCGGGATGTAAATTGCCAACAGACACTCGGGAGAAGTGTATGGTGTTTCCTGAAACATCTAAAAAACAAAGCAACAGAGCCTAGGGCACTTCCACTTATGGTCCTATAGCTTAGGGAAATTAAAATCAAAAAGACACAGCCACCCCAAAGTTTGGGACGCCTCTGTTTACAAGAACCTCGTTTACAGTACAAGTTCAACATCGCAGAAAGTGAAAAATGGATAAAGAAGTTGTGGTATTTACTTACAAAGCAATATCACTCAGCAATGAAATCTATGTCATCAGGCCCTTAGCAGCACAATGAGTGGATTCAGGTATGATGATTCTAACTGAAATAAGTCACACAGAAAAAGAAACATCATAAGATATCAGTAATACACGGAATGTAAACTTGGCTACACAGGAACTGAATTACAGAACAGAACAGGGTCTCAAATTTAGAAAACCAACTTATGCTTGCTTAAGGGGAAAGGTGAGTTGGGGTGCTGCATAAAACCAGAGATTGAAATGAGCACAGATAAAGTTCCTTAAGCCAAATATGGAATAGACAAGAGCTACTCCTTGCTCAACGAAATGGACTCAACACCGCATATTAAATGCCTAAGAATGTACCTGACTAGTCAGTATCTTAAAACCTATGGATTGCTATGTCTCCAAAAGAGAATCAAGCATGTGTACAGGGGCATAAACGCAGCAGTGATAGGATTGGAGAGGTTCGGTGAGCAAATGAAGACCCTTTGAAGTCATATTGCATGGTACCCATTCCACGGGTTTCAACTACCCAGGTTTAAGGTATTCTTCCTTCAGCTAAAACATGCATGTGGAACCTAGAGTATGATCAACCATGTGATCGGGAGACGTGTTCAAATATGTCTCAGTTTTCGTACCCTGGTACTCGGGTGCAACATTCCAGACGCTTTACTAACACCCTCCCGACTTGGAGAGTCAGTCCCTTTAACCTCCTGTTTGGCCCAGTTTGCAATTTCTGCGGAAGATGAACAGGAATAGCGAGAACCAATGAGAGACTAGCTGGAGGTGTCTGGACGGGCAAATTTAACTCTCATTTCCCACGAGGAAGAGGAATTAACCAAAGGCTCAGCATGCCGTGCCGGAACCAGATTAGGGCCTGAAGCCATCCTGCGGTGTTGCGGCCAGCTCAAAAGAAAGCGAGTTGAAGAAAGGAGCTCAGGGGCACTGTAATTCACAAACCTGCAGAGTTATAAATGACAGCTATCGTCCAAAAATATACTGAAGTAAGGCTGCCAAGAGGACTTGAAAGCGGGGCAGAATTGCAGGAAACCGATTTCAGGAGGTAGACTGGAATTGCATTGAAAGCATAGGAAAAGAGGCAGAACGTCCACAATGATGCACTTGGCCAAAAAGGGCGTACGCGTTTTTTCCTGAATATATTCAGGAAAAAACGCGTACGCCCTTTTTGGCCAACCAAGCAAGCTTGCAAAGGAAATCTGCACTACAATGAAGTCTCACTTCCCCCCGGTCAAAAGGGCCATCTGAAAAAAGTGTAAAATCCAGAAAGGCAGGACAGGCCATGGAGAACTGGGAGCCTTGTTATGCTGATGGGCGGGATGTAAATTGCCAACAGACACTCGGGAGAAGTGTATGGTGTTTCCTGAAACATCTAAAAAACAAAGCAACAGAGCCTAGGGCACTTCCACTTATGGTCCTATAGCTTAGGGAAATTAAAATCAAAAAGACACAGCCACCCCAAAGTTTGGGACGCCTCTGTTTACAAGAACCTCGTGTACAGTACAAGTTCAACATCGCAGAAAGTGAAAAATGGATAAAGAAGTTGTGGTATTTACTTACAAAGCAATATCACTCAGCAATGAAATCTATGTCATCAGGCCCTTAGCAGCACAATGAGTGGATTCAGGTATGATGATTCTAACTGAAATAAGTCACACAGAAAAAGAAACATCATAAGATATCAGTAATACACGGAATGTAAACTTGGCTACACAGGAACTGAATTACAGAACAGAACAGGGTCTCAAATTTAGAAAACCAACTTATGCTTTCTTAAGGGTAAAGGTGAGTTGGGGTGCTGCATAAAACCAGAGATTGAAATGAGCACAGATAAAGTTCCTTAAGCCAAATATGGAATAGACAAGAGCTACTCCTTGCTCAACGAAATGGACTCAACACCGCATATTAAACGCCTAAGAATGTACCTGACTAGTAAGTATCTTAAAACCTATGGATTGCTATGTCTCCGAAAGAGAATCAAGCATGTGTACAGGGGCATAAACGCAGCAGTGATAGGATTGGAGAGGTTCGGTGAGCAAATGAAGACCCTTTGAAGTCATATTGCATGGTACCCATTCCACGGGTTTCAACTACCCAGGTTTAAGGTATTCTTCCTTCAGCTAAAACATGCATGTGGAACCTAGAGTATGATTAACCATGTGATCGGGAGATGTGTTCAAATATGTCTCACTTTCCATACCCTGGTACTCGGGTGCAACATTCCAGACGCTTTACTAACACCCTCCCGACTTGGAGAGTCAGTCCCTTTAACCTCCTGTTTGGCCCAGTTTGCAATTTCTGCGGAAGATGAACAGGAATAGCGAGAACCAATGAGAGACTAGCTGGAGGTGTCTGGACGGGCAAATTTAACTCTCATTTCCCACGAGGAAGAGGAATTAACCAAAGGCTCAGCATGCCGTGCCGGAACCAGATTAGGGCCTGAAGCCATCCTGCGGTGTTGCGGCCAGCTCAAAAGAAAGCGAGTTGAAGAAAGGAGCTCAGGGGCACTGTAATTCACAAACCTGCAGAGTTATAAATGACAGCTATCGTCCAAAAATATACTGAAGTAAGGCTGCCAAGAGGACTTGAAAGCGGGGCAGAATTGCAGGAAACCGATTTCAGGAGGTAGACTGGAATTGCATTGAAAGCATAGGAAAAGAGGCAGAACGTCCACAATGATGCACTTGGCCAAAAAGGGCGTACGCGTTTTTTCCTGAATATATTCAGGAAAAAACGCGTACGCCCTTTTTGGCCAACCAAGCAAGCTTGCAAAGGAAATCTGCACTACAATGAAGTCTCACTTCCCCCCGGTCAAAAGGGCCATCTGAAAAAAGTGTAAAATCCAGAAAGGCAGGACAGGCCATGGAGAACTGGGAGCCTTGTTATGCTGATGGGCGGGATGTAAATTGCCAACAGACACTCGGGAGAAGTGTATGGTGTTTCCTGAAACATCTAAAAAACAAAGCAACAGAGCCTAGGGCACTTCCACTTATGGTCCTATAGCTTAGGGAAATTAAAATCAAAAAGACACAGCCACCCCAAAGTTTGGGACGCCTCTGTTTACAAGAACCTCGTGTACAGTACAAGTTCAACATCGCAGAAAGTGAAAAATGGATAAAGAAGTTGTGGTATTTACTTACAAAGCAATATCACTCAGCAATGAAATCTATGTCATCAGGCCCTTAGCAGCACAATGAGTGGATTCAGGTATGATGATTCTAACTGAAATAAGTCACACAGAAAAAGAAACATCATAAGATATCAGTAATACACGGAATGTAAACTTGGCTACACAGGAACTGAATTACAGAACAGAACAGGGTCTCAAATTTAGAAAACCAACTTATGCTTTCTTAAGGGTAAAGGTGAGTTGGGGTGCTGCATAAAACCAGAGATTGAAATGAGCACAGATAAAGTTCCTTAAGCCAAATATGGAATAGACAAGAGCTACTCCTTGCTCAACGAAATGGACTCAACACCGCATATTAAACGCCTAAGAATGTACCTGACTAGTAAGTATCTTAAAACCTATGGATTGCTATGTCTCCGAAAGAGAATCAAGCATGTGTACAGGGGCATAAACGCAGCAGTGATAGGATTGGAGAGGTTCGGTGAGCAAATGAAGACCCTTTGAAGTCATATTGCATGGTACCCATTCCACGGGTTTCAACTACCCAGGTTTAAGGTATTCTTCCTTCAGCTAAAACATGCATGTGGAACCTAGAGTATGATTAACCATGTGATCGGGAGATGTGTTCAAATATGTCTCACTTTCCATACCCTGGTACTCGGGTGCAACATTCCAGACGCTTTACTAACACCCTCCCGACTTGGAGAGTCAGTCCCTTTAACCTCCTGTTTGGCCCAGTTTGCAATTTCTGCGGAAGATGAACAGGAATAGCGAGAACCAATGAGAGACTAGCTGGAGGTGTCTGGACGGGCAAATTTAACTCTCATTTCCCACCAGGAAGAGGAATTAACCAAAGGCTCAGCGTGCCGTGCCGGAACCAGATTAGGGCCTGAAGCCATCCTGCGGTGTTGCGGCCAGCTCAAAAGAAAGCGAGTTGAAGAAAGGAGCTCAGGGGCACTGTAATTCACAAACCTGCAGAGTTATAAATGACAGCTATCGTCCAAAAATATACTGAAGTAAGGCTGCCAAGAGGACTTGAAAGCGGGGCAGAATTGCAGGAAACCGATTTCAGGAGGTAGACTGGAATTGCATTGAAAGCATAGGAAAAGAGGCAGAACGTCCACAATGATGCACTTGGCCAAAAAGGGCATATGCGTTTTTTCCTGAATATATTCAGGAAAAAACGCATACGCCCTTTTTGGCCAACCAAGCAAGCTTGCAAAGGAAATCTGCACTACAATGAAGTCTCACTTCCCCCCGGTCAAAAGGGCCATCTGAAAAAAGTGTAAAATCCAGAAAGGCAGGACAGGCCATGGAGAACTGGGAGCCTTGTTATGCTGATGGGCGGGATGTAAATTGCCAACAGACACTCGGGAGAAGTGTATGGTGTTTCCTGAAACATCTAAAAAACAAAGCAACAGAGCCTAGGGCACTTCCACTTATGGTCCTATAGCTTAGGGAAATTAAAATCAAAAAGACACAGCCACCCCAAAGTTTGGGACGCCTCTGTTTACAAGAACCTCGTTTACAGTACAAGTTCAACATCGCAGAAAGTGAAAAATGGATAAAGAAGTTGTGGTATTTACTTACAAAGCAATATCACTCAGCAATGAAATCTATGTCATCAGGCCCTTAGCAGCACAATGAGTGGATTCAGGTATGATGATTCTAACTGAAATAAGTCACACAGAAAAAGAAACATCATAAGATATCACTAATACAGGGAATGTAAACTTGGCTACACAGGAACTGAATTACAGAACAGAACAGGGTCTCAAATTTAGAAAACCAACTTATGCTTGCTTAAGGGGAAAGGTGAGTTGGGGTGCTGCATAAAACCAGAGATTGAAATGAGCACAGATAAAGTTCCTTAAGCCAAATATGGAATAGACAAGAGCTACCTCTTGCTCAACGAAATGGACTCAACACCGCATATTAAACGCCTCAGAATGTACCTGACTAGTCAGTAACTTAAAACCTATGGATTGCTATGTCTCCGAAAGAGAATCAAGCATGTGTACAGGGGCATAAATGCAGCAGTGATAGGATTGGAGAGGTTCGGTGAGCAAATGAAGACCCTTTGAAGTCGTATTGCATGGTACCCATTCCACGGGTTTCAACTACCCAGGTTTAAGGTATTCTTCCTTCAGCTAAAACATGCATGTGGAACCTAGAGTATGATCAACCATGTGATCGGGAGACGTGTTCAAATATGTCTCAGTTTTCGTACCCTGGTACTCGGGTGCAACATTCCAGACGCTTTACTAACACCCTCCCGACTTGGAGAGTCAGTCCCTTTAACCTCCTGTTTGGCCCAGTTTGCAATTTCTGCGGAAGATGAACAGGAATAGCGAGAACCAATGAGAGACTAGCTGGAGGTGTCTGGACGGGCAAATTTAACCCTCATTTCCCACCAGGAAGAGGAATTAACCAAAGGCTCAGACGTGCCGTGCCGGAACCAGATTAGGGCCTGAAGCCATCCTGCGGTGTTGCGGCCAGGTCACAAGAAAGCGAGTTGAAGAAAGGAGCTCAGGGGCACTGTAATTCACAAACCTGCAGAGTTATAAATGACAGCTATCGTCCAAAAATATACTGAAGTAAGGCTGCCAAGAGGACTTGAAAGCGGGGCAGAATTGCAGGAAACCGATTTCAGGAGGTAGACTGGAATTGCATTGAAAGCATAGGAAAAGAGGCAGAACGTCCACAATGATGCACTTGGCCAAACAGGGCGTATGCGTTTTTTCCTGAATATATTCATGAAAAAACGCATACGCCCTTTTTGGCCAACCAAGCAAGCTTGCAAAGGAAATCTGCACTACAATGAAGTCTCACTTCCCCCCGTTCAAAAGGGCCATCTGAAAAAAGTGTAAAATCCAGAAAGGCAGGACAGGCCATGGAGAACTGGGAGCCTTGTTATGCTGATGGGCGGGATGTAAATTGCCAACAGACACTCGGGAGAAGTGTATGGTGTTTCCTGAAACATCTAAAAAACAAAGCAACAGAGCCTAGGGCACTTCCACTTATGGTCCTATAGCTTAGGGAAATTAAAATCAAAAAGACACAGCCACCCCAAAGTTTGGGACGCCTCTGTTTACAAGAACCTCGTTTACAGTACAAGTTCAACATCGCAGAAAGTGAAAAATGGATAAAGAAGTTGTGGTATTTACTTACAAAGCAATATCACTCAGCAATGAAATCTATGTCATCAGGCCCTTAGCAGCACAATGAGTGGATTCAGGTATGATGATTCTAACTGAAATAAGTCACACAGAAAAAGAAACATCATAAGATATCAGTAATACACGGAATGTAAACTTGGCTACACAGGAACTGAATTACAGAACAGAACAGGGTCTCAAATTTAGAAAACCAACTTATGCTTGCTTAAGGGGAAAGGTGAGTTGGGGTGCTGCATAAAACCAGAGATTGAAATGAGCACAGATAAAGTTCCTTAAGCCAAATATGGAATAGACAAGAGCTACTCCTTGCTCAACGAAATGGACTCAACACCGCATATTAAATGCCTAAGAATGTACCTGACTACTAAGTATCTTAAAACCTATGGATTGCTATGTCTCCGAAAGAGAATCAAGCATGTGTACAGGGGCATAAACGCAGCAGTGATAGGATTGGAGAGGTTCGGTGAGCAAATGAAGACCCTTTGAAGTCATATTGCATCGTACCCATTCCACGGGTTTCAACTACCCAGGTTTAAGGTATTCTTCCTTCAGCTAAAACATGCATGTGGAACCTAGAGTATGATCAGCCATGTGATCGGGAGACGTGTTCAAATATGTCTCAGTTTTCGTACCCTGGTACTCGGGTGCAACATTCCAGACGCTTTACTAACACCCTCCCGACTTGGAGAGTCAGTCCCTTTAACCTCCTGTTTGGCCCAGTTTGCAATTTCTGCGGAAGATGAACAGGAATAGCGAGAACCAATGAGAGACTAGCTGGAGGTGTCTGGACGGGCAAATTTAACTCTCATTTCCCACCAGGAAGAGGAATTAACCAAAGGCTCAGCGTGCCGTGCCGGAACCAGATTAGGGCCTGAAGCCATCCTGCGGTGTTGCGGCCAGCTCAAAAGAAAGCGAGTTGAAGAAAGGAGCTCAGGGGCACTGTAATTCACAAACCTGCAGAGTTATAAATGACAGCTATCGTCCAAAAATATACTGAAGTAAGGCTGCCAAGAGGACTTGAAAGCGGGGCAGAATTGCAGGAAACCGATTTCAGGAGGTAGACTGGAATTGCATTGAAAGCATAGGAAAAGAGGCAGAACGTCCACAATGATGCACTTGGCCAAAAAGGGCGTATGCGTTTTTTCCTGAATATATTCAGGAAAAAACGCATACGCCCTTTTTGGCCAACCAAGCAAGCTTGCAAAGGAAATCTGCACTACAATGAAGTCTCACTTCCCCCCGGTCAAAAGGGCCATCTGAAAAAAGTGTAAAATCCAGAAAGGCAGGACAGGCCATGGAGAACTGGGAGCCTTGTTATGCTGATGGGCGGGATGTAAATTGCCAACAGACACTCGGGAGAAGTGTATGGTGTTTCCTGAAACATCTAAAAAACAAAGCAACAGAGCCTAGGGCACTTCCACTTATGGTCCTATAGCTTAGGGAAATTAAAATCAAAAAGACACAGCCACCCCAAAGTTTGGGACGCCTCTGTTTACAAGAACCTCGTTTACCGTACAAGTTCAATATCACAGAAAGTGAAAAATGGATAAAGAACTTGTGGTACTTACGTACAATGCAGTATCACTCAGCAATGAAATCTATGTCATCAGGCCCGTAGCAGCATAATGAGTGGATTCAGGTACGATGATTCTAACTGAAATAAGTCACACAGAAAAAGAAACATCATAAGATATCACTAATACATGGAATGTAAACTTGGCTACACAGGAACTGAATTCCAAAACAGAACAGGGTCTCAAATTTAGAAAACCAACTTATGCTTGCTTAAGGGGAAAGGTGAGTTGGGGTGCTGCATAAAACCAGACATTGAAATGAGCACAGATAAAATTCCTTAAGCCAAATATGGAATAGACAAGAGCTACTCCTTGCTCAACGAAATGGACTCAACACCCCATATTAAATGCCTAAGAATGTACCTGACTAGTAAGTATCTTAAAACCTATGGATTGGTATGTCTCCAAAAGAGAATGAAGCGTGTGTACAGGGGCTTAAACGCAGCAGTGATAGGATTGGAGAGGTTCGGTGAGCAAATGAAGACCCTTTGAAGTCATATTGCATGGTACCCATTCCATGGGTTTCAAGTACCCAGGTTTAAGGTATTCTTCCTTCAGCTAAAACATGCATGTGGAACCTAGAGTATGATCAACCATGTGATCGGGAGACGTGTTCAAATATGTCTCAGTTTTCGTACCCTGGTACTCGGGTGCAACATTCCAGACGCTTTACTAAAACTCTCCCGACTTGGAGAGTCAGCGCCTTTAACCTCTTGTTTGGCCCAGTTTGCAATTTCTGCGGAAGATGAACAGGAATAGGGAGAACCAATGAGAGACTAGCTGGAGGTGTCTGGACGGGCAAATTTAACTCTCATTTCCCACCAGGAAGAGGAATTAACCAAAGGTTCAGCGTGCCGTGCCGGACCCAGATTAGGGCCTGAAGACATCCTGTGGTGTTGCGGCTAGCTCACAAGAAAGCGAGTTGAAGAAAGGAGCTCAGGGGCACTGTAATTCACAAACCTGCAGACTTATAAATGACAGCTATCGTCCAAAAATATACTGAAGTAAGGCTGCCAAGAGGACTTGAAAGCGGGGCAGAATTGCAGGAAACCGATTTCAGGAGGTAGACTGGAATTGCATTGAAAGCATAGGAAAAGAGGCAGAACGTCCACAATGATGCACTTGGCCAAAAAGGGCGTATGCGTTTTTTCCTGAATATATTCAGGAAAAAACGCATACGCCCTTTTTGGCCAACCAAGCAAGCTTGCAAAGGAAATCTGCACTACAATGAAGACTCACTTCCCCCCGGTAAAAAGGGCCATCTGAAAAAAGTGTAAAATCCAGAAAGGCAGGACAGGCCATGGAGAACTGGGAGCCTTGTTATGCTGATGGGCGGGATGTAAATTGCCAACAGACACTCGGGAGAAGTGTATGGTGTTTCCTGAAACATCTAAAAAACAAAGCAACAGAGCCTAGGGCACTTCCACTTATGGTCCTATAGCTTAGGGAAATTAAAATCAAAAAGACACAGCCACCCCAAAGTTTGGGACGCCTCTGTTTACAAGAACCTCGTTTACCATACAAGTTCAATATCACAGAAAGTGAAAAATGGATACAGAACTAGTGGTACTTACGTACAATGCAGTATCACTCAGCAATGAAATCTATGTCATCAGGCCCATAGCAGCATAATGAGTGGATTCAGGTACGATGATTCTAACTGAAATAAGTCACACCGAAAAAGAAACATCATAAGATATCAGTAATACACGGAATGTAAACTTGTCTACACAGGAACTGAATTCCAAAACAGAACAGGGTCTCAAATTTAGAAAACCAACTTATGCTTGCTTAAGGGGAAAGGTGAGTTGGGGTGCTGCATAAAACCAGACATTGAAATGAGCACAGATAAAATTCCTTCAGCCAAATATGGAATAGACAAGAGCTACTCCTTGCTCAACGAAATGGACTCAACACCCCATATTAAACGCCTAGGAATGTACCTGACTAGTAAGTATCTTAAAACTTATGGATTGCTATGTCTCCAAAAGAGAATGAAGCGTGTGTACAGGGGCATAAACGCAGCAGTGATAGGATTGGAGAGGTTCGGTGAGCAAATGAAGACCCTTTGAAGTCATATTGCATGGTACCCATTACACGGGTCTCAACTCTCCAGGTTTAAGGTATTCTTCCTTCAGCTAAAACATGCATGTGGAACCCAGAGTATGATCAACCGTGTGAACGGGAGACGTGTTCAAATATGTCTCAGTTTTCCTCCCCTGGTACTCGGGTGCAACATTCCAGATGCTTTACTAACACTCTCCCCACTTGGAGAGTCAGCGCCTTTAACCTCCTGTTTGGCCCAGTTTGCAATTTCTGCGGAAGATGAAAAGGAATAGGGAGAACCAATGAGAGACTAGCTGGAGGTGTCTGGACGGGCAAATTTAACTCTCATTTCCCACCAGGAAGAGGAAATAACCAAAGGCTCAGCGTGCCGTGCCGGAACCAGATTAGGGCCTGAAGCCATCCTGCGGTGTTGCGGCCAGCTCAAAAGAAAGCGAGTTGAAGAAAGGAGCTCAGGGGCACTGTAATTCACAAACCTGCAGACTTATAAATGACAGCTATCGTCCAAAAATATACTGAAGTAAGGCTGCCAAGAGGACTTGAAAGCGGGGCAGAATTGCAGGAAACCGATTTCAGGAGGTAGACTGGAATTGCATTGAAAATATAGGAAAAGAGGCAGAACGTCCACAATGATGCACTTGGCCAAAAAGGGCGTATGTGTTTTTTCCTGAATATATTCAGGAAAAGACGCATACGCACTTTTTGGCCAACCAAGCAAGCTTGCAAAGGAAATCTGCACTACATTGAAGTCTCACTTCCCCCCGGTCAAAAGGGCCATCTGAAAAAAGTGTAATATCCAGAAAGGCAGGACAGGCCATGGAGAACTGGGAGCCTTGTTATGCTGATGGGCGGGATGTAAATTGCCAACAGACACTCGGGAGAAGTGTATGGCGTTTCCTGAAACATCTAAAAAACAAAGCAACAGAGCCTAGGGCACTTCCACTTATGGTCCTATAGCTTAGGGAAATTAAAATCAAAAAGACACAGCCACCCCAAAGTTTGGGACGCCTCTGTTTACAAGAACCTCGTTTACCGTACAAGTTCAATATCACAGAAAGTGAAAAATGGATAAAGAACTTGTGGTACTTACGTACAATGCAGTAACACTCAGCAATGAAATCTATGTCATCAGGCCCTTAGCAGCACAATGAGTGGATTCAGGTATGATGATTCTAACTGAAATAAGTCACACAGAAAAAGAAACATCATAAGATATCAGTAATACACGGAATGTAAACTTGGCTACACAGGAACTGAATTACAGAACAGAACAGGGTCTCAAATTTAGAAAACCAACTTATGCTTGCTTAAGGGGAAAGGTGAGTTGGGGTGCTGCATAAAACCAGAGATTGAAATGAGCACAGATAAAGTTCCTTAAGCCAAATACGGAATAGAAAAGAGCTACTCCTTGCTCAACGAAATGGACTCAACACCGCATATTAAACGCCTAAGAATGTACCTGACTACTAAGTATCTTAAAACCTATGGATTGCTATGTCTCCGAAAGAGAATCAAGCATGTGTACAGGGGCATAAACGCAGCAGTGATAGGATTGGAGAGGTTCGGTGAGCAAATGAAGACCCTTTGAAGTCATATTGCATGGTACCCATTCCATGGGTTTCAAGTACCCAGGTTTAAGGTATTCTTCCTTCAGCTAAAACATGCATGTGGAACCTAGAGTATGATCAACCATGTGATCGGGAGACGTGTTCAAATATGTCTCAGTTTTCGTACCCTGGTACTCGGGTGCAACATTCCAGACGCTTTACTAAAACTCTCCCGACTTGGAGAGTCAGCGCCTTTAACCTCTTGTTTGGCCCAGTTTGCAATTTCTGCGGAAGATGAACAGGAATAGGGAGAACCAATGAGAGACTAGCTGGAGGTGTCTGGACGGGCAAATTTAACTCTCATTTCCCACCAGGAAGAGGAATTAACCAAAGGCTCAGCGTGCCGTGCCGGACCCATATTAGGGCCTGAAGCCATACTGCAGTGTTGCGGCCAGGTCACAAGAAAGCGAGTTGAAGAAAGGAGCTCAGGGGCACTGTAATTCACAAACCTGCAGAGTTATAAATGACAGCTATCGTCCAAAAATATACTGAAGTAAGGCTGCCAAGAGGACTTGAAAGCGGGGCAGAATTGCAGGAAACTGATTTCAGGAGGTAGACTGGAATTGCATTGAAAGCATAGGAAAAGAGGCAGAACGTCCACAATGATGCACTTGGCCAAAAAGGGCGTATGCGTTTTTTCCTGAATATATTCAGGAAAAAACGCATACGCCCTTTTTGGCCAACCAAGCAAGCTTGCAAAGGAAATCTGCACTACAATGAAGACTCACTTACCCCCGGTCAAAAGGGCCATCTGAAAAAAGTGTAAAATCCAGAAAGGCAGGACAGGCCATGGAGAACTGGGAGCCTTGTTATGCTGATGGGCGGGATGTAAATTTCCAACAGCCACTTGGGAGAAGTGTATGTTGTTTCCTGAAACATCTAAAAACCAAAGCAACAGAGCCTAGGGCAATTCCACTTATGGTCCTATAGCTTAGGGAAATTAAAATCAAAGAGACACAGCCACCGCAAAGTTTGGGACGGCTCTGTTTACAAGAACCTCGTTTACGGTACAAGTTCAATATCGCAGAAAGTGAAAAATGGATAAAGAACTTGTGGTACTTACGTACAATGCAGCATCACTCAGCAATGAAATCTATGTCATCAGGCCCGTAGCAGCATAATGAGTGGATTCAGATACGATGATTCAAACTGAAATAAGTCACACCGAAAAAGAAACATCATAAGATATCACTAATACACGGAATGTAAACTTGGCTACACAGGAACTGAATTACAAAACAGAACACGGTCTCAAATTTAGAAAAGCAACTTATGCTTGCTTAAGGGGAAAGGTGAGTTGGGGTGCTGCATAAAACCAGAGATTGAAATGAGCACAGATAAAGTTCCTTAAGCCAAATATGGAATAGACAAGAGCTACTCCTTGCTCAACGAAATGGACTCAACACCCCATATTAAACGCCTAAGAATGTACCTGACTAGTAAGTATCTTAAAACCTATGGATTGCTCTGTCTCCAAAAGAGAATCAAGCGTGTGTACAGGGGCATAAACGCAGCAGTGATAGGATTGGAGAGGTTCGGTGAGCAAATGAAGACCCTTTGAATTCATATTGCATGGTACCCATTACACGGGTCTCAACTCTCCAGGTTTAAGGTATTCTTCCTTCAGCTAAAACATGCATGTGGAACCTAGAGTATGATCAACCATGTGATCGGGAGACGTGTTCAAATATGTCTCAGTTTTCGTACCCTGGTACTCGGGTGCAACATTCCAGACGCTTTACTAAAACTCTCCCGACTGGGAGAGTCAGCGCCTTTAACCTCCTGTTTGGCCCAGTTTGCAATTTCTGCTGAAGATGAACAGGAATAGGAAGAACCAATGAGAGACGAGCTGGAGGTGTCTGGACGGGCAAATTTAACTCTCATTTCCCACCAGGTAGAGGAATTAACCAAAGTTTCAGCGTGCCGTGCCGGAAACAGATTAGGGCCTGAAGACATCCTGTGGTGTTGCGGCCAGGTCACAAGAAAGCGAGTTGAAGAAAGGAGCTCAGGGGCACTGTAATTCACAAACCTGCAGAGTTATAAATGACAGCTATCGTCCAAAAATATACTGAAGTAAGGCTGCCAAGAGGACTTGAAAGCGGGGCAGAATTGCAGGAAACCGATTTCAGGAGGTAGACTGGAATTGCATTGAAAGCATAGGAAAAGAGGCAGAACGTCCACAATGATGCACTTGGCCAAAAAGGGCGTATGCGTTTTTTCCTGAATATATTCAGGAAAAAACGCATACGCCCTTTTTGGCCAACCAAGCAAGCTTGCAAAGGAAATCTGCACTACAATGAAGACTCACTTCCCCCTGGTCAAATGGGCCATCTGTAAAAAGTGTAAAATCCAGAAAGGCAGGACAGGCCATGGAGAACTTGGAGCCTTGTTATGCTGATGGGCGGGATGTAAATTGCCAACAGACACTCGGGAGAAGTGTATGGTGTTTCCTGAAACATCTAAAAAACAAAGCAACAGAGCCTAGGGCACTTCCACTTATGGTCCTATAGCTTAGGGAAATTAAAATCAAAAAGACACAGCCACCCCAAAGTTTGGGACGCCTCTGTTTACAAGAACCTCGTTTACGGTACAAGTTCAATATCACAGAAAGTGAAAAATGGATAAAGAACTTGTGGTACTTACGTAAAATGCAGTATCACTCAACAATGAAATCTATGTCATCAGGCCCGTAGCAGCATAATGAGTGGATTCAGGTACGATGATTCTAACTGTAATAAGTCACACCGAAAAAGAAACATCATAAGATATCAGTAATACACGGAATGTAAACTTGGCTACAGAGGAACTGAATTCCAAAACAGAACAGGGTCTCAAATTTAGAAAACCAACTTATGCTTGCTTAAGGGGAAAGGTGATTTGGGGTGCTGCATAAAACCAGACATTGAAATGAGCACAGATAAAGTTCCTTAAGCCAAATATGGAATAGACAAGAGCTACTCCTTGCTCAACGAAATGGACTCAACACCCCATATTAAACGCCTAAGAATGTACCTGACTAGTAAGTATCTTAAAACCTATGGATTGCTATGTCTCCAAAAGAGAATCAAGCGTGTATACAGGGGCATAAACGCAGCAGTGATAGGATTGGAGAGGTTCGGTGAGCAAATGAAGACCCTTTGAAGTCATATTGCATGGTACCCATTACACGGGTCTCAACTCTCCAGGTTTAAGGTATTCTTCCTTCAGCTAAAACATGCATGTGGAACCCAGAGTATGATCAACCGTGTGAACGGGAGACGTGTTCAAATATGTCTCAGTTTTCCTCCCCTGGTACTCGGATGTAACATTCCATACGCTTTACTAACACTCTCCACACTTGGAGAGTCAGCGCCTTTAACCTCCTGTTTGGCCCAGTTTGCAATTTCTGTGGAAGATGAACAGGAATAGCGAGAACCAATGAGAGACTAGCTGGAGGTGTCTGGACGGGCAAATTTAACTCTCATTTCCCACCAGGAAGAGGAAATAACCAAAGGCTCAGCGTGCCGTGCCGGAACCAGATTAGGGCCTGAAGCCATCCTGCGGTGTTGCGGCCAGCTCAAAAGAAAGCGAGTTGAAGAAAGGAGCTCAGGGGCACTGTAATTCACAAACCTGCAGACTTATAAATGACAGCTATCGTCCAAAAATATACTGAAATAAGGCTGCCAAGAGGACTTGAAAGCGGGGCAGAATTGCAGGAAACCGATTTCAGGAGGTAGACTGGAATTGCATTGAAAGCATAGGAAAAGAGGCAGAACGTCCACAATGATGCACTTGGCCAAAAAGGGCGTATGCGTTTTTTCCTGAATATATTCAGGAAAAAACGCATACGCCCTTTTTGGCCAACCAAGCAAGCTTGCAAAGGAAATCTGCACTACAATGAAGTCTCACTTCCCCCCGGTCAAAAGGGCCATCTGAAAAAAGTGTAAAATCCAGAAAGGCAGGACAGGCCATGGAGAACTGGGAGCCTTGTTATGCTGATGGGCGGGATGTAAATTGCCAACAGACACTCGGGAGAAGTGTATGGTGTTTCCTGAAACATCTAAAAAACAAAGCAACAGAGCATAGGGCACTTTAACTTATGGTCGTATAGATTAGGGAAATTAAAATCAAAAAGACACAGCTACCCCAAAGTTTGGGACGCCTCTGTTTACAAGAACCTCGTTTACAGTACAAGTTCAACATCGCAGAAAGTGAAAAATGGATAAAGAAGTTGTGGTATTTACTTACAAAGCAATATCACTCAGCAATGAAATCTATGTCATCAGGCCCTTAGCAGCACAATGAGTGGATTCAGGTATGATGATTCTAACTGAAATAAGTCACACAGGAAAAGAAACATCATAAGATATCAGTAATACATGGAATGTAAACTTGGCTACACAGGAACTGAATTCCAAAACAGAACAGGGTCTCAAATTTAGAAAACCAACTTATGCTTGCTTAAGGGTAAAGGTGATTTGGGGTGCTGCATAAAACCAGCGATTGAAATGAGCACAGATAAATTTCCTTAAGCCAAATATGGAATAGACAAGAGCTACTCCTTGCTCAACGAAATGGACTCAACATCCCATATTAAACGCCTAAGAATGTACCTGACTAGTAAGTATCTTAAAACCTATGGATTGCTATGTCTCCAAAAGAGGATCAAGCGTGTGTACAGGGGCATAAACGCAGCAGTGATAGGATTGGAGAGGTTCGGTGAGCAAATGAAGACCCTTTGAAGTCATATTGCATGGTACCCATTACACGGGTCTCAACTCTCCAGGTTTAAGGTATTCTTCCTTCAGCTAAAACATGCATGTGGAACCCAGAGTATGATCAACCGTGTGAATGGGAGACGTGTTCAAATATGTCTCAGTTTTCCTCCCCTGGTACTCGGGTGCAACATTCCAGACGCTTTACTAACACTCTCCCGACTTGGGGAGTCAGTCCCTTTAACCTCCTGTTTGGCCCAGTTTGCAATTTCTGCGGAAGATGAACAGGAATAGCGAGAACCAATGAGAGACTAGCTGGAGGTGTCTGGACGGGCAAATTTAACTCTCATTTCCCACCAGGAAGAGGAATTAACCAAAGGCTCAGCGTGCCGTGCCGGAACCAGATTAGGGCCTGAAGCCATCCTGCGGTGTTGCGGCCAGGTCACAAGAAAGCGAGTTGAAGAAAGGAGCTCAGGGGCACTGTAATTCACAAACCTGCAGAGTTATAAATGACAGCTATCGTCCAAAAATATACTGAAGTAAGGCTGCCAAGAGGACTTGAAAGCGGGGCAGAATTGCAGGAAACCGATTTCAGGAGGTAGACTGGAATTGCATTGAAAGCATAGGAAAAGAGGCAGAACGTCCACAATGATGCACTTGGCCAAAAAGGGCGTAGGCGTTTTTTCCTGAACATATTCAGGAAAAAACGCCTACGCCCTTTTTGGCCAACCAAGCAAGCTTGCAAAGGAAATCTGCACTACAATGAAGTCTCACTTCCCCCCGGTCAAAAGGGCCATCTGAAAAAAGTGTAAAATCCAGAAAGGCAGGACAGGCCATGGAGAACTGGGAGCCTTGTTATGCTGATGGGCGGGATGTAAATTGTCAACAGACACTTGGGAGAAGTGTATGGTGTTTCCTGAAACATCTAAAAAACAAAGCAACAGAGCCTAGGGCACTTCCACTTATGGTCCTATAGCTTAGGGAAATTAAAATCAAAAAGACACAGCCACCCCAAAGTTTGGGACGGCTCTGTTTACAAGAACCTCGTTTACGGTACAAGTTCAATATCGCAAAGTGCGAAAAATGGATAAAGAACTTGTGGTACTTACGTACAATGCAATATCACTCAGCAATTAAATCTCTGTCTTCAGACACGTAGAAGCATGATGAGTGGATTCAGGTATGATGATTTTATCTGAAATAAGTCACACAGAAAAAGAAACATCATAAGATATGTGTAATACACGGAATGTAAACTTGGCTACACAGGAACTGAATTCCAAAACAGAACAGGGTCTCAAATTTAGAAAACCAACTTATGCTTGCTTAAGGGGAAAGGGGAGTTGGGGTGCTGCATAAAACCAGAGATTGAAATGAGCACAGATAAAGTTCCTTAATCAAATATGTAATAGACAAGAGCTACTCCTTGCTCAACGAAATGGACTCAACACCCCATATTAAACGCCTAAGAATGTACCTGACTAGCAAGTATCTTAAAATCTATGGATTGCTATGTCTCTGAAAGAGAATCAAGCGTGTGTAGAGGGGCATAAACGCAGCAGTGATAGGATTGGAGAGGTTCGGTGAGCAAATGAAGACCCTTTGAAGTCACATTGCATGGTACCCATTCCACGGGTCTCAACTCTCCAGGTTTAAGGGATTCTTCCTTCAGCTAAAACATGCATGTGGAACCCAGAGTATGATCAACCATGTGATCGGGAGACGTGTTCAAATATGTCTCAGTTTTCGTCCCCTGGTACTCGGGTGCAACATTCCAGACGCTTTACTAACACTCTCCCGACTTGGAGAGTCAGTATCTTTATTCTCCTGTTTGGCCCAGTTTGCAATTTCTGTGGAAGATGAACAGGAATAGGGAGAACCAATGAGAGACAAGCTGGAGGTTTCTGGACGGGCAAATTTAACTCTCATTTCCCACCAAGGACAGGAATTAACCAAAGGCTCAGCGTGCCGTGCTGGAACCAGATTAGGGCCTGAAGCAATCCTGCGGTGTTGCGGCCAGCTCACAAGAAAGCGAGATGAAGATCGGAGGTCAGGGGCACAGGAATTCACAAACCTGCAGAGTTATAAATGACAGCTATCGTCCAAAAATATACTGAAGTAAGGCTGCCAAGAGGACTTGAAAGCGGGGCAGAATTGCAGGAAACCGATTTCAGGAGGTAGACTGGAATTGCATTTTAAGCATAGGAAAAGAGGCAGAACGTCCACAATGATGCACTTGGCCAAAAAGGGCGTATGCGTTTTTTCCTGAATCAGGAAAAAACGCATACGCACTTTTTGGCCAACCAAGCAAGCTTGCAAAGGAAATCTGCACTACAATGAAGTCTCACTTCCCCCCGGTCAAAAGGGCCATCTGAGAAAAGTGTAAAATCCAGAAAGGCAGGACAGGCCATGGAGAACTGGGAGCCTTGTTATGCTGATGGGCGGGATGTAAATTGCCAACAGACACTCGGGAGAAGTGTATGGTGTTTCCTGAAACATCTAAAAAACAAAGCAACAGAGCCTAGGGCACTTCCACTTATGGTCCTATAGCTTAGGGAAATTAAAATCAAAAAGACACAGCCACCCCACAGTTTGGGACAGCTCTGTTTACAAGAACCTCGTTTACGGTACAAGTTCAATATCGCAGAAAGTGAAAAATGGATAAAGAAGTTGTGGTACTTATGTACAATGCAAAATCACTCAGCCATGAAATCTATGTCATCAGGCCCGTAGCAGCATAATGAGTGGATTCAGGTATGATGACTCTAACTGAAATATGTCACACAGAAAAAGAAACATCATAAGATATCACTAATACACGGAATGTGAACTTGGCTACACATGAACTGAATTACAAAACAGAACAGGGTCTCAAGTTTAGAAAACCAACTTATGCTTCCTTAAGGGGGAAAGTGAGTTGGGGTGCTGCATAAAACCAGAGTTTGAAATTAGCACAGATACCATTCAATAAGCCAAATATGTAATAGACAAGACCTACCCCTTGCTCAACAAAATGGACTCAACAATGAGGTATCACCTCACACCTGATAGAATGGGCATCATGAGAAAATCTACAAACAAAAATGCTGGAAAGGGTGTGGAGAAAAGGAACCCTCTTCCACTATTGTTGGGAATATAAATTGATACAGTCACTACGGAGAACAATATGGAGTTTCTTAAGAAACTAACAATAGAATTACCATATGATACAGCAATCCCAGTACTGGACATATACCCAGACAAAACCATAAATCAAAACGAGACATTCACCGCAATGTTCATTGCATCACTATTTACAATATCGAGGTAATGGAAGCAACCTAAATGCCCACAGACAGACGAATGCATAAAGCTGTGGTACATATATAAAATGGAATATTACTAAGCCATGAAAAGGAATGAAATTGGGTCATTTGTAGAGACGTCGATGGATCTAGAGACTGTCATACAGAGTGAAGTAAGTCAGAAAGAGAAAAACAAATCTTGTATATTCATGCATATATGTGGAACCTAGAAAAACTGTACAGATTAACCATTTTGCAAGGCATAAATAGAGCAACAGATGTAGACAACAAATGTATGGACAACAAGGGGGGAAAGCTGTTGGGGGGTGGTGGTGGGAGGAGTTGAGAGACTGGGATTGGCATGTATACATTTATATGTATAAAATAGATAACCAATAAGAACCTGCTGTATAAAAATATAAAATAAAATTCAAAATTAAAAAGAAATAAAATTTAAAAAATAAAACAGAAAAAACAATTATTCCCTTCACATACATGTATTTATATGAATAAATTATTTCCATGCTTATATCTGTAAATACAAAAAAGAGGAATAAAATCTACCTTGAACCAAAAACGAAAAAGAGAAAAAAAAACACAGAACCCACCAGTTCCACAGAGGAAAACCGTATCAGGGCACTTGCTCCAGTTGTAAACAATTCTGAAGTTGGCCAGTGGTGGGGAATCGTCTCCCATTCAGCCAGCAGCCCCCACGCAACAAGCGTCCTCATTGCAAAGCTGGGGCACCGTGCCGAGGCATCTGTGAGTAAACGGGAGGTGAGCCCCAGGCCAGTTGCTGCTGAACTATTCCCACCCATCCCAGGTAAAACACCTGAATATATACAAGGACTTGAAAGCCTAGAGGAAGGGCCATAGAGCCACACGAGTGACAGCATGCCGGCCGACTTGGTGCCTGCAGGACAGCCAGGATGGTCCTGGCCCTGGGTGCTCTTCTGGAAGATTTCCATTTCCCTGACTGAGATACCCGTCCTGTCCCTGCCCCCACTGCTTTTTTCCTTCCTCACCTCTGCCCAGGGAGAAATTCCAGCAGCAGGTATGGGTGACACATCCTCTTCTTTAGCAGGTGGCAGCCTGGCAACTGCTGCAGAAAGTCCAGCAGAGCCCCACTCACACTGGGCCACCCACAAAGCCGTGGCCTCTCACTCCCTCCCACCAGCCCAGCCCCGAGACTGCTGACAGGGCAGAGAAAATGGCGTCAGGCACGGCTGCAGGGGCTCTTGCTGCCTGGAGTGGTATTTATGTTGATCTCAACCCAGGCACACCTGGGGAGGGCTGGCCCGCACGGTAAGGCTGCCCAGGTCAGCCAATCATCACCCCTCAGGGGCTCACAGTTGCAGAAAATGGAACTTGCTGAACCGGCCAGGTCCAAGGAACAGGTGTGGGCTCCTGAGAGTCAGGATAGACAAGGGGCTGCAGCTTTGGCTTGTTTTCTAATCATTTTATCTGGCCCATGAGTGGGAGACAACTTCAAGAAAACCCTCTCCTTATGAGAGGAACCCAGGAGTCAGGGAGAGGAGGGGTGGGTGGTGGTTGGAGACAGAGGCCTGGTGCCCCGGGTGCAGTGGAAGTCTCTGGAAGACCAGGTGGAGGGAGGCCGCACAGAGTGATGCCCAGGGTCACAGACCTGTCGCAGCTGCTGTTTGTTAGTTCAAGTCCTGCTCTGAGGTGCTCTGTGTCAGCTCTGAGCGACAGGTGAGCTGGGGGTGCTCTGCAATGAGGGCTATGTGCACGGTTCCTGTGTGCCCAGCCCTGCCACGGTACCTGCAAGGGTAGCTCTGTATCCTGGGAAGGGCCTGACCACGAGAGCCCCGTGGGCTGGGGTGGGGGTGGGGTACCTGCCCAGGTGAGCTCCATATTCTGGGATTGGTCTGACCACGAGAGCCCCATGGGCTGCTGGGGACCTGGTAAAGGATGTCAGGACAGTCAGTGAAGCCACCGAGGATATACCTCCAGTTGCTCCTAATTCCTACACCCTGCTGGTCATTCTACCAACCACCAGGACATGGTATTCTGTATTAGTCTTCAATGATGCCTTCTTTTGTATTCCATTAGTCCCAGAGTCACAAGAAATTTTGGCTTGTGAGTGGCAGGACTCAACATACAACTAAAACAATACTTCCGGGCCGTCTTGCCCCAAGGGTGCAAAAATTCCCACACCATCTTTGGGGAAAGCTTAGCTAAAGACCTAAAAGTTCTACCTCTGGAAAAGGAAACCCTCCTTCAGTACGCAGACGACATTCTGATCGCCAGCCCTACTAAGGAGGCCTCTGAACTACCAAGACAATAAAGGATAGAAGTTGTCCAAGAAAAAGCTCAAATATCACAGACTGCAGTGACCTGCCTGGGCTTCATTCTCACAGAAGGTCGGAGAAGCCCATCCCAGGAAAGGGAAGAAACCATTTGCAGCCTTACCCCTTTCTAAAACTAGAAGACAGCTTAGGGGTTCCTGGGGAGGCCAGGGTTTGCTGCTTCTGGATCCCTAACTACAGTCTACTAGCTGGGCCTCTATATGAAACACTGAAAGGAAAAGATGATGATCCTTTTGAATAGAATCCAGAAGTGGCCTTTCAAGAATGGAAAGAGCAGTCAATTCAGACCCTTGCCCTGGAACTCCCTAATTTAGCTAAACCCTTTGACCTTTCCATTCCCGGTGAAAGGTGAATCGCCATTGGAGAATTAGTGCAAAAACTGGGACCACTTGAAATGGAACAATGCAAGAATGCCATCCAGGTAGGATAAACTACGGTCACCAAGGGGCTTGGCCCACTGCCGCATCTGGCCAAGATACTGGTGGTATCTAAAAACCTGGAAATCAGCAGCCCAAAAGGCCACCTCCTTCCTAAGGGAAAAGGACCCCACGTGGTGATCCTAACCACCAACGATGCCCTGAAGTTGCAGGGTTCGCTCCGTGGGCACACCGACCTCGAGTGAGGAGGCCCTCCAACTCCAACATCCAGAGAGATAACCGGGGGCAACAGGGCACCATGACGACTCGTGTGAACATCACTTGACCTGGAGTTTCTCTCATAAAACAATAAGAGTGTGTCCCAAAAGAGTAGACTACTGCTTGCAGGACTTACTGCACCCAGAGGGGAGCTAATAATCTTGGTGGGGGAACCGTATATCACACTGTCACCATAGAAAAGCCTACAGACACCGTGATGATGGTGGCCAATAAGACCGGCTGGACTCCTGTTTACTTCAAAAGGCTGTTGACTCAGTGGTCATCATGGTCCTTGATCACCACTGACCCTGGACTGTCTGGGAGTTGAGCGGGCAGGGCTCTGACACCTGGTGCTGTTTGTACGTTAATTCAGGGGCCTAATTGAAGAAAGCGCAGACTACTGGTCAGAGCATCTAGGCTGGCAGAAATGGTCAGCCTAAGGTGGCCGAACAAATGTGGGGCGGGGTGAAACCGGCCCCCACAGCGTCTCTGCACATCTCTTTCCTGGACCCTTAAAGGTCATTAGAATCTATAACACTTCCAATGCTGGTGCTCAGGTGGACGAGCAGGGAGGCAGGGGGCCTGGGGACAATCAACGTCACCTGGAGGCTGCTGGGGAGAAGCTCTGACCCTCGCCCCCGGGTATTAGGGCTCCCAACTCAGCACTCAGCAGTTACAGAAGAAGTGTCTGCACCCTCAGCACTCCAAGAATGAGGAACGGGACAAAAGGCAGAGGAGGGGTTTGTCCCCAGCAAAGCCCATTAAAAATCCCTGGGAGATAAAAATAGAATCTGGGCAATAAAGTCAAGTCTAACCTTTTTTATCCTTTGTGCTTTGTCTAATTTCACGTGCTCCTAGGGTCCCGCATGCAGAGGTTCCACACCCGACACTTCAGACCAGATTTCCTAGTGCAGAATGGCTGGGTCGACACCTCAGCTCCTGGGGCCCAGTGCAGACTCCGCGATATAGAGCCTGAGCTGCAGCCAACCTGGCCCTCGAGAGCTCCGCCCCCTCCCTCCCACTGACTCTGACAGGATCTCTACACAGCAGCCCAGCCCACAGCCCACGGGGTAGTGCATGCTCTCACCTCTCCATTCTCTGATCAAAATATAAAGTTTCCTTTGCTTGTGAACCAAACTCAGTCTCGATCTGTTGGCCCCAATGACACTGGGCAGGGGGACACTTGTTGGGGTCCACTCTGGAGGATCAGTAACAGAAATTGAGACTATTGTAACCTCAATGAACAGATGTGTGAGCCAAACTGTAGTTAACATAGAACAGTGTATAAGGCTCGGGTAAAATAAGATGTTTCTAACACTTCCATTTGATATTTCCATCACTTTATTATAAGCAAGTTCAGTGAAAAGGTTTGTCTTATTTGTCAGGTCAATATTAGAGAAACGAAGTGATTTCTTTCCAAGGATGTACATCTAATAATCTTGGTTAAAGCTTCAATCTTGTTTTAAATGCTTTTCCATTGAAAATGATACCTCTCTTTCAGCTCCCCCATTTCTGAGAAGTATAAAATCTTATAATTTATTATTACCAAAGGGGAAAGGTGGGAGGAGGGATAAATTAACAGTTTGGGATTAACACATACACACTGCTATGTATAAAATAGATCATCAACAAGGAACTACTGTATAGCACAGGGAACTACACTCAACATTTTGCAATAACCTATAAGGGGAAATAATCTGAAAAAGAATAGATATTTTTATTGACATCATCTATCAATGACAGTTAAAGTGTAACCTAAGGGAAGCTGGTGGTGAGTGCTTCTGACCCTGAAGACTTCAATCATCTAAAGTTTGGACTCTGCCTACTTCCCAAGGCCCTTAATGAACATATGTGTAGCCGTAGCTTAAAAAATTCCCCAGTTTGGGTTTCGGGGAGACACTGATTTTGAAAAAGCCCTGGTGTTCTCCTTACATGAATGGGACTCTTCCTACTGCTAAAACATGTCTGTCACACCCAGAGGATGGTATACCGTCTGATCGGGAAGAGTTTGGAAAAGGCATCTCCTCTCCTCATCTCCTGGTGCTCGGGTTCACCCCTCCAGCGTCTTTACTAACAGTCTCCCCACTTGGAGATGTCAGCACTGTCAACATCCTGTTGCGTACAGTTTGGAATTTGTCCAGAGGATGAAGCGGAAGGATGAGGAACAATGAGAGACAAGTCCTAGGTGTTCAGACAGGCACATGTCACTCTAATTTCCAATCAGGAAGACGAATTGACCAAAGGCTAGGGTTGCCCATGGAAACAGTATAGGGCTTGAGGAAATCCCGCTGCTTTGTGGCCAGTTCCCATAAACACAAGTTGAACAATGGAACTCAGGGGCAGTAAAATTCACAAAACTGCAGAGTTGAAAATATCCATCACTGAAAAATGTCTTGAGGAAAGTCAGAGAAAAGGACTTGTAAGCAAGGGAGAATGGCAGGAAAGGGATTTGAGGAGGTAGAAAAGACTCGCCATTAAGCACAAGAAAAGGAGCTGAACATTGCCAACATTGCAGTTGGCCAAAAAGGGTGTATGCGTTTTTTTCTGTATATATTCAAGAAAAGGGCATACACTTTTTTAGCCAACCAAACAGGTGGGCACTGGAAGTCAATACTACAAAAGATATCACTTCGCATCAGTCAGAAGAGCCATCCTCATAAAGCGTAAACAACAGAAATGCAGGACAGGGCAAGGAGAAGAGGGAGCCCTGTGAGACTTATAGTGGAAATGTATATTGCCAACGGCCATTCTGGAGAAGTGTATTGTGTTTACTAAAGCATCTAAAAAATGAGCTACAGAGCATAGGGCACTTGCACTCATGGGCGTATATCTTGAGAAAAACAAAAATCGAGAGGACACAGGCACCCCAATGTTTACCCCCTCTCTGTTTAAAAGATCCTCAACTAGGATATAACTTAAATGTCTCTGGAGGGAAAAAATGGGTAGAGATGTGGTACTTAGGTAGAGTGGAATATTATTCAGCCTGGAAATCAATGAAATATGGCCAGTTGTAACAACTCCGGAGGAGTTACGTATGATCTTTCTAAGTGACAGAATTCAAAAAGAAAAAGACACATATCATAAGATATCACTTAAAGGTGGAATCCAAAATGGCTACACATGAAATAAATTACAAAACAAAAACATAGTCAAATATGTAGAAAACACGCATAAGGCTGCTAAACGGGAAAGGTGGGGAGGGGTGAGGCATCACCCAGGAGGTTGAAATTAGCAAAGATACCATTCCAAATACCAAACTGATAATCAACAAGGCCTACAAGGTAGCTAAAAGAACTGCACTCAGCACACTCAAGTCACCGGAAAAGAATATATACGACTGGTAAGAATCTGAAAAAGAATTTACTGATGTCTCTCTGTACGTGAATCAAGTGGATGTACAGCAGCAAGAAACAGAGCTTTGAAAATCAGCTGTAACCAATATAGTAATAAATTGAAAAAAATAAACGACAGAGAGACAGAGAAAACCTCTTACAACTTTTCCTCAGGGCCGGTGATGCAACATGGATTGAACACATCTAGACCCACAGCAGGATGAGACATAAGGCTGGAAACTGTTTGCGCTAAGAGAAATGTGAGGTTGGGTGAGGAAATGCACACCCTTTAAAGTAATACTACCTGGTACCCATTCAATGGGTCCCAAATATGCAGGTTCAAGGGATCTTCCTACAGCTAAAACATGCATGGAAAACCCAGAGGACTGTACACCATGTGATCGGGAGATGTGTCTAAAATGCAGCTCATTTATCCTCTCCTGGTGCTCCTGTTCACCATTCCAGCCACGTTACTTAGAATCTCCCCACTTGGAGAATCAGCACATTTCAACTTCTGTTTCACACATTTTGCAAATTGTGAGGAGGATGAACGGGGAACCAATGAGAGAATAGTTGTAGGGGTTTGGACGGGCACATATCACTCTAATTTCCCATTAAGAATAAGAATTGAAAAAAGGCTCAGCCCGCCTCGCCCGAGCCAAAATAGGGCCTGAAGCAATCCTGCGGGTTTGAGGCCAGCTCACAAAAGAGCAACTTAAAAAATGGAGCTCAGGGTCACTGCAATTCACAAACCTGCAGAGTTATAAATGAAAACTAACGTCCAAAAATATGTTGAGGTAAGGCAAAGAAGAGGATCTGAATGCAAGACAGAATTGCAAGAAACAGATTTCAAGAGATAGATTGGACTCGTCTTTAAAGCACATGAAAAGCGGCAGAATTTCGACAATGATGCAGTTGGCCCAAAAGGGCGTATGCGTTTTTTCCTGATTATACCCAGGAAAAAACGCATACGCACTTTATAGGCAACGAAGCAAGCAAGCAATGCAAATGTGCACAACAAAGAAGTCTCATTTCCCACTGGTCAAAAGGGCCATCCTAAAAAATTGTAAAAACCAGAAATGCAGGACAGGCCATGGAGAACAGGGAGCCTTTATACGCTGATGGGCAGTGTGTGAACTGCCGAGAGCCACTCTGGAGAAGTGTATGGTGGTTCCTAAATCATCTAAAAAACAGAGCTACAGAGCATAGGACACTTCCAATCATGGGAGTATATCTAGGGAAATCTAAAAATTAACAAGACACAAGCACACCACAGTTTAGGGCTACTCTGTTTACAAGAACCTCAACTTCAGTATACCTTAAATATCCCAGGAAAGAGAACAATGGATAAAGAAGATGTGGTACTTATGTACAATGGAATATCTCTTCACCATGAAATCAATGTAATAAGGCTAGTAGAAGGATAAAGAGTGGATTTAGGTCCGATAATACTACTTGAAATAAGTCAAACAGAAAAAGAAACATATCATAAGATATCACTTATAGAGGGAGGGTAAATATGGCTGCACAAGAAATGAATTACAGAACAGAACAGTGTCTCACGTTTAGAAAACACACTTATTTCAGCTTAAGGGGAAAGGAGAGGTGGGGGGATGCATAAAACCAGAGTTTGAAATTAGCACAGATACCGTTCAATAAACCAAATAGATATTAGACAAGATCTACACCTTGCTCAATGAACTGGCCTCAACACACCCTATACACCGCAGAGAAATATATCTGAGTAATAAGAATCTTAAAACCCATGTATTGATATATCTCCATAAGGGAATCAAGTGTGTGCAGAGTGGGACAAACACAGCAGTGAAAATGAGCTAAACCCCATTATAGAAATAAATTTTAAAAACAAAACGCAGAAACAATGAAAGAGAGAAAAATTCTTACAAAATTCGCTCAGGGGCTGTGATGCAACCTGGATTGACCACATATAAACCCACAGCTGGATAAGACATAAGGCTGGACACTTGGGGCTGAGAGGATTGATGAGCTTTGGTGAGCAACTGCCAAAAGTTTAATGCAATACTTCATGCTACTCATTCCAAGGGTCCCAACACTCCAGGTTGAAGGGAATCTTCCTACAGCTAAACCATGCTTGGGAAACCCAGCGACTGGTATACCATATGATCGGGAAAGGTTTCTAAAACGCACCTCATTTTTCCTCTCCTGGGGCTCCGGATCGACATTCCAGCCGCTTTACCAAAAATATCCCCACATGGAGAGTCAATGCCTTTAAGTTCTGGTATCGCACAGTCTGCAGTTAGTGCGGAGGATGAATGGGAATAGGGGGAACCAGTGAGAAACTAGCTGTAGCGGTTTCAATGGGCACATGTCACTCTAAATTCACATCAGTAAGAAGAATAAACCAAAGGCACAGCAAGGTGCCCCAGAAGAAGAATAGGGCCTGAAGGAATCCTGTGGTTATGAGGCAAGATCACAAAAATAAGAGCTGAAAAATGGAGCTAAGGGCCACTGCAATTCAAAAACCTGCAGAGTTATAAAGGCCAACTATTTTCAAAAAATATATTGAGGTAAGGCTATGAAGAGGCATTGAAAGCAAGGCAGAATTGCAGGAAAACGATTTCAGGAGGTAGACTGGAATTGCATTTAAAGCATAGGAAAAGAGGCAGAACGTCCACAATGATTCACTTGGCCAAAAAGGGTGTATGCATTTTTTCCTGAATTTATTCAGGAAAAAAGGCATACGCCCGTTTTGGCCAACAAATCAAGCTTGCAAAGGAAATCTGCACTACAATGAAGTCTCACTTCCCCCTGGTCAAAAGGGCCATCTGAAAAAAGTGTAAAATCCAGAAAGGCAGGACAGGCCATGGAGAACTGGGAGCCTTGTTATGCTGATGGGCGGGATGTGTATGGTGTTTCCTGAAACATCTAAAAAACAAAGCAACAGAGCCTAGGGCACTTCCACTTATGGTCCTATAGCTTAGGGAAATTAAAATCAAAAAGACACAGCCACCCCAAAATTTGGGACGCCTCTGTTTACAAGAACCTCGTTTACCCTACAAGTTCAATATCACAGAAAGTGAAAAATGGATAAAGAACTTGTGGTACTTACGTACAATGCAGTATCACTCAGCAATGAAATCTATGTCATCAGGCCCGTAGCAGCATAATGAGTGGATTCAGGTACGATGATTCTAACTGAAATAAGACACACAGAAAAAGAAACATCATAAGATATCACTAATACACGGAATGTAAACTTGGCTACACAGGAACTGAATTACAGAACAGAACAGGGTCTCAAATTTAGAAAACCAACTTATGCTTGCTTAAGGGGAAAGGTGAGTTGGGGTGCTGCATAAAACCAGAGATTGAAATGAACACAGATAAAGTTCCTTAAGCCAAATATGGAATAGACAAGAGCTACTCCTTGCTCAACGAAATGGACTCAACACCCCATATTAAACGCCTAAGAATGTACCTGACTAGTAAGTATCTTAAAACCTATGGATTGCTATGTCTCCAAAAGAGAATCAAGCATGTGTACAGGGGCATAAACGCAGCAGTGATAGGATTGGAGAGGTTCAGTGAGCAAAAGAAGACCCTTTGAAGTCATATTGCATGGTACCAATTCCACGGGTCTCAACTCTCCAGGTTTAAGGTATTCTTCCTTCAGCTAAAACATGCATGTGGAACCCAGAGTATGATCAACCGTGTGAACGGGAAACATGTTCAAATATGTCTCAGTTTTCCTCCCCTGGTACTCGGGTGCAACATTCCAGACGCTTTACTAACACCCTCCCGACTTGGAGAGTCAGTCCCTTTAACCTCCTGTTTGGCCCAGTTTGCAATTTCTGCGGAAGATGAACAGGAATAGCGAGAACCAATGAGAGACTAGCTGGAGGTGTCTGGACGGGCAAATTTAACTCTCATTTCCCACCAGGAAGAGGAATTAACCAAAGGCTCAGTGTGCCGTGCCGGAACCAGATTAGGGCCTGAAGCCATCCTGCGGTGTTGCGGCCAGCTCAAAAGAAAGCGAGTTGAAGAAAGGAGCTCAGGGGCACTGTAATTCACAAACCTGCAGAGTTATAAATGACAGCTATCGTCCAAAAATATACTGAAGTAAGGCTGCCAAGAGGACTTGAAAGCGGGGCAGAATTGCAGGAAACCGATTTCAGGAGGTAGACTGGAATTGCATTGAAAGCATAGGAAAAGAGGCAGAACGTCCACAATGATGCACTTGGCCAAAAAGGGCGTATGCGTTTTTTCCTGAATATATTCAGGAAAAAACGCATACGCCCTTTTTGGCCAACCAAGCAAGCTTGCAAAGGAAATCTGCACTACAATGAAGTCTCACTTCCCCCCGGTCAAAAGGGCCATCTGAAAAAAGTGTAAAATCCAGAAAGGCAGGACAGGCCATGGAGAACTGGGAGCCTTGTTATGCTGATGGGCGGGATGTAAATTGCCAACAGACACTCGGGAGAAGTGTATGGTGTTTCCTGAAACATGTAAAACACAAAGCAACAGAGCCTAGGGCACTTCCACTTATGGTCCTATAGCTTAGGGAAATTAAAATCAAAAGACACAGCCACCCCAAAGTTTGGGACGCCTCTGTTTACAAGAACCTCGTTTACCGTACAAGTTCAACATCGCAGAAAGTGAAAGATGGATAAAGAAGTTGTGGTATTTACTTACAAAGCAATATCACTCAGCAATGAAATCTATGTCATCAGGCCCTTAGCAGCACAATGAGTGGATTCAGGTATGATGATTCTAACTGAAATAAGTCACACAGAAAAAGAAACATCATAAGATATCACTAATACACGGAATGTAAACTTGGCTACACAGGAACTGAATTCCAAAACAGAACAGGGTCTCAAATTTAGAAAACCAACTTATGCTTGCTTAAGGGTAAAGGTGATTTGGGGTGCTGCATAAAACCAGCGATTGAAATGAGCACAGATAAAGTTCCTTAAGCCAAATATGGAATAGACAAGAGCTACTCCTTGCTCAACGAAATGGACTCAACATCCCATATTAAACGCCTAAGAATGTACCTGACTAGTAAGTATCTTAAAACCTATGGATTGCTATGTCTCCAAAAGAGAATCAAGCGTGTGTACAGGGGCATAAAGGCAGCAGTGATAGGATTGGAGAGGTTCGGTGAGCAAATGAAGACCCTTTGAAGTCATATTGCATGGTACCCATTACACGGGTCTCAACTCTCCAGGTTTAAGGTATTCTTCCTTCAGCTAAAACATGCATGTGGAACCCAGAGTATGATCAACCGTGTGAACGGGAGACGTGTTCAAATATGTCTCAGTTTTCCTCCCCTGGTACTCGGGTGTAACATTCCATACGCTTTACTAACACTCTCCCCACTTGGAGAGTCAGCGCCTTTAACCTCCTGTTTGGCCCAGTTTGCAATTTCTGCGGAAGATGAACAGGAATAGGGAGAACCAATGAGAGACTAGCTGGAGGTGTCTGGACGGGCAAATTTAACTCTCATTTCCCACCAGGAAGAGGAATTAACCAAAGGCTCAGCGTGCCGTGCCGGAACCAGATTAGGGCCTGAAGCCATCCTGCGGTGTTGCGGCCAGCTCAAAAGAAAGCGAGTTGAAGAAAGGAGCTCAGTGGCACTGTAATTCACAAACCTGCAGAGTTATAAATGACAGCTATCGTCCAAAAATATACTGAAGTAAGGCTGCCAAGAGGACTTGAAAGCGGGGCAGAATTGCAGGAAACCGATTTCAGGAGGCAGACTGGAATTGCATTGAAAGCATAGGAAAAGAGGCAGAACGTCCACAATGATGCACTTGGCCAAAAAGGGCGTATGCGTTTTTTCCTGAATATATTCAGGAGAAAACGCATACGCCCTTTTTGGCCAACCAAGCAAGCTTGCAAAGGAAATCTGCACTACAATGAAGTCTCACTTCCCCCCGGTCAAAAGGGCCATCTGAAAAAAGTGTAAAATCCAGAAAGGCAGGACAGGCCATGGAGAACTGGGAGCCTTGTTATGCTGATGGGCGGGATGTAAATTGCCAACAGACACTCGGGAGAAGTGTATGGTGTTTCCTGAAACATCTAAAAAACAAAGCAACAGAGCCTAGGGCACTTCCACTTATAGTCCTATAGCTTAGGGAAATTAAAATCACAAAGACACAGCCACCCCAAAGTTTGGGACGCCTCTGTTTACAAGAACCTCGTGTACAGTACAAGTTCAACATCGCAGAAAGTGAAAAATGGATAAAGAAGTTGTGGTATTTACTTACAAAGCAATATCACTCAGCAATGAAATCTATGTCATCAGGCCCTTAGCAGCACAATGAGTGGATTCAGGTATGATGATTCTAACTGAAATAAGTCACACAGAAAAAGAAACATCATAAGATATCAGTAATACACGGAATGTAAACTTGGCTACACAGGAACTGAATTACAGAACAGAACAGGGTCTCAAATTTAGAAAACCAACTTATGCTTGCTTAAGGGTAAAGGTGAGTTGGGGTGCTGCATAAAACCAGAGATTGAAATGAGCACAGATAAAGTTCCTTAAGCCAAATATGGAATAGACAAGAGCTACTCCTTGCTCAACGAAATGGACTCAACACCGCATATTAAATGCCTAAGAATGTACCTGACTAGTAAGTATCTTAAAACCTATGGATTGCTATGTCTCCGAAAGAGAATCAAGCATGTGTACAGGGGCATAAACGCAGCAGTGATAGGATTGGAGAGGTTCGGTGAGCAAATGAAGACCCTTTGAAGTCATATTGCATGGTACCCATTCCACGGGTTTCAACTACCCAGGTTTAAGGTATTCTTCCTTCAGCTAAAACATGCATGTGGAACCTAGAGTATGATCAACCATGTGATCGGGAGACGTGTTCAAATATGTCTCAGTTTTCGTACCCTGGTACTCGGGTGCAACATTCCAGACGCTTTACTAACACCCTCCCAACTTGGAGAGTCAGTCCCTTTAACCTCCTGTTTGGCCCAGTTTGCAATTTCTGCGGAAGATGAACAGGAATAGCGAGAACCAATGAGAGACTAGCTGGAGGTGTCTGGACGGGCAAATTTAACTCTCATTTCCCACCAGGAAGAGGAATTAACCAAAGGCTCAGCGTGCCGTGCCGGAACCAGATTAGGGCCTGAAGCCATCCTGCGGTGTTGTGGCCAGCTCAAAAGAAAGCGAGTTGAAGAAAGGAGCTCAGGGGCACTGTAATTCACAAACCTGCAGAGTTATAAATGACAGCTATCGTCCAAAAATATACTGAAGTAAGGCTGCCAAGAGGACTTGAAAGCGGGGCAGAATTGCAGGAAACCGATTTCAGGAGGCAGACTGGAATTGCATTGAAAGCATAGGAAAAGAGGCAGAACGTCCACAATGATGCACTTGGCCAAAAAGGGCGTATGCG
This sequence comes from Pseudorca crassidens, assembly GCF_039906515.1. Lineage (NCBI taxonomy): Eukaryota > Metazoa > Chordata > Mammalia > Artiodactyla > Delphinidae > Pseudorca > Pseudorca crassidens. The sequence continues at coordinate 841,588 of NW_027136325.1, read as the reverse complement.
TTTTTTCCTGAATATATTCAGGAAAAAACGCATACGCCCTTTTTGGCCAACCAAGCAAGCTTGCAAAGGAAATCTGCACTACAATGAAGTCTCACTTCCCCCCGGTCAAAAGGGCCATCTGAAAAAAGTGTAAAATCCAGAAAGGCAGGACAGGCCATGGAGAACTGGGAGCCTTGTTATGCTGATGGGCGGGATGTAAATTGCCAACAGACACTCGGGAGAAGTGTATGGTGTTTCCTGAAACATCTAAAAAACAAAGCAACAGAGCCTAGGGCACTTCCACTTATGGTCCTATAGCTTAGGGAAATTAAAATCAAAAAGACACAGCCACCCCAAAGTTTGGGACGCCTCTGTTTACAAGAACCTCGTGTACAGTACAAGTTCAACATCGCAGAAAGTGAAAAATGGATAAAGAAGTTGTGGTATTTACTTACAAAGCAATATCACTCAGCAATGAAATCTATGTCATCAGGCCCTTAGCAGCACAATGAGTGGATTCAGGTATGATGATTCTAACTGAAATAAGTCACACAGAAAAAGAAACATCATAAGATATCAGTAATACACGGAATGTAAACTTGGCTACACAGGAACTGAATTACAGAACAGAACAGGGTCTCAAATTTAGAAAACCAACTTATGCTTGCTTAAGGGGAAAGGTGAGTTGGGGTGCTGCATAAAACCAGAGATTGAAATGAGCACAGATAAAGTTCCTTAAGCCAAATATGGAATAGACAAGAGCTACTCCTTGCTCAACGAAATGGACTCAACACCGCATATTAAATGCCTAAGAATGTACCTGACTAGTAAGTATCTTAAAACCTATGGATTGCTATGTCTCCGAAAGAGAATCAAGCATGTGTACAGGGGCATAAACGCAGCAGTGATAGGATTGGAGAGGTTCGGTGAGCAAATGAAGACCCTTTGAAGTCATATTGCATGGTACCCATTCCACGGGTTTCAACTACCCAGGTTTAAGGTATTCTTCCTTCAGCTAAAACATGCATGTGGAACCTAGAGTCTGATCAACCATGTGATCGGGAGACGTGTTCAAATATGTCTCAGTTTTCGTACCCTGGTACTCGGGTGCAACATTCCAGACGCTTTACTAACACCCTCCCGACTTGGAGAGTCAGTCCCTTTAACCTCCTGTTTGGCCCAGTTTGCAATTTCTGCGGAAGATGAACAGGAATAGCGAGAACCAATGAGAGACTAGCTGGAGGTGTCTGGACGGGCAAATTTAACTCTCATTTCCCACCAGGAAGAGGAATTAACCAAAGGCTCAGCGTGCCGTGCCGGAACCAGATTAGGGCCTGAAGCCATCCTGCGGTGTTGCGGCCAGCTCAAAAGAAAGCGAGTTGAAGAAAGGAGCTCAGGGGCACTGTAATTCACAAACCTGCAGAGTTATAAATGACAGCTATCGTCCAAAAATATACTGAAGTAAGGCTGCCAAGAGGACTTGAAAGCGGGGCAGAATTGCAGGAAACCGATTTCAGGAGGTAGACTGGAATTGCATTGAAAGCATAGGAAAAGAGGCAGAACGTCCACAATGATGCACTTGGCCAAAAAGGGCGTATGCGTTTTTTCCTGAATATATTCAGGAAAAAACGCATACGCCCTTTTTGGCCAACCAAGCAAGCTTGCAAAGGAAATCTGCACTACAATGAAGTCTCACTTCCCCCCGGTCAAAAGGGCCATCTGAAAAAAGTGTAAAATCCAGAAAGACAGGACAGGCCATGGAGAACTGGGAGCCTTGTTATGCTGATGGGCGGGATGTAAATTGCCAACAGACACTCGGGAGAAGTGTATGGTGTTTCCTGAAACATCTAAAAAACAAAGCAACAGAGCCTAGGGCACTTCCACTTATGGTCCTATAGCTTAGGGAAATTAAAATCAAAAAGACACAGCCACCCCAAAGTTTGGGACGCCTCTGTTTACAAGAACCTCGTTTACAGTACAAGTTCAACATCGCAGAAAGTGAAAAATGGATAAAGAAGTTGTGGTATTTACTTACAAAACAATATCTCTCAGCAATGAAATCTATGTCATCAGGCCCTTAGCAGCACAATGAGTGGATTCAGGTATGATGATTCTAACTGAAATAAGTCACACAGAAAAAGAAACATCATAAGATATCAGTAATACACGGAATGTAAACTTGGCTACACAGGAACTGAATTACAGAACAGAACAGGGTCTCAAATTTAGAAAACCAACTTATGCTTGCTCAAGCGTAAAGGTGAGTTGGGGTGCTGCATAAAACCAGAGATTGAAATGAGCACAGATAAAGTTCCTTAAGCCAAATATGGAATAGACAAGAGCTACTCCTTGCTCAACGAAATGGACTCAACACTGCATATTAAATGCCTAAGAATGTACCTGACTAGTAAGTATCTTAAAACTTATGGATTGCTATGTCTCCGAAAGAGAATCAAGCATGTGTAAAGGGGCATAAACGCAGCAGTGATAGGATTGGAGAGGTTCGGTGAGCAAATGAAGACCCTTTGAAGTCATATTGCATGGTACCCATTCCACGGGTTTCAACTACCCAGGTTTAAGGTATTCTTCCTTCAGCTAAAACATGCATGTGGAACCTAGAGTCTGATCAACCATGTGATCGGGAGACGTGTTCAAATATGTCTCAGTTTTCGTACCCTGGTACTCGGGTGCAACATTCCAGACGCTTTACTAACACCCTCCCGACTTGGAGAGTCAGTCCCTTTAACCTCCTGTTTGGCCCAGTTTGCAATTTCTGCGGAAGATGAACAGGAATAGCGAGAACCAATGAGAGACTAGCTGGAGGTGTCTGGACGGGCAAATTTAACTCTCATTTCCCACCAGGAAGAGGAATTAACCAAAGGCTCAGCGTGCCGTGCCGGAACAAGATTAGGGCCAGAAGCCATCCTGCGGTGTTGCGGCCAGCTCAAAAGAAAGCGAGTTGAAGAAAGGAGCTCAGGGGCACTGTAATTCACAAACCTGCAGAGTTATAAATGACAGCTATCGTCCAAAAATATACTGAAGTAAGGCTGCCAAGAGGACTTGAAAGCGGGGCAGAATTGCAGGAAACCGATTTCAGGAGGCAGACTGGAATTGCACTGAAAGCATAGGAAAAGAGGCAGAACGTCCACAATGATGCACTTGGCCAAAAAGGGCGTATGTGTTTTTTCCTGAATATATTCAGGAAAAAACGCATACGCCCTTTTTGGCCAACCAAGCAAGCTTGCAAAGGAAATCTGCACTACAATGAAGTCTCACTTCCCCCCGGTCAAAAGGGCCATCTGAAAAAAGTGTAAAATCCAGAAAGGCAGGACAGGCCATGGAGAACTGGGAGCCTTGTTATGCTGATGGGCGGGATGTAAATTGCCAACAGACACTCGGGAGAAGTGTATGGTGTTTCCTGAAACATCTAAAAAACAAAGCAACAGAGCCTAGGGCACTTCCATTTATGGTCCTATAGCTTAGGGAAATTAAAATCAAAAAGACACAGCCACCCCAAAGTTTGGGACGCCTCTGTTTACAAGAACCTCGTTTACAGTACAAGTTCAACATCGCAGAAAGTGAAAAATGGATAAAGAAGTTGTGGTATTTACTTACAAAGCAATATCACTCAGCAATGAAATCTATGTCATCAGGCCCTTAGCAGCACAATGAGTGGATTCAGGTATGATGATTCTAACTGAAATAAGTCACACAGAAAAAGAAACATCATAAGATATCAGTAATACACGGAATGTAAACTTGGCTACACAGGAACTGAATTACAGAACAGAACAGGGTCTCAAATTTAGAAAACCAACTTATGCTTGCTTAAGGGTAAAGGTGAGTTGGGGTGCTGCATAAAACCAGAGATTGAAATGAACACAGATAAAGTTCCTTAAGCCAAATATGGAATAGACAAGAGCTACTCCTTGCTCAACGAAATGGACTCAACACCGCATATTAAACGCCTAAGAATGTACCTGACTAGTAAGTATCTTAAAACCTATGGATTGCTATGTCTCCGAAAGAGAATCAAGCATGTGTACAGGGGCATAAACGCAGCAGTGATAGGATTGGAGAGGTTCGGTGAGCAAATGAAGACCCTTTGAAGTCATATTGCATGGTACCCATTCCACGGGTTTCAACTACCCAGGTTTAAGGTATTCTTCCTTCAGGTAAAACATGCATGTGGAACCTAGAGTATGATCAACCATGTGATCGGGAGACGTGTTCAAATATGTCTCAGTTTTGGTACCCTGGTACTCGGGTGCAACATTCCAGACGCTTTACTAACACCCTCCCGACTTGGAGAGTCAGTCCCTTTAACCTCCTGTTTGGCCCAGTTTGCAATTTCTGCGGAAGATGAACAGGAATAGCGAGAACCAATGAGAGACTAGCTGGAGGTGTCTGGACGGGCAAATTTAACTCTCATTTCCCACCAGGACGAGGAATTAACCAAAGGCTCAGCGTGCCGTGCTGGAACCAGATTAGGGCCTGAAGCCATCCTGCGGTGTTGCGGCCAGCTCAAAAGAAAGCGAGTTGAAGAAAGGAGCTCAGGGGCACTGTAATTCACAAACCTGCAGAGTTATAAATGACAGCTATCGTCCAAAAATATACTGAAGTAAGGCTGCCAAGAGGACTTGAAAGCGGGGCAGAATTGCAGGAAACCGATTTCAGGAGGCAGACTGGAATTGCATTGAAAGCATAGGAAAAGAGGCAGAACGTCCACAATGATGCACTTGGCCAAAAAGGGCGTATGCGTTTTTTCCTGAATATATTCAGGAAAAAACGCATACGCCCTTTTTGGCCAACCAAGCAAGCTTGCAAAGGAAATCTGCACTACAATGAAGTCTCACTTCCCCCCGGTCAAAAGGGCCATCTGAAAAAAGTGTAAAATCCAGAAAGGCAGGACAGGCCATGGAGAACTGGGAGCCTTGTTATGCTGATGGGCGGGATGTAAATTGCCAACAGACACTCGGGAGAAGTGTATGGTGTTTCCTGAAACATCTAAAAAACAAAGCAACAGAGCCTAGGGCACTTCCACTTATGGTCCTATAGCTTAGGGAAATTAAAATCAAAAAGACACAGCCACCCCAAAGTTTGGGACACCTCTGTTTACAAGAACCTCGTTTACAGTACAAGTTCAACATCGCAGAAAGTGAAAAATGGATAAAGAAGTTGTGGTATTTACTTACAAAGCAATATCACTCTGCAATGAAATCTATGTCATCAGGCCCTTAGCAGCACAATGAGTGGATTCAGGTATGATGATTCTAACTGAAATAAGTCACACAGAAAAACAAACATCATAAGATATCAGTAATACATGGAATGTAAACTTGGCTACACAGGAACTGAATTACAGAACAGAACAGGGTCTCAAATTTAGAAAACCAACTTATGCTTGCTTAAGGGTAAAGGTGAGTTGGGGTGCTGCATAAAACCAGAGATTGAAATGAGCACAGATAAAGTTCCTTAAGCCAAATATGGAATACACAAGAGCTACTCCTTGCTCAACGAAATGGACTCAACACCGCATATTAAACGCCTAAGAATGTACCTGACTAGTAAGTATCTTAAAACCTATGGATTGCTATGTCTCCGAAAGAGAATCAAGCATGTGTACAGGGGCATAAACGCAGCAGTGATAGGATTGGAGAGGTTCGGTGAGCAAATGAAGACCCTTTGAAGTCATATTGCATGGTACCCATTCCACGGGTTTCAACTACCCAGGTTTAAGGTATTCTTCCTTCAGGTAAAACATGCATGTGGAACCTAGAGTATGATCAACCATGTGATCGGGAGACGTGTTCAAATATGTCTCAGTTTTCGTACCCTGGTACTCGGGTGCAACATTCCAGACGCTTTACTAACACCCTCCCGACTTGGAGAGTCAGTCCCTTTAACCTCCTGTTTGGCCCAGTTTGCAATTTCTGCGGAAGATGAACAGGAATAGCGAGAACCAATGAGAGACTAGCTGGAGGTGTCTGGACGGGCAAATTTAACTCTCATTTCCCACCAGGAAGAGGAATTAACCAAAGGCTCAGCGTGCCGTGCCGGAACCAGATTAGGGCCTGAAGCCATCCTGCGGTGTTGCGGCCAGCTCAAAAGAAAGCGAGTTGAAGAAAGGAGCTCAGGGGCACTGTAATTCACAAACCTGCAGAGTTATAAATGACAGCTATCGTCCAAAAATATACTGAAGTAAGGCTGCCAAGAGGACTTGAAAGCGGGGCAGAATTGCAGGAAACCGATTTCAGGAGGCAGACTGGAATTGCATTGAAAGCATAGGAAAAGAGGCAGAACGTCCACAATGATGCACTTGGCCAAAAAGGGCGTATGCGTTTTTTCCTGAATATATTCAGGAAAAAACGCATACGCCCTTTTTGGCCAACCAAGCAAGCTTGCAAAGGAAATCTGCACTACAATGAAGTCTCACTTCCCCCCGGTCAAAAGGGCCATCTGAAAAAAGTGTAAAATCCAGAAAGGCAGGACAGGCCATGGAGAACTGGGAGCCTTGTTATGCTGAAGGGCGGGATGTAAATTGCCAACAGACACTCGGGAGAAGTGTATGGTGTTTCCTGAAACATCTAAAAAACAAAGCAACAGAGCCTAGGGCACTTCCACTTATGGTCCTATAGCTTAGGGAAATTAAAATCAAAAAGACACAGCGACCCCAAACATCGGGACGCCTCTGTTTACAAGAACCTCGTTTACAGTACAAGTTCAACATCGCAGAAAGTGAAAAATGGATAAAGAAGTTGTGGTATTTACTTACAAAGCAATATCACTCAGCAATGAAATCTATGTCATCAGGCCCTTAGCAGCACAATGAGTGGATTCAGGTATGGTGATTCTAACTGAAATAAGTCACACAGAAAAAGAAACATCATAAGATATCAGTAATACACGGAATGTAAACTTGGCTACACAGGAACTGAATTACAGAACAGAACAGGGTCTCAAATTTAGAAAACCAACTTATGCTTGCTTAAGGGGAAAGGTGAGTTGGGGTGCTGCATAAAACCAGAGATTGAAATGAGCACAGATAAAGTTCCTTAAGCCAAATATGGAATAGACAAGAGCTACTCCTTGCTCAACGAAATGGACTCAACACCGCATATTAAACGCCTAAGAATGTACCTGACTAGTAAGTATCTTAAAACCTATGGATTGCTATGTCTCTGAAAGAGAATCAAGCATGTGTACGGGGCATAAACGCAGCAGTGATAGGATTGGAGAGGTTCGGTGAGCAAATGAAGACCCTTTGAAGTCATATTGCATGGTACCCATTCCACGGGTTTCAACTACCCATGTTTAAGGTATTCTTCCTTCAGGTAAAACATGCATGTGGAACCTAGAGTATGATCAACCATGTGATCGGGAGACGTGTTCAAATATGTCTCAGTTTTCGTACCCTGGTACTCGGGTGCAATATTCCAGACGCTTTACTAACACCCTCCCGACTTGGAGAGTCAGTCCCTTTAACCTCCTGTTTGGCCCAGTTTGCAATTTCTGCGGAAGATGAACAGGAATAGCGAGAACCAATGAGAGACTAGCTGGAGGTGTCTGGACGGGCAAATTTAACTCTCATTTCCCACCAGGAAGAGGAATTAACCAAAGGCTCAGCGTGCCGTGCCGGAACCAGATTAGGGCCTGAAGCCATCCTGCGGTGTTGCGGCCAGCTCAAAAGAAAGCGAGTTGAAGAAAGGAGCTCAGGGGCACTGTAATTCACAAACCTGCAGAGTTATAAATGACAGCTATCGTCCAAAAATATACTGAAGTAAGGCTGCCAAGAGGACTTGAAAGCGGGGCAGAATTGCAGGAAACCGATTTCAGGAGGCAGACTGGAATTGCATTGAAAGCATAGGAAAAGAGGCAGAACATCCACAATGATGCACTTGGCCAAAAAGGACGTATGCGTTTTTTCCTGAATATATTCAGGAAAAAACGCATACGCCCTTTTTGGCCAACCAAGCAAGCTTGCAAAGGAAATCTGCACTACAATGAAGTCTCACTTCCCCCCGGTCAAAAGGGCCATCTGAAAAAAGTGTAAAATCCAGAAAGGCAGGACAGGCCATGGAGAACTGGGAGCCTTGTTATGCTGATGGGCGGGATGTAAATTGCCAACAGACACTCGGGAGAAGTGTATGGTGTTTCCTGAAACATCTAAAAAACAAAGCAACAGAGCCTAGGGCACTTCCACTTATGGTCCTATAGCTTAGGGAAATTAAAATCAAAAAGACACAGCCACCCCAAAGTTTGGGACGCCTCTGTTTACAAGAACCTCGTTTACAGTACAAGTTCAACATCGCAGAAAGTGAAAAATGGATAAAGAAGTTGTGGTATTTACTTACAAAGCAATATCACTCAGCAATGAAATCTATGTCATCAGGCCCTTAGCAGCACAATGAGTGGATTCAGGTATGATGATTCTAACTGAAATAAGTCACACAGAAAAAGAAACATCATAAGATATCAGTAATACACGGAATGTAAACTTGGCTACACAGGAACTGAATTACAGAACAGAACAGGGTCTCAAATTTAGAAAACCAACTTATGCTTGCTTAAGGGGAAAGGTGAGTTGGGGTGCTGCATAAAACCAGAGATTGAAATGAGCACAGATAAAGTTCCTTAAGCCAAATATGGAATAGACAAGAGCTACTCCTTGCTCAACGAAATGGACTCAACACCGCATATTAAACGCCTAAGAATGTACCTGACTAGTAAGTATCTTAAAACCTATGGATTGCTATGTCTCTGAAAGAGAATCAAGCATGTGTACAGGGGCATAAACGCAGCAGTGATAGGATTGGAGAGGTTCGGTGAGCAAATGAAGACCCTTTGAAGTCATATTGCATGGTACCCATTCCACGGGTTTCAACTACCCAGGTTTAAGGTATTCTTCCTTCAGGTAAAACATGCATGTGGAACCTAGAGTATGATCAACCATGTGATCGGGAGATGTGTTCAAATATGTCTCAGTTTTCGTACCCTGGTACTCGGGTGCAACATTCCAGACGCTTTACTAACACCCTCCCGACTTGGAGAGTCAGTCCCTTTAACCTCCTGTTTGGCCCAGTTTGCAATTTCTGCGGAAGATGAACAGGAATAGCGAGAACCAATGAGAGACTAGCTGGAGGTGTCTGGACGGGCAAATTTAACTCTCATTTCCCACCAGGAAGACGAATTAACCAAAGGCTCAGCGTGCCGTGCCGGAACCAGATTAGGGCCTGAAGCCATCCTGCGGTGTTGCGGCCAGCTCAAAAGAAAGCGAGTTGAAGAAAGGAGCTCAGGGGCACTGTAATTCACAAACCTGCAGAGTTATAAATGACAGCTATCGTCCAAAAATATACTGAAGTAAGGCTGCCAAGAGGACTTGAAAGCGGGGCAGAATTGCAGGAAACCGATTTCAGGAGGTAGACTGGAATTGCATTGAAAGCATAGGAAAAGAGGCAGAACGTCCACAATGATGCACTTGGCCAAAAAGGGCGTATGTGTTTTTTCCTGAATATATTCAGGAGAAAACGTATACGCCCTTTCTGGCCAACCAAGCAAGCTTGCAAAGGAAATCTGCACTACAATGAAGTCTCACTTCCCCCCGGTCAAAAGGGCCATCTGAAAAAAGTGTAAAATCCAGAAAGGCAGGACAGGCCATGGAGAACTGGGAGCCTTGTTATGCTGATGGGCGGGATGTAAATTGCCAACAGACACTCGGGAGAAGTGTATGGTGTTTCCTGAAACATCTAAAAAACAAAGCAACAGAGCCTAGGGCACTTCCACTTATGGTCCTATAGCTTAGGGAAATTAAAATCAAAAATACACAGCCACTCCAAAGTTTGGGACGCCTCTGTTTACAAGAACCTCGTTTACAGTACAAGTTCAACATCGCAGAAAGTGAAAAATGGATAAAGAAGTTGTGGTATTTACTTACAAAGCAATATCACTCAGCAATGAAATCTATGTCATCAGGCCCTTAGCAGCACAATGAGTGGATTCAGGTATGATGATTCTAACTGAAATAAGTCACACAGAAAAAGAAACATCATAAGATATCAGTAATACACGGAATGTAAACTTGGCTACACAGGAACTGAATTACAGAACAGAACAGGGTCTCAAATTTAGAAAACCAACTTATGCTTGCTTAAGGGGAAAGGTGAGTTGGGGTGCTGCATAAAACCAGAGATTGAAATGAGCACAGATAAAGTTCCTTAAGCCAAATATGGAATAGACAAGAGCTACTCCTTGCTCAACGAAATGGACTCAACACCGCATATTAAATGCCTAAGAATGTACCTGACTAGTTAGTATCTTAAAACCTATGGATTGCTATGTCTCCGAAAGAGAATCAAGCATGTGTACAGGGGCATAAACGCAGCAGTGATAGGATTGGAGAGGTTCGGTGAGCAAATGAAGACCCTTTGAAGTCATATTGCATGGTACCCATTCCACGGGTTTCAACTACCCAGGTTTAAGGTATTCTTCCTTCAGCTAAAACATACATGTGGAACCTAGAGTATGATCAACCATGTGATCGGGAGACGTGTTCAAATATGTCTCAGTTTTCGTACCCTGGTACTCGGGTGCAACATTCCAGATGCTTTACTAACACCCTCCCGACTTGGAGAGTCAGTCCCTTTAACCTCCTGTTTGGCCCAGTTTGCAATTTCTGCGGAAGATGAACAGGAATAGCGAGAACCAATGAGAGACTAGCTGGAGGTGTCTGGACGGGCAAATTTAACTCTCATTTCCCACCAGGAAGAGGAATTAACCAAAGGCTCAGCGTGCCGTGCCGGAACCAGATTAGGGCCTGAAGCCATCCTGTGGTGTTGCGGCCAGCTCAAAAGAAAGCGAGTTGAAGAAAGGAGCTCAGGGGCACTGTAATTCACAAACCTGCAGAGTTATAAATGACAGCTATCGTCCAAAAATATACTGAAGTAAGGCTGCCAAGAGGACTTGAAAGCGGGGCAGAATTGCAGGAAACCGATTTCAGGAGGTAGACTGGAATTGCATTGAAAGCATAGGAAAAGAGGCAGAACGTCCACAATGATGCACTTGGCCAAAAAGGGCGTATGCGTTTTTTCCTGAATATATTCAGGAAAAAACGCATACGCCCTTTTTGGCCAACCAAGCAAGCTTGCAAAGGAAATCTGCACTACAATGAAGTCTCACTTCCCCCCGGTCAAAAGGGCCATCTGAAAAAAGTGTAAAATCCAGAAAGGCAGGACAGGCCATGGAGAACTGGGAGCCTTGTTATGCTGATGGGCGGGATGTAAATTGCCAACAGACACTCGGGAGAAGTGTATGGTGTTTCCTGAAACATCTAAAAAACAAAGCAACAGAGCCTAGGGCACTTCCACTTATGGTCCTATAGCTTAGGGAAATTAAAATCAAAAAGACACAGCCACCCCAAAGTTTGGGACGCCTCTGTTTAAAAGAACCTCGTTTACAGTACAAGTTCAACATCGCAGAAAGTGAAAAATGGATAAAGAAGTTGTGGTATTTACTTACAAAGCAATATCACTCAGCAATGAAATCTATGTCATCAGGCCCTTAGCAGCACAATGAGTGGATTCAGGTATGATGATTCTAACTGAAATAAGTCACACAGAAAAAGAAACATCATAAGATATCAGTAATACACGGAATGTAAACTTGGCTACACAGGAACTGAATTACAGAACAGAACAGGGTCTCAAATTTAGAAAACCAACTTATGCTTGCTTAAGGGGAAAGGTGAGTTGGGGTGCTGCATAAAACCAGAGATTGAAATGAGCACAGATAAAGTTCCTTAAGCCAAATATGGAATAGACGAGAGCTACTCCTTGCTCAACGAAATGGACTCAACACCGCATATTAAATGCCTAAGAATGTACCTGACTAGTAAGTATCTTAAAACCTATGGATTGCTATGTCTCCGAAAGAGAATCAAGCATGTGTACAGGGGCATAAACGCAGCAGTGATAGGATTGGAGAGGTTTGGTGAGCAAATGAAGACCCTTTGAAGTCATATTGCATGGTACCCATTCCACGGGTTTCAACTACCCAGGTTTAAGGTATTCTTCCTTCAGCTAAAACATGCATGTGGAACCTAGAGTATGATCAACCATGTGATCGGGAGACGTGTTCAAATATGTCTCAGTTTTCGTACCCTGGTACTCGGGTGCAACATTCCAGACGCTTTACTAACACCCTCCCGACTTGGAGAGTCAGTCCCTTTAACCTCCTGTTTGGCCCAGTTTGCAATTTCTGCGGAAGATGAACAGGAATAGCGAGAACCAATGAGAGACTAGCTGGAGGTGTCTGGACGGGCAAATTTAACTCTCATTTCCCACCAGGAAGAGGAATTAACCAAAGGCTCAGCGTGCCGTGCCGGAACCAGATTAGGGCCTGAAGCCATCCTGCGGTGTTGCGGCCAGCTCAAAAGAAAGCGAGTTGAAGAAAGGAGCTCAGGGGCACTGTAATTCACAAACCTGCAGAGTTATAAATGACAGCTATCGTCCAAAAATATACTGAAGTAAGGCTGCCAAGAGGACTTGAAAGCGGGGCAGAATTGCAGGAAACCGATTTCAGGAGGTAGACTGGAATTGCATTGAAAGCATAGGAAAAGAGGCAGAACGTCCACAATGATGCACTTGGCCAAAAAGGGCGTATGCGTTTTTTCCTGAATATATTCAGGAGAAAACGCATACGCCCTTTTTGGCCAACCAAGCAAGCTTGCAAAGGAAATCTGCACTACAATGAAGTCTCACTTCCCCCCGGTCAAAAGGGCCATCTGAAAAAAGTGTAAAATCCAGAAAGGCAGGACAGGCCATGGAGAACTGGGAGCCTTGTTATGCTGATGGGCGGGATGTAAATTGCCAACAGACACTCGGGAGAAGTGTATGGTGTTTCCTGAAACATCTAAAAAACAAAGCAACAGAGCCTAGGGCACTTCCACTTATGGTCCTATAGCTTAGGGAAATTAAAATCAAAAAGACACAGCCACCCCAAAGTTTGGGACGCCTCTGTTTACAAGAACCTCGTTTACAGTACAAGTTCAACATCGCAGAAAGTGAAAAATGGATAAAGAAGTTGTGGTATTTACTTACAAAGCAATATCACTCAGCAATGAAATCTATGTCATCAGGCCCTTAGCAGCACAATGAGTGGATTCAGGTATGATGATTCTAACTGAAATAAGTCACACAGAAAAAGAAACATCATAAGATATCAGTAATACACGGAATGTAAACTTGGCTACACAGGAACTGAATTACAGAACAGAACAGGGTCTCAAATTTAGAAAACCAACTTATGCTTGCTTAAGGGGAAAGGTGAGTTGGGGTGCTGCATAAAACCAGAGATTGAAATGAGCACAGATAAAGTTCCTTAGCCAAATATGGAATAGACAAGAGCTACTCCTTGCTCAACGAAATGGACTCAACACCGCATATTAAATGCCTAAGAATGTACCTGACTAGTAAGTATCTTAAAACCTATGGATTGCTATGTCTCCGAAAGAGAATCAAGCATGTGTACAGGGGCATAAACACAGCAGTGATAGGATTGGAGAGGTTCGGTGAGCAAATGAAGACCCTTTGAAGTCATATTGCATGGTACCCATTCCACGGGTTTCAACTACCCAGGTTTAAGGTATTCTTCCTTCAGCTAAAACATGCATGTGGAACCTAGAGTATGATCAACCATGTGATCGGGAGACGTGTTCAAATATGTCTCAGTTTTCGTACCCTGGTACTCGGGTGCAACATTCCAGACGCTTTACTAACACCCTCCCGACTTGGAGAGTCAGTCCCTTTAACCTCCTGTTTGGCCCAGTTTGCAATTTCTGCGGAAGATGAACAGGAATAGCGAGAACCAATGAGAGACTAGCTGGAGGTGTCTGGACGGGCAAATTTAACTCTCATTTCCCACCAGGAAGAGGAATTAACCAAAGGCTCAGCGTGCCGTGCCGGAACCAGATTAGGGCCTGAAGCCATCCTGCGGTGTTGCGGCCAGCTCAAAAGAAAGCGAGTTGAAGAAAGGAGCTCAGGGGCACTGTAATTCACAAACCTGCAGAGTTATAAATGACAGCTATCGTCCAAAAATATACTGAAGTAAGGCTGCCAAGAGGACTTGAAAGCGGGGCAGAATTGCAGGAAACCGATTTCAGGAGGTAGACTGGAATTGCATTGAAAGCATAGGAAAAGAGGCAGAACGTCCACAATGATGCACTTGGCCAAAAAGGGCGTATGCGTTTTTTCCTGAATATATTCAGGAAAAAACGCATACGCCCTTTTTGGCCAACCAAGCAAGCTTGCAAAGGAAATCTGCACTACAATGAAGTCTCACTTCCCCCCGGTCAAAAGGGCCATCTGAAAAAAGTGTAAAATCCAGAAAGGCAGGACAGGCCATGGAGAACTGGGAGCCTTGTTATGCTGATGGGCGGGATGTAAATTGCCAACAGACACTCGGGAGAAGTGTATGGTGTTTCCTGAAACATCTAAAAAACAAAGCAACAGAGCCTAGGGCACTTCCACTTATGGTCCTATAGCTTAGGGAAATTAAAATCAAAAAGACACAGCCACCCCAAAGTTTGGGACGCCTCTGTTTACAAGAACCTCGTTTACAGTACAAGTTCAACATCGCAGAAAGTGAAAAATGGATAAAGAAGTTGTGGTATTTACTTACAAAGCAATATCACTCAGCAATGAAATCTATGTCATCAGGCCCTTAGCAGCACAATGAGTGGATTCAGGTATGATGATTCTAACTGAAATAAGTCACACAGAAAAAGAAACATCATAAGATATCAGTAATACACGGAATGTAAACTTGGCTCCACAGGAACTGAATTACAGAACAGAACAGGGTCTCAAATTTAGAAAACCAACTTATGCTTGCTTAAGGGTAAAGGTGAGTTGGGGTGCTGCATAAAACCAGAGATTGAAATGAGCACAGATAAAGTTCCTTAAGCCAAATATGGAATAGACAAGAGCTACTCCTTGCTCAACGAAATGGACTCAACACCGCATATTAAACACCTAAGAATGTACCTGACTAGTAAGTATCTTAAAACCTATGGATTGCTATGTCTCTGAAAGAGAATCAAGCATGTGTACAGGGGCATAAACGCAGCAGTGATAGGATTGGAGAGGTTCGGTGAGCAAATGAAGACCCTTTGAAGTCATATTGCATGGTACCCATTCCACGGGTTTCAACTACCCAGGTTTAAGGTATTCTTCCTTCAGGTAAAACATGCATGTGGAACCTAGAGTATGATCAACCATGTGATCGGGAGACGTGTTCAAATATGGCCCAGTTTTCGTACCCTGGTACTCGGGTGCAACATTCCAGACGCTTTACTAACACCCTCCCGACTTGGAGAGTCAGTCCCTTTAACCTCCTGTTTGGCCCAGTTTGCAGTTTCTGCGGAAGATGAACAGGAATAGCGAGAACCAATGAGAGACTAGCTGGAGGTGTCTGGACGGGCAAATTTAACTCTCATTTCCCACCAGGAAGAGGAATTAACCAAAGGCTCAGCGTGCCGTGCCGGAACCAGATTAGGGCCTGAAGCGGTGTTGCGGCCAGCTCAAAAGAAAGCGAGTTGAAGAAAGGAGCTCAGGGGCACTGTAATTCACAAACCTGCAGAGTTATAAATGACAGCTATCGTCCAAAAATATACTGAAGTAAGGCTGCCAAGAGGACTTGAAAGCGGGGCAGAATTGCAGGAAACCGATTTCAGGAGGTAGACTGGAATTGCATTGAAAGCATAGGAAAAGAGGCAGAACGTCCACAATGATGCACTTGGCCAAAAAGGGCGTATGCGTTTTTTCCTGAATATATTCAGGAAAAAATGCATACGCACTTTTTGGCCAACCAAGCAAGCTTGCAAAGGAAATCTGCACTACAATGAAGTCTCACTTTCCCCCGGTCAAAAGGGCCATCTGAAAAAAGTGTAAAATCCAGAAAGGCAGGACAGGCCATGGAGAACTGGGAGCCTTGTTATGCTGATGGGCGGGATGTAAATTGCCAACAGACACTCGGGAGAAATGTATGGTGTTTCCTGAAACATCTAAAAAACAAAGCAACAGAGCCTAGGGCACTTCCACTTATGGTCCTATAGCTTAGGGAAATTAAAATGAAAAAGACACAGCCACCCCAAAGTTTGGGACGCCTCTGTTTACAAGAACCTCATTTACAGTACAAGTTCAACATCGCAGAAAGTGAAAAATGGATAAAGAAGTTGTGGTATTTACTTACAAAGCAATATCACTCAGCAATGAAATCTATGTCATCAGGCCCTTAGCAGCACAATGAGTGGATTCAGGTATGATGATTCTAACTGAAATAAGTCACACAGAAAAAGAAACATCATAAGATATCAGTAATACACGGAATGTAAACTTGGCTACACAGGAACTGAATTACAGAACAGAACAGGGTCTCAAATTTAGAAAACCAACTTATGCTTTCTTAAGGGTAAAGGTGAGTTGGGGTGCTGCATAAAACCAGAGATTGAAATGAGCACAGATAAAGTTCCTTAAGCCAAATATGGAATAGACAAGAGCTACCTCTTGCTCAACGAAATGGACTCAACACCGCATATTAAATGCCTAAGAATGTACCTGACTAGTAAGTATCTTAAAACCTATGGATTGCTGTGTCTCCGAAAGAGAATCAAGCATGTGTACAGGGGCATAAACGCAGCAGTGATAGGATTGGAGAGGTTCGGTGAGCAAATGAAGACCCTTTGAAGTCATATTGCATGGTACCCATTCCACGGGTTTCAACTACCCAGGTTTAAGGTATTCTTCCTTCAGGTAAAACATGCATGTGGAACCTAGAGTATGATCAACCATGTTATCGGGAGATGTGTTCAAATATGTCTCAGTTTTCGTACCCTGGTACTCGGGTGCAACATTCCAGACGCTTTACTAACACCCTCCCGACTTGGAGAGTCAGTCCCTTTAACCTCCTGTTTGGCCCAGTTTGCAATTTCTGCGGAAGATGAACAGGAATAGCGAGAACCAATGAGAGACTAGCTGGAGGTGTCTGGACGGGCAAATTTAACTCTCATTTCCCACCAGGAAGAGGAATTAACCAAAGGCTCAGCGTGCCGTGCCGGAACCAGATTAGGGCCTGAAGCCATCCTGCGGTGTTGCGGCCAGCTCAAAAGAAAGCGAGTTGAAGAAAGGAGCTCAGGGGCACTGTAATTCACAAACCTGCAGAGTTATAAATGACAGCTATCGTCCAAAAATATACTGAAGTAAGGCTGCCAAGAGGACTTGAAAGCGGGGCAGAATTGCAGGAAACCGATTTCAGGAGGTAGACTGGAATTGCATTGAAAGCATAGGAAAAGAGACAGAACGTCCACAATGATGCACTTGGCCAAAAAGGGCGTATGCGTTTTTTCCTGAATATATTCAGGAAAAAACGCATACGCCCTTTTTGGCCAACCAAGCAAGCTTGCAAAGGAAATCTGCACTACAATGAAGTCTCACTTCCCCCCGGTCAAAAGGGCCATCTGAAAAAAGTGTAAAATCCAGAAAGGCAGGACAGGCCATGGAGAACTGGGAGCCTTGTTATGCTGATGGGCGGGATGTAAATTGCCAACAGACACTCGGGAGAAGTGTATGGTGTTTCCTGAAACATCTAAAAAACAAAGCAACAGAGCCTAGGGCACTTCCACTTATGGTCCTATAGCTTAGGGAAATTAAAATCAAAAAGACACAGCCACCCCAAAGTTTGAGACGCCTCTGTTTACAAGAACCTCGTTTACAGTACAAGTTCAACATCGCAGAAAGTGAAAAATGGATAAAGAAGTTGTGGTATTTACTTACAAAGCAATATCACTCAGCAATGAAATCTATGTCATCAGGCCCTTAGCAGCACAATGAGTGGATTCAGGTATGATGATTCTAACTGAAATAAGTCACACAGAAAAAGAAACATCATAAGATATCAGTAATACACGGAATGTAAACTTGGCTACACAGGAACTGAATTACAGAACAGAACAGGGTCTCAAATTTAGAAAACCAACTTATGCTTTCTTAAGGGTAAAGGTGAGTTGGGGTGCTGCATAAAACCAGAGATTGAAATGAGCACAGATAAAGTTCCTTAAGCCAAATATGGAATAGACAAGAGCTACCTCTTGCTCAACGAAATGGACTCAACACCGCATATTAAACGCCTAACAATGTACCTGACTAGTAAGTATCTTAAAACCTATGGATTGCTATGTCTCCGAAAGAGAATCAAGCATGTGTACAGGGGCATAAACGCAGCAGTGATAGGATTGGAGAGGTTCGGTGAGCAAATGAAGACCCTTTGAAGTCATATTGCATGGTACCCATTCCACGGGTTTCAACTACCCAGGTTTAAGGTATTCTTCCTTCAGGTAAAACATGCATGTGGAACCTAGAGTATGATCAACCATGTGATCGGGAGACGTGTTCAAATATGTCTCAGTTTTCGTACCCTGGTACTCGGGTGCAACATTCCAGACGCTTTACTAACACCCTCCCGACTTGGAGAGTCAGTCCCTTTAACCTCCTGTTTGGCCCAGTTTGCAGTTTCTGCGGAAGATGAACAGGAAGAGCGAGAACCAATGAGAGACTAGCTGGAGGTGTCTGGACGGGCAAATTTAACTCTCATTTCCCACCAGGAAGAGGAATTAACCAAAGGCTCAGCGTGCCGTGCCGGAACCAGATTAGGGCCTGAAGCCATCCTGCGGTGTTGCGGCCAGCTCAAAAGAAAGCGAGTTGAAGAAAGGAGCTCAGGGGCACTGTAATTCACAAACCTGCAGAGTTATAAATGACAGCTATCGTCCAAAAATATACTGAAGTAAGGCTGCCAAGAGGACTTGAAAGCGGGGCAGAATTGCAGGAAACCGATTTCAGGAGGTAGACTGGAATTGCATTGAAAGCATAGGAAAAGAGGCAGAACGTCCACAATGATGCACTTGGCCAAAAAGGGCGTATGCGTTTTTTCCTGAATATATTCAGGAAAAAACGCATACGCCCTTTTTGGCCAACCAAGCAAGCTTGCAAAGGAAATCTGCACTACAATGAAGTCTCACTTCCCCGCGGTCAAAAGGGCCATCTGAAAAAAGTGTAAAATCCAGAAAGGCAGGACAGGCCATGGAGAACTGGGAGCCTTGTTATGCTGATGGGCGGGATGTAAATTGCCAACAGACACTCGGGAGAAGTGTATGGTGTTTCCTGAAACATCTAAAAAACAAAGCAACAGAGCCTAGGGCACTTCCACTTATGGTCCTATAGCTTAGGGAAATTAAAATCAAAAAGACACAGCCACCCCAAAGTTTGGGACGGCTCTGTTTACAAGAACCTCGTTTACAGTACAAGTTCAACATCGCAGAAAGTGAAAAATGGATAAAGAAGTTGTGGTATTTACTTACAAAGCAATATCACTCAGCAATGAAATCTATGTCATCAGGCCCTTAGCAGCACAATGAGTGGATTCAGGTATGATGATTCTAACTGAAATAAGTCACACAGAAAAAGAAACATCATAAGATATCAGTAATACACGGAATGTAAACTTGGCTACACAGGAACTGAATTACAGAACAGAACAGGGTCTCAAATTTAGAAAACCAACTTATGCTTTCTTAAGGGTAAAGGTGAGTTGGGGTGCTGCATAAAACCAGAGATTGAAATGAGCACAGATAAAGTTCCTTAAGCCAAATATGGAATAGACAAGAGCTACCTCTTGCTCAACGAAATGGACTCAACACCGCATATTAAATGCCTAAGAATGTACCTGACTAGTAAGTATCTTAAAACCTATGGATTGCTATGTCTCCGAAAGAGAATCAAGCATGTGTACAGGGGCATAAACGCAGCAGTGATAGGATTGGAGAGGTTCGGTGAGCAAATGAAGACCCTTTGAAGTCATATTGCATGGTACCCATTCCACGGGTTTCAACTACCCAGGTTTAAGGTATTCTTCCTTCAGGTAAAACATGCATGTGGAACCTAGAGTATGATCAACCATGTGATCGGGAGACGTGTTCAAATATGTCTCAGTTTTCGTACCCTGGTACTCGGGTGCAACATTCCAGACGCTTTACTAACACCCTCCCGACTTGGAGAGTCAGTCCCTTTAACCTCCTGTTTGGCCCAGTTTGCAATTTCTGCGGAAGATGAACAGGAATAGCGAGAACCAATGAGAGACTAGCTGGAGGTGTCTGGACGGGCAAATTTAACTCTCATTTCCCACCAGGAAGAGGAATTAACCAAAGGCTCAGCGTGCCGTGCCGGAACCAGATTAGGGCCTGAAGCCATCCTGCGGTGTTGCGGCCAGCTCAAAAGAAAGCGAGTTGAAGAAAGGAGCTCAGGGGCACTGTAATTCACAAACCTGCAGAGTTATAAATGACAGCTATCGTCCAAAAATATACTGAAGTAAGGCTGCCAAGAGGACTTGAAAGCGGGGCAGAATTGCAGGAAACCGATTTCAGGAGGTAGACTGGAATTGCATTGAAAGCATAGGAAAAGAGGCAGAACGTCCACAATGATGCACTTGGCCAAAAAGGGCGTATGCGTTTTTTCCTGAATATATTCAGGAAAAAACGCATACGCCCTTTTTGGCCAACCAAGCAAGCTTGCAAAGGAAATCTGCACTACAATGAAGTCTCACTTCCCCGCGGTCAAAAGGGCCATCTGAAAAAAGTGTAAAATCCAGAAAGGCAGGACAGGCCATGGAGAACTGGGAGCCTTGTTATGCTGATGGGCGGGATGTAAATTGCCAACAGACACTCGGGAGAAGTGTATGGTGTTTCCTGAAACATCTAAAAAACAAAGCAACAGAGCCTAGGGCACTTCCACTTATGGTCCTATAGCTTAGGGAAATTAAAATCAAAAAGACACAGCCACCCCAAAGTTTGGGACGGCTCTGTTTACAAGAACCTCGTTTACAGTACAAGTTCAACATCGCAGAAAGTGAAAAATGGATAAAGAAGTTGTGGTATTTACTTACAAAGCAATATCACTCAGCAATGAAATCTATGTCATCAGGCCCTTAGCAGCACAATGAGTGGATTCAGGTATGATGATTCTAACTGAAATAAGTCACACAGAAAAAGAAACATCATAAGATATCAGTAATACACGGAATGTAAACTTGGCTACACAGGAACTGAATTACAGAACAGAACAGGGTCTCAAATTTAGAAAACCAACTTATGCTTGCTTAAGGGTAAAGGTGAGTTGGGGTGCTGCATAAAACCAGAGATTGAAATGAACACAGATAAAGTTCCTTAAGCCAAATATGGAATAGATAAGAGCTACTCCTTGCTCAACGAAATGGACTCAACACCGCATATTAAATGCCTAAGAATGTACCTGACTAGTAAGTATCTTAAAACCTATGGATTGCTATGTCTCCGAAAGAGAATCAAGCATGTGTACAGGGGCATAAACGCAGCAGTGATAGGATTGGAGAGGTTCGGTGAGCAAATGAAGACCCTTTGAAGTCATATTGCATGGTACCCATTCCACGGGTTTCAACTACCCAGGTTTAAGGTATTCTTCCTTCAGGTAAAACATGCATGTGGAACCTAGAGTATGATCAACCATGTGATCGGGAGACGTGTTCAAATATGTCTCAGTTTTCGTACCCTGGTACTCGGGTGCAACATTCCAGAGGCTTTACTAACACCCTCCCGACTTGGAGAGTCAGTCCCTTTAACCTCCTGTTTGGCCCAGTTTGCAATTTCTGCGGAAGATGAACAGGAATAGCGAGAACCAATGAGAGACTAGCTGGAGGTGTCTGGACGGGCAAATTTAACTCTCATTTCCCACCAGGAAGAGGAATTAACCAAAGGCTCAGCGTGCCGTGCCGGAACCAGATTAGGGCCTGAAGCCATCCTGCGGTGTTGCGGCCAGCTCAAAAGAAAGCGAGTTGAAGAAAGGAGCTCAGGGGCACTGTAATTCACAAACCTGCAGAGTTATAAATGACAGCTATCGTCCAAAAATATACTGAAGTAAGGCTGCCAAGAGGACTTGAAAGCGGGGCAGAATTGCAGGAAACCGATTTCAGGAGGTAGACTGGAATTGCATTGAAAGCATAGGAAAAGAGGCAGAACGTCCACAATGATGCACTTGGCCAAAAAGGGCGTATGCGTTTTTTCCTGAATATATTCAGGAAAAAACGCATACGCCCTTTTTGGCCAACCAAGCAAGCTTGCAAAGGAAATCTGCACTACAATGAAGTCTCACTTCCCCGCGGTCAAAAGGGCCATCTGAAAAAAGTGTAAAATCCAGAAAGGCAGGACAGGCCATGGAGAACTGGGAGCCTTGTTATGCTGATGGGCGGGATGTAAATTGCCAACAGACACTCGGGAGAAGTGTATGGTGTTTCCTGAAACATCTAAAAAACAAAGCAACAGAGCCTAGGGCACTTCCACTTATGGTCCTATAGCTTAGGGAAATTAAAATCAAAAAGACACAGCCACCCCAAAGTTTGGGACGCCTCTGTTTACAAGAACCTCGTTTACAGTACAAGTTCAACATCGCAGAAAGTGAAAAATGGATAAAGAAGTTGTGGTATTTACTTACAAAGCAATATCACTCAGCAATGAAATCTATGTCATCAGGCCCTTAGCAGCACAATGAGTGGATTCAGGTATGATGATTCTAACTGAAATAAGTCACACAGAAAAAGAAACATCATAAGATATCAGGAATACACGGAATGTAAACTTGGCTACACAGGAACTGAATTACAGAACAGAACAGGGTCTCAAATTTAGAAAACCAACTTATGCTTGCTTAAGGGTAAAGGTGAGTTGGGGTGCTGCATAAAACCAGAGATTGAAATGAGCACAGATAAAGTTCCTTAAGCCAAATATGGAATAGACAAGAGCTACTCCTTGCTCAACGAAATGGACTCAACACCGCCTATTAAATGCCTAAGAATGTACCTGACTAGTAAGTATCTTAAAACCTATGGATTGCTATGTCTCCGAAAGAGAATCAAGCATGTGTACAGGGGCATAAACGCAGCAGTGATAGGATTGGAGAGGTTCGGTGAGCAAATGAAGACCCTTTGAAGTCATATTGCATGGTACCCATTCCACGGGTTTCAACTACCCAGGTTTAAGGTATTCTTCCTTCAGCTAAAACATGCATGTGGAAACTAGAGTATGATCAACCATGTGATCGGGAGACGTGTTCAAATATGTCTCAGTTTTCGTACCCTGGTACTCGGGTGCAACATTCCAGACGCTTTACTAACACCCTCCCGACTTGGAGAGTCAGTTCCTTTAACCTCCTGTTTGGCCCAGTTTGCAATTTCTGCGGAAGATGAACAGGAATAGCGAGAACCAATGAGAGACTAGCTGGAGGTGTCTGGACGGGCAAATTTAACTCTCATTTCCCACCAGGAAGAGGAATTAACCAAAGGCTCAGCATGCCGTGCCGGAACCAGATTAGGGCCTGAAGCCATCCTGCGGTGTTGCGGCCAGCTCAAAAGAAAGCGAGTTGAAGAAAGGAGCTCAGGGGCACTGTAATTCACAAACCTGCAGAGTTATAAATGACAGCTATCGTCCAAAAATATACTGAAGTAAGGCTGCCAAGAGGACTTGAAAGCGGGGCAGAATTGCAGGAAACCGATTTCAGGAGGTAGACTGGAATTGCATTGAAAGCATAGGAAAAGAGGCAGAACGTCCACAATGATGCACTTGGCCAAAAAGGGCGTATGCGTTTTTTCCTGAATATATTCAGGAAAAAACGCATACGCACTTTTTGGCCAACCAAGCAAGCTTGCAAAGGAAATCTGCACTACAATGAAGTCTCACTTCCCCGCGGTCAAAAGGGCCATCTGAAAAAAGTGTAAAATCCAGAAAGGCAAGACAGGCCATGGAGAACTGGGAGCCTTGTTATGCTGATGGGCGGGATGTAAATTGCCAACAGACACTGGGGAGAAGTGTATGGTGTTTCCTGAAACATCTAAAAAACAAAGCAACAGAGCCTAGGGCACTTCCACTTATGGTCCTATAGCTTAGGGAAATTAAAATCAAAAAGACACAGCCACCCCAAAGTTTGGGACGCCTCTGTTTACAAGAACCTCGTTTACAGTACAAGTTCAACATCGCAGAAAGTGAAAAATGGATAAAGAAGTTGTGGTATTTACTTACAAAGCAATATCACTCAGCAATGAAATCTATGTCATCAGGCCCTTAGCAGCACAATGAGTGGATTCAGGTATGATGATTCTAACTGAAATAAGTCACACAGAAAAAGAAACATCATAAGATATCAGGAATACACGGAATGTAAACTTGGCTACACAGGAACTGAATTACAGAACAGAACAGGGTCTCAAATTTAGAAAACCAACTTATGCTTTCTTAAGGGTAAAGGTGAGTTGGGGTGCTGCATAAAACCAGAGATTGAAATGAGCACAGATAAAGTTCCTTAAGCCAAATATGGAATAGACAAGAGCTACCTCTTGCTCAACGAAATGGACTCAACACCGCATATTAAACGCCTAAGAATGTACCTGACTAGTAAGTATCTTAAAACCTATGGATTGCTATGTCTCCGAAAGAGAATCAAGCATGTGTACAGGGGCATAAACGCAGCAGTGATAGGATTGGAGAGGTTCGGTGAGCAAATGAAGACCCTTTGAAGTCATATTGCATGGTACCCATTCCACGGGTTTCAACTACCCAGGTTTAAGGTATTCTTCCTTCAGGTAAAACATGCATGTGGAACTTAGAGTATGATCAACCATGTGATCGGGAGACGTGTTCAAATATGTCTCAGTTTTCGTACCCTGGTACTCGGGTGCAACATTCCAGACGCTTTACTAACACCCTCCCGACTTGGAGAGTCAGTCCCTTTAACCTCCTGTTTGGCCCAGTTTGCAATTTCTGCGGAAGATGAACAGGAATAGCGAGAACCAATGAGAGACTAGCTGGAGGTGTCTGGACGGGCAAATTTAACTCTCATTTCCCACCAGGAAGAGGAATTAACCAAAGGCTCAGCGTGCCGTGCCGGAACCAGATTAGGGCCTGAAGCCATCCTGCGGTGTTGCGGCCAGCTCAAAAGAAAGCGAGTTGAAGAACGGAGCTCAGGGGCACTGTAATTCACAAACCTGCAGAGTTATAAATGACAGCTATCGTGCAAAAATATACTGAAGTAAGGCTGCCAAGAGGACTTGAAAGCGGGGCAGAATTGCAGGAAACCGATTTCAGGAGGTAGACTGGAATTGCATTGAAAGCATAGGAAAAGAGGCAGAACGTCCACAATGATGCACTTGGCCAAAAAGGGCGTATGCGTTTTTTCCTGAATATATTCAGGAAAAAACGCATACGCCCTTTTTGGCCAACCAAGCAAGCTTGCAAAGGAAATCTGCACTACAATGAAGTCTCACTTCCCGGCGGTCAAAAGGGCCATCTGAAAAAAGTGTAAAATCCAGAAAGGCAGGACAGGCCATGGAGAACTGGGAGCCTTGTTATGCTGATGGGCGGGATGTAAATTGCCAACAGACACTCGGGAGAAGTGTATGGTGTTTCCTGAAACATCTAAAAAACAAAGCAACAGAGCCTAGGGCACTTCCACTTATGGTCCTATAGCTTAGGGAAATTAAAATCAAAAAGACACAGCCACCTCAAAGTTTGGGACGCCTCTGTTTACAAGAACCTCGTTTACAGTACAAGTTCAACATCGCAGAAAGTGAAAAATGGATAAAGAAGTTGTGGTATTTACTTACAAAGCAATATCACTCAGCAATGAAATCTATGTCATCAGGCCCTTAGCAGCACAATGAGTGGATTCAGGTATGATGATTCTAACTGAAATAAGTCACACAGAAAAAGAAACATCATAAGATATCAGTAATACACGGAATGTAAACTTGGCTACACAGGAACTGAATTACAGAACAGAACAGGGTCTCAAATTTAGAAAACCAACTTATGCTTGCTTAAGGGTAAAGGTGAGTTGGGGTGCTGCATAAAACCAGAGATTGAAATGAGCACAGATAAAGTTCCTTAAGCCAAATATGGAATAGACAAGAGCTACCTCTTGCTCAACAAAATGGACTCAACACCGCATATTAAACGCCTAAGAATGTACCTGACTAGTAAGTATCTTAAAACCTATGGATTGCTATGTCTCCGAAAGAGAATCAAGCATGTGTACAGGGGCATAAACGCAGCAGTGATAGGATTGGAGAGGTTCGGTGAGCAAATGAAGACCCTTTGAAGTCATATTGCATGGTACCCATTCCACGGGTTTCAACTACCCAGGTTTAAGGTATTCTTCCTTCAGCTAAAACATGCATGTGGAACCTAGAGTATGATCAACCATGTGATCGGGAGACGTGTTCAAATATGTCTCAGTTTTCGTACCCTGGTACTCGGGTGCAACATTCCAGACGCTTTACTAACACCCTCCCGACTTGGAGAGTCAGTCCCTTTAACCTCCTGTTTGGCCCAGTTTGCAATTTCTGCGGAAGATGAACAGGAATAGCGAGAACCAATGAGAGACTAGCTGGAGGTGTCTGGACGGGCAAATTTAACTCTCATTTCCCACCAGGAAGAGGAATTAACCAAAGGCTCAGCGTGCCGTGCCGGAACCAGATTAGGGCCTGAAGCCATCCTGCGGTGTTGCGGCCAGCTCAAAAGAAAGCGAGTTGAAGAAAGGAGCTCAGGGGCACTGTAATTCACAAACCTGCAGAGTTATAAATGACAGCTATCGTCCAAAAATATACTGAAGTAAGGCTGCCAAGAGGACTTGAAAGCGGGGCAGAATTGCAGGAAACCGATTTCAGGAGGTAGACTGGAATTGCATTGAAAGCATAGGAAAAGAGGCAGAACGTCCACAATGATGCACTTGGCCAAAAAGGGCGTATGCGTTTTTTCCTGAATATATTCAGGAAAAAACGCATACGCCCTTTTTGGCCAACCAAGCAAGCTTGCAAAGGAAATCTGCACTACAATGAAGTCTCACTTCCCCGCGGTCAAAAGGGCCATCTGAAAAAAGTGTAAAATCCAGAAAGGCAGGACAGGCCATGGAGAACTGGGAGCCTTGTTATGCTGATGGGCGGGATGTAAATTGCCAACAGACACTCGGGAGAAGTGTATGGTGTTTCCTGAAACATCTAAAAAACAAAGCAACAGAGCCTAGGGCACTTCCACTTATGGTCCTATAGCTTAGGGAAATTAAAATCAAAAAGACACAGCCACCCCAAAGTTTGGGACGCCTCTGTTTACAATAACCTCATTTACAGTACAAGTTCAACATCGCAGAAAGTGAAAAATGGATAAAGAACTTGTGGTACTTACGTACAATGCAGTATCACTCAACAATGAAATCTATGTCATCAGGCCCGTAGCAGCACAATGAGTGGATTCAGGTATGATGATTCTAACTGAAATAAGTCACACAGAAAAAGAAACATCATAAGATATCAGTAATACACGGAATGTAAACTTGGCTACACAGGAACTGAATTACAGAACAGAACAGGGTCTCAAATTTAGAAAACCAACTTATGCTTTCTTAAGGGTAAAGGTGAGTTGGGGTGCTGCATAAAACCAGAGATTGAAATGAGCACAGATAAAGTTCCTTAAGCCAAATATGGAATAGACAAGAGCTACCTCTTGCTCAACGAAATGGACTCAACACCGCATATTAAACGCCTAAGAATGTACCTGACTAGTAAGTATCTTAAAACCTATGGATTGCTATGTCTCCGAAAGAGAATCAAGCATGTGTACAGGGGCATAAACGCAGCAGTGATAGGATTGGAGAGGTTCGGTGAGCAAATGAAGACCCTTTGAAGTCATATTGCATGGTACCCATTCCACGGGTTTCAACTACCCAGGTTTAAGGTATTCTTCCTTCAGGTAAAACATGCATGTGGAACCTAGAGTATGATCAACCATGTGATCGGGAGACGTGTTCAAATATGTCTCAGTTTTCGTACCCTGGTACTCGGGTGCAACATTCCAGACGCTTTACTAACACCCTCCCGACTTGGAGAGTCAGTCCCTTTAACCTCCTGTTTGGCCCAGTTTGCAATTTCTGCGGAAGATGAACAGGAATAGCGAGAACCAATGAGAGACTAGCTGGAGGTGTCTGGACGGGCAAATTTAACTCTCATTTCCCACCAGGAAGAGGAATTAACCAAAGGCTCAGCGTGCCGTGCCGGAACCAGATTAGGGCCTGAAGCCATCCTGCGGTGTTGCGGCCAGCTCAAAAGAAAGCGAGTTGAAGAAAGGAGCTCAGGGGCACTGTAATTCACAAACCTGCAGAGTTATAAATGACAGCTATCGTCCAAAAATATACTGAAGTAAGGCTGCCAAGAGGACTTGAAAGCGGGGCAGAATTGCAGGAAACCGATTTCAGGAGGTAGACTGGAATTGCATTGAAAGCATAGGAAAAGAGGCAGAACGTCCACAATGATGCACTTGGCCAAAAAGGGCGTATGCGTTTTTTCCTGAATATATTCAGGAAAAAACGCATACGCCCTTTTTGGCCAACCAAGCAAGCTTGCAAAGGAAATCTGCACTACAATGAAGTCTCACTTCCCCGCGGTCAAAAGGGCCATCTGAAAAAAGTGTAAAATCCAGAAAGGCAGGACAGGCCATGGAGAACTGGGAGCCTTGTTATGCTGATGGGCGGGATGTAAATTGCCAACAGACACTCGGGAGAAGTGTATGGTGTTTCCTGAAACATCTAAAATACAAAGCAACAGAGCCTAGGGCACTTCCACTTATGGTCCTATAGCTTAGGGAAATTAAAATCAAAAAGACACAGCCACCCCAAAGTTTGGGACGCCTCTGTTTACAAGAACCTCATTTACAGTACAAGTTCAACATCGCAGAAAGTGAAAAATGGATATAGAAGTTGTGGTATTTACTTACAAAGCAATATCACTCAGCAATGAAATCTATGTCATCAGGCCCTTAGCAGCACAATGAGTGGATTCAGGTATGATGATTCTAACTGAAATAAGTCACACAGAAAAAGAAACATCATAAGATATCAGTAATACACGGAATGTAAACTTGGCTACACAGGAACTGAATTACAGAACAGAACAGGGTCTCAAATTTAGAAAACCAACTTATGCTTTCTTAAGGGTAAAGGTGAGTTGGGGTGCTGCATAAAACCAGAGATTGAAATGAGCACAGATAAAGTTCCTTAAGCCAAATAAGGAATAGACAAGAGCTACCTCTTGCTCAACGAAATGGACTGAACACCGCATATTAAACGCCTAAGAATGTACTGACTAGTAAGTATCTTAAAACCTATGGATTGCTATGTCTCCGAAAGAGAATCAAGCATGTGTACAGGGGCATAAACGCAGCAGTGATAGGATTGGAGAGGTTCAGTGAGCAAATGAAGACCCTTTGAAGTCATATTGCATGGTACCCATTCCACGGGTTTCAACTACCCAGGTTTAAGGTATTCTTCCTTCAGGTAAAACATGCATGTGGAACCTAGAGTATGATCAACCATGTGATCGGGAGACGTGTTCAAATATGTCTCAGTTTTCGTACCCTGGTACTCGGGTGCAACATTCCAGACGCTTTACTAACACCCTCCCGACTTGGAGAGTCAGTCCCTTTAACCTCCTGTTTGGCCCAGTTTGCAATTTCTGCGGAAGATGAACAGGAATAGCGAGAACCAATGAGAGACTAGCTGGAGGTGTCTGGACGGGCAAATTTAACTCTCATTTCCCACCAGGAAGAGGAATTAACCAAAGGCTCAGCGTGCCGTGCCGGAACCAGATTAGGGCCTGAAGCCATCCTGCGGTGTTGCGGCCAGCTCAAAAGAAAGCGAGTTGAAGAAAGGAGCTCAGGGGCACTGTAATTCACAAACCTGCAGAGTTATAAATGACAGCTATCGTCCAAAAATATACTGAAGTAAGGCTGCCAAGAGGACTTGAAAGCGGGGCAGAATTGCAGGAAACCGATTTCAGGAGGTAGACTGGAATTGCATTGAAAGCATAGGAAAAGAGGCAGAACGTCCACAATGATGCACTTGGCCAAAAAGGGCGTATGCGTTTTTTCCTGAATATATTCAGGAAAAAACGCATACGCCCTTTTTGGCCAACCAAGCAAGCTTGCAAAGAAATCTGCACTACAATGAAGTCTCACTTCCCGGCGGTCAAAAGGGCCATCTGAAAAAAGTGTAAAATCCAGAAAGGCAGGACAGGCCATGGAGAACTGGGAGCCTTGTTATGCTGATGGGCGGGATGTAAATTGCCAACAGACACTCGGGAGAAGTGTATGGTGTTTCCTGAAACATCTAAAAAACAAAGCAACAGAGCCTAGGGCACTTCCACTTATGGTCCTATAGCTTAGGGAAATTAAAATCAAAAAGACACAGCCACCCCAAAGTTTGGGACGCCTCTGTTTACAAGAACCTCGTTTACAGTACAAGTTCAACATCGCAGAAAGTGAAAAATGGATAAAGAAGTTGTGGTATTTACTTACAAAGCAATATCACTCAGCAATGAAATCTATGTCATCAGGCCCTTAGCAGCACAATGAGTGGATTCAGGTATGATGATTCTAACTGAAATAAGTCACACAGAAAAAGAAACATCATAAGATATCAGTAATACACGGAATGTAAACTTGGCTACACAGGAACTGAATTACAGAACAGAACAGGGTCTCAAATTTAGAAAACCAACTTATGCTTGCTTAAGGGTAAAGGTGAGTTGGGGTGCTGCATAAAACCAGACATTGAAATGAGCACAGATAAAGTTCCTTAAGCCAAATATGGAATAGACAAGAGCTACCTCTTGCTCAACGAAATGGACTCAACACCGCATATTAAATGCCTAAGAATGTACCTGACTAGTAAGTATCTTAAAACCTATGGATTGCTATGTCTCCGAAAGAGAATCAAGCATGTGTACAGGGGCATAAACGCAGCAGTGATAGGATTGGAGAGGTTCGGTGAGCAAATGAAGACCCTTTGAAGTCATATTGCATGGTACCCATTCCACGGGTTTCAACTACCCAGGTTTAAGGTATTCTTCCTTCAGCTAAAACATGCATGTGGAACCTAGAGTATGATCAACCATGTGATCGGGAGACGTGTTCAAATATGTCTCAGTTTTCGTACCCTGGTACTCAGGTGCAACATTCCAGACGCTTTACTAACACCCTCCCGACTTGGAGAGTCAGTCCCTTTAACCTCCTGTTTGGCCCAGTTTGCAAATTCTGCGGAAGATGAACAGGAATATCGAGAACCAATGAGAGACTAGCTGGAGGTGTCTGGACGGGCAAATTTAACTCTCATTTCCCACCAGGAAGAGGAATTAACCAAAGGCTCAGCGTGCCGTGCCGGAAACAGATTAGGGCCTGAAGCCATCCTGCCGTGTTGCGGCCAGCTCAGAAGAAAGCGAGTTGAAGAAAGGAGCTCAGGGGCACTGTAATTCACAAACCTGCAGAGTTATAAATGACAGCTATTGTCCAAAAATATACTGAAGTAAGGCTGCCAAGAGGACTTGAAAGCGGGGCAGGATTGCAGGAAACCGATTTCAGGAGGTAGACTGGAATTGCATTGAAAGCATAGGAAAAGAGGCAGAACGTCCACAATGATGCACTTGGCCAAAAAGGGCGTATGCGTTTTTTCCTGAATATATTCAGGAAAAAACGCATACGGCCTTTTTGGCCAACCAAGCAAACTTGCAAAGGAAATCTGCACTACAATGAAGTCTCACTTCCCCCCGGTCAAAAGGGCCATCTGAAAAAAGTGTAAAATCCAGAAAGGCAGGACAGGCCATGGAGAACTGGGAGCCTTGTTATGCTGATGGGCGGGATGTAAATTGCCAACAGACACTCGGGAGAAGTGTATGGTGTTTCCTGAAACATCTAAAAAACAAAGCAACAGAGCCTAGGGCACTTCCACTTATGGTCCTATAGCTTAGGGAAATTAAAATCAAAAAGACACAGCCACCCCAAAGTTTGGGACGCCTCTGTTTACAAGAACCTCGTTTACAGTACAAGTTCAACATCGCAGAAAGTGAAAAATGGATAAAGAAGTTGTGGTATTTACTTACAAAGCAATATCACTCAGCAATGAAATCTATGTCATCAGGCCCTTAGCAGCACAATGAGTGGATTCAGGTATGATGATTCTAACTGAAATAAGTCACACAGAAAAAGAAACATCATAAGATATCAGTAATACACGGAATGTAAACTTGGCTACACAGGAACTGAATTACAGAACAGAACAGGGTCTCAAATTTAGAAAACCAACTTATGCTTGCTTAAGGGTAAAGGTGAGTTGGGGTGCTGCATAAAACCAGAGATTGAAATGAGCACAGATAAAGTTCCTTAAGCCAAATATGGAATAGACAAGAGCTACTCCTTGCTCAACGAAATGGACTCAACACCGCATATTAAACGCCTAAGAATGTACCTGACTAGTAAGTATCTTAAAACCTATGGATTGCTATGTCTCCAAAAGAGAATCAAGCGTGTATACAGGGGCATAAACGCAGCAGTGATAGGATTGGAGAGGTTCGGTGAGCAAATGAAGACCCTTTGAAGTCATATTGCATGGTACCCATTCCACGGGTTTCAACTACCCATGTTTAAGGTATTCTTCCTTCAGCTAAAACATGCATGTGGAACCTAGAGTATGATCAACCATGTGATTGGGAGACGTGTTCAAATATGTCTCAGTTTTCGTACCCTGGTACTCGGGTGCAACATTCCAGACGCTTTACTAACACCCTCCCGACTTGGAGAGTCAGTCCCTTTAACCTCCTGTTTGGCCCAGTTTGCAATTTCTGCGGAAGATGAACAGGAATAGCGAGAACCAATGAGAGACTAGCTGGAGGTGTCTGGACGGGCAAATTTAACTCTCATTTCCCACCAGGAAGAGGAATTAACCAAAGGCTCAGCGTGCCGTGCCGGAACCAGATTAGGGCCTGAAGCCATCCTGCGGTGTTGCGGCCAGCTCAAAAGAAAGCGAGTTGAAGAAAGGAGCTCAGGGGCACTGTAATTCACAAACCTGCAGAGTTATAAATGACAGCTATCGTCCAAAAATATACTGAAGTAAGGCTGCCAAGAGGACTTGAAAGCGGGGCAGAATTGCAGGAAACCGATTTCAGGAGGTAGACTGGAATTGCATTGAAAGCATAGGAAAAGAGGCAGAACGTCCACAATGATGCACTTGGCCAAAAAGGGCGTATGCGTTTTTTCCTGAATATATTCAGGAAAAAACGCCTACGCCCTTTTTGGCCAACCAAGCAAGCTTGCAAAGGAAATCTGCACTACAATGAAGTCTCACTTCCCCCCGGTCAAAAGGGCCATCTGAAAAAAGTGTAAAATCCAGAAAGGCAGGACAGGTCATGGAGAACTGGGAGCCTTGTTATGCTGATGGGCAGGATGTAAATTGCCAACAGACACTCGGGAGAAGTGTATGGTGTTTCCTGAAACATCTAAAAAACAAAGCAACAGAGCCTAGGGCACATCCACTTATGGTCCTATAGCTTAGGGAAATTAAAATCAAAAAGACACAGCCACCCCAAAGTTTGGGACGCCTCTGTTTACAAGAACCTCGTTTACAGTACAAGTTCAACATCGCAGAAAGTGAAAAATGGATAAAGAAGTTGTGGTATTTACTTACAAAGCAATATCACTCAGCAATGAAATCTATGTCATCAGGCCCTTAGCAGCACAATGAGTGGATTCAGGTATGATGATTCTAACTGAAATAAGTCACACAGAAAAAGAAACATCATAAGATATCAGTAATACACGGAATGTAAACTTGGCTACACAGGAACTGTATTACAGAACAGAACAGGGTCTCAAATTTAGAAAACCAACTTATGCTTGCTTAAGGGTAAAGGTGAGTTGGGGTGCTGCATAAAACCAGAGATTGAAATGAGCACAGATAAAGTTCCTTAAGCCAAATATGGAATAGACAAGAGCTACTCCTTGCTCAACGAAATGGACTCAACACCCCATATTAAACGCCTAAGAATGTACCTGACTAGTAAGTATCTTAAAACCTATGGATTGCTATGTCTCCGAAAGAGAATCAAGCATGTGTACAGGGGCATAAACGCAGCAGTGATAGGATTGGAGAGGTTCGGTGAGCAAATGAAGACCCTTTGAAGTCATATTGCATGGTACCCATTCCACGGGTTTCAACTACCCAGGTTTAAGGTATTCTTCCTTCAGGTAAAACATGCATGTGGAACCTAGAGTATGATCAACCATGTGATCGGGAGACGTGTTCAAATATGTCTCAGTTTTCGTACCCTGGTACTCGGGTGCAACATTCCAGACGCTTTACTAACACCCTCCCGACTTGGAGAGTCAGTCCCTTTAACCTCCTGTTTGGCCCAGTTTGCAATTTCTGCGGAAGATGAACAGGAATAGCGAGAACCAATGAGAGACTAGCTGGAGGTGTCTGGACGGGCAAATTTAACTCTCATTTCCCACCAGGAAGAGGAATTAACCAAAGGCTCAGCGTGCCGTGCCGGAAACAGATTAGGGCCTGAAGCCATCCTGCCGTGTTGCGGCCAGCTCAGAAGAAAGCGAGTTGAAGAAAGGAGCTCAGGGGCACTGTAATTCACAAACCTGCAGAGTTATAAATGACAGCTATTGTCCAAAAATATACTGAAGTAAGGCTGCCAAGAGGACTTGAAAGCGGGGCAGGATTGCAGGAAACCGATTTCAGGAGGTAGACTGGAATTGCATTGAAAGCATAGGAAAAGAGGCAGAACGTCCACAATGATGCACTTGGCCAAAAAGGGCGTATGCGTTTTTTCCTGAATATATTCAGGAAAAAACGCATACGCCCTTTTTGGCCAACCAAGCAAACTTGCAAAGGAAATCTGCACTACAATGAAGTCTCACTTCCCCCCGGTCAAAAGGGCCATCTGAAAAAAGTGTAAAATCCAGAAAGGCAGGACAGGCCATGGAGAACTGGGAGCCTTGTTATGCTGATGGGCGGGATGTAAATTGCCAACAGACACTCGGGAGAAGTGTATGGTGTTTCCTGAAACATCTAAAAAACAAAGCAACAGAGCCTAGGGCACTTCCACTTATGGTCCTATAGCTTAGGGAAATTAAAGTCAAAAGGACACAGCCACCCCAAAGTTTGGGACGCCTCTGTTTACAAGAACCTCGTTTACAGTACAAGTTCAACATCGCAGAAAGTGAAAAATGGATAAAGAAGTTGTGGTATTTACTTACAAAGCAATATCACTCAGCAATGAAATCTCTGTCATCAGGCCCTTAGCAGCACAATGAGTGGATTCAGGTATGATGATTCTAACTGAAATAAGTCACACAGAAAAAGAAACATCATAAGATATCAGTAATACACGGAATGTAAACTTGGCTACACAGGAACTGAATTACAGAACAGAACAGGGTCTCAAATTTAGAAAACCAACTTATGCTTGCTTAAGGGTAAAGGTGAGTTGGGGTGCTGCATAAAACCAGAGATTGAAATGAGCACAGATAAAGTTCCTTAAGCCAAATATGGAATAGACAAGAGCTACTCCTTGCTCAACGAAATGGACTCAACACCGCATATTAAACGCCTAAGAATGTACCTGACTAGTAAGTATCTTAAAACCTATGGATTGCTATGTCTCCGAAAGAGAATCAAGCATGTGTACAGGGGCATAAACGCAGCAGTGATAGGATTGGAGAGGTTCGGTGAGCAAATGAAGACCCTTTGAAGTCATATTGCATGGTACCCATTCCACGGGTTTCAACTACCCAGGTTTAAGGTATTCTTCCTTCAGGTAAAACATGCATGTGGAACCTAGAGTATGATCAACCATGTGATCGGGAGACGTGTTCAAATATGTCTCAGTTTTCGTACCCTGGTACTCGGGTGCAACATTCCAGACGCTTTACTAACACCCTCCCGACTTGGAGAGTCAGTCCCTTTAACCTCCTGTTTGGCCCAGTTTGCAATTTCTGCGGAAGATGAACAGGAATAGCGAGAACCAATGAGAGACTAGCTGGAGGTGTCTGGACGGGCAAATTTAACTCTCATTTCCCACCAGGAAGAGGAATTAACCAAAGGCTCAGCGTGCCGTGCCGGAACCAGATTAGGGCCTGAAGCCATCCTGCAGTGTTGCGGCCAGCTCAGAAGAAAGCGAGTTGAAGAAAGGAGCTCAGGGGCACTGTAATTCACAAACCTGCAGAGTTATAAATGACAGCTATCGTCCAAAAATATACTGAAGTAAGGCTGCCAAGAGGACTTGAAAGCGGGGCAGGATTGCAGGAAACCGATTTCAGGAGGTAGACTGGAATTGCATTGAAAGCATAGGAAAAGAGGCAGAACGTCCACAATGATGCACTTGGCCAAAAAGGGCGTATGCGTTTTTTCCTGAATATATTCAGGAAAAAACGCATACGCCCTTTTTGGCCAACCAAGCAAACTTGCAAAGGAAATCTGCACTACAATGAAGTCTCACTTCCCCCCGGTCAAAAGGGCCATCTGAAAAAAGTGTAAAATCCAGAAAGGCAGGACAGGCCATGGAGAACTGGGAGCCTTGTTATGCTGATGGGCGGGATGTAAATTGCCAACAGACACTCGGGAGAAGTGTATGGTGTTTCCTGAAACATCTAAAAAACAAAGCAACAGAGCCTAGGGCACTTCCACTTATGGTCCTATAGCTTAGGGAAATTAAAGTCAAAAGGACACAGCCACCCCAAAGTTTGGGACGCCTCTGTTTACAAGAACCTCGTTTACAGTACAAGTTCAACATCGCAGAAAGTGAAAAATGGATAAAGAAGTTGTGGTATTTACTTACAAAGCAATATCACTCAGCAATGAAATCTATGTCATCAGGCCCTTAGCAGCACAATGAGTGGATTCAGGTATGATGATTCTAACTGAAATAAGTCACACAGAAAAAGAAACATCATAAGATATCAGTAATACACGGAATGTAAACTTGGCTACACAGGAACTGAATTACAGAACAGAACAGGGTCTCAAATTTAGAAAACCAACTTATGCTTGCTTAAGGGTAAAGGTGAGTTGGGGTGCTGCATAAAACCAGAGATTGAAATGAGCACAGATAAAGTTCCTTAAGCCAAATATGGAATAGACAAGAGCTACTCCTTGCTCAACGAAATGGACTCAACACCGCATATTAAACGCCTAAGAATGTACCTGACTAGTAAGTATCTTAAAACCTATGGATTGCTATGTCTCCAAAAGAGAATCAAGCGTGTATACAGGGGCATAAACGCAGCAGTGATAGGATTGGAGAGGTTCGGTGAGCAAATGAAGACCCTTTGAAGTCATATTGCATGGTACCCATTCCACGGGTTTCAACTACCCAGGTTTAAGGTATTCTTCCTTCAGCTAAAACATGCATGTGGAACCTAGAGTATGATCAACCATGTGATTGGGAGACGTGTTCAAATATGTCTCAGTTTTCGTACCCTGGTACTCGGGTGCAACATTCCAGACGCTTTACTAACACCCTCCCGACTTGGAGAGTCAGTCCCTTTAACCTCCTGTTTGGCCCAGTTTGCAATTTCTGCGGAAGATGAACAGGAATAGCGAGAACCAATGAGAGACTAGCTGGAGGTGTCTGGACGGGCAAATTTAACTCTCATTTCCCACCAGGAAGAGGAATTAACCAAAGGCTCAGCGTGCCGTGCCGGAACCAGATTAGGGCCTGAAGCCATCCTGCAGTGTTGCGGCCAGCTCAAAAGAAAGCGAGTTGAAGAAAGGAGCTCAGGGGCACTGTAATTCACAAACCTGCAGAGTTATAAATGACAGCTATCGTCCAAAAATATACTGAAGTAAGGCTGCCAAGAGGACTTGAAAGCGGGGCAGAATTGCAGGAAACCGATTTCAGGAGGTAGACTGGAATTGCATTGAAAGCATAGGAAAAGAGGCAGAACGTCCACAATGATGCACTTGGCCAAAAAGGGCATATGCGTTTTTTCCTGAATATATTCAGGAAAAAACGCATACGCCCTTTTTGGCCAACCAAGCAAGCTTGCAAAGGAAATCTGCACTACAATGAAGTCTCACTTCCCCCCGGTCAAAAGGGCCATCTGAAAAAAGTGTAAAATCCAGAAAGACAGGACAGGCCATGGAGAACTGGGAGCCTTGTTATGCTGATGGGCGGGATGTAAATTGCCAACAGACACTCGGGAGAAGTGTATGG
Organism: Pseudorca crassidens; assembly: GCF_039906515.1. Taxonomy (NCBI): domain Eukaryota; kingdom Metazoa; phylum Chordata; class Mammalia; order Artiodactyla; family Delphinidae; genus Pseudorca; species Pseudorca crassidens. The sequence goes on along the minus strand of NW_027136325.1, from coordinate 803,449 downwards.
TGTTTCCTGAAACATCTAAAAAACAAAGCAACAGAGCCTAGGGCACTTCCACTTATGGTCCTATAGCTTAGGGAAATTAAAATCAAAAAGACACAGCCACCCCAAAGTTTGGGACGCCTCTGTTTACAAGAACCTCGTTTACAGTACAAGTTCAACATCGCAGAAAGTGAAAAATGGATAAAGAAGTTGTGGTATTTACTTACAAAGCAATATCACTCAGCAATGAAATCTATGTCATCAGGCCCTTAGCAGCACAATGAGTGGATTCAGGTATGATGATTCTAACTGAAATAAGTCACACAGAAAAAGAAACATCATAAGATATCACTAATACACGGAATGTAAACTTGGCTACACAGGAACTGAATTACAGAACAGAACAGGGTCTCAAATTTAGAAAACCAACTTATGCTTGCTTAAGGGTAAAGGTGAGTTGGGGTGCTGCATAAAACCAGAGATTGAAATGAGCACAGATAAAGTTCCTTAAGCCAAATATGGAATAGACAAGAGCTACTCCTTGCTCAACGAAATGGACTCAACACCGCATATTAAATGCCTAAGAATGTACCTGACTAGTAAGTATCTTAAAACCTATGGATTGCTATGTCTCCGAAAGAGAATCAAGCATGTGTACAGGGGCATAAACGCAGCAGTGATAGGATTGGAGAGGTTCGGTGAGCAAATGAAGACCCTTTGAAGTCATATTGCATGGTACCCATTCCACGGGTTTCAACTACCCAGGTTTAAGGTATTCTTCCTTCAGCTAAAACATGCATGTGGAACCTAGAGTATGATCAACCATGTGATCGGGAGACGTGTTCAAATATGTCTCAGTTTTCGTACCCTGGTACTCGGGTGCAACATTCCAGACGCTTTACTAACACCCTCCCGACTTGGAGAGTCAGTCCCTTTAACCTCCTGTTTGGCCCAGTTTGCAATTTCTGCGGAAGATGAACAGGAATAGCGAGAACCAATGAGAGACTAGCTGGAGGTGTCTGGACGGGCAAATTTAACTCTCATTTCCCACCAGGAAGAGGAATTAACCAAAGGCTCAGCGTGCCGTGCCGGAACCAGATTAGGGCCTGAAGCCATCCTGCGGTGTTGCGGCCAGCTCAAAAGAAAGCGAGTTGAAGAAAGGAGCTCAGGGGCACTGTAATTCACAAACCTGCAGAGTTATAAATGACAGCTATCGTCCAAAAATATACTGAAGTAAGGCTGCCAAGAGGACTTGAAAGCGGGGCAGAATTGCAGGAAACCGATTTCAGGAGGTAGACTGGAATTGCATTGAAAGCATAGGAAAAGAGGCAGAACGTCCACAATGATGCACTTGGCCAAAAAGGGCATATGCGTTTTTTCCTGAATATATTCAGGAAAAAACGCATACGCCCTTTTTGGCCAACCAAGCAAGCTTGCAAAGGAAATCTGCACTACAATGAAGTCTCACTTCCCCCCGGTCAAAAGGGCCATCTGAAAAAAGTGTAAAATCCAGAAAGACAGGACAGGCCATGGAGAACTGGGAGCCTTGTTATGCTGATGGGCGGGATGTAAATTGCCAACAGACACTCGGGAGAAGTGTATGGTGTTTCCTGAAACATCTAAAAAACAAAGCAACAGAGCCTAGGGCACTTCCACTTATGGTCCTATAGCTTAGGGAAATTAAAATCAAAAAGACACAGCCACCCCAAAGTTTGGGACGCCTCTGTTTACAAGAACCTCGTTTACAGTACAAGTTCAACATCGCAGAAAGTGAAAAATGGATAAAGAAGTTGTGGTATTTACTTACAAAGCAATATCACTCAGCAATGAAATCTATGTCATCAGGCCCTTAGCAGCACAATGAGTGGATTCAGGTATGATGATTCTAACTGAAATAAGTCACACAGAAAAAGAAACATCATAAGATATCACTAATACACGGAATGTAAACTTGGCTACACAGGAACTGAATTACAGAACAGAACAGGGTCTCAAATTTAGAAAACCAACTTATGCTTGCTTAAGGGTAAAGGTGAGTTGGGGTGCTGCATAAAACCAGAGATTGAAATGAGCACAGATAAAGTTCCTTAAGCCAAATATGGAATAGACAAGAGCTACTCCTTGCTCAACGAAATGGACTCAACACCGCATATTAAATGCCTAAGAATGTACCTGACTAGTAAGTATCTTAAAACCTATGGATTGCTATGTCTCCGAAAGAGAATCAAGCATGTGTACAGGGGCATAAACGCAGCAGTGATAGGATTGGAGAGGTTCGGTGAGCAAATGAAGACCCTTTGAAGTCATATTGCATGGTACCCATTCCACGGGTTTCAACTACCCAGGTTTAAGGTATTCTTCCTTCAGCTAAAACATGCATGTGGAACCTAGAGTATGATCAACCATGTGATCGGGAGACGTGTTCAAATATGTCTCAGTTTTCGTACCCTGGTACTCGGGTGCAACATTCCAGACGCTTTACTAACACCCTCCCGACTTGGAGAGTCAGTCCCTTTAACCTCCTGTTTGGCCCAGTTTGCAATTTCTGCGGAAGATGAACAGGAATAGCGAGAACCAATGAGAGACTAGCTGGAGGTGTCTGGACGGGCAAATTTAACTCTCATTTCCCACCAGGAAGAGGAATTAACCAAAGGCTCAGCGTGCCGTGCCGGAACCAGATTAGGGCCTGAAGCCATCCTGCGGTGTTGCGGCCAGCTCAAAAGAAAGCGAGTTGAAGAAAGGAGCTCAGGGGCACTGTAATTCACAAACCTGCAGAGTTATAAATGACAGCTATCGTCCAAAAATATACTGAAGTAAGGCTGCCAAGAGGACTTGAAAGCGGGGCAGAATTGCAGGAAACCGATTTCAGGAGGTAGACTGGAATTGCATTGAAAGCATAGGAAAAGAGGCAGAACGTCCACAATGATGCACTTGGCCAAAAAGGGCGTATGCGTTTTTTCCTGAATATATTCAGGAAAAAACGCATACGCCCTTTTTGGCCAACCAAGCAAGCTTGCAAAGGAAATCTGCACTACAATGAAGTCTCACTTCCCCCCGGTCAAAAGGGCCATCTGAAAAAAGTGTAAAATCCAGAAAGACAGGACAGGCCATGGAGAACTGGGAGCCTTGTTATGCTGATGGGCGGGATGTAAATTGCCAACAGACACTCGGGAGAAGTGTATGGTGTTTCCTGAAACATCTAAAAAACAAAGCAACAGAGCCTAGGGCACTTCCACTTATGGTCCTATAGCTTAGGGAAATTAAAATCAAAAAGACACAGCCACCCCAAAGTTTGGGACGCCTCTGTTTACAAGAACCTCGTTTACAGTACAAGTTCAACATCGCAGAAAGTGAAAAATGGATAAAGAAGTTGTGGTATTTACTTACAAAGCAATATCACTCAGCAATGAAATCTATGTCATCAGGCCCTTAGCAGCACAATGAGTGGATTCAGGTATGATGATTCTAACTGAAATAAGTCACACAGAAAAAGAAACATCATAAGATATCAGTAATACACGGAATGTAAACTTGGCTACACAGGAACTGAATTACAGAACAGAACAGGGTCTCAAATTTAGAAAACCAACTTATGCTTGCTTAAGGGGAAAGGTGAGTTGGGGTGCTGCATAAAACCAGAGATTGAAATGAGCACAGATAAAGTTCCTTAAGCCAAATATGGAATAGACAAGAGCTACTCCTTGCTCAACGAAATGGACTCAACACCGCATATTAAATGCCTAAGAATGTACCTGACTAGTAAGTATCTTAAAACCTATGGATTGCTATGTCTCCGAAAGAGAATCAAGCATGTGTACAGGGGCATAAACGCAGCAGTGATAGGATTGGAGAGGTTCGGTGAGCAAATGAAGACCCTTTGAAGTCATATTGCATGGTACCCATTCCACGGGTTTCAACTACCCAGGTTTAAGGTATTCTTCCTTCAGCTAAAACATGCATGTGGAACCTAGAGTATGATCAACCATGTGATCGGGAGACGTGTTCAAATATGTCTCAGGTTTCGTACCCTGGTACTCGGGTGCAACATTCCAGACGCTTTACTAACACCCTCCCGACTTGGAGAGTCAGTCCCTTTAACCTCCTGTTTGGCCCAGTTTGCAATTTCTGCGGAAGATGAACAGGAATAGCGAGAACCAATGAGAGACTAGCTGGAGGTGTCTGGACGGGCAAATTTAACTCTCATTTCCCACCAGGAAGAGGAATTAACCAAAGGCTCAGCGTGCCGTGCCGGAACCAGATTAGGGCCTGAAGCCATCCTGCGGTGTTGCGGCCAGCTCAAAAGAAAGCGAGTTGAAGAAAGGAGCTCAGGGGCACTGTAATTCACAAACCTGCAGTTTTAAATGACAGCTATCGTCCAAAAATATACTGAAGTAAGGCTGCCAAGAGGACTTGAAAGCGGGGCAGAATTGCAGGAAACCGATTTCAGGAGGTAGACTGGAATTGCATTGAAAGCATAGGAAAAGAGGCAGAACGTCCACAATGATGCACTTGGCCAAAAAGGGCGTATGCGTTTTTTCCTGAATATATTCAGGAAAAAACGCATACGCCCTTTTTGGCCAACCAAGCAAGCTTGCAAAGGAAATCTGCACTACAATGAAGTCTCACTTCCCCCCGGTCAAAAGGGCCATCTGAAAAAAGTGTAAAATCCAGAAAGACAGGACAGGCCATGGAGAACTGGGAGCCTTGTTATGCTGATGGGCGGGATGTAAATTGCCAACAGACACTCGGGAGAAGTGTATGGTGTTTCCTGAAACATCTAAAAAACAAAGCAACAGAGCCTAGGGCACTTCCACTTATGGTCCTATAGCTTAGGGAAATTAAAATCAAAAAGACACAGCCACCCCAAAGTTTGGGACGCCTCTGTTTACAAGAACCTCGTTTACAGTACAAGTTCAACATCGCAGAAAGTGAAAAATGGATAAAGAAGTTGTGGTATTTACTTACAAAGCAATATCACTCAGCAATGAAATCTATGTCATCAGGCCCTTAGCAGCACAATGAGTGGATTCAGGTATGATGATTCTAACTGAAATAAGTCACACAGAAAAAGAAACATCATAAGATATCAGTAATACACGGAATGTAAACTTGGCTACACAGGAACTGAATTACAGAACAGAACAGGGTCTCAAATTTAGAAAACCAACTTATGCTTGCTTAAGGGTAAAGGTGAGTTGGGGTGCTGCATAAAACCAGAGATTGAAATGAGCACAGATAAAGTTCCTTAAGCCAAATATGGAATAGACAAGAGCTACTCCTTGCTCAACGAAATGGACTCAACACCGCATATTAAATGCCTAAGAATGTACCTGACTAGTAAGTATCTTAAAACCTATGGATTGCTATGTCTCCGAAAGAGAATCAAGCATGTGTACAGGGGCATAAACGCAGCAGTGATAGGATTGGAGAGGTTCGGTGAGCAAATGAAGACCCTTTGAAGTCATATTGCATGGTACCCATTCCACGGGTTTCAACTACCCAGGTTTAAGGTATTCTTCCTTCAGCTAAAACATGCATGTGGAACCTAGAGTATGATCAACCATGTGATCGGGAGACGTGTTCAAATATGTCTCAGTTTTCGTACCCTGGTACTCGGGTGCAACATTCCAGACGCTTTACTAACACCCTCCCGACTTGGAGAGTCAGTCCCTTTAACCTCCTGTTTGGCCCAGTTTGCAATTTCTGCGGAAGATGAACAGGAATAGCGAGAACCAATGAGAGACTAGCTGGAGGTGTCTGGACGGGCAAATTTAACTCTCATTTCCCACCAGGAAGAGGAATTAACCAAAGGCTCAGCGTGCCGTGCCGGAACCAGATTAGGGCCTGAAGCCATCCTGCGGTGTTGCGGCCAGCTCAAAAGAAAGCGAGTTGAAGAAAGGAGCTCAGGGGCACTGTAATTCACAAACCTGCAGAGTTATAAATGACAGCTATCGTCCAAAAATATACTGAAGTAAGGCTGCCAAGAGGACTTGAAAGCGGGGCAGAATTGCAGGAAACCGATTTCAGGAGGTAGACTGGAATTGCATTGAAAGCATAGGAAAAGAGGCAGAACGTCCACAATGATGCACTTGGCCAAAAAGGGCGTATGCGTTTTTTCCTGAATATATTCAGGAAAAAACGCATACGCCCTTTTTGGCCAACCAAGCAAGCTTGCAAAGGAAATCTGCACTACAATGAAGTCTCACTTCCCCCCGGTCAAAAGGGCCATCTGAAAAAAGTGTAAAATCCAGAAAGGCAGGACAGGCCATGGAGAACTGGGAGCCTTGTTATGCTGATGGGCGGGATGTAAATTGCCAACAGACACTCGGGAGAAGTGTATGGTGTTTCCTGAAACATCTAAAAAACAAAGCAACAGAGCCTAGGGCACTTCCACTTATGGTCCTATAGCTTAGGGAAATTAAAATCAAAAAGACACAGCCACCCCAAAGTTTGGGACGCCTCTGTTTACAAGAACCTCGTTTACAGTACAAGTTCAACATCGCAGAAAGTGAAAAATGGATAAAGAAGTTGTGGTATTTACTTACAAAGCAATATCACTCAGCAATGAAATCTATGTCATCAGGCCCTTAGCAGCACAATGAGTGGATTCAGGTATGATGATTCTAACTGAAATAAGTCACACAGAAAAAGAAACATCATAAGATATCAGGAATACACAGAATGTAAACTTGGCTACACAGGAACTGAATTACAGAACAGAACAGGGTCTCAAATTTAGAAAACCAACTTATGCTTGCTTAAGGGTAAAGGTGAGTAGGGGTGCTGCATAAAACCAGAGATTGAAATGAGCACAGATAAAATTCCTTAAGCCAAATATGGAATAGACAAGAGCTACCTCTTGCTCAACGAAATGGACTCAACACCGCATATTAAATGCCTAAGAATGTACCTGACTAGTAAGTATCTTAAAACCTATGGATTGCTATGTCTCCGAAAGAGAATCAAGCATGTGTACAGGGGCATAAACGCAGCAGTGATAGGATTGGAGAGGTTCGGTGAGCAAATGAAGACCCTTTGAAGTCATATTGCATGGTACCCATTCCACGGGTTTCAACTACCCAGGTTTAAGGTATTCTTCCTTCAGGTAAAACATGCATGTGGAACCTAGAGTATGATCAACCATGTGATCGGGAGATGTGTTCAAATATGTCTCAGTTTTCGTACCCTGGTACTCGGGTGCAACATTCCAGACGCTTTACTAACACCCTCGCGACTTGGAGAGTCAGTCCCTTTAACCTCCTGTTTGGCCCAGTTTGCAATTTCTGCGGAAGATGAACAGGAATAGCGAGAACCAATGAGAGACTAGCTGGAGGTGTCTGGACGGGCAAATTTAACTCTCATTTCCCACCAGGAAGAGGAATTAACCAAAGGCTCAGCGTGCCGTGCCGGAACCAGATTAGGGCCTGAAGCCATCCTGCGGTGTTGCGGCCAGCTCAAAAGAAAGCGAGTTGAAGAAAGGAGCTCAGGGGCACTGTAATTCACAAACCTGCAGAGTTATAAATGACAGCTATCGTCCAAAAATATACTGAAGTAAGGCTGCCAAGAGGACTTGAAAGCGGGGCAGAATTGCAGGAAACCGATTTCAGGAGGTAGACTGGAATTGCATTGAAAGCATAGGAAAAGAGGCAGAACGTCCACAATGATGCACTTGGCCAAAAAGGGCGTATGCGTTTTTTCCTGAATATATTCAGGAAAAAACGCATACGCCCTTTTTGGCCAACCAAGCAAGCTTGCAAAGGAAATCTGCACTACAATGAAGTCTCACTTCCCCCCGGTCAAAAGGGCCATCTGAAAAAAGTGTAAAATCCAGAAAGGCAGGACAGGCCATGGAGAACTGGGAGCCTTGTTATGCTGATGGGCAGGATGTAAATTGCCAACAGACACTCGGGAGAAGTGTATGGTGTTTCCTGAAACATCTAAAAAACAAAGCAACAGAGCCTAGGGCACTTCCACTTATGGTCCTATAGCTTAGGGAAATTAAAATCAAAAAGACACAGCCACCCCCAAGTTTGGGACGCCTCTGTTTACAAGAACCTCGTTTACAGTACAAGTTCAACATCGCAGAAAGTGAAAAATGGATAAAGAAGTTGTGGTATTTACTTACAAAGCAATATCACTCAGCAATGAAATCTATGTCATCAGGCCCTTAGCAGCACAATGAGTGGATTCAGGTATGATGATTCTAACTGAAATAAGTCACACAGAAAAAGAAACATCATAAGATATCAGGAATACACAGAATGTAAACTTGGCTACACAGGAACTGAATTACAGAACAGAACAGGGTCTCAAATTTAGAAAACCAACTTATGCTTCCTTAAGGGTAAAGGTGAGTAGGGGTGCTGCATAAAACCAGAGATTGAAATGAGCACAGATAAAATTCCTTAAGCCAAATATGGAATAGACAAGAGCTACCTCTTGCTCAACGAAATGGACTCAACACCGCATATTAAATGCCTAAGAATGTACCTGACTAGTAAGTATCTTAAAACCTATGGATTGCTATGTCTCCGAAAGAGAATCAAGCATGTGTACAGGGGCATAAACGCAGCAGTGATAGGATTGGAGAGGTTCGGTGAGCAAATGAAGACCCTTTGAAGTCATATTGCATGGTACCCATTCCACGGGTTTCAACTACCCAGGTTTAAGGTATTCTTCCTTCAGGTAAAACATGCATGTGGAACCTAGAGTATGATCAACCATGTGATCGGGAGATGTGTTCAAATATGTCTCAGTTTTCGTACCCTGGTACTCGGGTGCAACATTCCAGACGCTTTACTAACACCCTCGCGACTTGGAGAGTCAGTCCCTTTAACCTCCTGTTTGGCCCAGTTTGCAATTTCTGCGGAAGATGAACAGGAATAGCGAGAACCAATGAGAGACTAGCTGGAGGTGTCTGGACGGGCAAATTTAACTCTCATTTCCCACCAGGAAGAGGAATTAACCAAAGGCTCAGCGTGCCGTGCCGGAACCAGATTAGGGCCTGAAGCCATCCTGCGGTGTTGCGGCCAGCTCAAAAGAAAGCGAGTTGAAGAAAGGAGCTCAGGGGCACTGTAATTCACAAACCTGCAGAGTTATAAATGACAGCTATCGTCCAAAAATATACTGAAGTAAGGCTGCCAAGAGGACTTGAAAGCGGGGCAGAATTGCAGGAAACCGATTTCAGGAGGTAGACTGGAATTGCATTGAAAGCATAGGAAAAGAGGCAGAACGTCCACAATGATGCACTTGGCCAAAAAGGGCGTATGCGTTTTTTCCTGAATATATTCAGGAAAAAACGCATACGCCCTTTTTGGCCAACCAAGCAAGCTTGCAAAGGAAATCTGCACTACAATGAAGTCTCACTTCCCCCCGGTCAAAAGGGCCATCTGAAAAAAGTGTAAAATCCAGAAAGGCAGGACAGGCCATGGAGAACTGGGAGCCTTGTTATGCTGATGGGCGGGATGTAAATTGCCAACAGACACTCGGGAGAAGTGTATGGTGTTTCCTGAAACATCTAAAAAACAAAGCAACAGAGCCTAGGGCACTTCCACTTATGGTCCTATAGCTTAGGGAAATTAAAATCAAAAAGACACAGCCACCCCAAAGTTTGGGACGCCTCTGTTTACAAGAACCTCGTTTACAGTACAAGTTCAACATCGCAGAAAGTGAAAAATGGATAAAGAAGTTGTGGTATTTACTTACAAAGCAATATCACTCAGCAATGAAATCTATGTCATCAGGCCCTTAGCAGCACAATGAGTGGATTCAGGTATGATGATTCTAACTGAAATAAGTCACACAGAAAAAGAAACATCATAAGATATCAGTAATACACGGAATGTAAACTTGGCTACACAGGAACTGAATTACAGAACAGAACAGGGTCTCAAATTTAGAAAACCAACTTATGCTTGCTTAAGGGTAAAGGTGAGTTGGGGTGCTGCATAAAACCAGAGATTGAAATGAGCACAGATAAAGTTCCTTAAGCCAAATATGGAATAGACAAGAGCTACTCCTTGCTCAACGAAATGGACTCAACACCGCATATTAAATGCCTAAGAATGTACCTGACTAGTAAGTATCTTAAAACCTATGGATTGCTATGTCTCCGAAAGAGAATCAAGCATGTGTACAGGGGCATAAACGCAGCAGTGATAGGATTGGAGAGGTTCGGTGAGCAAATGAAGACCCTTTGAAGTCATATTGCATGGTACCCATTCCACGGGTTTCAACTACCCAGGTTTAAGGTATTCTTCCTTCAGCTAAAACATGCATGTGGAACCTAGAGTATGATCAACCATGTGATCGGGAGACGTGTTCAAATATGTCTCAGTTTTCGTACCCTGGTACTCGGGTGCAACATTCCAGACGCTTTACTAACACCCTCCCGACTTGGAGAGTCAGTCCCTTTAACCTCCTGTTTGGCCCAGTTTGCAATTTCTGCGGAAGATGAACAGGAATAGCGAGAACCAATGAGAGACTAGCTGGAGGTGTCTGGACGGGCAAATTTAACTCTCATTTCCCACCAGGAAGAGGAATTAACCAAAGGCTCAGCGTGCCGTGCCGGAACCAGATTAGGGCCTGAAGCCATCCTGCGGTGTTGCGGCCAGCTCAAAAGAAAGCGAGTTGAAGAAAGGAGCTCAGGGGCACTGTAATTCACAAACCTGCAGAGTTATAAATGACAGCTATCGTCCAAAAATATACTGAAGTAAGGCTGCCAAGAGGACTTGAAAGCGGGGCAGAATTGCAGGAAACTGATTTCAGGAGGCAGACTGGAATTGCATTGAAAGCATAGGAAAAGAGGCAGAACGTCCACAATGATGCACTTGGCCAAAAAGGGCGTATGCGTTTTTTCCTGAATATATTCAGGAAAAAACGCATACGCCCTTTTTGGCCAACCAAGCAAGCTTGCAAAGGAAATCTGCACTACAATGAAGTCTCACTTGCCCCCGGTCAAAAGGGCCATCTGAAAAAAGTGTAAAATCCAGAAAGGCAGGACAGGCCATGGAGAACTGGGAGCCTTGTTATGCTGATGGGCGGGATGTAAATTGCCAACAGACACTCGGGAGAAGTGTATGGTGTTTCCTGAAACATCTAAAAAACAAAGCAACAGAGCCTAGGGCACTTCCACTTATGGTCCTATAGCTTAGGGAAATTAAAATCAAAAAGACACAGCCACCCCAAAGTTTGGGACGCCTCTGTTTACAAGAACCTCGTTTACAGTACAAGTTCAACATCGCAGAAAGTGAAAAATGGATAAAGAAGTTGTGGTATTTACTTACAAAGCAATATCACTCTGCAATGAAATCTATGTCATCAGGCCCTTAGCAGCACAATGAGTGGATTCAGGTATGATGATTCTAACTGAAATAAGTCACACAGAAAAAGAAACATCATAAGATATCAGTAATACACGGAATGTAAACTTGGCTACACAGGAACTGAATTACAGAACAGAACAGGGTCTCAAATTTAGAAAACCAACTTATGCTTGCTTAAGGGTAAAGGTGAGTCGGGGTGCTGCATAAAACCAGAGATTGAAATGAGCACAGATAAAGTTCCTTAAGCCAAATATGGAATAGACAAGAGCTACTCCTTGCTCAACGAAATGGACTCAACACCGCATATTAAATGCCTAAGAATGTACCTGACTAGTAAGAATCTTAAAACCTATGGATTGCTATGTCTCCGAAAGAGAATCAAGCATGTGTACAGGGGCATAAACGCAGCAGTGATAGGATTGGAGAGGTTCGGTGAGCAAATGAAGACCCTTTGAAGTCATATTGCATGGTACCCATTCCACGGGTTTCAACTACCCAGGTTTAAGGTATTCTTCCTTCAGGTAAAACATGCATGTGGAACCTAGAGTATGATCAACCATGTGATCGGGAGACGTGTTCAAATATGTCTCAGTTTTCGTACCCTGGTACTCGGGTGCAACATTCCAGACACTTTACTAACACCCTCCCGACTTGGAGAGTCAGTCCCTTTAACCTCCTGTTTGGCCCAGTTTGCAATTTCTGCGGAAGATGAACAGGAATAGCGAGAACCAATGAGAGACTAGCTGGAGGTGACTGGACGGGCAAATTTAACTCTCATTTCCCACCAGGAAGAGGAATTAACCAAAGGCTCAGCGTGCCGTGCCGGAACCAGATTAGGGCCTGAAGCCATCCTGCGGTGTTGCGGCCAGCTCAAAAGAAAGCGAGTTGAAGAAAGGAGCTCAGGGGCACTGTAATTCACAAACCTGCAGAGTTATAAATGACAGCTATCGTCCAAAAATATACTGAAGTAAGGCTGCCAAGAGGACTTGAAAGCGGGGCAGAATTGCAGGAAACCGATTTCAGGAGGCAGACTGGAATTGCATTGAAAGCATAGGAAAAGAGGCAGAACGTCCACAATGATGCACTTGGCCAAAAAGGGCATATGCGTTTTTTCCTGAATATATTCAGGAAGAAACGCATACGCCCTTTTTGGCCAACCAAGCAAGCTTGCAAAGGAAATCTGCACTACAATGAAGTCTCACTTCCCCCCGGTCAAAAGGGCCATCTGAAAAAAGTGTAAAATCCAGAAAGGCAGGACAGGCCATGGAGAACTGGGAGCCTTGTTATGCTGATGGGCGGGATGTAAATTGCCAACAGACACTCGGGAGAAGTGTATGGTGTTTCCTGAAACATCTAAAAAACAAAGCAACAGAGCCTAGGGCACTTCCACTTATGGTCCTATAGCTTAGGGAAATTAAAATCAAAAAGACACAGCCACCCCAAAGTTTGGGACGCCTCTGTTTACAAGAACCTCGTTTACAGTACAAGTTCAACATCGCAGAAAGTGAAAAATGGATAAAGAAGTTGTGGTATTTACTTACAAAGCAATATCACTCAGCAATGAAATCTATGTCATCAGGCCCTTAGCAGCACAATGAGTGGATTCAGGTATGATGATTCTAACTGAAATAAGTCACACAGAAAAAGAAACATCATAAGATATCAGTAATACACGGAATGTAAACTTGGCTACACAGGAACTGTATTACAGAACAGAACAGGGTCTCAAATTTAGAAAACCAACTTATGCTTGCTTAAGGGTAAAGGTGAGTTGGGGTGCTGCATAAAACCAGAGATTGAAATGAGCACAGATAAAGTTCCTTAAGCCAAATATGGAATAGACAAGAGCTACCTCTTTCTCAACGAAATGGACTCAACACCGCATATTAAACGCCTAAGAATGTACCTGACTAGTTAGTATCTTAAAACCTATGGATTGCTATGTCTCCGAAAGAGAATCAAGCATGTGTACAGGGGCATAAACGCAGCAGTGATAGGATTGGAGAGGTTCGGTGAGCAAATGAAGACCCTTTGAAGTCATATTGCATGGTACCCATTCCACGGGTTTCAACTACCCAGGTTTAAGGTATTCTTCCTTCAGCTAAAACATGCATGTGGAACCTAGAGTATGATCAACCATGTGATCGGGAGACGTGTTCAAATATGTCTCAGTTTTCGTACCCTGGTACTCGGGTGCAACATTCCAGACGCTTTACTAACACCCTCCCGACTTGGAGAGTCAGTCCCTTTAACCTCCTGTTTGGCCCAGTTTGCAATTTCTGCGGAAGATGAACAGGAATAGCGAGAACCAATGAGAGACTAGCTGGAGGTGTCTGGACGGGCAAATTTAACTCTCATTTCCCACCAGGAAGAGGAATTAACCAAAGGCTCAGCGTGCCGTGCCGGAACCAGATTAGGGCCTGAAGCCATCCTGCGGTGTTGCGGCCAGCTCAAAAGAAAGCGAGTTGAAGAAAGGAGCTCAGGGGCACTGTAATTCACAAACCTGCAGAGTTATAAATGACAGCTATCGTCCAAAAATATACTGAAGTAAGGCTGCCAAGAGGACTTGAAAGCGGGGCAGAATTGCAGGAAACCGATTTCAGGAGGTAGACTGGAATTGCATTGAAAGCATAGGAAAAGAGGCAGAACGTCCACAATGATGCACTTGGCCAAAAAGGGCGTATGCGTTTTTTCCTGAATATATTCAGGAAAAAACGCATACGCCCTTTTTGGCCAACCAAGCAAGCTTGCAAAGGAAATCTGCACTACAATGAAGTCTCACTTCCCCCCGGTCAAAAGGGCCATCTGAAAAAAGTGTAAAATCCACAAAGACAGGACAGGCCATGGAGAACTGGGAGCCTTGTTATGCTGATGGGCGGGATGTAAATTGCCAACAGACACTCGGGAGAAGTGTATGGTGTTTCCTGAAACATCTAAAAAACAAAGCAACAGAGCCTAGGGCACTTCCACTTATGGTCCTATAGCTTAGGGAAATTAAAATCAAAAAGACACAGCCACCCCAAAGTTTGGGACGCCTCTGTTTACAAGAACCTCGTTTACAGTACAAGTTCAACATCGCAGAAAGTGAAAAATGGATAAAGAAGTTGTGGTATTTACTTACAAAGCAATATCACTCAGCAATGAAATCTATGTCATCAGGCCCTTAGCAGCACAATGAGTGGATTCAGGTATGATGATTCTAACTGAAATAAGTCACACAGAAAAAGAAACATCATAAGATATCAGTAATACACGGAATGTAAACTTGGCTACACAGGAACTGAATTACAGAACAGAACAGGGTCTCAAATTTAGAAAACCAACTTATGCTTGCTTAAGGGGAAAGGTGAGTTGGGGTGCTGCATAAAACCAGAGATTGAAATGAGCACAGATAAAGTTCCTTAAGCCAAATATGGAATAGACAAGAGCTACTCCTTGCTCAACGAAATGGACTCAACACCGCATATTAAATGCCTAAGAATGTACCTGACTAGTAAGTATCTTAAAACCTATGGATTGCTATGTCTCCGAAAGAGAATCAAGCATGTGTACAGGGGCATAAACGCAGCAGTGATAGGATTGGAGAGGTTCGGTGAGCAAATGAAGACCCTTTGAAGTCATATTGCATGGTACCCATTCCACGGGTTTCAACTACCCAGGTTTAAGGTATTCTTCCTTCAGCTAAAACATGCATGTGGAACCTAGAGTATGATCAACCATGTGATCGGGAGACGTGTTCAAATATGTCTCAGGTTTTGTACCCTGGTACTCGGGTGCAACATTCCAGACGCTTTACTAACACCCTCCCGACTTGGAGAGTCAGTCCCTTTAACCTCCTGTTTGGCCCAGTTTGCAATTTCTGCGGAAGATGAACAGGAATAGCGAGAACCAATGAGAGACTAGCTGGAGGTGTCTGGACGGGCAAATTTAACTCTCATTTCCCACCAGGAAGAGGAATTAACCAAAGGCTCAGCGTGCCGTGCCGGAACCAGATTAGGGCCTGAAGCCATCCTGCGGTGTTGCGGCCAGCTCAAAAGAAAGCGAGTTGAAGAAAGGAGCTCAGGGGCACTGTAATTCACAAACCTGCAGTTTTAAATGACAGCTATCGTCCAAAAATATACTGAAGTAAGGCTGCCAAGAGGACTTGAAAGCGGGGCAGAATTGCAGGAAACCGATTTCAGGAGGTAGACTGGAATTGCATTGAAAGCATAGGAAAAGAGGCAGAACGTCCACAATGATGCACTTGGCCAAAAAGGGCGTATGCGTTTTTTCCTGAATATATTCAGGAAAAAACGCATACGCCCTTTTTGGCCAACCAAGCAAGCTTGCAAAGGAAATCTGCACTACAATGAAGTCTCACTTCCCCCCGGTCAAAAGGGCCATCTGAAAAAAGTGTAAAATCCAGAAAGACAGGACAGGCCATGGAGAACTGGGAGCCTTGTTATGCTGATGGGCGGGATGTAAATTGCCAACAGACACTCGGGAGAAGTGTATGGTGTTTCCTGAAACATCTAAAAAACAAAGCAACAGAGCCTAGGGCACTTCCACTTATGGTCCTATAGCTTAGGGAAATTAAAATCAAAAAGACACAGCCACCCCAAAGTTTGGGACGCCTCTGTTTACAAGAACCTCGTTTACAGTACAAGTTCAACATCGCAGAAAGTGAAAAATGGATAAAGAAGTTGTGGTATTTACTTACAAAGCAATATCACTCAGCAATGAAATCTATGTCATCAGGCCCTTAGCAGCACAATGAGTGGATTCAGGTATGATGATTCTAACTGAAATAAGTCACACAGAAAAAGAAACATCATAAGATATCAGTAATACACGGAATGTAAACTTGGCTACACAGGAACTGAATTACAGAACAGAACAGGGTCTCAAATTTAGAAAACCAACTTATGCTTGCTTAAGGGTAAAGGTGAGTTGGGGTGCTGCATAAAACCAGAGATTGAAATGAGCACAGATAAAGTTCCTTAAGCCAAATATGGAATAGACAAGAGCTACTCCTTGCTCAACGAAATGGACTCAACACCGCATATTAAATGCCTAAGAATGTACCTGACTAGTAAGTATCTTAAAACCTATGGATTGCTATGTCTCCGAAAGAGAATCAAGCATGTGTACAGGGGCATAAACGCAGCAGTGATAGGATTGGAGAGGTTCGGTGAGCAAATGAAGACCCTTTGAAGTCATATTGCATGGTACCCATTCCACGGGTTTCAACTACCCAGGTTTAAGGTATTCTTCCTTCAGCTAAAACATGCATGTGGAACCTAGAGTATGATCAACCATGTGATCGGGAGACGTGTTCAAATATGTCTCAGTTTTCGTACCCTGGTACTCGGGTGCAACATTCCAGACGCTTTACTAACACCCTCCCGACTTGGAGAGTCAGTCCCTTTAACCTCCTGTTTGGCCCAGTTTGCAATTTCTGCGGAAGATGAACAGGAATAGCGAGAACCAATGAGAGACTAGCTGGAGGTGTCTGGACGGGCAAATTTAACTCTCATTTCCCACCAGGAAGAGGAATTAACCAAAGGCTCAGCGTGCCGTGCCGGAACCAGATTAGGGCCTGAAGCCATCCTGCGGTGTTGCGGCCAGCTCAAAAGAAAGCGAGTTGAAGAAAGGAGCTCAGGGGCACTGTAATTCACAAACCTGCAGAGTTATAAATGACAGCTATCGTCCAAAAATATACTGAAGTAAGGCTGCCAAGAGGACTTGAAAGCGGGGCAGAATTGCAGGAAACCGATTTCAGGAGGTAGACTGGAATTGCATTGAAAGCATAGGAAAAGAGGCAGAACGTCCACAATGATGCACTTGGCCAAAAAGGGCGTATGCGTTTTTTCCTGAATATATTCAGGAAAAAACGCATACGCCCTTTTTGGCCAACCAAGCAAGCTTGCAAAGGAAATCTGCACTACAATGAAGTCTCACTTCCCCCCGGTCAAAAGGGCCATCTGAAAAAAGTGTAAAATCCAGAAAGGCAGGACAGGCCATGGAGAACTGGGAGCCTTGTTATGCTGATGGGCGGGATGTAAATTGCCAACAGACACTCGGGAGAAGTGTATGGTGTTTCCTGAAACATCTAAAAAACAAAGCAACAGAGCCTAGGGCACTTCCACTTATGGTCCTATAGCTTAGGGAAATTAAAATCAAAAAGACACAGCCACCCCAAAGTTTGGGACGCCTCTGTTTACAAGAACCTCGTTTACAGTACAAGTTCAACATCGCAGAAAGTGAAAAATGGATAAAGAAGTTGTGGTATTTACTTACAAAGCAATATCACTCAGCAATGAAATCTATGTCATCAGGCCCTTAGCAGCACAATGAGTGGATTCAGGTATGATGATTCTAACTGAAATAAGTCACACAGAAAAAGAAACATCATAAGATATCAGGAATACACAGAATGTAAACTTGGCTACACAGGAACTGAATTACAGAACAGAACAGGGTCTCAAATTTAGAAAACCAACTTATGCTTGCTTAAGGGTAAAGGTGAGTAGGGTTGCTGCATAAAACCAGAGATTGAAATGAGCACAGATAAAATTCCTTAAGCCAAATATGGAATAGACAAGAGCTACCTCTTGCTCAACGAAATGGACTCAACACCGCATATTAAATGCCTAAGAATGTACCTGACTAGTAAGTATCTTAAAACCTATGGATTGCTATGTCTCCGAAAGAGAATCAAGCATGTGTACAGGGGCATAAACGCAGCAGTGATAGGATTGGAGAGGTTCGGTGAGCAAATGAAGACCCTTTGAAGTCATATTGCATGGTACCCATTCCACGGGTTTCAACTACCCAGGTTTAAGGTATTCTTCCTTCAGGTAAAACATGCATGTGGAACCTAGAGTATGATCAACCATGTGATCGGGAGATGTGTTCAAATATGTCTCAGTTTTCGTACCCTGGTACTCAGGTGCAACATTCCAGACGCTTTACTAACACCCTCGCGACTTGGAGAGTCAGTCCCTTTAACCTCCTGTTTGGCCCAGTTTGCAATTTCTGCGGAAGATGAACAGGAATAGCGAGAACCAATGAGAGACTAGCTGGAGGTGTCTGGACGGGCAAATTTAACTCTCATTTCCCACCAGGAAGAGGAATTAACCAAAGGCTCAGCGTGCCGTGCCGGAACCAGATTAGGGCCTGAAGCCATCCTGCGGTGTTGCGGCCAGCTCAAAAGAAAGCGAGTTGAAGAAAGGAGCTCAGGGGCACTGTAATTCACAAACCTGCAGAGTTATAAATGACAGCTATCGTCCAAAAATATACTGAAGTAAGGCTGCCAAGAGGACTTGAAAGCGGGGCAGAATTGCAGGAAACCGATTTCAGGAGGTAGACTGGAATTGCATTGAAAGCATAGGAAAAGAGGCAGAACGTCCACAATGATGCACTTGGCCAAAAAGGGCGTATGCGTTTTTTCCTGAATATATTCAGGAAAAAACGCATACGCCCTTTTTGGCCAACCAAGCAAGCTTGCAAAGGAAATCTGCACTACAATGAAGTCTCACTTCCCCCCGGTCAAAAGGGCCATCTGAAAAAAGTGTAAAATCCAGAAAGGCAGGACAGGCCATGGAGAACTGGGAGCCTTGTTATGCTGATGGGCAGGATGTAAATTGCCAACAGACACTCGGGAGAAGTGTATGGTGTTTCCTGAAACATCTAAAAAACAAAGCAACAGAGCCTAGGGCACTTCCACTTATGGTCCTATAGCTTAGGGAAATTAAAATCAAAAAGACACAGCCACCCCAAAGTTTGGGACGCCTCTGTTTACAAGAACCTCGTTTACAGTACAAGTTCAACATCGCAGAAAGTGAAAAATGGATAAAGAAGTTGTGGTATTTACTTACAAAGCAATATCACTCAGCAATGAAATCTATGTCATCAGGCCCTTAGCAGCACAATGAGTGGATTCAGGTATGATGATTCTAACTGAAATAAGTCACACAGAAAAAGAAACATCATAAGATATCAGGAATACACAGAATGTAAACTTGGCTACACAGGAACTGAATTACAGAACAGAACAGGGTCTCAAATTTAGAAAACCAACTTATGCTTCCTTAAGGGTAAAGGTGAGTAGGGGTGCTGCATAAAACCAGAGATTGAAATGAGCACAGATAAAATTCCTTAAGCCAAATATGGAATAGACAAGAGCTACCTCTTGCTCAACGAAATGGACTCAACACCGCATATTAAATGCCTAAGAATGTACCTGACTAGTAAGTATCTTAAAACCTATGGATTGCTATGTCTCCGAAAGAGAATCAAGCATGTGTACAGGGGCATAAACGCAGCAGTGATAGGATTGGAGAGGTTCGGTGAGCAAATGAAGACCCTTTGAAGTCATATTGCATGGTACCCATTCCACGGGTTTCAACTACCCAGGTTTAAGGTATTCTTCCTTCAGGTAAAACATGCATGTGGAACCTAGAGTATGATCAACCATGTGATCGGGAGATGTGTTCAAATATGTCTCAGTTTTCGTACCCTGGTACTCGGGTGCAACATTCCAGACGCTTTACTAACACCCTCGCGACTTGGAGAGTCAGTCCCTTTAACCTCCTGTTTGGCCCAGTTTGCAATTTCTGCGGAAGATGAACAGGAATAGCGAGAACCAATGAGAGACTAGCTGGAGGTGTCTGGACGGGCAAATTTAACTCTCATTTCCCACCAGGAAGAGGAATTAACCAAAGGCTCAGCGTGCCGTGCCGGAACCAGATTAGGGCCTGAAGCCATCCTGCGGTGTTGCGGCCAGCTCAAAAGAAAGCGAGTTGAAGAAAGGAGCTCAGGGGCACTGTAATTCACAAACCTGCAGAGTTATAAATGACAGCTATCGTCCAAAAATATACTGAAGTAAGGCTGCCAAGAGGACTTGAAAGCGGGGCAGAATTGCAGGAAACCGATTTCAGGAGGTAGACTGGAATTGCATTGAAAGCATAGGAAAAGAGGCAGAACGTCCACAATGATGCACTTGGCCAAAAAGGGCGTATGCGTTTTTTCCTGAATATATTCAGGAAAAAACGCATACGCCCTTTTTGGCCAACCAAGCAAGCTTGCAAAGGAAATCTGCACTACAATGAAGTCTCACTTCCCCCCGGTCAAAAGGGCCATCTGAAAAAAGTGTAAAATCCAGAAAGGCAGGACAGGCCATGGAGAACTGGGAGCCTTGTTATGCTGATGGGCGGGATGTAAATTGCCAACAGACACTCGGGAGAAGTGTATGGTGTTTCCTGAAACATCTAAAAAACAAAGCAACAGAGCCTAGGGCACTTCCACTTATGGTCCTATAGCTTAGGGAAATTAAAATCAAAAAGACACAGCCACCCCAAAGTTTGGGACGCCTCTGTTTACAAGAACCTCGTTTACAGTACAAGTTCAACATCGCAGAAAGTGAAAAATGGATAAAGAAGTTGTGGTATTTACTTACAAAGCAATATCACTCAGCAATGAAATCTATGTCATCAGGCCCTTAGCAGCACAATGAGTGGATTCAGGTATGATGATTCTAACTGAAATAAGTCACACAGAAAAAGAAACATCATAAGATATCAGTAATACACGGAATGTAAACTTGGCTACACAGGAACTGAATTACAGAACAGAACAGGGTCTCAAATTTAGAAAACCAACTTATGCTTGCTTAAGGGTAAAGGTGAGTTGGGGTGCTGCATAAAACCAGAGATTGAAATGAGCACAGATAAAGTTCCTTAAGCCAAATATGGAATAGACAAGAGCTACTCCTTGCTCAACGAAATGGACTCAACACCGCATATTAAATGCCTAAGAATGTACCTGACTAGTAAGTATCTTAAAACCTATGGATTGCTATGTCTCCGAAAGAGAATCAAGCATGTGTACAGGGGCATAAACGCAGCAGTGATAGGATTGGAGAGGTTCGGTGAGCAAATGAAGACCCTTTGAAGTCATATTGCATGGTACCCATTCCACGGGTTTCAACTACCCAGGTTTAAGGTATTCTTCCTTCAGCTAAAACATGCATGTGGAACCTAGAGTATGATCAACCATGTGATCGGGAGATGTGTTCAAATATGTCTCAGTTTTCGTACCCTGGTACTCGGGTGCAACATTCCAGACGCTTTACTAACACCCTCCCGACTTGGAGAGTCAGTCCCTTTAACCTCCTGTTTGGCCCAGTTTGCAATTTCTGCGGAAGATGAACAGGAATAGCGAGAACCAATGAGAGACTAGCTGGAGGTGTCTGGACGGGCAAATTTAACTCTCATTTCCCACCAGGAAGAGGAATTAACCAAAGGCTCAGCGTGCCGTGCCGGAACCAGATTAGGGCCTGAAGCCATCCTGCGGTGTTGCGGCCAGCTCAAAAGAAAGCGAGTTGAAGAAAGGAGCTCAGGGGCACTGTAATTCACAAACCTGCAGAGTTATAAATGACAGCTATCGTCCAAAAATATACTGAAGTAAGGCTGCCAAGAGGACTTGAAAGCGGGGCAGAATTGCAGGAAACTGATTTCAGGAGGCAGACTGGAATTGCATTGAAAGCATAGGAAAAGAGGCAGAACGTCCACAATGATGCACTTGGCCAAAAAGGGCGTATGCGTTTTTTCCTGAATATATTCAGGAAAAAACGCATACGCCCTTTTTGGCCAACCAAGCAAGCTTGCAAAGGAAATCTGCACTACAATGAAGTCTCACTTGCCCCCGGTCAAAAGGGCCATCTGAAAAAAGTGTAAAATCCAGAAAGGCAGGACAGGCCATGGAGAACTGGGAGCCTTGTTATGCTGATGGGCGGGATGTAAATTGCCAACAGACACTCGGGAGAAGTGTATGGTGTTTCCTGAAACATCTAAAAAACAAAGCAACAGAGCCTAGGGCACTTCCACTTATGGTCCTATAGCTTAGGGAAATTAAAATCAAAAAGACACAGCCACCCCAAAGTTTGGGACGCCTCTGTTTACAAGAACCTCGTTTACAGTACAAGTTCAACATCGCAGAAAGTGAAAAATGGATAAAGAAGTTGTGGTATTTACTTACAAAGCAATATCACTCTGCAATGAAATCTATGTCATCAGGCCCTTAGCAGCACAATGAGTGGATTCAGGTATGATGATTCTAACTGAAATAAGTCACACAGAAAAAGAAACATCATAAGATATCAGTAATACACGGAATGTAAACTTGGCTACACAGGAACTGAATTACAGAACAGAACAGGGTCTCAAATTTAGAAAACCAACTTATGCTTGCTTAAGGGTAAAGGTGAGTCGGGGTGCTGCATAAAACCAGAGATTGAAATGAGCACAGATAAAGTTCCTTAAGCCAAATATGGAATAGACAAGAGCTACTCCTTGCTCAACGAAATGGACTCAACACCGCATATTAAATGCCTAAGAATGTACCTGACTAGTAAGAATCTTAAAACCTATGGATTGCTATGTCTCCGAAAGAGAATCAAGCATGTGTACAGGGGCATAAACGCAGCAGTGATAGGATTGGAGAGGTTCGGTGAGCAAATGAAGACCCTTTGAAGTCATATTGCATGGTACCCATTCCACGGGTTTCAACTACCCAGGTTTAAGGTATTCTTCCTTCAGGTAAAACATGCATGTGGAACCTAGAGTATGATCAACCATGTGATCGGGAGACGTGTTCAAATATGTCTCAGTTTTCGTACCCTGGTACTCGGGTGCAACATTCCAGACACTTTACTAACACCCTCCCGACTTGGAGAGTCAGTCCCTTTAACCTCCTGTTTGGCCCAGTTTGCAATTTCTGCGGAAGATGAACAGGAATAGCGAGAACCAATGAGAGACTAGCTGGAGGTGTCTGGACGGGCAAATTTAACTCTCATTTCCCACCAGGAAGAGGAATTAACCAAAGGCTCAGCGTGCCGTGCCGGAACCAGATTAGGGCCTGAAGCCATCCTGCAGTGTTGCGGCCAGCTCAAAAGAAAGCGAGTTGAAGAAAGGAGCTCAGGGGCACTGTAATTCACAAACCTGCAGAGTTATAAATGACAGCTATCGTCCAAAAATATACTGAAGTAAGGCTGCCAAGAGGACTTGAAAGCGGGGCAGAATTGCAGGAAACCGATTTCAGGAGGCAGACTGGAATTGCATTGAAAGCATAGGAAAAGAGGCAGAACGTCCACAATGATGCACTTGGCCAAAAAGGGCATATGCGTTTTTTCCTGAATATATTCAGGAAGAAACGCATACGCCCTTTTTGGCCAACCAAGCAAGCTTGCAAAGGAAATCTGCACTACAATGAAGTCTCACTTCCCCCCGGTCAAAAGGGCCATCTGAAAAAAGTGTAAAATCCAGAAAGGCAGGACAGGCCATGGAGAACTGGGAGCCTTGTTATGCTGATGGGCGGGATGTAAATTGCCAACAGACACTCGGGAGAAGTGTATGGTGTTTCCTGAAACATCTAAAAAACAAAGCAACAGAGCCTAGGGCACTTCCACTTATGGTCCTATAGCTTAGGGAAATTAAAATCAAAAAGACACAGCCACCCCAAAGTTTGGGACGCCTCTGTTTACAAGAACCTCGTTTACAGTACAAGTTCAACATCGCAGAAAGTGAAAAATGGATAAAGAAGTTGTGGTATTTACTTACAAAGCAATATCACTCAGCAATGAAATCTATGTCATCAGGCCCTTAGCAGCACAATGAGTGGATTCAGGTATGATGATTCTAACTGAAATAAGTCACACAGAAAAAGAAACATCATAAGATATCAGTAATACACGGAATGTAAACTTGGCTACACAGGAACTGTATTACAGAACAGAACAGGGTCTCAAATTTAGAAAACCAACTTATGCTTGCTTAAGGGTAAAGGTGAGTTGGGGTGCTGCATAAAACCAGAGATTGAAATGAGCACAGATAAAGTTCCTTAAGCCAAATATGGAATAGACAAGAGCTACCTCTTTCTCAACGAAATGGACTCAACACCGCATATTAAACGCCTAAGAATGTACCTGACTAGTTAGTATCTTAAAACCTATGGATTGCTATGTCTCCGAAAGAGAATCAAGCATGTGTACAGGGGCATAAACGCAGCAGTGATAGGATTGGAGAGGTTCGGTGAGCAAATGAAGACCCTTTGAAGTCATATTGCATGGTACCCATTCCACGGGTTTCAACTACCCAGGTTTAAGGTATTCTTCCTTCAGGTAAAACATGCATGTGGAACCTAGAGTATGATCAACCATGTGATCGGGAGACGTGTTCAAATATGTCTCAGTTTTCGTACCCTGGTACTCGGGTGCAACATTCCAGACGCTTTACTAACACCCTCCCGACTTGGAGAGTCTGTCCCTTTAACCTCCTGTTTGGCCCAGTTTGCAATTTCTGCGGAAGATGAACAGGAATAGCGAGAACCAATGAGAGACTAGCTGGAGGTGTCTGGACGGGCAAATTTAACTCTCATTTCCCACCAGGAAGAGGAATTAACCAAAGGCTCAGCGTGCCGTGCCGGAACCAGATTAGGGCCTGAAGCCATCCTGCGGTGTTGCGGCCAGCTCAAAAGAAAGCGAGTTGAAGAAAGGAGCTCAGGGGCACTGTAATTCACAAACCTGCAGAGTTATAAATGACAGCTATCGTCCAAAAATATACTGAAGTAAGGCTGCCAAGAGGACTTGAAAGCGGGGCAGAATTGCAGGAAACCGATTTCAGGAGGTAGACTGGAATTGCATTGAAAGCATAGGAAAAGAGGCAGAACGTCCACAATGATGCACTTGGCCAAAAAGGGCGTATGCGTTTTTTCCTGAATATATTCAGGAAAAAACGCATACGCCCTTTTTGGCCAACCAAGCAAGCTTGCAAAGGAAATCTGCACTACAATGAAGTCTCACTTCCCCGCGGTCAAAAGGGCCATCTGAAAAAAGTGTAAAATCCAGAAAGGCAGGACAGGCCATGGAGAACTGGGAGCCTTGTTATGCTGATGGGCGGGATGTAAATTGCCAACAGACACTCGGGAGAAGTGTATGGTGTTTCCTGAAACATCTAAAAAACAAAGCAACAGAGCCTAGGGCACTTCCACTTATGGTCCTATAGCTTAGGGAAATTAAAATCAAAAAGACACAGCCACCCCAAAGTTTGGGACGCCTCTGTTTACAAGAACCTCATTTACAGTACAAGTTCAACATCGCAGAAAGTGAAAAATGGATAAAGAAGTTGTGGTATTTACTTACAAAGCAATATCACTCAGCAATGAAATCTATGTCATCAGGCACTTAGCAGCACAATGAGTGGATTCAGGTATGATGATTCTAACTGAAATAAGTCACACAGAAAAAGAAACATCATAAGATATCAGTAATACACGGAATGTAAACTTGGCTACACAGGAACTGAATTACAGAACAGAACAGGGTCTCAAATTTAGAAAACCAACTTATGCTTGCTTAAGGGTAAAGGTGAGTTGGGGTGCTGCATAAAACCAGACATTGAAATGAGCACAGATAAAGTTCCTTAAGCCAAATATGGAATAGACAAGAGCTACTCCTTGCTCAACGAAATGGACTCAACACCGCATATTAAATGCCTAAGAATGTACCTGACTAGTAAGTATCTTAAAACCTATGGATTGCTATGTCTCCGAAAGAGAATCAAGCATGTGTACAGGGGCATAAACGCAGCAGTGATAGGATTGGAGAGGTTCGGTGAGCAAATGAAGACCCTTTGAAGTCATATTGCATGGTACCCATTCCACGGGTTTCAACTACCCAGGTTTAAGGTATTCTTCCTTCAGCTAAAACATGCATGTGGAACCTAGAGTATGATCAACCATGTGATCGGGAGACGTGTTCAAATATGTCTCAGTTTTCGTACCCTGGTACTCGGGTGCAACATTCCAGACGCTTTACTAACACCCTCCCGACTTGGAGAGTCAGTCCCTTTAACCTCCTGTTTGGCCCAGTTTGCAATTTCTGCGGAAGATGAACAGGAATAGCGAGAACCAATGAGAGACTAGCTGGAGGTGTCTGGACGGGCAAATTTAACTCTCATTTCCCACCAGGAAGAGGAATTAACCAAAGGCTCAGCGTGCCGTGCCGGAACCAGATTAGGGCCTGAAGCCATCCTGCGGTGTTGCGGCCAGCTCAAAAGAAAGCGAGTTGAAGAAAGGAGCTCAGGGGCACTGTAATTCACAAACCTGCAGAGTTATAAATGACAGCTATCGTCCAAAAATATACTGAAGTAAGGCTGCCAAGAGGACTTGAAAGCGGGGCAGAATTGCAGGAAACCGATTTCAGGAGGTAGACTGGAATTGCATTGAAAGCATAGGAAAAGAGGCAGAACGTCCACAATGATGCACTGGGCCAAAAAGGGCGTATGTGTTTTTTCCTGAATATATTCAGGAAGAAACGCATACGCCCTTTTTGGCCAACCAAGCAAGCTTGCAAAGGAAATCTGCACTACAATGAAGTCTCACTTCCCCCCGGTCAAAAGGGCCATCTGAAAAAAGTGTAAAATCCAGAAAGGCAGGACAGGCCATGGAGAACTGGGAGCCTTGTTATGCTGATGGGCGGGATGTAAATTGCCAACAGACACTCGGGAGAAGTGTATGGTGTTTCCTGAAACATCTAAAAAACAAAGCAACAGAGCCTAGGGCACTTCCACTTATGGTCCTATAGCTTAGGGAAATTAAAATCAAAAAGACACAGCCACCTCAAAGTTTGGGACGCCTCTGTTTACAAGAACCTCGTTTACAGTACAAGTTCAACATCGCAGAAAGTGAAAAATGGATAAAGAAGTTGTGGTATTTACTTACAAAGCAATATCACTCAGCAATGAAATCTATGTCATCAGGCCCTTAGCAGCACAATGAGTGGATTCAGGTATGATGATTCTAACTGAAATAAGTCACACAGAAAAAGAAACATCATA
Organism: Pseudorca crassidens; assembly: GCF_039906515.1. Taxonomy (NCBI): domain Eukaryota; kingdom Metazoa; phylum Chordata; class Mammalia; order Artiodactyla; family Delphinidae; genus Pseudorca; species Pseudorca crassidens. Next base: position 776,274 of record NW_027136325.1, on the reverse strand, counting down.
AGATATCAGTAATACACGGAATGTAAACTTGGCTACACAGGAACTGAATTACAGAACAGAACAGGGTCTCAAATTTAGAAAACCAACTTATGCTTGCTTAAGGGGAAAGGTGAGTTGGGGTGCTGCATAAAACCAGAGATTGAAATGAACACAGATAAAGTTCCTTAAGCCAAATATGGAATAGACAAGAGCTACTCCTTGCTCAACGAAATGGACTCAACACCGCATATTAAATGCCTAAGAATGTACCTGACTAGTAAGTATCTTAAAACCTATGGATTGCTATGTCTCCGAAAGAGAATCAAGCATGTGTACAGGGGCATAAACGCAGCAGTGATAGGATTGGAGAGGTTCGGTGAGCAAATGAAGACCCTTTGAAGTCATATTGCATGGTACCCATTCCACGGGTTTCAACTACCCAGGTTTAAGGTATTCTTCCTTCAGCTAAAACATGCATGTGGAACCTAGAGTATGATCAACCATGTGATCGGGAGACGTGTTCAAATATGTCTCAGTTTTCGTACCCTGGTACTCGGGTGCAACATTCCAGATGCTTTACTAACACCCTCCCGACTTGGAGAGTCAGTCCCTTTAACCTCCTGTTTGGCCCAGTTTGCAATTTCTGCGGAAGATGAACAGGAATAGCGAGAACCAATGAGAGACTAGCTGGAGGTGTCTGGATGGGCAAATTTAACTCTCATTTCCCACCAGGAAGAGGAATTAACCAAAGGCTCAGCGTGCCGTGCCGGAACCAGATTAGGGCCTGAAGCCATCCTGCGGTGTTGCGGCCAGCTCAAAAGAAAGCGAGTTGAAGAAAGGAGCTCAGGGGCACTGTAATTCACAAACCTGCAGAGTTATAAATGACAGCTATCGTCCAAAAATATACTGAAGTAAGGCTGCCAAGAGGACTTGAAAGCGGGGCAGAATTGCAGGAAACTGATTTCAGGAGGCAGACTGGAATTGCATTGAAAGCATAGGAAAAGAGGCAGAACGTCCACAATGATGCACTTGGCCAAAAAGGGCGTATGCGTTTTTTCCTGAATATATTCAGGAAAAAACGCATACGCCCTTTTTGGCCAACCAAGCAAGCTTGCAAAGGAAATCTGCACTACAATGAAGTCTCACTTCCCCGCGGTCAAAAGGGCCATCTGAAAAAAGTGTAAAATCCAGAAAGGCAGGACAGGCCATGGAGAACTGGGAGCCTTGTTATGCTGATGGGCGGGATGTAAATTGCCAACAGACACTCGGGAGAAGTGTATGGTGTTTCCTGAAACATCTAAAAAACAAAGCAACAGAGCCTAGGGCACTTCCACTTATGGTCCTATAGCTTAGGGAAATTAAAATCAAAAAGACACAGCCACCCCAAAGTTTGGGACGCCTCTGTTTACAAGAACCTCGTTTACAGTACAAGTTCAACATCGCAGAAAGTGAAAAATGGATAAAGAAGTTGTGGTATTTACTTACAAAGCAATATCACTCAGCAATGAAATCTATGTCATCAGGCCCTTAGCAGCACAATGAGTGGATTCAGGTATGATGATTCTAACTGAAATAAGTCACACAGTAAAAGAAACATCATAAGATATCAGTAATACACGGAATGTAAACTTGGCTACACAGGAACTGAATTACAGAACAGAACAGGGTCTCAAATTTAGAAAACCAACTTATGCTTTCTTAAGGGTAAAGGTGAGTTGGGGTGCTGCATAAAACCAGAGATTGAAATGAGCACAGATAAAGTTCCTTAAGCCAAATATGGAATAGACAAGAGCTACCTCTTGCTCAACGAAATGGACTCAACACCGCATATTAAACGCCTAAGAATGTACCTGACTAGTAAGTATCTTAACACCTATGGATTGCTATGTCTCCGAAAGAGAATCAAGCATGTGTACAGGGGCATAAACGCAGCAGTGATAGGATTGGAGAGGTTCGGTGAGCAAATGAAGACCCTTTGAAGTCATATTGCATGGTACCCATTCCACGGGTTTCAACTACCCAGGTTTAAGGTATTCTTCCTTCAGGTAAAACATGCATGTGGAACCTAGAGTATGATCAACCATGTGATCGGGAGACGTGTTCAAATATGTCTCAGTTTTCGTACCCTGGTACTCGGGTGCAACATTCCAGACGCTTTACTAACACCCTCCCGACTTGGAGAGTCAGTCCCTTTAACCTCCTGTTTGGCCCAGTTTGCAATTTCTGCGGAAGATGAACAGGAATAGCGAGAACCAATGAGAGACTAGCTGGAGGTGTCTGGACGGGCAAATTTAACTCTCATTTCCCACCAGGAAGAGGAATTAACCAAAGGCTCAGCGTGCCGTGCCGGAACCAGATTAGGGCCTGAAGCCATCCTGCGGTGTTGCGGCCAGCTCAAAAGAAAGCGAGTTGAAGAAAGGAGCTCAGGGGCACTGTAATTCACAAACCTGCAGAGTTATAAATGACAGCTATCGTCCAAAAATATACTGAAGTAAGGCTGCCAAGAGGACTTGAAAGCGGGGCAGAATTGCAGGAAACCGATTTCAGGAGGTAGACTGGAATTGCATTGAAAGCATAGGAAAAGAGGCAGAACGTCCACAATGATGCACTTGGGCAAAAAGGGCGTATGCGTTTTTTCCTGAATATATTCAGGAAAAAACGCATACGCCCTTTTTGGCCAACCAAGCAAGCTTGCAAAGGAAATCTGCACTACAATGAAGTCTCACTTCCCCGCGGTCAAAAGGGCCATCTGAAAAAAGTGTAAAATCCAGAAAGGCAGGACAGGCCATGGAGAACTGGGAGCCTTGTTATGCTGATGGGCGGGATGTAAATTGCCAACAGACACTCGGGAGAAGTGTATGGTGTTTCCTGAAACATCTAAAAAACAAAGCAACAGAGCCTAGGGCACTTCCACTTATGGTCCTATAGCTTAGGGAAATTAAAATCAAAAAGACACAGCCACCCCACAGTTTGGGACGCCTCTGTTTACAAGAACCTCATTTACAGTACAAGTTCAACATCGCAGAAAGTGAAAAATGGATAAAGAAGTTGTGGTATTTACTTACAAAGCAATATCACTCAGCAATGAAATCTATGTCATCAGGCCCTTAGCAGCACAATGAGTGGATTCAGGTATGATGATTCTAACTGAAATAAGTCACACAGAAAAAGAAACATCATAAGATATCAGTAATACACGGAATGTAAACTTGGCTACACAGGAACTGAATTACAGAACAGAACAGGGTCTCAAATTTAGAAAACCAACTTATGCTTTCTTAAGGGTAAAGGTGAGTTGGGGTGCTGCATAAAACCAGAGATTGAAATGAGCACAGATAAAGTTCCTTAAGCCAAATATGGAATAGACAAGAGCTACCTCTTGCTCAACGAAATGGACTCAACACCGCATATTAAATGCCTAAGAATGTACCTGACTAGTAAGTATCTTAAAACCTATGGATTGCTATGTCTCCGAAAGAGAATCAAGCATGTGTACAGGGGCATAAACGCAGCAGTGATAGGATTGGAGAGGTTTGGTGAGCAAATGAAGACCCTTTGAAGTCATATTGCATGGTACCCATTCCACGGGTTTCAACTACCCAGGTTTAAGGTATTCTTCCTTCAGGTAAAACATGCATGTGGAACCTAGAGTATGATCAATCATGTGATCGGGAGATGTGTTCAAATATGTCTCAGTTTTCGTACCCTGGTACTCGGGTGCAACATTCCAGACGCTTTACTAACACCCTCCCGACTTGGAGAGTCAGTCCCTTTAACCTCCTGTTTGGCCCAGTTTGCAATTTCTGCGGAAGATGAACAGGAATAGCGAGAACCAATGAAAGACTAGCTGGAGGTGTCTGGACGGGCAAATTTAACTCTCATTTCCCACCAGGAAGAGGAATTAACCAAAGGCTCAGCGTGCCGTGCCGGAACCAGATTAGGGCCTGAAGCCATCCTGCAGTGTTGCGGCCAGCTCAAAAGAAAGCGAGTTGAAGAAAGGAGCTCAGGGGCACTGTAATTCACAAACCTGCAGAGTTATAAATGACAGCTATCGTCCAAAAATATACTGAAGTAAGGCTGCCAAGAGGACTTGAAAGCGGGGCAGAATTGCAGGAAACCGATTTCAGGAGGCAGACTGGAATTGCATTGAAAGCATAGGAAAAGAGGCAGAACGTCCACAATGATGCACTTGGCCTAAAAGGGCGTATGCGTTTTTTCCTGAATATATTCAGGAAAAAACGCATACGCCCTTTTTGGCCAACCAAGCAAGCTTGCAAAGGAAATCTGCACTACAATGAAGTCTCACTTCCCCCCGGTCAAAAGGGCCATCTGAAAAAAGTGTAAAATCCAGAAAGGCAGGACAGGCCATGGAGAACTGGGAGCCTTGTTATGCTGATGGGCGGGATGTAAATTGCCAACAGACACTCGGGAGAAGTGTATGGTGTTTCCTGAAACATCTAAAAAACAAAGCAACAGAGCCTAGGGCACTTCCACTTATGGTCCTATAGCTTAGGGAAATTAAAATCAAAAAGACACAGCCACCCCAAAGTTTGGGACGCCTCTGTTTACAAGAACCTCGTTTACAGTACAAGTTCAACATCGCAGAAAGTGAAAAATGGATAAAGAAGTTGTGGTATTTACTTACAAAGCAATATCACTCAGCAATGAAATCTATGTCATCAGGCCCTTAGCAGCACAATGAGTGGATTCAGGTATGATGATTCTAACTGAAATAAGTCACACAGAAAAAGAAACATCATAAGATATCAGTAATACACGGAATGTAAACTTGGCTACACAGGAACTGTATTACAGAACAGAACAGGGTCTCAAATTTAGAAAACCAACTTATGCTTGCTTAAGGGTAAAGGTGAGTTGGGGTGCTGCATAAAACCAGAGATTGAAATGAGCACAGATAAAGTTCCTTAAGCCAAATATGGAATAGACAAGAGCTACCTCTTTCTCAACGAAATGGACTCAACACCGCATATTAAACGCCTAAGAATGTACCTGACTAGTTAGTATCTTAAAACCTATGGATTGCTATGTCTCCGAAAGAGAATCAAGCATGTGTACAGGGGCATAAACGCAGCAGTGATAGGATTGGAGAGGTTCGGTGAGCAAATGAAGACCCTTTGAAGTCATATTGCATGGTACCCATTCCACGGGTTTCAACTACCCAGGTTTAAGGTATTCTTCCTTCAGCTAAAACATGCATGTGGAACCTAGAGTATGATCAACCATGTGATCGGGAGACGTGTTCAAATATGTCTCAGTTTTCGTACCCTGGTACTCAGGTGCAAGATTCCAGACGCTTTACTAACACCCTCCCAACTTGGAGAGTCAGTCCCTTTAACCTCCTGTTTGGCCCAGTTTGCAATTTCTGCGGAAGATGAACAGGAATAGCGAGAACCAATGAGAGACTAGCTGGAGGTGTCTGGACGGGCAAATTTAACTCTCATTTCCCACCAGGAAGAGGAATTAACCAAAGGCTCAGCGTGCCGTGCCGGAACCAGATTAGGGCCTGAAGCCATCCTGCGGTGTTGCGGCCAACTCAAAAGAAAGCGAGTTGAAGAAAGGAGCTCAGGGGCACTGTAATTCACAAACCTGCAGAGTTATAAATGACAGCTATCGTCCAAAAATATACTGAAGTAAGGCTGCCAAGAGGACTTGAAAGCGGGGCAGAATTGCAGGAAACCGATTTCAGGAGGTAGACTGGAATTGCATTGAAAGCATAGGAAAAGAGGCAGAACGTCCACAATGATGCACTTGGCCAAAAAGGGCGTATGCGTTTTTTCCTGAATATATTCAGGAAAAAACGCATACGCCCTTTTTGGCCAACCAAGCAAGCTTGCAAAGGAAATCTGCACTACAATGAAGTCTCACTTGCCCCCGGTCAAAAGGGCCATCTGAAAAAAGTGTAAAATCCAGAAAGGCAGGACAGGCCATGGAGAACTGGGAGCCTTGTTATGCTGATGGGCGGGATGTAAATTGCCAACAGACACTCGGGAGAAGTGTATGGTGTTTCCTGAAACATCTAAAAAACAAAGCAACAGAGCCTAGGGCACTTCCACTTATGGTCCTATAGCTTAGGGAAATTAAAATCAAAAAGACACAGCCACCCCAAAGTTTGGGACGCCTCTGTTTACAAGAACCTCGTTTACAGTACAAGTTCAACATCGCAGAAAGTGAAAAATGGATAAAGAAGTTGTGGTATTTACTTACAAAGCAATATCACTCTGCAATGAAATCTATGTCATCAGGCCCTTAGCAGCACAATGAGTGGATTCAGGTATGATGATTCTAACTGAAATAAGTCACACAGAAAAAGAAACATCATAAGATATCAGTAATACACGGAATGTAAACTTGGCTACACAGGAACTGAATTACAGAACAGAACAGGGTCTCAAATTTAGAAAACCAACTTATGCTTGCTTAAGGGTAAAGGTGAGTCGGGGTGCTGCATAAAACCAGAGATTGAAATGAGCACAGATAAAGTTCCTTAAGCCAAATATGGAATAGACAAGAGCTACTCCTTGCTCAACGAAATGGACTCAACACCGCATATTAAATGCCTAAGAATGTACCTGACTAGTAAGTATCTTAAAACCTATGGATTGCTATGTCTCCGAAAGAGAATCAAGCATGTGTACAGGGGCATAAACGCAGCAGTGATAGGATTGGAGAGGTTCGGTGAGCAAATGAAGACCCTTTGAAGTCATATTGCATGGTACCCATTCCACGGGTTTCAACTACCCAGGTTTAAGGTATTCTTCCTTCAGCTAAAACATGCATGTGGAACCTAGAGTATGATCAACCATGTGATCGGGAGACGTGTTCAAATATGTCTCAGTTTTCGTACCCTGGTACTCAGGTGCAACATTCCAGACGCTTTACTAACACCCTCCCGACTTGGAGAGTCAGTCCCTTTAACCTCCTGTTTGGCCCAGTTTGCAATTTCTGCGGAAGATGAACAGGAATAGCGAGAACCAATGAGAGACTAGCTGGAGGTGTCTGGACGGGCAAATTTAACTCTCATTTCCCACCAGGAAGAGGAATTAACCAAAGGCTCAGCGTGCCGTGCCGGAACCAGATTAGGGCCTGAAGCCATCCTGCGGTGTTGCGGCCAGCTCAAAAGAAAGCGAGTTGAAGAAAGGAGCTCAGGGGCACTGTAATTCACAAACCTGCAGAGTTATAAATGACAGCTATCGTCCAAAAATATACTGAAGTAAGGCTGCCAAGAGGACTTGAAAGCGGGGCAGAATTGCAGGAAACCGATTTCAGGAGGTAGACTGGAATTGCATTGAAAGCATAGGAAAAGAGGCAGAACGTCCACAATGATGCACTTGGCCAAAAAGGGCGTATGCGTTTTTTCCTGAATATATTCAGGAAGAAACGCATACGCCCTTTTTGGCCAACCAAGCAAGCTTGCAAAGGAAATCTGCACTACAATGAAGTCTCACTTCCCCCCGGTCAAAAGGGCCATCTGAAAAAAGTGTAAAATCCAGAAAGACAGGACAGGCCATGGAGAACTGGGAGCCTTGTTATGCTGATGGGCGGGATGTAAATTGCCAACAGACACTCGGGAGAAGTGTATGGTGTTTCCTGAAACATCTAAAAAACAAAGCAACAGAGCCTAGGGCACTTCCACTTATGGTCCTATAGCTTAGGGAAATTAAAATGAAAAAGACACAGCCACCCCAAAGTTTGGGACGCCTCTGTTTACAAGAACCTCGTTTACAGTACAAGTTCAACATCGCAGAAAGTGAAAAATGGATAAAGAAGTTGTGGTATTTACTTACAAAGCAATATCACTCAGCAATGAAATCTATGTCATCAGGCCCTTAGCAGCACAATGAGTGGATTCAGGTATGATGATTCTAACTGAAATAAGTCACACAGAAAAAGAAACATCATAAGATATCAGTAATACACGGAATGTAAACTTGGCTACACAGGAACTGAATTACAGAACAGAACAGGGTCTCAAATTTAGAAAACCAACTTATGCTTGCTTAAGGGTAAAGGTGAGTTGGGGTGCTGCATAAAACCAGAGATTGAAATGAACACAGATAAAGTTCCTTAAGCCAAATATGGAATAGACAAGAGCTACTCCTTGCTCAACGAAATGGACTCAACACCGCATATTAAATGCCTAAGAATGTACCTGACTAGTAAGTATCTTAAAACCTATGGATTGCTATGTCTCCAAAAGAGAATCAAGCATGTGTACAGGGGCATAAACGCAGCAGTGATAGGATTGGAGAGGTTCGGTGAGCAAATGAAGACCCTTTGAAGTCATATTGCATGGTACCCATTCCACGGGTTTCAACTACCCAGGTTTAAGGTATTCTTCCTTCAGCTAAAACATGCATGTGGAACCTAGAGTATGATCAACCATGTGATCGGGAGACGTGTTCAAATATGTCTCAGTTTTCGTACCCTGGTACTCAGGTGCAACATTCCAGACGCTTTACTAACACCCTCCCAACTTGGAGAGTCAGTCCCTTTAACCTCCTGTTTGGCCCAGTTTGCAATTTCTGCGGAAGATGAACAGGAATAGCGAGAACCAATGAGAGACTAGCTGGAGGTGTCTGGACGGGCAAATTTAACTCTCATTTCCCACCAGGAAGAGGAATTAACCAAAGGCTCAGCGTGCCGTGCCGGAACCAGATTAGGGCCTGAAGCCATCCTGCGGTGTTGCGGCCAGCTCAAAAGAAAGCGAGTTGAAGAAAGGAGCTCAGGGGCACTGTAATTCACAAACCTGCAGAGTTATAAATGACAGCTATCGTCCAAAAATATACTGAAGTAAGGCTGCCAAGAGGACTTGAAAGCGGGGCAGAATTGCAGGAAACCGATTTCAGGAGGTAGACTGGAATTGCATTGAAAGCATAGGAAAAGAGGCAGAACGTCCACAATGATGCACTTGGCCAAAAAGGGCGTATGCGTTTTTTCCTGAATATATTCAGGAAAAAACGCATACGCCCTTTTTGGCCAACCAAGCAAGCTTGCAAAGGAAATCTGCACTACAATGAAGTCTCACTTCCCCGCGGTCAAAAGGGCCATCTGAAAAAAGTGTAAAATCCAGAAAGGCAGGACAGGCCATGGAGAACTGGGAGCCTTGTTATGCTGATGGGCGGGATGTAAATTGCCAACAGACACTCGGGAGAAGTGTATGGTGTTTCCTGAAACATCTAAAAAACAAAGCAACAGAGCCTAGGGCACTTCCACTTATGGTCCTATAGCTTAGGGAAATTAAAATCAAAAAGACACAGCCACCCCAAAGTTTGGGACGCCTCTGTTTACAAGAACCTCGTTTACAGTACAAGTTCAACATCGCAGAAAGTGAAAAATGGATAAAGAAGTTGTGGTATTTACTTACAAAGCAATATCACTCTGCAATGAAATCTATGTCATCAGGCCCTTAGCAGCACAATGAGTGGATTCAGGTATGATGATTCTAACTGAAATAAGTCACACAGAAAAAGAAACATCATAAGATATCAGTAATACACGGAATGTAAACTTGGCTACACAGGAACTGAATTACAGAACAGAACAGGGTCTCAAATTTAGAAAACCAACTTATGCTTGCTTAAGGGTAAAGGTGAGTCGGGGTGCTGCATAAAACCAGAGATTGAAATGAGCACAGATAAAGTTCCTTAAGCCAAATATGGAATAGACAAGAGCTACTCCTTGCTCAACGAAATGGACTCAACACCGCATATTAAATGCCTAAGAATGTACCTGACTAGTAAGTATCTTAAAACCTATGGATTGCTATGTCTCCGAAAGAGAATCAAGCATGTGTACAGGGGCATAAACGCAGCAGTGATAGGATTGGAGAGGTTCGGTGAGCAAATGAAGACCCTTTGAAGTCATATTGCATGGTACCCATTCCACGGGTTTCAACTACCCAGGTTTAAGGTATTCTTCCTTCAGGTAAAACATGCATGTGGAACCTAGAGTATGATCAACCATGTGATCGGGAGACGTGTTCAAATATGTCTCAGTTTTCGTACCCTGGTACTCGGGTGCAACATTCCAGACGCTTTACTAACACCCTCCCGACTTGGAGAGTCAGTCCCTTTAACCTCCTGTTTGGCCCAGTTTGCAATTTCTGCGGAAGATGAACAGGAATAGTGAGAACCAATGAGAGACTAGCTGGAGGTGTCTGGACGGGCAAATTTAACTCTCATTTCCCACCAGGAAGAGGAATTAACCAAAGGCTCAGCGTGCCGTGCCGGAACCAGATTAGGGCCTGAAGCCATCCTGCGGTGTTGCGGCCAGCTCAAAAGAAAGCGAGTTGAAGAAAGGAGCTCAGGGGCACTGTAATTCACAAACCTGCAGAGTTATAAATGACAGCTATCGTCCAAAAATATACTGAAGTAAGGCTGCCAAGAGGACTTGAAAGCGGGGCAGAATTGCAGGAAACCGATTTCAGGAGGTAGACTGGAATTGCATTGAAAGCATAGGAAAAGAGGCAGAACGTCCACAATGATGCACTTGGCCAAAAAGGGCGTATGCGTTTTTTCCTGAATATATTCAGGAAGAAACGCATACGCCCTTTTTGGCCAACCAAGCAAGCTTGCAAAGGAAATCTGCACTACAATGAAGTCTCACTTCCCCCCGGTCAAAAGGGCCATCTGAAAAAAGTGTAAAATCCAGAAAGACAGGACAGGCCATGGAGAACTGGGAGCCTTGTTATGCTGATGGGCGGGATGTAAATTGCCAACAGACACTCGGGAGAAGTGTATGGTGTTTCCTGAAACATCTAAAAAACAAAGCAACAGAGCCTAGGGCACTTCCACTTATGGTCCTATAGCTTAGGGAAATTAAAATGAAAAAGACACAGCCACCCCAAAGTTTGGGACGCCTCTGTTTACAAGAACCTCGTTTACAGTACAAGTTCAACATCGCAGAAAGTGAAAAATGGATAAAGAAGTTGTGGTATTTACTTACAAAGCAATATCACTCAGCAATGAAATCTATGTCATCAGGCCCTTAGCAGCACAATGAGTGGATTCAGGTATGATGATTCTAACTGAAATAAGTCACACAGAAAAAGAAACATCATAAGATATCAGTAATACACGGAATGTAAACTTGGCTACACAGGAACTGAATTACAGAACAGAACAGGGTCTCAAATTTAGAAAACCAACTTATGCTTGCTTAAGGGTAAAGGTGAGTTGGGGTGCTGCATAAAACCAGAGATTGAAATGAACACAGATAAAGTTCCTTAAGCCAAATATGGAATAGACAAGAGCTACTCCTTGCTCAACGAAATGGACTCAACACCGCATATTAAATGCCTAAGAATGTACCTGACTAGTAAGTATCTTAAAACCTATGGATTGCTATGTCTCCGAAAGAGAATCAAGCATGTGTACAGGGGCATAAACGCAGCAGTGATAGGATTGGAGAGGTTCGGTGAGCAAATGAAGACCCTTTGAAGTCATATTGCATGGTACCCATTCCACGGGTTTCAACTACCCAGGTTTAAGGTATTCTTCCTTCAGCTAAAACATGCATGTGGAACCTAGAGTATGATCAACCATGTGATCGGGAGACGTGTTCAAATATGTCTCAGTTTTCGTACCCTGGTACTCAGGTGCAACATTCCAGATGCTTTACTAACACCCTCCCAACTTGGAGAGTCAGTCCCTTTAACCTCCTGTTTGGCCCAGTTTGCAATTTCTGCGGAAGATGAACAGGAATAGCGAGAACCAATGAGAGACTAGCTGGAGGTGTCTGGACGGGCAAATTTAACTCTCATTTCCCACCAGGAAGAGGAATTAACCAAAGGCTCAGCGTGCCGTGCCGGAACCAGATTAGGGCCTGAAGCCATCCTGCGGTGTTGCGGCCAGCTCAAAAGAAAGCGAGTTGAAGAAAGGAGCTCAGGGGCACTGTAATTCACAAACCTGCAGAGTTATAAATGACAGCTATCATCCAAAAATATACTGAAGTAAGGTTTCCAAGAGGACTTGAAAGCGGGGCAGAATTGCAGGAAACCGATTTCAGGAGGTAGACTGGAATTGCATTGAAAGCATAGGAAAAGAGGCAGAACGTCCACAATGATGCACTTGGCCAAAAAGAGCGTATGCGTTTTTTCCTGAATATATTCAGGAAAAAACGCATACGCCCTTTTTGGCCAACCAAGCAAGCTTGCAAAGGAAATCTGCACTACAATGAAGTCTCACTTCCCCCCGGTCAAAAGGGCCATCTGAAAAAAGTGTAAAATCCAGAAAGGCAGGACAGGCCATGGAGAACTGGGAGCCTTGTTATGCTGATGGGCGGGATGTAAATTGCCAACAGACACTCGGGAGAAGTGTATGGTGTTTCCTGAAACATCTAAAAAACAAAGCAACAGAGCCTAGGGCACTTCCACTTATGGTCCTATAGCTTAGGGAAATTAAAATCAAAAAGACACAGCCACCCCAAAGTTTGGGACGCCTCTGTTTACAAGAACCTCGTTTACAGTACAAGTTCAACATCGCAGAAAGTGAAAAATGGATAAAGAAGTTGTGGTATTTACTTACAAAGCAATATCACTCAGCAATGAAATCTATGTCATCAGGCCCTTAGCAGCACAATGAGTGGATTCAGGTATGATGATTCTAACTGAAATAAGTCACACAGAAAAAGAAACATCATAAGATATCAGTAATACACGGAATGTAAACTTGGCTACACAGGAACTGTATTACAGAACAGAACAGGGTCTCAAATTTAGAAAACCAACTTATGCTTGCTTAAGGGTAAAGGTGAGTTGGGGTGCTGCATAAAACCAGAGATTGAAATGAGCACAGATAAAGTTCCTTAAGCCAAATATGGAATAGACAAGAGCTACCTCTTTCTCAACGAAATGGACTCAACACCGCATATTAAACGCCTAAGAATGTACCTGACTAGTTAGTATCTTAAAACCTATGGATTGCTATGTCTCCGAAAGAGAATCAAGCATGTGTACAGGGGCATAAACGCAGCAGTGATAGGATTGGAGAGGTTCGGTGAGCAAATGAAGACCCTTTGAAGTCATATTGCATGGTACCCATTCCACGGGTTTCAACTACCCAGGTTTAAGGTATTCTTCCTTCAGCTAAAACATGCATGTGGAACCTAGAGTATGATCAACCATGTGATCGGGAGACGTGTTCAAATATGTCTCAGTTTTCGTACCCTGGTACTCAGGTGCAAGATTCCAGACGCTTTACTAACACCCTCCCAACTTGGAGAGTCAGTCCCTTTAACCTCCTGTTTGGCCCAGTTTGCAATTTCTGCGGAAGATGAACAGGAATAGCGAGAACCAATGAGAGACTAGCTGGAGGTGTCTGGACGGGCAAATTTAACTCTCATTTCCCACCAGGAAGAGGAATTAACCAAAGGCTCAGCGTGCCGTGCCGGAACCAGATTAGGGCCTGAAGCCATCCTGCGGTGTTGCGGCCAACTCAAAAGAAAGCGAGTTGAAGAAAGGAGCTCAGGGGCACTGTAATTCACAAACCTGCAGAGTTATAAATGACAGCTATCGTCCAAAAATATACTGAAGTAAGGCTGCCAAGAGGACTTGAAAGCGGGGCAGAATTGCAGGAAACCGATTTCAGGAGGTAGACTGGAATTGCATTGAAAGCATAGGAAAAGAGGCAGAACGTCCACAATGATGCACTTGGCCAAAAAGGGCGTATGCGTTTTTTCCTGAATATATTCAGGAAAAAACGCATACGCCCTTTTTGGCCAACCAAGCAAGCTTGCAAAGGAAATCTGCACTACAATGAAGTCTCACTTGCCCCCGGTCAAAAGGGCCATCTGAAAAAAGTGTAAAATCCAGAAAGGCAGGACAGGCCATGGAGAACTGGGAGCCTTGTTATGCTGATGGGCGGGATGTAAATTGCCAACAGACACTCGGGAGAAGTGTATGGTGTTTCCTGAAACATCTAAAAAACAAAGCAACAGAGCCTAGGGCACTTCCACTTATGGTCCTATAGCTTAGGGAAATTAAAATCAAAAAGACACAGCCACCCCAAAGTTTGGGACGCCTCTGTTTACAAGAACCTCGTTTACAGTACAAGTTCAACATCGCAGAAAGTGAAAAATGGATAAAGAAGTTGTGGTATTTACTTACAAAGCAATATCACTCTGCAATGAAATCTATGTCATCAGGCCCTTAGCAGCACAATGAGTGGATTCAGGTATGATGATTCTAACTGAAATAAGTCACACAGAAAAAGAAACATCATAAGATATCAGTAATACACGGAATGTAAACTTGGCTACACAGGAACTGAATTACAGAACAGAACAGGGTCTCAAATTTAGAAAACCAACTTATGCTTGCTTAAGGGTAAAGGTGAGTCGGGGTGCTGCATAAAACCAGAGATTGAAATGAGCACAGATAAAGTTCCTTAAGCCAAATATGGAATAGACAAGAGCTACTCCTTGCTCAACGAAATGGACTCAACACCGCATATTAAATGCCTAAGAATGTACCTGACTAGTAAGTATCTTAAAACCTATGGATTGCTATGTCTCCGAAAGAGAATCAAGCATGTGTACAGGGGCATAAACGCAGCAGTGATAGGATTGGAGAGGTTCGGTGAGCAAATGAAGACCCTTTGAAGTCATATTGCATGGTACCCATTCCACGGGTTTCAACTACCCAGGTTTAAGGTATTCTTCCTTCAGCTAAAACATGCATGTGGAACCTAGAGTATGATCAACCATGTGATCGGGAGACGTGTTCAAATATGTCTCAGTTTTCGTACCCTGGTACTCAGGTGCAACATTCCAGACGCTTTACTAACACCCTCCCGACTTGGAGAGTCAGTCCCTTTAACCTCCTGTTTGGCCCAGTTTGCAATTTCTGCGGAAGATGAACAGGAATAGCGAGAACCAATGAGAGACTAGCTGGAGGTGTCTGGACGGGCAAATTTAACTCTCATTTCCCACCAGGAAGAGGAATTAACCAAAGGCTCAGCGTGCCGTGCCGGAACCAGATTAGGGCCTGAAGCCATCCTGCGGTGTTGCGGCCAGCTCAAAAGAAAGCGAGTTGAAGAAAGGAGCTCAGGGGCACTGTAATTCACAAACCTGCAGAGTTATAAATGACAGCTATCGTCCAAAAATATACTGAAGTAAGGCTGCCAAGAGGACTTGAAAGCGGGGCAGAATTGCAGGAAACCGATTTCAGGAGGTAGACTGGAATTGCATTGAAAGCATAGGAAAAGAGGCAGAACGTCCACAATGATGCACTTGGCCAAAAAGGGCGTATGCGTTTTTTCCTGAATATATTCAGGAAGAAACGCATACGCCCTTTTTGGCCAACCAAGCAAGCTTGCAAAGGAAATCTGCACTACAATGAAGTCTCACTTCCCCCCGGTCAAAAGGGCCATCTGAAAAAAGTGTAAAATCCAGAAAGACAGGACAGGCCATGGAGAACTGGGAGCCTTGTTATGCTGATGGGCGGGATGTAAATTGCCAACAGACACTCGGGAGAAGTGTATGGTGTTTCCTGAAACATCTAAAAAACAAAGCAACAGAGCCTAGGGCACTTCCACTTATGGTCCTATAGCTTAGGGAAATTAAAATGAAAAAGACACAGCCACCCCAAAGTTTGGGACGCCTCTGTTTACAAGAACCTCGTTTACAGTACAAGTTCAACATCGCAGAAAGTGAAAAATGGATAAAGAAGTTGTGGTATTTACTTACAAAGCAATATCACTCAGCAATGAAATCTATGTCATCAGGCCCTTAGCAGCACAATGAGTGGATTCAGGTATGATGATTCTAACTGAAATAAGTCACACAGAAAAAGAAACATCATAAGATATCAGTAATACACGGAATGTAAACTTGGCTACACAGGAACTGAATTACAGAACAGAACAGGGTCTCAAATTTAGAAAACCAACTTATGCTTGCTTAAGGGTAAAGGTGAGTTGGGGTGCTGCATAAAACCAGAGATTGAAATGAACACAGATAAAGTTCCTTAAGCCAAATATGGAATAGACAAGAGCTACTCCTTGCTCAACGAAATGGACTCAACACCGCATATTAAATGCCTAAGAATGTACCTGACTAGTAAGTATCTTAAAACCTATGGATTGCTATGTCTCCAAAAGAGAATCAAGCATGTGTACAGGGGCATAAACGCAGCAGTGATAGGATTGGAGAGGTTCGGTGAGCAAATGAAGACCCTTTGAAGTCATATTGCATGGTACCCATTCCACGGGTTTCAACTACCCAGGTTTAAGGTATTCTTCCTTCAGCTAAAACATGCATGTGGAACCTAGAGTATGATCAACCATGTGATCGGGAGACGTGTTCAAATATGTCTCAGTTTTCGTACCCTGGTACTCAGGTGCAACATTCCAGACGCTTTACTAACACCCTCCCAACTTGGAGAGTCAGTCCCTTTAACCTCCTGTTTGGCCCAGTTTGCAATTTCTGCGGAAGATGAACAGGAATAGCGAGAACCAATGAGAGACTAGCTGGAGGTGTCTGGACGGGCAAATTTAACTCTCATTTCCCACCAGGAAGAGGAATTAACCAAAGGCTCAGCGTGCCGTGCCGGAACCAGATTAGGGCCTGAAGCCATCCTGCGGTGTTGCGGCCAGCTCAAAAGAAAGCGAGTTGAAGAAAGGAGCTCAGGGGCACTGTAATTCACAAACCTGCAGAGTTATAAATGACAGCTATCGTCCAAAAATATACTGAAGTAAGGCTGCCAAGAGGACTTGAAAGCGGGGCAGAATTGCAGGAAACCGATTTCAGGAGGTAGACTGGAATTGCATTGAAAGCATAGGAAAAGAGGCAGAACGTCCACAATGATGCACTTGGCCAAAAAGGGCGTATGCGTTTTTTCCTGAATATATTCAGGAAAAAACGCATACGCCCTTTTTGGCCAACCAAGCAAGCTTGCAAAGGAAATCTGCACTACAATGAAGTCTCACTTGCCCCCGGTCAAAAGGGCCATCTGAAAAAAGTGTAAAATCCAGAAAGGCAGGACAGGCCATGGAGAACTGGGAGCCTTGTTATGCTGATGGGCGGGATGTAAATTGCCAACAGACACTCGGGAGAAGTGTATGGTGTTTCCTGAAACATCTAAAAAACAAAGCAACAGAGCCTAGGGCACTTCCACTTATGGTCCTATAGCTTAGGGAAATTAAAATCAAAAAGACACAGCCACCCCAAAGTTTGGGACGCCTCTGTTTACAAGAACCTCGTTTACAGTACAAGTTCAACATCGCAGAAAGTGAAAAATGGATAAAGAAGTTGTGGTATTTACTTACAAAGCAATATCACTCTGCAATGAAATCTATGTCATCAGGCCCTTAGCAGCACAATGAGTGGATTCAGGTATGATGATTCTAACTGAAATAAGTCACACAGAAAAAGAAACATCATAAGATATCAGTAATACACGGAATGTAAACTTGGCTACACAGGAACTGAATTACAGAACAGAACAGGGTCTCAAATTTAGAAAACCAACTTATGCTTGCTTAAGGGTAAAGGTGAGTTGGGGTGCTGCATAAAACCAGAGATTGAAATGAACACAGATAAAGTTCCTTAAGCCAAATATGGAATAGACAAGAGCTACTCCTTGCTCAACGAAATGGACTCAACACCGCATATTAAATGCCTAAGAATGTACCTGACTAGTAAGTATCTTAAAACCTATGGATTGCTATGTCTCCGAAAGAGAATCAAGCATGTGTACAGGGGCATAAACGCAGCAGTGATAGGATTGGAGAGGTTCGGTGAGCAAATGAAGACCCTTTGAAGTCATATTGCATGGTACCCATTCCACGGGTTTCAACTACCCAGGTTTAAGGTATTCTTCCTTCAGCTAAAACATGCATGTGGAACCTAGAGTATGATCAACCATGTGATCGGGAGACGTGTTCAAATATGTCTCAGTTTTCGTACCCTGGTACTCAGGTGCAACATTCCAGATGCTTTACTAACACCCTCCCAACTTGGAGAGTCAGTCCCTTTAACCTCCTGTTTGGCCCAGTTTGCAATTTCTGCGGAAGATGAACAGGAATAGCGAGAACCAATGAGAGACTAGCTGGAGGTGTCTGGACGGGCAAATTTAACTCTCATTTCCCACCAGGAAGAGGAATTAACCAAAGGCTCAGCGTGCCGTGCCGGAACCAGATTAGGGCCTGAAGCCATCCTGCGGTGTTGCGGCCAGCTCAAAAGAAAGCGAGTTGAAGAAAGGAGCTCAGGGGCACTGTAATTCACAAACCTGCAGAGTTATAAATGACAGCTATCGTCCAAAAATATACTGAAGTAAGGCTGCCAAGAGGACTTGAAAGCGGGGCAGAATTGCAGGAAACCGATTTCAGGAGGTAGACTGGAATTGCATTGAAAGCATAGGAAAAGAGGCAGAACGTCCACAATGATGCACTTGGCCAAAAAGAGCGTATGCGTTTTTTCCTGAATATATTCAGGAAAAAACGCATACGCCCTTTTTGGCCAACCAAGCAAGCTTGCAAAGGAAATCTGCACTACAATGAAGTCTCACTTCCCCCCGGTCAAAAGGGCCATCTGAAAAAAGTGTAAAATCCAGAAAGGCAGGACAGGCCATGGAGAACTGGGAGCCTTGTTATGCTGATGGGCGGGATGTAAATTGCCAACAGACACTCGGGAGAAGTGTATGGTGTTTCCTGAAACATCTAAAAAACAAAGCAACAGAGCCTAGGGCACTTCCACTTATGGTCCTATAGCTTAGGGAAATTAAAATCAAAAAGACACAGCCACCCCAAAGTTTGGGACGCCTCTGTTTACAAGAACCTCGTTTACAGTACAAGTTCAACATCGCAGAAAGTGAAAAATGGATAAAGAAGTTGTGGTATTTACTTACAAAGCAATATCACTCTGCAATGAAATCTATGTCATCAGGCCCTTAGCAGCACAATGAGTGGATTCAGGTATGATGATTCTAACTGAAATAAGTCACACAGAAAAAGAAACATCATAAGATATCAGTAATACACGGAATGTAAACTTGGCTACACAGGAACTGAATTACAGAACAGAACAGGGTCTCAAATTTAGAAAACCAACTTATGCTTGCTTAAGGGGAAAGGTGAGTCGGGGTGCTGCATAAAACCAGAGATTGAAATGAGCACAGATAAAGTTCCTTAAGCCAAATATGGAATAGACAAGAGCTACTCCTTGCTCAACGAAATGGACTCAACACCGCATATTAAATGCCTAAGAATGTACCTGACTAGTAAGTATCTTAAAACCTATGGATTGCTATGTCTCCGAAAGAGAATCAAGCATGTGTACAGGGGCATAAACGCAGCAGTGATAGGATTGGAGAGGTTCGGTGAGCAAATGAAGACCCTTTGAAGTCATATTGCATGGTACCCATTCCACGGGTTTCAACTACCCAGGTTTAAGGTATTCTTCCTTCAGGTAAAACATGCATGTGGAACCTAGAGTATGATCAACCATGTGATCGGGAGACGTGTTCAAATATGTCTCAGTTTTCGTACCCTGGTACTCGGGTGCAACATTCCAGACGCTTTACTAACACCCTCCCGACTTGGAGAGTCAGTCCCTTTAACCTCCTGTTTGGCCCAGTTTGCAATTTCTGCGGAAGATGAACAGGAATAGCGAGAACCAATGAGAGACTAGCTGGAGGTGTCTGGACGGGCAAATTTAACTCTCATTTCCCACCAGGAAGAGGAATTAACCAAAGGCTCAGCGTGCCGTGCCGGAACCAGATTAGGGCCTGAAGCCATCCTGCGGTGTTGCGGCCAGCTCAAAAGAAAGCGAGTTGAAGAAAGGAGCTCAGGGGCACTGTAATTCACAAACCTGCAGAGTTATAAATGACAGCTATCGTCCAAAAATATACTGAAGTAAGGCTGCCAAGAGGACTTGAAAGCGGGGCAGAATTGCAGGAAACCGATTTCAGGAGGTAGACTGGAATTGCATTGAAAGCATAGGAAAAGAGGCAGAACGTCCACAATGATGCACTTGGCCAAAAAGGGCGTATGCGTTTTTTCCTGAATATATTCAGGAAGAAACGCATACGCCCTTTTTGGCCAACCAAGCAAGCTTGCAAAGGAAATCTGCACTACAATGAAGTCTCACTTCCCCCCGGTCAAAAGGGCCATCTGAAAAAAGTGTAAAATCCAGAAAGACAGGACAGGCCATGGAGAACTGGGAGCCTTGTTATGCTGATGGGCGGGATGTAAATTGCCAACAGACACTCGGGAGAAGTGTATGGTGTTTCCTGAAACATCTAAAAAACAAAGCAACAGAGCCTAGGGCACTTCCACTTATGGTCCTATAGCTTAGGGAAATTAAAATCAAAAAGACACAGCCACCCCAAAGTTTGGGACGCCTCTGTTTACAAGAACCTCGTTTACAGTACAAGTTCAACATCGCAGAAAGTGAAAAATGGATAAAGAAGTTGTGGTATTTACTTACAAAGCAATATCACTCAGCAATGAAATCTATGTCATCAGGCCCTTAGCAGCACAATGAGTGGATTCAGGTATGATGATTCTAACTGAAATAAGTCACACAGAAAAAGAAACATCATAAGATATCAGTAATACACGGAATGTAAACTTGGCTACACAGGAACTGAATTACAGAACAGAACAGGGTCTCAAATTTAGAAAACCAACTTATGCTTGCTTAAGGGTAAAAGTGAGTTGGGGTGCTGCATAAAACCAGAGATTGAAATGAACACAGATAAAGTTCCTTAAGCCAAATATGGAATAGACAAGAGCTACTCCTTGCTCAACGAAATGGACTCAACACCGCATATTAAATGCCTAAGAATGTACCTGACTAGTAAGTATCTTAAAACCTATGGATTGCTATGTCTCCGAAAGAGAATCAAGCATGTGTACAGGGGCATAAACGCAGCAGTGATAGGATTGGAGAGGTTCGGTGAGCAAATGAAGACCCTTTGAAGTCATATTGCATGGTACCCATTCCACGGGTTTCAACTACCCAGGTTTAAGGTATTCTTCCTTCAGCTAAAACATGCATGTGGAACCTAGAGTATGATCAACCATGTGATCGGGAGACGTGTTCAAATATGTCTCAGTTTTCGTACCCTGGTACTCAGGTGCAACATTCCAGACGCTTTACTAACACCCTCCCGACTTGGAGAGTCAGTCCCTTTAACCTCCTGTTTGGCCCAGTTTGCAATTTCTGCGGAAGATGAACAGGAATAGCGAGAACCAATGAGAGACTAGCTGGAGGTGTCTGGACGGGCAAATTTAACTCTCATTTCCCACCAGGAAGAGGAATTAACCAAAGGCTCAGCGTGCCGTGCCGGAACCAGATTAGGGCCTGAAGCCATCCTGCGGTGTTGCGGCCAGCTCAAAAGAAAGCGAGTTGAAGAAAGGAGCTCAGGGGCACTGTAATTCACAAACCTGCAGAGTTATAAATGACAGCTATCGTCCAAAAATATACTGAAGTAAGGCTGCCAAGAGGACTTGAAAGCGGGGCAGAATTGCAGGAAACCGATTTCAGGAGGTAGACTGGAATTGCATTGAAAGCATAGGAAAAGAGGCAGAACGTCCACAATGATGCACTTGGCCAAAAAGGGCGTATGCGTTTTTTCCTGAATATATTCAGGAAAAAACGCATACGCCCTTTTTGGCCAACCAAGCAAGCTTGCAAAGGAAATCTGCACTACAATGAAGTCTCACTTGCCCCCGGTCAAAAGGGCCATCTGAAAAAAGTGTAAAATCCAGAAAGGCAGGACAGGCCATGGAGAACTGGGAGCCTTGTTATGCTGATGGGCGGGATGTAAATTGCCAACAGACACTCGGGAGAAGTGTATGGTGTTTCCTGAAACATCTAAAAAACAAAGCAACAGAGCCTAGGGCACTTCCACTTATGGTCCTATAGCTTAGGGAAATTAAAATCAAAAAGACACAGCCACCCCAAAGTTTGGGACGCCTCTGTTTACAAGAACCTCGTTTACAGTACAAGTTCAACATCGCAGAAAGTGAAAAATGGATAAAGAAGTTGTGGTATTTACTTACAAAGCAATATCACTCTGCAATGAAATCTATGTCATCAGGCCCTTAGCAGCACAATGAGTGGATTCAGGTATGATGATTCTAACTGAAATAAGTCACACAGAAAAAGAAACATCATAAGATATCAGTAATACACGGAATGTAAACTTGGCTACACAGGAACTGAATTACAGAACAGAACAGGGTCTCAAATTTAGAAAACCAACTTATGCTTGCTTAAGGGTAAAGGTGAGTTGGGGTGCTGCATAAAACCAGAGATTGAAATGAACACAGATAAAGTTCCTTAAGCCAAATATGGAATAGACAAGAGCTACTCCTTGCTCAACGAAATGGACTCAACACCGCATATTAAATGCCTAAGAATGTACCTGACTAGTAAGTATCTTAAAACCTATGGATTGCTATGTCTCCGAAAGAGAATCAAGCATGTGTACAGGGGCATAAACGCAGCAGTGATAGGATTGGAGAGGTTCGGTGAGCAAATGAAGACCCTTTGAAGTCATATTGCATGGTACCCATTCCACGGGTTTCAACTACCCAGGTTTAAGGTATTCTTCCTTCAGGTAAAACATGCATGTGGAACCTAGAGTATGATCAACCATGTGATCGGGAGACGTGTTCAAATATGTCTCAGTTTTCGTACCCTGGTACTCAGGTGCAACATTCCAGACGCTTTACTAACACCCTCCCAACTTGGAGAGTCAGTCCCTTTAACCTCCTGTTTGGCCCAGTTTGCAATTTCTGCGGAAGATGAACAGGAATAGCGAGAACCAATGAGAGACTAGCTGGAGGTGTCTGGACGGGCAAATTTAACTCTCATTTCCCACCAGGAAGAGGAATTAACCAAAGGCTCAGCGTGCCGTGCCGGAACCAGATTAGGGCCTGAAGCCATCCTGCGGTGTTGCGGCCAGCTCAAAAGAAAGCGAGTTGAAGAAAGGAGCTCAGGGGCACTGTAATTCACAAACCTGCAGAGTTATAAATGACAGCTATCGTCCAAAAATATACTGAAGTAAGGCTGCCAAGAGGACTTGAAAGCGGGGCAGAATTGCAGGAAACCGATTTCAGGAGGTAGACTGGAATTGCATTGAAAGCATAGGAAAAGAGGCAGAACGTCCACAATGATGCACTTGGCCAAAAAGGGCGTATGCGTTTTTTCCTGAATATATTCAGGAAAAAACGCATACGCCCTTTTTGGCCAACCAAGCAAGCTTGCAAAGGAAATCTGCACTACAATGAAGTCTCACTTGCCCCCGGTCAAAAGGGCCATCTGAAAAAAATGTAAAATCCAGAAAGGCAGGACAGGCCATGGAGAACTGGGAGCCTTGTTATGCTGATGGGCGGGATGTAAATTGCCAACAGACACTCGGGAGAAGTGTATGGTGTTTCCTGAAACATATAAAAAACAAAGCAACAGAGCCTAGGGCACTTCCACTTATGGTCCTATAGCTTAGGGAAATTAAAATCAAAAAGACACAGCCACCCCAAAGTTTGGGACGCCTCTGTTTACAAGAACCTCGTTTACAGTACAAGTTCAACATCGCAGAAAGTGAAAAATGGATAAAGAAGTTGTGGTATTTACTTACAAAGCAATATCACTCTGCAATGAAATCTATGTCATCAGGCCCTTAGCAGCACAATGAGTGGATTCAGGTATGATGATTCTAACTGAAATAAGTCACACAGAAAAAGAAACATCATAAGATATCAGTAATACACGGAATGTAAACTTGGCTACACAGGAACTGAATTACAGAACAGAACAGGGTCTCAAATTTAGAAAACCAACTTATGCTTGCTTAAGGGTAAAGGTGAGTCGGGGTGCTGCATAAAACCAGAGATTGAAATGAGCACAGATAAAGTTCCTTAAGCCAAATATGGAATAGACAAGAGCTACTCCTTGCTCAACGAAATGGACTCAACACCGCATATTAAATGCCTAAGAATGTACCTGACTAGTAAGTATCTTAAAACCTATGGATTGCTATGTCTCCGAAAGAGAATCAAGCATGTGTACAGGGGCATAAACGCAGCAGTGATAGGATTGGAGAGGTTCGGTGAGCAAATGAAGACCCTTTGAAGTCATATTGCATGGTACCCATTCCACGGGTTTCAACTACCCAGGTTTAAGGTATTCTTCCTTCAGCTAAAACATGCATGTGGAACCTAGAGTATGATCAACCATGTGATCGGGAGACGTGTTCAAATATGTCTCAGTTTTCGTACCCTGGTACTCGGGTGCAACATTCCAGACGCTTTACTAACACCCTCCTGACTTGGAGAGTCAGTCCCTTTAACCTCCTGTTTGGCCCAGTTTGCAATTTCTGCGGAAGATGAACAGGAATAGCGAGAACCAATGAGAGACTAGCTAGAGGTGTCTGGACGGGCAAATTTAACTCTCATTTCCCACCAGGAAGAGGAATTAACCAAAGGCTCAGCGTGCCGTGCCGGAACCAGATTAGGGCCTGAAGCCATCCTGCGATGTTGCGGCCAGCTCAAAAGAAAGCGAGTTGAAGAAAGGAGCTCAGGGGCACTGTAATTCACAAACCTGCAGAGTTATAAATGACAGCTATCGTCCAAAAATATACTGAAGTAAGGCTGCCAAGAGGACTTGAAAGCGGGGCAGAATTGCAGGAAACCGATTTCAGGAGGTAGACTGGAATTGCATTGAAAGCATAGGAAAAGAGGCAGAACGTCCACAATGATGCACTTGGCCAAAAAGGGCGTATGCGTTTTTTCCTGAATATATTCAGGAAAAAATGCATACGCCCTTTTTGGCCAACCAAGCAAGCTTGCAAAGGAAATCTGCACTACAATGAAGTCTCACTTCCCCGCGGTCAAAAGGGCCATCTGAAAAAAGTGTAAAATCCAGAAAGGCAGGACAGGCCATGGAGAACTGGGAGCCTTGTTATGCTGATGGGCGGGATGTAAATTGCCAACAGACACTCGGGAGAAGTGTATGGTGTTTCCTGAAACATCTAAAAAACAAAGCAACAGAGCCTAGGGCACTTCCACTTATGGTCCTATAGCTTAGGGAAATTAAAATCAAAAAGACACAGCCACCCCAAAGTTTGGGACGCCTCTGTTTACAAGAACCTCGTTTACAGTACAAGTTCAACATCGCAGAAAGTGAAAAATGGATAAAGAAGTTGTGGTATTTACTTACAAAGCAATATCACTCAGCAATGAAATCTATGTCATCAGGCCCTTAGCAGCACAATGAGTGGATTCAGGTATGATGATTCTAACTGAAATAAGTCACACAGAAAAAGAAACATCATAAGATATCAGTAATACACGGAATGTAAACTTGGCTACACAGGAACTGAATTACAGAACAGAACAGGGTCTCAAATTTAGAAAACCAACTTATGCTTGCTTAAGGGTAAAGGTGAGTTGGGGTGCTGCATAAAACCAGAGATTGAAATGAACACAGATAAAGTTCCTTAAGCCAAATATGGAATAGATAAGAGCTACTCCTTGCTCAACGAAATGGACTCAACAACGCATATTAAATGCCTAAGAATGTACCTGACTAGTAAGTATCTTAAAACCTATGGATTGCTATGTCTCCGAAAGAGAATCAAGCATGTGTACAGGGGCATAAACGCAGCAGTGATAGGATTGGAGAGGTTCGGTGAGCAAATGAAGACCCTTTGAAGTCATATTGCATGGTACCCATTCCACGGGTTTCAACTACCCAGGTTTAAGGTATTCTTCCTTCAGCTAAAACATGCATGTGGAACCTAGAGTATGATCAACCATGTGATCGGGAGACGTGTTCAAATATGTCTCAGTTTTCGTACCCTGGTACTCGGGTGCAACATTCCAGACGCTTTACTAACACCCTCCCGACTTGGAGAGTCAGTCCCTTTAACCTCCTGTTTGGCCCAGTTTGCAATTTCTGCGGAAGATGAACAGGAATAGCGAGAACCAATGAGAGACTAGCTGGAGGTGTCTGGACGGGCAAATTTAACTCTCATTTCCCACCAGGAAGAGGAATTAACCAAAGGCTCAGCGTGCCATGCCGGAACCAGATTAGGGCCTGGAGCCATCCTGCGGTGTTGCAGCCAGCTCACAAGAAAGTGAGTTGAAGAAAGGAGCTCAGGGGCACTGTAATTCACAAACCTGCAGAGTTATAAATGACAACTATCGTCCAAAAATATACTGAAGTAAGGCTGCCAAGAGGACTTGAAAGCGGGGCAGAATTGCAGGAAACCGATTTCAGGAGGTAGACTGGAATTGCATTGAAAGCATAGGAAAAGAGGCAGAACGTCCACAATGATGCACTTGGCCAAAAAGGGCGTACGCGTTTTTTCCTGAATATATTCAGGAAAAAACGCATACGCCCTTTTTGGCCAACCAAGCAAACTTGCAAAGGAAATCTGCACTACAATGAAGTCTCACTTCCCCCCGGTCAAAAGGGCCATCTGAAAAAAGTGTAAAATCCAGAAAGGCAGGACAGGCCATGGAGAACTGGGAGCCTTGTTATGCTGATGGGCGGGATGTAAATTGCCAACAGACACTCGGGAGAAGTGTATGGTGTTTCCTGAAACATCTAAAAAACAAAGCAACAGAGCCTAGGGCACTTCCACTTATGGTCCTATAGCTTAGGGAAATTAAAATCAAAAAGATACAGCCACCCCAAAGTTTGGGACGCCTCTGTTTACAAGAACCTCGTTTAACGTACAAGTTCAATATCACAGAAAGTTTAAAATGGATAAAGAACTTGTGGTGCTTACGTACAATGCAGTATCACTCAACAATGAAATCTATGTCATCAGGCCCGTAGCAGCATAATGAGTGGATTCAGGTACGATGATTCTAACTGAAATAAGTCACACAGAAAAAGAAACATCATAAGATATCACTAATACACGGAATGTAAACTTGGCTACACAGGAACTGAATTCCAAAACAGAACAGGGTCTCAAAATTAGAAAACCAACTTATGCTTGCTTAAGGGGAAAGGTGAGTTGGGGTTCTGCATAAAACCAGACATTGAAATGAGCACAGATAAAGTTCCTTAAGCCAAATATGGAATAGCAAGAGCAACTCCTTGCTCAATGAAATGGACTCAACACCCCATATTAAACGCCTAAGAAGGTACCTGACTAGTAAGTATCTTAAAACCTATGGATTGCTATGTCTCCAAAAGAGAATCAAGCATGTGTACAGGGGCATAAACGCAGCAGTGATAGGATTGGAGAGGTTCAGTGAGCAAATGAAGACCCTTTGAAGTCATATTGCATGGTACCCATTCCACGGGTCTCAACTCTCCAGGTTTAAGGTATTCTTCCTTCAGCTAAAACATGCATGTGGAACCCAGAGTATGATCATCCGTGTGAACGGGAGACATGTTCAAATATGTCTCAGTTTTCCTCCCCTGGTACTCGGGTGCATCATTCCAGACGCTTTACTAACACTCTCCGCACTTGGAGAGTCAGCACCTTTAAGCTCCTGTTTGGCCCAGTTTGCAATTTCTGCGGAAGATGAACAGAAATAGGGAGAACCAATGAGAGACTAGCTGGAGGTGTCTGGACGGGCAAATTTAACTCTCATTTCCCACCAGGAAGAGGAATTAACCAAAGGCTCAGCGTGCCGTGCCGGAACCAGATTAGGGCCTGAAGCCATCCTGCGGTGTTGCGGCCAGCTCAAAAGAAAGCGAGTTGAAGAAAGGAGCTCAGGGGCACTGTAATTCACAAACCTGCAGAGTTATAAATGACAGCTATCGTCCAAAAATATACTGAAGTAAGGCTGCCAAGAGGACTTGAAAGCGGGGCAGAATTGCAGGAAACCGATTTCAGGAGGTAGACTGGAATTGCATTGAAAGCATAGGAAAAGAGGCAGAACGTCCACAATGATGCACTTGGCCAAAAAGGGCGTATGCGTTTTTTCCTGAATATATTCAGGAAAAAACGCATACGCCCTTTTTGGCCAACCAAGCAAGCTTGCAAAGGAAATCTGCACTACAATGAAGTCTCACTTCCCCCCGGTCAAAAGGGCCATCTGAAAAAAGTGTAAAATCCAGAAAGACAGGACAGGCCATGGAGAACTGGGAGCCTTGTTATGCTGATGGGCGGGATGTAAATTGCCAACAGACACTCGGGAGAAGTGTATGGTGTTTCCTGAAACATCTAAAAAACAAAGCAACAGAGCCTAGGGCACTTCCACTTATGGTCCTATAGCTTAGGGAAATTAAAATCAAAAAGACACAGCCACCCCAAAGTTTGGGACGCCTCTGTTTACAAGAACCTCGTTTACAGTACAAGTTCAACATCGCAGAAAGTGAAAAATGGATAAAGAAGTTGTGGTATTTACTTACAAAGCAATATCACTCAGCAATGAAATCTATGTCATCAGGCCCTTAGCAGCACAATGAGTGGATTCAGGTATGATGATTCTAACTGAAATAAGTCACACAGAAAAAGAAACATCATAAGATATCAGTAATACACGGAATGTAAACTTGGCTACACAGGAACTGAATTACAGAACAGAACAGGGTCTCAAATTTAGAAAACCAACTTATGCTTGCTTAAGGGTAAAGGTGAGTTGGGGTGCTGCATAAAACCAGAGATTGAAATGAACACAGATAAAGTTCCTTAAGCCAAATATGGAATAGATAAGAGCTACTCCTTGCTCAACGAAATGGACTCAACACCGCATATTAAATGCCTAAGAATGTACCTGACTAGTAAGTATCTTAAAACCTATGGATTGCTATGTCTCCGAAAGAGAATCAAGCATGTGTACAGGGGCATAAACGCAGCAGTGATAGGATTGGAGAGGTTCGGTGAGCAAATGAAGACCCTTTGAAGTCATATTGCATGGTACCCATTCCACGGGTTTCAACTACCCAGGTTTAAGGTATTCTTCCTTCAGCTAAAACATGCATGTGGAACCTAGAGTATGATCAACCATGTGATCGGGAGACGTGTTCAAATATGTCTCAGTTTTCGTACCCTGGTACTCGGGTGCAACATTCCAGACGCTTTACTAACACCCTCCTGACTTGGAGAGTCAGTCCCTTTAACCTCCTGTTTGGCCCAGTTTGCAATTTCTGCGGAAGATGAACAGGAATAGCGAGAACCAATGAGAGACTAGCTGGAGGTGTCTGGACGGGCAAATTTAACTCTCATTTCCCACCAGGAAGAGGAATTAACCAAAGGCTCAGCGTGCCGTGCCGGAACCAGATTAGGGCCTGAAGCCATCCTGCGGTGTTGCGGCCAGCTCAAAAGAAAGCGAGTTGAAGAAAGGAGCTCAGGGGCACTGTAATTCACAAACCTGCAGAGTTATAAATGACAGCTATCGTCCAAAAATATACTGAAGTAAGGTTTCCAAGAGGACTTGAAAGCGGGGCAGAATTGCAGGAAACCGATTTCAGGAGGTAGACTGGAATTGCATTGAAAGCATAGGAAAAGAGGCAGAACGTCCACAATGATGCACTTGGCCAAAAAGGGCGTATGCGTTTTTTCCTGAATATATTCAGGAAAAAACGCATACGCCCTTTTTGGCCAACCAAGCAAGCTTGCAAAGGAAATCTGCACTACAATGAAGTCTCACTTCCCCCCGGTCAAAAGGGCCATCTGAAAAAAGTGTAAAATCCAGAAAGGCAGGACAGGCCATGGAGAACTGGGAGCCTTGTTATGCTGATGGGCGGGATGTAAATTGCCAACAGACACTCGGGAGAAGTGTATGGTGTTTCCTGAAACATATAAAAAACAAAGCAACAGAGCCTAGGGCACTTCCACTTATGGTCCTATAGCTTAGGGAAATTAAAATCAAAAAGACACAGCCACCCCAAAGTTTGGGACGCCTCTGTTTACAAGAACCTCGTTTACAGTACAAGTTCAACATCGCAGAAAGTGAAAAATGGATAAAGAAGTTGTGGTATTTACTTACAAAGCAGTATCACTCAGCAATGAAATCTATGTCATCAGGCCCTTAGCAGCACAATGAGTCGATTCAGGTATGATGATTCTAACTGAAATAAGTCACACAGAAAAAGAAACATCATAAGATATCAGTAATACACGGAATGTAAACTTGGCTACACAGGAACTGAATTACAGAACAGAACAGGGTCTCAAATTTAGAAAACCAACTTATGCTTGCTTAAGGGGAAAGGTGAGTTGGGGTGCTGCATAAAACCAGAGATTGAAATGAGCACAGATAAAGTTCCTTAAGCCAAATATGGAATAGACAAGAGCTACTCCTTGCTCAACGAAATGGACTCAACACCGCATATTAAATGCCTAAGAATGTACCTGACTAGTAAGTATCTTAAAACCTATGGATTGCTATGTCTCCGAAAGAGAATCAAGCATGTGTACAGGGGCATAAACGCAGCAGTGATAGGATTGGAGAGGTTCGGTGAGCAAATGAAGACCCTTTGAAGTCATATTGCATGGTAGCCATTCCACGGGTTTCAACTACCCAGGTTTAAGGTATTCTTCCTTCAGGTAAAACATGCATGTGAAACCTAGAGTATGATCAACCATGTGATCGGGAGACGTGTTCAAATATGTCTCAGTTTTCGTACCCTGGTACTCGGGTGCAACATTCCAGACGCTTTACTAACACCCTCCCGACTTGGAGAGTCAGTCCCTTTAACCTCCTGTTTGGCCCAGTTTGCAATTTCTGCGGAAGATGAACAGGAATAGCGAGAACCAATGAGAGACTAGCTGGAGGTGTCTGGACGGGCAAATTTAACTCTCATTTCCCACCAGGAAGAGGAATTAACCAAAGGCTCAGCGTGCCGTGCCGGAACCAGATTAGGGCCTGAAGCCATCCTGCGGTGTTGCGGCCAGCTCAAAAGAAAGCGAGTTGAAGAAAGGAGCTCAGGGGCACTGTAATTCACAAACCTGCAGAGTTATAAATGACAGCTATCGTCCAAAAATATACTGAAGTAAGGCTGCCAAGAGGACTTGAAAGCGGGGCAGAATTGCAGGAAACCGATTTCAGGAGGTAGACTGGAATTGCATTGAAAGCATAGGAAAAGAGGCAGAACGTCCACAATGATGCACTTGGCCAAAAAGGGCGTATGCGTTTTTTCCTGAATATATTCAGGAAAAAACGCATACGCCCTTTTTGGCCAACCAAGCAAGCTTGCAAAGGAAATCTGCACTACAATGAAGTCTCACTTCCCCCCGGTCAAAAGGGCCATCTGAAAAAAGTGTAAAATCCAGAAAGACAGGACAGGCCATGGAGAACTGGGAGCCTTGTTATGCTGATGGGCGGGATGTAAATTGCCAACAGACACTCGGGAGAAGTGTATGGTGTTTCCTGAAACATCTAAAAAACAAAGCAACAGAGCCTAGGGTACTTCCACTTATGGTCCTATAGCATAGGGAAATTAAAATCAAAAAGACACAGCCACCCCAAAGTTTGGGACGCCTCTGTTTACAAGAACCTCGTTTACAGTACAAGTTCAACATCGCAGAAAGTGAAAAATGGATAAAGAAGTTGTGGTATTTACTTACAAAGCAATATCACTCAGCAATGAAATCTATGTCATCAGGCCCTTAGCAGCACAATGAGTGGATTCAGGTATGATGATTCTAACTGAAATAAGTCACACAGAAAAAGAAACATCATAAGATATCAGTAATACACGGAATGTAAACTTGGCTACACAGGAACTGAATTACAGAACAGAACAGGGTCTCAAATTGAGAAAACCAACTTATGCTTTCTTAAGGGTAAAGGTGAGTTGGGGTGCTGCATAAAACCAGAGATTGAAATGAGCACAGATAAAGTTCCTTAAGCCAAATATGGAATAGACAAGAGCTACCTCTTGCTCAACGAAATGGACTCAACACCGCATATTAAATGCCTAAGAATGTACCTGACTAGTAAGTATCTTAAAACCTATGGATTGCTATGTCTCCGAAAGAGAATCAAGCATGTGTACAGGGGCATAAACGCAGCAGTGATAGGATTGGAGAGGTTCGGTGAGCAAATGAAGACCCTTTGAAGTCATATTGCATGGTACCCATTCCACGGGTTTCAACTACCCAGGTTTAAGGTATTCTTCCTTCAGGTAAAACATGCATGTGGAACCTAGAGTATGATCAACCATGTGATCGGGAGACGTGTTCAAATATGTCTCAGTTTTCGTACCCTGGTACTCGGGTGCAACATTCCAGAGGCTTTACTAACACCCTCCCGACTTGGAGAGTCAGTCCCTTTAACCTCCTGTTTGGCCCAGTTTGCAATTTCTGCGGAAGATGAACAGGAATAGCGAGAACCAATGAGAGACTAGCTGGAGGTGTCTGGACGGGCAAATTTAACTCTCATTTCCCACCAGGAAGAGGAATTAACCAAAGGCTCAGCGTGCCGTGCCGGAACCAGATTAGGGCCTGAAGACATCCTGCGGTGTTGTGGCCAGCTCAAAAGAAAGCGAGTTGAAGAAAGGAGCTCAGGGGCACTGTAATCCACAAACCTGCAGAGTTATAAATGACAGCTATCGTCCAAAAATATACTGAAGTAAGGTTTCCAAGAGGACTTGAAAGCGGGGCAGAATTGCAGGAAACCGATTTCAGGAGGCAGACTGGAATTGCATTGAAAGCATAGGAAAAGAGGCAGAACGTCCACAATGATGCACTTGGCCAAAAAGGGCGTATGCGTTTTTTCCTGAATATATTCAGGAAAAAACGCATACGCCCTTTTTGGCCAACCAAGCAAGCTTGCAAAGGAAATCTGCACTACAATGAAG
This sequence comes from Pseudorca crassidens, assembly GCF_039906515.1. Lineage (NCBI taxonomy): Eukaryota > Metazoa > Chordata > Mammalia > Artiodactyla > Delphinidae > Pseudorca > Pseudorca crassidens. The sequence goes on along the minus strand of NW_027136325.1, from coordinate 743,556 downwards.
TCTCACTTCCCCCCGGTCAAAAGGGCCATCTGAAAAAAGTGTAAAATCCAGAAAGGCAGGACAGGCCATGGAGAACTGGGAGCCTTGTTATGCTGATGGGCGGGATGTAAATTGCCAACAGACACTCGGGAGATGTGTATGGTGTTTCCTGAAACATCTAAAAAACAAAGCAACAGAGCCTAGGGCACTTCCACTTATGGTCCTATAGCTTAGGGAAATTAAAATCAAAAAGACACAGCCACCCCAAAGTTTGGGACGCCTCTGTTTACAAGAACCTCGTTTACAGTACAAGTTCAACATCGCAGAAAGTGAAAAATGGATAAAGAAGTTGTGGTATTTACTTACAAAGCAATATCACTCAGCAATGAAATCTATGTCATCAGGCCCTTAGCAGCACAATGAGTGGATTCAGGTATGATGATTCTAACTGAAATAAGTCACACAGAAAAAGAAACATCATAAGATATCAGTAATACACGGAATGTAAACTTGGCTACACAGGAACTGAATTACAGAACAGAACAGGGTCTCAAATTTAGAAAACCAACTTATGCTTGCTTAAGGGGAAAGGTGAGTTGGGGTGCTGCATAAAACCAGAGATTGAAATAAGCACAGATAAAGTTCCTTAAGCCAAATATGGAATAGACAAGAGCTACTCCTTGCTCAATGAAATGGACTCAACACCGCATATTAAATGCCTAAGAATGTACCTGACTAGTAAGTATCTTAAAACCTATGGATTGCTATGTCTCCGAAAGAGAATCAAGCATGTGCACAGGGGCATAAACGCAGCAGTGATAGGATTGGAGAGGTTCGGTGAGCAAATGAAGACCCTTTGAAGTCATATTGCATGGTACCCATTCCACGGGTTTCAACTACCCAGGTTTAAGGTATTCTTCCTTCAGCTAAAACATGCATGTGGAACCTAGAGTATGATCAACCATGTGATCGGGAGACGTGTTCAAATATGTCTCAGTTTTCGTACCCTGGTACTCGGGTGCAACATTCCAGACGCTTTACTAACACCCTCCTGACTTGGAGAGTCAGTCCCTTTAACCTCCTGTTTGGCCCAGTTTGCAATTTCTGCGGAAGATGAACAGGAATAGCGAGAACCAATGAGAGACTAGCTGGAGGTGTCTGGACGGGCAAATTTAACTCTCATTTCCCACCAGGAAGAGGAATTAACCAAAGGCTCAGCGTGCCGTGCCGGAACCAGATTAGGGCCTGAAGCCATCCTGCGGTGTTGCGGCCAGCTCAAAAGAAAGCGAGTTGAAGAAAGGAGCTCAGGGGCACTGTAATTCACAAACCTGCAGAGTTATAAATGACAGCTATCGTCCAAAAATATACTGAAGTAAGGTTTCCAAGAGGACTTGAAAGCGGGGCAGAATTGCAGGAAACCGATTTCAGGAGGCAGACTGGAATTGCATTGAAAGCATAGGAAAAGAGGCAGAACGTCCACAATGATGCACTTGGCCAAAAAGGGCGTATGCGTTTTTTCCTGAATATATTCAGGAAAAAACGCATACGCACTTTTTGGCCAACCAAGCAAGCTTGCAAAGGAAATCTGCACTACAATGAAGTCTCACTTCCCCCCGGTCAAAAGGGCCATCTGAAAAAAGTGTAAAATCCAGAAAGGCAGGACAGGCCATGGAGAACTGGGAGCCTTGTTATGCTGATGGGCGGGATGTAAATTGCCAACAGACACTCGGGAGAAGTGTATGGTGTTTCCTGAAACATCTAAAAAACAAAGCAACAGACCCTAGGGCACTTCCACTTATGGTCCTATAGCTTAGGGAAATTAAAATCAAAAAGACACAGCCACCCCAAAGTTTGGGACGCCTCTGTTTACAAGAACCTCGTTTACAGTACAAGTTCAACATCGCAGAAAGTGAAAAATGGATAAAGAAGTTGTGGTATTTACTTACAAAGCAATATCACTCAGCAATGAAATCTATGTCATCAGGCCCTTAGCAGCACAATGAGTGGATTCAGGTATGATGATTCTAAATGAAATAAGTCACACAGAAAAAGAAACATCATAAGATATCACTAATACACGGAATGTAAACTTGGCTACACAGGAACTGAATTACAGAACAGAACAGGGTCTCAAATTTAGAAAACCAACTTATGCTTGCTTAAGGGTAAAGGTGAGTTGGGGTGCTGCATAAAACCAGAGATTGAAATGAGCACAGATAAAGTTCCTTAAGCCAAATATGGAATAGACAAGAGCTACTCCTTGCTCAACGAAATGGACTCAACACCGCATATTAAATGCCTAAGAATGTACCTGACTAGTAAGTATCTTAAAACCTATGGATTGCTATGTCTCCGAAAGAGAATCAAGCATGTGTACAGGGGCATAAACGCAGCAGTGATAGGATTGGAGAGGTTCGGTGAGCAAATGAAGACCCTTTGAAGTCATATTGCATGGTACCCATTCCACGGGTTTCAACTACCCAGGTTTAAGGTATTCTTCCTTCAGGTAAAACATGCATGTGGAACCTAGAGTATGATCAACCATGTGATCGGGAGACGTGTTCAAATATGTCTCAGTTTTCGTACCCTGGTACTCAGGTGCAACATTCCAGACGCTTTACTAACACCCTCCCAACTTGGAGAGTCAGTCCCTTTAACCTCCTGTTTGGCCCAGTTTGCAATTTCTGCGGAAGATGAACAGGAATAGCGAGAACCAATGAGAGACTAGCTGGAGGTGTCTGGACGGGCAAATTTAACTCTCATTTCCCACCAGGAAGAGGAATTAACCAAAGGCTCAGCGTGCCGTGCCGGAACCAGATTAGGGCCTGAAGCCATCCTGCGGTGTTGCGGCCAGCTCAAAAGAAAGCGAGTTGAAGAAAGGAGCTCAGGGGCACTGTAATTCACAAACCTGCAGAGTTATAAATGACAGCTATCGTCCAAAAATATACTGAAGTAAGGCTGCCAAGAGGACTTGAAAGCGGGGCAGAATTGCAGGAAACCGATTTCAGGAGGTAGACTGGAATTGCATTGAAAGCATAGGAAAAGAGGCAGAACGTCCACAATGATGCACTTGGCCAAAAAGGGCGTATGCGTTTTTTCCTGAATATATTCAGGAAAAAACGCATACGCCCTTTTTGGCCAACCAAGCAAGCTTGCAAAGGAAATCTGCACTACAATGAAGTCTCACTTGCCCCCGGTCAAAAGGGCCATCTGAAAAAAATGTAAAATCCAGAAAGGCAGGACAGGCCATGGAGAACTGGGAGCCTTGTTATGCTGATGGGCGGGATGTAAATTGCCAACAGACACTCGGGAGAAGTGTATGGTGTTTCCTGAAACATATAAAAAACAAAGCAACAGAGCCTAGGGCACTTCCACTTATGGTCCTATAGCTTAGGGAAATTAAAATCAAAAAGACACAGCCACCCCAAAGTTTGGGACGCCTCTGTTTACAAGAACCTCGTTTACAGTACAAGTTCAACATCGCAGAAAGTGAAAAATGGATAAAGAAGTTGTGGTATTTACTTACAAAGCAATATCACTCTGCAATGAAATCTATGTCATCAGGCCCTTAGCAGCACAATGAGTGGATTCAGGTATGATGATTCTAACTGAAATAAGTCACACAGAAAAAGAAACATCATAAGATATCAGTAATACACGGAATGTAAACTTGGCTACACAGGAACTGAATTACAGAACAGAACAGGGTCTCAAATTTAGAAAACCAACTTATGCTTGCTTAAGGGTAAAGGTGAGTCGGGGTGCTGCATAAAACCAGAGATTGAAATGAGCACAGATAAAGTTCCTTAAGCCAAATATGGAATAGACAAGAGCTACTCCTTGCTCAACGAAATGGACTCAACACCGCATATTAAATGCCTAAGAATGTACCTGACTAGTAAGTATCTTAAAACCTATGGATTGCTATGTCTCCGAAAGAGAATCAAGCATGTGTACAGGGGCATAAACGCAGCAGTGATAGGATTGGAGAGGTTCGGTGAGCAAATGAAGACCCTTTGAAGTCATATTGCATGGTACCCATTCCACGGGTTTCAACTACCCAGGTTTAAGGTATTCTTCCTTCAGCTAAAACATGCATGTGGAACCTAGAGTATGATCAACCATGTGATCGGGAGACGTGTTCAAATATGTCTCAGTTTTCGTACCCTGGTACTCGGGTGCAACATTCCAGACGCTTTACTAACACCCTCCTGACTTGGAGAGTCAGTCCCTTTAACCTCCTGTTTGGCCCAGTTTGCAATTTCTGCGGAAGATGAACAGGAATAGCGAGAACCAATGAGAGACTAGCTAGAGGTGTCTGGACGGGCAAATTTAACTCTCATTTCCCACCAGGAAGAGGAATTAACCAAAGGCTCAGCGTGCCGTGCCGGAACCAGATTAGGGCCTGAAGCCATCCTGCGATGTTGCGGCCAGCTCAAAAGAAAGCGAGTTGAAGAAAGGAGCTCAGGGGCACTGTAATTCACAAACCTGCAGAGTTATAAATGACAGCTATCGTCCAAAAATATACTGAAGTAAGGCTGCCAAGAGGACTTGAAAGCGGGGCAGAATTGCAGGAAACCGATTTCAGGAGGTAGACTGGAATTGCATTGAAAGCATAGGAAAAGAGGCAGAACGTCCACAATGATGCACTTGGCCAAAAAGGGCGTATGCGTTTTTTCCTGAATATATTCAGGAAAAAATGCATACGCCCTTTTTGGCCAACCAAGCAAGCTTGCAAAGGAAATCTGCACTACAATGAAGTCTCACTTCCCCGCGGTCAAAAGGGCCATCTGAAAAAAGTGTAAAATCCAGAAAGGCAGGACAGGCCATGGAGAACTGGGAGCCTTGTTATGCTGATGGGCGGGATGTAAATTGCCAACAGACACTCGGGAGAAGTGTATGGTGTTTCCTGAAACATCTAAAAAACAAAGCAACAGAGCCTAGGGCACTTCCACTTATGGTCCTATAGCTTAGGGAAATTAAAATCAAAAAGACACAGCCACCCCAAAGTTTGGGACGCCTCTGTTTACAAGAACCTCGTTTACAGTACAAGTTCAACATCGCAGAAAGTGAAAAATGGATAAAGAAGTTGTGGTATTTACTTACAAAGCAATATCACTCAGCAATGAAATCTATGTCATCAGGCCCTTAGCAGCACAATGAGTGGATTCAGGTATGATGATTCTAACTGAAATAAGTCACACAGAAAAAGAAACATCATAAGATATCAGTAATACACGGAATGTAAACTTGGCTACACAGGAACTGAATTACAGAACAGAACAGGGTCTCAAATTTAGAAAACCAACTTATGCTTGCTTAAGGGTAAAGGTGAGTTGGGGTGCTGCATAAAACCAGAGATTGAAATGAACACAGATAAAGTTCCTTAAGCCAAATATGGAATAGATAAGAGCTACTCCTTGCTCAACGAAATGGACTCAACAACGCATATTAAATGCCTAAGAATGTACCTGACTAGTAAGTATCTTAAAACCTATGGATTGCTATGTCTCCGAAAGAGAATCAAGCATGTGTACAGGGGCATAAACGCAGCAGTGATAGGATTGGAGAGGTTCGGTGAGCAAATGAAGACCCTTTGAAGTCATATTGCATGGTACCCATTCCACGGGTTTCAACTACCCAGGTTTAAGGTATTCTTCCTTCAGCTAAAACATGCATGTGGAACCTAGAGTATGATCAACCATGTGATCGGGAGACGTGTTCAAATATGTCTCAGTTTTCGTACCCTGGTACTCGGGTGCAACATTCCAGACGCTTTACTAACACCCTCCCGACTTGGAGAGTCAGTCCCTTTAACCTCCTGTTTGGCCCAGTTTGCAATTTCTGCGGAAGATGAACAGGAATAGCGAGAACCAATGAGAGACTAGCTGGAGGTGTCTGGACGGGCAAATTTAACTCTCATTTCCCACCAGGAAGAGGAATTAACCAAAGGCTCAGCGTGCCATGCCGGAACCAGATTAGGGCCTGGAGCCATCCTGCGGTGTTGCAGCCAGCTCACAAGAAAGTGAGTTGAAGAAAGGAGCTCAGGGGCACTGTAATTCACAAACCTGCAGAGTTATAAATGACAACTATCGTCCAAAAATATACTGAAGTAAGGCTGCCAAGAGGACTTGAAAGCGGGGCAGAATTGCAGGAAACCGATTTCAGGAGGTAGACTGGAATTGCATTGAAAGCATAGGAAAAGAGGCAGAACGTCCACAATGATGCACTTGGCCAAAAAGGGCGTACGCGTTTTTTCCTGAATATATTCAGGAAAAAACGCATACGCCCTTTTTGGCCAACCAAGCAAACTTGCAAAGGAAATCTGCACTACAATGAAGTCTCACTTCCCCCCGGTCAAAAGGGCCATCTGAAAAAAGTGTAAAATCCAGAAAGGCAGGACAGGCCATGGAGAACTGGGAGCCTTGTTATGCTGATGGGCGGGATGTAAATTGCCAACAGACACTCGGGAGAAGTGTATGGTGTTTCCTGAAACATCTAAAAAACAAAGCAACAGAGCCTAGGGCACTTCCACTTATGGTCCTATAGCTTAGGGAAATTAAAATCAAAAAGATACAGCCACCCCAAAGTTTGGGACGCCTCTGTTTACAAGAACCTCGTTTAACGTACAAGTTCAATATCACAGAAAGTTTAAAATGGATAAAGAACTTGTGGTGCTTACGTACAATGCAGTATCACTCAACAATGAAATCTATGTCATCAGGCCCGTAGCAGCATAATGAGTGGATTCAGGTACGATGATTCTAACTGAAATAAGTCACACAGAAAAAGAAACATCATAAGATATCACTAATACACGGAATGTAAACTTGGCTACACAGGAACTGAATTCCAAAACAGAACAGGGTCTCAAAATTAGAAAACCAACTTATGCTTGCTTAAGGGGAAAGGTGAGTTGGGGTTCTGCATAAAACCAGACATTGAAATGAGCACAGATAAAGTTCCTTAAGCCAAATATGGAATAGCAAGAGCAACTCCTTGCTCAATGAAATGGACTCAACACCCCATATTAAACGCCTAAGAAGGTACCTGACTAGTAAGTATCTTAAAACCTATGGATTGCTATGTCTCCAAAAGAGAATCAAGCATGTGTACAGGGGCATAAACGCAGCAGTGATAGGATTGGAGAGGTTCAGTGAGCAAATGAAGACCCTTTGAAGTCATATTGCATGGTACCCATTCCACGGGTCTCAACTCTCCAGGTTTAAGGTATTCTTCCTTCAGCTAAAACATGCATGTGGAACCCAGAGTATGATCATCCGTGTGAACGGGAGACATGTTCAAATATGTCTCAGTTTTCCTCCCCTGGTACTCGGGTGCATCATTCCAGACGCTTTACTAACACTCTCCGCACTTGGAGAGTCAGCACCTTTAAGCTCCTGTTTGGCCCAGTTTGCAATTTCTGCGGAAGATGAACAGAAATAGGGAGAACCAATGAGAGACTAGCTGGAGGTGTCTGGACGGGCAAATTTAACTCTCATTTCCCACCAGGAAGAGGAATTAACCAAAGGCTCAGCGTGCCGTGCCGGAACCAGATTAGGGCCTGAAGCCATCCTGCGGTGTTGCGGCCAGCTCAAAAGAAAGCGAGTTGAAGAAAGGAGCTCAGGGGCACTGTAATTCACAAACCTGCAGAGTTATAAATGACAGCTATCGTCCAAAAATATACTGAAGTAAGGCTGCCAAGAGGACTTGAAAGCGGGGCAGAATTGCAGGAAACCGATTTCAGGAGGTAGACTGGAATTGCATTGAAAGCATAGGAAAAGAGGCAGAACGTCCACAATGATGCACTTGGCCAAAAAGGGCGTATGCGTTTTTTCCTGAATATATTCAGGAAAAAACGCATACGCCCTTTTTGGCCAACCAAGCAAGCTTGCAAAGGAAATCTGCACTACAATGAAGTCTCACTTCCCCCCGGTCAAAAGGGCCATCTGAAAAAAGTGTAAAATCCAGAAAGACAGGACAGGCCATGGAGAACTGGGAGCCTTGTTATGCTGATGGGCGGGATGTAAATTGCCAACAGACACTCGGGAGAAGTGTATGGTGTTTCCTGAAACATCTAAAAAACAAAGCAACAGAGCCTAGGGCACTTCCACTTATGGTCCTATAGCTTAGGGAAATTAAAATCAAAAAGACACAGCCACCCCAAAGTTTGGGACGCCTCTGTTTACAAGAACCTCGTTTACAGTACAAGTTCAACATCGCAGAAAGTGAAAAATGGATAAAGAAGTTGTGGTATTTACTTACAAAGCAATATCACTCAGCAATGAAATCTATGTCATCAGGCCCTTAGCAGCACAATGAGTGGATTCAGGTATGATGATTCTAACTGAAATAAGTCACACAGAAAAAGAAACATCATAAGATATCAGTAATACACGGAATGTAAACTTGGCTACACAGGAACTGAATTACAGAACAGAACAGGGTCTCAAATTTAGAAAACCAACTTATGCTTGCTTAAGGGTAAAGGTGAGTTGGGGTGCTGCATAAAACCAGAGATTGAAATGAACACAGATAAAGTTCCTTAAGCCAAATATGGAATAGATAAGAGCTACTCCTTGCTCAACGAAATGGACTCAACACCGCATATTAAATGCCTAAGAATGTACCTGACTAGTAAGTATCTTAAAACCTATGGATTGCTATGTCTCCGAAAGAGAATCAAGCATGTGTACAGGGGCATAAACGCAGCAGTGATAGGATTGGAGAGGTTCGGTGAGCAAATGAAGACCCTTTGAAGTCATATTGCATGGTACCCATTCCACGGGTTTCAACTACCCAGGTTTAAGGTATTCTTCCTTCAGCTAAAACATGCATGTGGAACCTAGAGTATGATCAACCATGTGATCGGGAGACGTGTTCAAATATGTCTCAGTTTTCGTACCCTGGTACTCGGGTGCAACATTCCAGACGCTTTACTAACACCCTCCTGACTTGGAGAGTCAGTCCCTTTAACCTCCTGTTTGGCCCAGTTTGCAATTTCTGCGGAAGATGAACAGGAATAGCGAGAACCAATGAGAGACTAGCTGGAGGTGTCTGGACGGGCAAATTTAACTCTCATTTCCCACCAGGAAGAGGAATTAACCAAAGGCTCAGCGTGCCGTGCCGGAACCAGATTAGGGCCTGAAGCCATCCTGCGGTGTTGCGGCCAGCTCAAAAGAAAGCGAGTTGAAGAAAGGAGCTCAGGGGCACTGTAATTCACAAACCTGCAGAGTTATAAATGACAGCTATCGTCCAAAAATATACTGAAGTAAGGTTTCCAAGAGGACTTGAAAGCGGGGCAGAATTGCAGGAAACCGATTTCAGGAGGTAGACTGGAATTGCATTGAAAGCATAGGAAAAGAGGCAGAACGTCCACAATGATGCACTTGGCCAAAAAGGGCGTATGCGTTTTTTCCTGAATATATTCAGGAAAAAACGCATACGCCCTTTTTGGCCAACCAAGCAAGCTTGCAAAGGAAATCTGCACTACAATGAAGTCTCACTTCCCCCCGGTCAAAAGGGCCATCTGAAAAAAGTGTAAAATCCAGAAAGGCAGGACAGGCCATGGAGAACTGGGAGCCTTGTTATGCTGATGGGCGGGATGTAAATTGCCAACAGACACTCGGGAGAAGTGTATGGTGTTTCCTGAAACATATAAAAAACAAAGCAACAGAGCCTAGGGCACTTCCACTTATGGTCCTATAGCTTAGGGAAATTAAAATCAAAAAGACACAGCCACCCCAAAGTTTGGGACGCCTCTGTTTACAAGAACCTCGTTTACAGTACAAGTTCAACATCGCAGAAAGTGAAAAATGGATAAAGAAGTTGTGGTATTTACTTACAAAGCAGTATCACTCAGCAATGAAATCTATGTCATCAGGCCCTTAGCAGCACAATGAGTCGATTCAGGTATGATGATTCTAACTGAAATAAGTCACACAGAAAAAGAAACATCATAAGATATCAGTAATACACGGAATGTAAACTTGGCTACACAGGAACTGAATTACAGAACAGAACAGGGTCTCAAATTTAGAAAACCAACTTATGCTTGCTTAAGGGGAAAGGTGAGTTGGGGTGCTGCATAAAACCAGAGATTGAAATGAGCACAGATAAAGTTCCTTAAGCCAAATATGGAATAGACAAGAGCTACTCCTTGCTCAACGAAATGGACTCAACACCGCATATTAAATGCCTAAGAATGTACCTGACTAGTAAGTATCTTAAAACCTATGGATTGCTATGTCTCCGAAAGAGAATCAAGCATGTGTACAGGGGCATAAACGCAGCAGTGATAGGATTGGAGAGGTTCGGTGAGCAAATGAAGACCCTTTGAAGTCATATTGCATGGTAGCCATTCCACGGGTTTCAACTACCCAGGTTTAAGGTATTCTTCCTTCAGGTAAAACATGCATGTGAAACCTAGAGTATGATCAACCATGTGATCGGGAGACGTGTTCAAATATGTCTCAGTTTTCGTACCCTGGTACTCGGGTGCAACATTCCAGACGCTTTACTAACACCCTCCCGACTTGGAGAGTCAGTCCCTTTAACCTCCTGTTTGGCCCAGTTTGCAATTTCTGCGGAAGATGAACAGGAATAGCGAGAACCAATGAGAGACTAGCTGGAGGTGTCTGGACGGGCAAATTTAACTCTCATTTCCCACCAGGAAGAGGAATTAACCAAAGGCTCAGCGTGCCGTGCCGGAACCAGATTAGGGCCTGAAGCCATCCTGCGGTGTTGCGGCCAGCTCAAAAGAAAGCGAGTTGAAGAAAGGAGCTCAGGGGCACTGTAATTCACAAACCTGCAGAGTTATAAATGACAGCTATCGTCCAAAAATATACTGAAGTAAGGCTGCCAAGAGGACTTGAAAGCGGGGCAGAATTGCAGGAAACCGATTTCAGGAGGTAGACTGGAATTGCATTGAAAGCATAGGAAAAGAGGCAGAACGTCCACAATGATGCACTTGGCCAAAAAGGGCGTATGCGTTTTTTCCTGAATATATTCAGGAAAAAACGCATACGCCCTTTTTGGCCAACCAAGCAAGCTTGCAAAGGAAATCTGCACTACAATGAAGTCTCACTTCCCCCCGGTCAAAAGGGCCATCTGAAAAAAGTGTAAAATCCAGAAAGACAGGACAGGCCATGGAGAACTGGGAGCCTTGTTATGCTGATGGGCGGGATGTAAATTGCCAACAGACACTCGGGAGAAGTGTATGGTGTTTCCTGAAACATCTAAAAAACAAAGCAACAGAGCCTAGGGTACTTCCACTTATGGTCCTATAGCATAGGGAAATTAAAATCAAAAAGACACAGCCACCCCAAAGTTTGGGACGCCTCTGTTTACAAGAACCTCGTTTACAGTACAAGTTCAACATCGCAGAAAGTGAAAAATGGATAAAGAAGTTGTGGTATTTACTTACAAAGCAATATCACTCAGCAATGAAATCTATGTCATCAGGCCCTTAGCAGCACAATGAGTGGATTCAGGTATGATGATTCTAACTGAAATAAGTCACACAGAAAAAGAAACATCATAAGATATCAGTAATACACGGAATGTAAACTTGGCTACACAGGAACTGAATTACAGAACAGAACAGGGTCTCAAATTGAGAAAACCAACTTATGCTTTCTTAAGGGTAAAGGTGAGTTGGGGTGCTGCATAAAACCAGAGATTGAAATGAGCACAGATAAAGTTCCTTAAGCCAAATATGGAATAGACAAGAGCTACCTCTTGCTCAACGAAATGGACTCAACACCGCATATTAAATGCCTAAGAATGTACCTGACTAGTAAGTATCTTAAAACCTATGGATTGCTATGTCTCCGAAAGAGAATCAAGCATGTGTACAGGGGCATAAACGCAGCAGTGATAGGATTGGAGAGGTTCGGTGAGCAAATGAAGACCCTTTGAAGTCATATTGCATGGTACCCATTCCACGGGTTTCAACTACCCAGGTTTAAGGTATTCTTCCTTCAGGTAAAACATGCATGTGGAACCTAGAGTATGATCAACCATGTGATCGGGAGACGTGTTCAAATATGTCTCAGTTTTCGTACCCTGGTACTCGGGTGCAACATTCCAGAGGCTTTACTAACACCCTCCCGACTTGGAGAGTCAGTCCCTTTAACCTCCTGTTTGGCCCAGTTTGCAATTTCTGCGGAAGATGAACAGGAATAGCGAGAACCAATGAGAGACTAGCTGGAGGTGTCTGGACGGGCAAATTTAACTCTCATTTCCCACCAGGAAGAGGAATTAACCAAAGGCTCAGCGTGCCGTGCCGGAACCAGATTAGGGCCTGAAGACATCCTGCGGTGTTGTGGCCAGCTCAAAAGAAAGCGAGTTGAAGAAAGGAGCTCAGGGGCACTGTAATCCACAAACCTGCAGAGTTATAAATGACAGCTATCGTCCAAAAATATACTGAAGTAAGGTTTCCAAGAGGACTTGAAAGCGGGGCAGAATTGCAGGAAACCGATTTCAGGAGGCAGACTGGAATTGCATTGAAAGCATAGGAAAAGAGGCAGAACGTCCACAATGATGCACTTGGCCAAAAAGGGCGTATGCGTTTTTTCCTGAATATATTCAGGAAAAAACGCATACGCCCTTTTTGGCCAACCAAGCAAGCTTGCAAAGGAAATCTGCACTACAATGAAGTCTCACTTCCCCCCGGTCAAAAGGGCCATCTGAAAAAAGTGTAAAATCCAGAAAGGCAGGACAGGCCATGGAGAACTGGGAGCCTTGTTATGCTGATGGGCGGGATGTAAATTGCCAACAGACACTCGGGAGATGTGTATGGTGTTTCCTGAAACATCTAAAAAACAAAGCAACAGAGCCTAGGGCACTTCCACTTATGGTCCTATAGCTTAGGGAAATTAAAATCAAAAAGACACAGCCACCCCAAAGTTTGGGACGCCTCTGTTTACAAGAACCTCGTTTACAGTACAAGTTCAACATCGCAGAAAGTGAAAAATGGATAAAGAAGTTGTGGTATTTACTTACAAAGCAATATCACTCAGCAATGAAATCTATGTCATCAGGCCCTTAGCAGCACAATGAGTGGATTCAGGTATGATGATTCTAACTGAAATAAGTCACACAGAAAAAGAAACATCATAAGATATCAGTAATACACGGAATGTAAACTTGGCTACACAGGAACTGAATTACAGAACAGAACAGGGTCTCAAATTTAGAAAACCAACTTATGCTTGCTTAAGGGGAAAGGTGAGTTGGGGTGCTGCATAAAACCAGAGATTGAAATAAGCACAGATAAAGTTCCTTAAGCCAAATATGGAATAGACAAGAGCTACTCCTTGCTCAATGAAATGGACTCAACACCGCATATTAAATGCCTAAGAATGTACCTGACTAGTAAGTATCTTAAAACCTATGGATTGCTATGTCTCCGAAAGAGAATCAAGCATGTGCACAGGGGCATAAACGCAGCAGTGATAGGATTGGAGAGGTTCGGTGAGCAAATGAAGACCCTTTGAAGTCATATTGCATGGTACCCATTCCACGGGTTTCAACTACCCAGGTTTAAGGTATTCTTCCTTCAGCTAAAACATGCATGTGGAACCTAGAGTATGATCAACCATGTGATCGGGAGACGTGTTCAAATATGTCTCAGTTTTCGTACCCTGGTACTCGGGTGCAACATTCCAGACGCTTTACTAACACCCTCCTGACTTGGAGAGTCAGTCCCTTTAACCTCCTGTTTGGCCCAGTTTGCAATTTCTGCGGAAGATGAACAGGAATAGCGAGAACCAATGAGAGACTAGCTGGAGGTGTCTGGACGGGCAAATTTAACTCTCATTTCCCACCAGGAAGAGGAATTAACCAAAGGCTCAGCGTGCCGTGCCGGAACCAGATTAGGGCCTGAAGCCATCCTGCGGTGTTGCGGCCAGCTCAAAAGAAAGCGAGTTGAAGAAAGGAGCTCAGGGGCACTGTAATTCACAAACCTGCAGAGTTATAAATGACAGCTATCGTCCAAAAATATACTGAAGTAAGGTTTCCAAGAGGACTTGAAAGCGGGGCAGAATTGCAGGAAACCGATTTCAGGAGGCAGACTGGAATTGCATTGAAAGCATAGGAAAAGAGGCAGAACGTCCACAATGATGCACTTGGCCAAAAAGGGCGTATGCGTTTTTTCCTGAATATATTCAGGAAAAAACGCATACGCACTTTTTGGCCAACCAAGCAAGCTTGCAAAGGAAATCTGCACTACAATGAAGTCTCACTTCCCCCCGGTCAAAAGGGCCATCTGAAAAAAGTGTAAAATCCAGAAAGGCAGGACAGGCCATGGAGAACTGGGAGCCTTGTTATGCTGATGGGCGGGATGTAAATTGCCAACAGACACTCGGGAGAAGTGTATGGTGTTTCCTGAAACATCTAAAAAACAAAGCAACAGACCCTAGGGCACTTCCACTTATGGTCCTATAGCTTAGGGAAATTAAAATCAAAAAGACACAGCCACCCCAAAGTTTGGGACGCCTCTGTTTACAAGAACCTCGTTTACAGTACAAGTTCAACATCGCAGAAAGTGAAAAATGGATAAAGAAGTTGTGGTATTTACTTACAAAGCAATATCACTCAGCAATGAAATCTATGTCATCAGGCCCTTAGCAGCACAATGAGTGGATTCAGGTATGATGATTCTAAATGAAATAAGTCACACAGAAAAAGAAACATCATAAGATATCACTAATACACGGAATGTAAACTTGGCTACACAGGAACTGAATTACAGAACAGAACAGGGTCTCAAATTTAGAAAACCAACTTATGCTTGCTTAAGGGTAAAGGTGAGTTGGGGTGCTGCATAAAACCAGAGATTGAAATGAGCACAGATAAAGTTCCTTAAGCCAAATATGGAATAGACAAGAGCTACTCCTTGCTCAACGAAATGGACTCAACACCGCATATTAAATGCCTAAGAATGTACCTGACTAGTAAGTATCTTAAAACCTATGGATTGCTATGTCTCCGAAAGAGAATCAAGCATGTGTACAGGGGCATAAACGCAGCAGTGATAGGATTGGAGAGGTTCGGTGAGCAAATGAAGACCCTTTGAAGTCATATTGCATGGTACCCATTCCACGGGTTTCAACTACCCAGGTTTAAGGTATTCTTCCTTCAGCTAAAACATGCATGTGGAACCTAGAGTATGATCAACCATGTGATCGGGAGACGTGTTCAAATATGTCTCAGTTTTCGTACCCTGGTACTCGGGTGCAACATTCCAGACGCTTTACTAACACCCTCCTGACTTGGAGAGTCAGTCCCTTTAACCTCCTGTTTGGCCCAGTTTGCAATTTCTGCGGAAGATGAACAGGAATAGCGAGAACCAATGAGAGACTAGCTGGAGGTGTCTGGACGGGCAAATTTAACTCTCATTTCCCACCAGGAAGAGGAATTAACCAAAGGCTCAGCGTGCCGTGCCGGAACCAGATTAGGGCCTGAAGCCATCCTGCGGTGTTGCGGCCAGCTCAAAAGAAAGCGAGTTGAAGAAAGGAGCTCAGGGGCACTGTAATTCACAAACCTGCAGAGTTATAAATGACAGCTATCGTCCAAAAATATACTGAAGTAAGGTTTCCAAGAGGACTTGAAAGCGGGGCAGAATTGCAGGAAACCGATTTCAGGAGGCAGACTGGAATTGCATTGAAAGCATAGGAAAAGAGGCAGAACGTCCACAATGATGCACTTGGCCAAAAAGGGCGTATGCGTTTTTTCCTGAATATATTCAGGAAAAAACGCATACGCCCTTTTTGGCCAACCAAGCAAGCTTGCAAAGGAAATCTGCACTACAATGAAGTCTCACTTCCCCCCGGTCAAAAGGGCCATCTGAAAAAAGTGTAAAATCCAGAAAGGCAGGACAGGCCATGGAGAACTGGGAGCCTTGTTATGCTGATGGGCGGGATGTAAATTGCCAACAGACACTCGGGAGAAGTGTATGGTGTTTCCTGAAACATCTAAAAAACAAAGCAACAGAGCCTAGGGCACTTCCACTTATGGTCCTATAGCTTAGGGAAATTAAAATCAAAAAGACACAGCCACCCCAAAGTTTGGGACGCCTCTGTTTACAAGAACCTCGTTTACAGTACAAGTTCAACATCGCAGAAAGTGAAAAATGGATAAAGAAGTTGTGGTATTTACTTACAAAGCAATATCACTCAGCAATGAAATCTATGTCATCAGGCCCTTAGCAGCACAATGAGTGGATTCAGGTATGATGATTCTAACTGAAATAAGTCACACAGAAAAAGAAACATCATAAGATATCAGTAATACACGGAATGTAAACTTGGCTACACAGGAACTGTATTACAGAACAGAACAGGGTCTCAAATTTAGAAAACCAACTTATGCTTGCTTAAGGGGAAAGGTGAGTTGGGGTGCTGCATAAAACCAGAGATTGAAATGAGCACAGATAAAGTTCCTTAAGCCAAATATGGAATAGACAAGAGCTACTCCTTGCTCAACGAAATGGACTCAACACCGCATATTAAATGCCTAAGAATGTACCTGACTAGTAAGTATCTTAAAACCTATGGATTGCTATGTCTCCGAAAGAGAATCAAGCATGTGTACAGGGGCATAAACGCAGCAGTGATAGGATTGGAGAGGTTTGGTGAGCAAATGAAGACCCTTTGAAGTCATATTGCATGGTAGCCATTCCACGGGTTTCAACTACCCAGGTTTAAGGTATTCTTCCTTCAGGTAAAACATGCATGTGAAACCTAGAGTATGATCAACCATGTGATCGGGAGACGTGTTCAAATATGTCTCAGTTTTCGTACCCTGGTACTCGGGTGCAACATTCCAGACGCTTTACTAACACCCTCCCGACTTGGAGAGTCAGTCCCTTTAACCTCCTGTTTGGCCCAGTTTGCAATTTCTGCGGAAGATGAACAGGAATAGCGAGAACCAATGAGAGACTAGCTGGAGGTGTCTGGACGGGCAAATTTAACTCTCATTTCCCACCAGGAAGAGGAATTAACCAAAGGCTCAGCGTGCCGTGCCGGAACCAGATTAGGGCCTGAAGCCATCCTGCGATGTTGCGGCCAGCTCAAAAGAAAGCGAGTTGAAGAAAGGAGCTCAGGGGCACTGTAATTCACAAACCTGCAGAGTTATAAATGACAGCTATCGTCCAAAAATATACTGAAGTAAGGCTGCCAAGAGGACTTGAAAGCGGGGCAGAATTGCAGGAAACCGATTTCAGGAGGTAGACTGGAATTGCATTGAAAGCATAGGAAAAGAGGGAGAACGTCCACAATGATGCACTTGGCCAAAAAGGGCGTATGCGTTTTTTCCTGAATATATTCAGGAAAAAACACATACGCCCTTTTTGGCCAACCAAGCAAGCTTGCAAAGGAAATCTGCACTACAATGAAGTCTCACTTCCCCCCGGTCAAAAGGGCCATCTGAAAAAAGTGTAAAATCCAGAAAGACAGGACAGGCCATGGAGAACTGGGAGCCTTGTTATGCTGATGGGCGGGATGTAAATTGCCAACAGACACTCGGGAGAAGTGTATGGTGTTTCCTGAAACATCTAAAAAACAAAGCAACAGAGCCTAGGGTACTTCCACTTATGGTCCTATAGCATAGGGAAATTAAAATCAAAAAGACACAGCCACCCCAAAGTTTGGGACGCCTCTGTTTACAAGAACCTCGTTTACAGTACAAGTTCAACATCGCAGAAAGTGAAAAATGGATAAAGAAGTTGTGGTATTTACTTACAAAGCAATATCACTCAGCAATGAAATCTATGTCATCAGGCCCTTAGCAGCACAATGAGTGGATTCAGGTATGATGATTCTAACTGAAATAAGTCACACAGAAAAAGAAACATCATAAGATATCAGTAATACACGGAATGTAAACTTGGCTACACAGGAACTGAATTACAGAACAGAACAGGGTCTCAAATTTAGAAAACCAACTTATGCTTGCTTAAGGGTAAAGGTGAGTTGGGGTGCTGCATAAAACCAGAGATTGAAATGAACACAGATAAAGTTCCTTAAGCCAAATATGGAATAGACAAGAGCTACCTCTTGCTCAACGAAATGGACTCAACACCGCATATTAAATGCCTAAGAATGTACCTGACTAGTAAGTATCTTAAAACCTATGGATTGCTATGTCTCCGAAAGAGAATCAAGCATGTGTACAGGGGCATAAACGCAGCAGTGATAGGATTGGAGAGGTTCGGTGAGCAAATGAAGACCCTTTGAAGTCATATTGCATGGTACCCATTCCACGGGTTTCAACTACCCAGGTTTAAGGTATTCTTCCTTCAGGTAAAACATGCATGTGGAACCTAGAGTATGATCAACCATGTGATCGGGAGACGTGTTCAAATATGTCTCAGTTTTCGTACCCTGGTACTCGGGTGCAACATTCCAGACGCTTTACTAACACCCTCCTGACTTGGAGAGTCAGTCCCTTTAACCTCCTGTTTGGCCCAGTTTGCAATTTCTGCGGAAGATGAACAGGAATAGCGAGAACCAATGAGAGACTAGCTGGAGGTGTCTGGATGGGCAAATTTAACTCTCATTTCCCACCAGGAAGAGGAATTAACCAAAGGCTCAGCGTGCCGTGCCGGAACCAGATTAGGGCCTGAAGACATCCTGCGGTGTTGTGGCCAGCTCAAAAGAAAGCGAGTTGAAGAAAGGAGCTCAGGGGCACTGTAATTCACAAACCTGCAGAGTTATAAATGACAGCTATCGTCCAAAAATATACTGAAGTAAGGTTTCTAAGAGGACTTGAAAGCGGGGCAGAATTGCAGGAAACCGATTTCAGGAGGCAGACTGGAATTGCATTGAAAGCATAGGAAAAGAGGCAGAACGTCCACAATGATGCACTTGGCCAAAAAGGGCGTATGCGTTTTTTCCTGAATATATTCAGGAAAAAACGCATACGCCCTTTTTGGCCAACCAAGCAAGCTTGCAAAGGAAATCTGCACTACAATGAAGTCTCACTTCCCCCCGGTCAAAAGGGCCATCTGAAAAAAGTGTAAAATCCAGAAAGGCAGGACAGGCCATGGAGAACTGGGAGCCTTGTTATGCTGATGGGCGGGATGTAAATTGCCAACAGACACTCGGGAGATGTGTATGGTGTTTCCTGAAACATCTAAAAAACAAAGCAACAGAGCCTAGGGCACTTCCACTTATGGTCCTATAGCTTAGGGAAATTAAAATCAAAAAGACACAGCCACCCCAAAGTTTGGGACGCCTCTGTTTACAAGAACCTCGTTTACAGTACAAGTTCAACATCGCAGAAAGTGAAAAATGGATAAAGAAGTTGTGGTATTTACTTACAAAGCAATATCACTCAGCAATGAAATCTATGTCATCAGGCCCTTAGCAGCACAATGAGTGGATTCAGGTATGATGATTCTAACTGAAATAAGTCACACAGAAAAAGAAACATCATAAGATATCAGTAATACACGGAATGTAAACTTGGCTACACAGGAACTGAATTACAGAACAGAACAGGGTCTCAAATTTAGAAAACCAACTTATGCTTGCTTAAGGGGAAAGGTGAGTTGGGGTGCTGCATAAAACCAGAGATTGAAATGAGCACAGATAAAGTTCCTTAAGCCAAATATGGAATAGACAAGAGCTACTCCTTGCTCAACGAAATGGACTCAACACCGCATATTAAATGCCTAAGAATGTACCTGACTAGTAAGTATCTTAAAACCTATGGATTGCTATGTCTCCGAAAGAGAATCAAGCATGTGCACAGGGGCATAAACGCAGCAGTGATAGGATTGGAGAGGTTCGGTGAGCAAATGAAGACCCTTTGAAGTCATATTGCATGGTACCCATTCCACGGGTTTCAACTACCCAGGTTTAAGGTATTCTTCCTTCAGCTAAAACATGCATGTGGAACCTAGAGTATGATCAACCATGTGATCGGGAGACGTGTTCAAATATGTCTCAGTTTTCGTACCCTGGTACTCGGGTGCAACATTCCAGACGCTTTACTAACACCCTCCTGACTTGGAGAGTCAGTCCCTTTAACCTCCTGTTTGGCCCAGTTTGCAATTTCTGCGGAAGATGAACAGGAATAGCGAGAACCAATGAGAGACTAGCTGGAGGTGTCTGTACGGGCAAATTTAACTCTCATTTCCCACCAGGAAGAGGAATTAACCAAAGGCTCAGCGTGCCGTGCCGGAACCAGATTAGGGCCTGAAGCCATCCTGCGGTGTTGCGGCCAGCTCAAAAGAAAGCGAGTTGAAGAAAGGAGCTCAGGGGCACTGTAATTCACAAACCTGCAGAGTTATAAATGACAGCTATCGTCCAAAAATATACTGAAGTAAGGTTTCCAAGAGGACTTGAAAGCGGGGCAGAATTGCAGGAAACCGATTTCAGGAGGCAGACTGGAATTGCATTGAAAGCATAGGAAAAGAGGCAGAACGTCCACAATGATGCACTTGGCCAAAAAGGGCGTATGCGTTTTTTCCTGAATATATTCAGGAAAAAACGCATACGCCCTTTTTGGCCAACCAAGCAAGCTTGCAAAGGAAATCTGCACTACAATGAAGTCTCACTTCCCCCCGGTCAAAAGGGTCATCTGAAAAAAGTGTAAAATCCAGAAAGGCAGGACAGGCCATGGAGAACTGGGAGCCTTGTTATGCTGATGGGCGGGATGTAAATTGCCAACAGACACTCGGGAGAAGTGTATGGTGTTTCCTGAAACATCTAAAAAACAAAGCAACAGAGCCTAGGGCACTTCCACTTATGGTCCTATAGCTTAGGGAAATTAAAATCAAAAAGACACAGCCACCCCAAAGTTTGGGACGCCTCTGTTTACAAGAACCTCGTTTACAGTACAAGTTCAACATCGCAGAAAGTGAAAAATGGATAAAGAAGTTGTGGTATTTACTTACAAAGCAATATCACTCAGCAATGAAATCTATGTCATCAGGCCCTTAGCAGCACAATGAGTGGATTCAGGTATGATGATTCTAAATGAAATAAGTCACACAGAAAAAGCAACATCATAAGATATCACTAATACACGGAATGTAAACTTGGCTACACAGGAACTGAATTACAGAACAGAACAGGGTCTCAAATTTAGAAAACCAACTTATGCTTGCTTAAGGGTAAAGGTGAGTTGGGGTGCTGCATAAAACCAGAGATTGAAATGAGCACAGATAAAGTTCCTTAAGCCAAATATGGAATAGACAAGAGCTACTCCTTGCTCAACGAAATGGACTCAACACCGCATATTAAATGCCTAAGAATGTACCTGACTAGTAAGTATCTTAAAACCTATGGATTGCTATGTCTCCGAAAGAGAATCAAGCATGTGTACAGGGGCATAAACGCAGCAGTGATAGGATTGGAGAGGTTCGGTGAGCAAATGAAGACCCTTTGAAGTCATATTGCATGGTACCCATTCCACGGGTTTCAACTACCCAGGTTTAAGGTATTCTTCCTTCAGCTAAAACATGCATGTGGAACCTAGAGTATGATCAACCATGTGATCGGGAGACGTGTTCAAATATGTCTCAGTTTTCGTACCCTGGTACTCGGGTGCAACATTCCAGACGCTTTACTAACACCCTCCCGACTTGGAGAGTCAGTCCCTTTAACCTCCTGTTTGGCCCAGTTTGCAATTTCTGCGGAAGATGAACAGGAATAGCGAGAACCAATGAGAGACTAGCTGGAGGTGTCTGGACGGGCAAATTTAACTCTCATTTCCCACCAGGAAGAGGAATTAACCAAAGGCTCAGCGTGCCGTGCCGGAACCAGATTAGGGCCTGAAGCCATCCTGCGGTGTTGCGGCCAGCTCAAAAGAAAGCGAGTTGAAGAAAGGAGCTCAGGGGCACTGTAATTCACAAACCTGCAGAGTTATAAATGACAGCTATCGTCCAAAAATATACTGAAGTAAGGTTTCCAAGAGGACTTGAAAGCGGGGCAGAATTGCAGGAAACCGATTTCAGGAGGCAGACTGGAATTGCATTGAAAGCATAGGAAAAGAGGCAGAACGTCCACAATGATGCACTTGGCCAAAAAGGGCGTATGCGTTTTTTCCTGAATATATTCAGGAAAAAACGCATACGCCCTTTTTGGCCAACCAAGCAAGCTTGCAAAGGAAATCTGCACTACAATGAAGTCTCACTTCCCCCCGGTCAAAAGGGCCATCTGAAAAAAGTGTAAAATCCAGAAAGGCAGGACAGGCCATGGAGAACTGGGAGCCTTGTTATGCTGATGGGCGGGATGTAAATTGCCAACAGACACTCGGGAGAAGTGTATGGTGTTTCCTGAAACATCTAAAAAACAAAGCAACAGAGCCTAGGGCACTTCCACTTATGGTCCTATAGCTTAGGGAAATTAAAATCAAAAAGACACAGCCACCCCAAAGTTTGGGACGCCTCTGTTTACAAGAACCTCGTTTACAGTACAAGTTCAACATCGCAGAAAGTGAAAAATGGATAAAGAAGTTGTGGTATTTACTTATAGAAGCAATATCACTCAGCAATGAAATCTATGTCATCAGGCCCTTAGCAGCACAATGAGTGGATTCAGGTATGATGATTCTAACTGAAATAAGTCACACAGAAAAAGAAACATCATAAGATATCAGTAATACACGGAATGTAAACTTGGCTACACAGGAACTGTATTACAGAACAGAACAGGGTCTCAAATTTAGAAAACCAACTTATGCTTGCTTAAGGGGAAAGGTGAGTTGGGGTGCTGCATAAAACCAGAGATTGAAATGAGCACAGATAAAGTTCCTTAAGCCAAATATGGAATAGACAAGAGCTACTCCTTGCTCAACGAAATGGACTCAACACCCCATATTAAACGCCTAAGAATGTACCTGACTAGTAAGTATCTTAAAACCTATGGATTGCTATGTCTCCGAAAGAGAATCAAGCATGTGTACAGGGGCATAAACGCAGCAGTGATAGGATTGGAGAGGTTCGGTGAGCAAATGAAGACCCTTTGAAGTCATATTGCATGGTACCCATTCCACGGGTTTCAACTACCCAGGTTTAAGGTATTCTTCCTTCAGGTAAAACATGCATGTGGAACCTAGAGTATGATCAACCATGTGATCGGGAGACGTGTTCAAATATGTCTCAGTTTTCGTACCCTGGTACTCGGGTGCAACATTCCAGACGCTTTACTAACACCCTCCCGACTTGGAGAGTCAGTCCCTTTAACCTCCTGTTTGGCCCAGTTTGCAATTTCTGCGGAAGATGAACAGGAATAGCGAGAACCAATGAGAGACTAGCTGGAGGTGTCTGGACGGGCAAATTTAACTCTCATTTCCCACCAGGAAGAGGAATTAACCAAAGGCTCAGCGTGCCGTGCCGGAACCAGATTAGGGCCTGAAGCCATCTTGCAGTGTTGCGGCCAGCTCAAAAGAAAGCGAGTTGAAGAAAGGAGCTCAGGGGCACTGTAATTCACAAACCTGCAGAGTTATAAATGACAGCTATCGTCCAAAAATATACTGAAGTAAGGCTGCCAAGAGGACTTGAAAGCGGGGCAGAATTGCAGGAAACCGATTTCAGGAGGTAGACTGGAATTGCATTGAAAGCATAGGAAAAGAGGCAGAACGTCCACAATGATGCACTTGGCCAAAAAGGGCGTATGCGTTTTTTCCTGAATATATTCAGGAAAAAACGCATACGCCCTTTTTGGCCAACCAAGCAAACTTGCAAAGGAAATCTGCACTACAATGAAGTCTCACTTCCCCCCGGTCAAAAGGGCCATCTGAAAAAAGTGTAAAATCCAGAAAGACAGGACAGGCCATGGAGAACTGGGAGCCTTGTTATGCTGATGGGCGGGATGTAAATTGCCAACAGACACTCGGGAGAAGTGTAAGGTGTTTCCTGAAACATCTAAAAAACAAAGCAACAGAGCCTAGGGCACTTCCACTTATGGTCCTATAGCTTAGGGAAATTAAAATCAAAAAGACACAGCCACCCCAAAGTTTGGGACGCCTCTGTTTACAAGAACCTCGTTTACAGTACAAGTTCAACATCGCAGAAAGTGAAAAATGGATAAAGAAGTTGTGGTATTTACTTACAAAGCAATATCACTCAGCAATGAAATCTATGTCATCAGGCCCTTAGCAGCACAATGAGTGGATTCAGGTATGATGATTTTAATGAAATAAGTCACACAGAAAAAGAAACATCATAAGATATCAGTAATACACGGAATGTAAACTTGGCTACACAGGAACTGAATTACAGAACAGAACAGGGTCTCAAATTTAGAAAACCAACTTATGCTTCCTTAAGGGTAAAGGTGAGTTGGGGTGCTGCATAAAACCAGAGATTGAAATGAGCACAGATAAAGTTCCTTAAGCCAAATATGGAATAGACAAGAGCTACCTCTTGCTCAACGAAATGGACTCAACACCGCATATTAAATGCCGAAGAATGTACCTGACTAGTAAGTATCTTAAAACCTATGGATTGCTATGTCTCCGAAAGAGAATCAAGCATGTGTACAGGGGCATAAACGCAGCATTGATAGGATTGGAGAGGTTCGGTGAGCAAATGAAGACCCTTTGAAGTCATATTGCATGGTACCCATTCCACGGGTTTCAACTACCCAGGTTTAAGGTATTCTTCCTTCAGCTAAAACATGCATGTGGAACCTAGAGTATGATCAACCATGTGATCGGGAGACGTGTTCAAATATGTCTCAGTTTTCGTACCCTGGTACTCGGGTGCAACATTCCAGACGCTTTACTAACACCCTCCTGACTTGGAGAGTCAGTCCCTTTAACCTCCTGTTTGGCCCAGTTTGCAATTTCTGCGGAAGATGAACAGGAATAGCGAGAACCAATGAGAGACTAGCTGGAGGTGTCTGGATGGGCAAATTTAACTCTCATTTCCCACCAGGAAGAGGAATTAACCAAAGGCTCAGCGTGCCGTGCCGGAACCAGATTAGGGCCTGAAGCCATCCTGCGGTGTTGCGGCCAGCTCAAAAGAAAGCGAGTTGAAGAAAGGAGCTCAGGGGCACTGTAATTCACAAACCTGCAGAGTTATAAATGACAGCTATCGTCCAAAAATATACTGAAGTAAGGTTTCCAAGAGGACTTGAAAGCGGGGCAGAATTGCAGGAAACCGATTTCAGGAGGCAGACTGGAATTGCATTGAAAGCACAGGAAAAGAGGCAGAACGTCCACAATGATGCACTTGGCCAAAAAGGGCGTATGCGTTTTTTCCTGAATATATTCAGGAAAAAACGCATACGCCCTTTTTGGCCAACCAAGCAAGCTTGCAAAGGAAATCTGCACTACAATGAAGTCTCACTTCCCCCCGGTCAAAAGGGCCATCTGAAAAAAGTGTAAAATCCAGAAAGGCAGGACAGGCCATGGAGAACTGGGAGCCTTTTTATGCTGATGGGCAGGAGGTAAATTGCCAACAGACACTCGGGAGAAGTGTATGGTGTTTCCTGAAACATCTAAAAAACAAAGCAACAGAGCCTAGGGCACTTCCACTTATGGTCCTATAGCTTAGGGAAATTAAAATCAAAAAGACACAGCCACCCCAAAGTTTGGGACGCCTCTGTTTACAAGAACCTCGTTTACAGTACAAGTTCCACATCGCAGAAAGTGAAAAATGGATAAAGAAGTTGTGGTATTTACTTACAAAGCAATATCACTCAGCAATGAAATCTATGTCATCAGGCCCTTAGCAGCACAATGAGTGGATTCAGGTATGATGATTCTAACTGAAATAAGTCACACAGAAAAAGAAACATCATAAGATATCAGTAATACACGGAATGTAAACTTGGCTACACAGGAACTGTATTACAGAACAGAACAGGGTCTCAAATTTAGAAAACCAACTTATGCTTGCTTAAGGGGAAAGGTGAGTTGGGGTGCTGCATAAAACCAGAGATTGAAATGAGCACAGATAAAGTTCCTTAAGCCAAATATGGAATAGACAAGAGCTACTCCTTGCTCAACGAAATGGACTCAACACCCCATATTAAACGCCTAAGAATGTACCTGACTAGTAAGTATCTTAAAACCTATGGATTGCTATGTCTCCGAAAGAGAATCAAGCATGTGTACAGGGGCATAAACGCAGCAGTGATAGGATTGGAGAGGTTCGGTGAGCAAATGAAGACCCTTTGAAGTCATATTGCATGGTACCCATTCCACGGGTTTCAACTACCCAGGTTTAAGGTATTCTTCCTTCAGGTAAAACATGCATGTGGAACCTAGAGTATGATCAACCATGTGATCGGGAGACGTGTTCAAATATGTCTCAGTTTTCGTACCCTGGTACTCGGGTGCAACATTCCAGACGCTTTACTAACACCCTCCCGACTTGGAGAGTCAGTCCCTTTAACCTCCTGTTTGGCCCAGTTTGCAATTTCTGCGGAAGATGAACAGGAATAGCGAGAACCAATGAGAGACTAGCTGGAGGTGTCTGGACGGGCAAATTTAACTCTCATTTCCCACCAGGAAGAGGAATTAACCAAAGGCTCAGCGTGCCGTGCCGGAACCAGATTAGGGCCTGAAGCCATCCTGCAGTGTTGCGGCCAGCTCAAAAGAAAGCGAGTTGAAGAAAGGAGCTCAGGGGCACTGTAATTCACAAACCTGCAGAGTTATAAATGACAGCTATCGTCCAAAAATATACTGAAGTAAGGCTGCCAAGAGGACTTGAAAGCGGGGCAGAATTGCAGGAAACCGATTTCAGGAGGTAGACTGGAATTGCATTGAAAGCATAGGAAAAGAGGCAGAACGTCCACAATGATGCACTTGGCCAAAAAGGGCATATACGTTTTTTCCTGAATATATTCAGGAAAAAACGCATACGCCCTTTTTGGCCAACCAAGCAAGCTTGCAAAGGAAATCTGCACTACAATGAAGTCTCACTTCCCCCCGGTCAAAAGGGCCATCTGAAAAAAGTGTAAAATCCAGAAAGACAGGACAGGCCATGGAGAACTGGGAGCCTTGTTATGCTGATGGGCGGGATGTAAATTGCCAACAGACACTCGGGAGAAGTGTATGGTGTTTCCTGAAACATCTAAAAAACAAAGCAACAGAGCCTAGGGCACTTCCACTTATGGTCCTATAGCTTAGGGAAATTAAAATCAAAAAGACACAGCCACCCCAAAGTTTGGGACGCCTCTGTTTACAAGAACCTCGTTTACAGTACAAGTTCAACATCGCAGAAAGTGAAAAATGGATAAAGAAGTTGTGGTATTTACTTACAAAGCAATATCACTCAGCAATGAAATCTATGTCATCAGGCCCTTAGCAGCACAATGAGTGGATTCAGGTATGATGATTCTAACTGAAATAAGTCACACAGAAAAAGAAACATCATAAGATATCACTAATACACGGAATGTAAACTTGGCTACACAGGAACTGAATTACAGAACAGAACAGGGTCTCAAATTTAGAAAACCAACTTATGCTTGCTTAAGGGTAAAGGTGAGTTGGGGTGCTGCATAAAACCAGAGATTGAAATGAGCACAGATAAAGTTCCTTAAGCCAAATATGGAATAGACAAGAGCTACTCCTTGCTCAACGAAATGGACTCAACACCGCATATTAAATGCCTAAGAATGTACCTGACTAGTAAGTATCTTAAAACCTATGGATTGCTATGTCTCCGAAAGAGAATCAAGCATGTGTACAGGGGCATAAACGCAGCAGTGATAGGATTGGAGAGGTTCGGTGAGCAAATGAAGACCCTTTGAATTCATATTGCATGGTACCCATTCCACGGGTTTCAACTACCCAGGTTTAAGGTATTCTTCCTTCAGGTAAAACATGCATGTGGAACCTAGAGTATGATCAACCATGTGATCGGGAGACGTGTTCAAATATGTCTCAGTTTTCGTACCCTGGTACTCGGGTGCAACATTCCAGACGCTTTACTAACACCCTCCCGACTTGGAGAGTCAGTCCCTTTAACCTCCTGTTTGGCCCAGTTTGCAATTTCTGCGGAAGATGAACAGGAATAGCGAGAACCAATGAGAGACTAGCTGGAGGTGTCTGGACGGGCAAATTTAACTCTCATTTCCCACCAGGAAGAGGAATTAACCAAAGGCTCAGCGTGCCGTGCCGGAACCAGATTAGGGCCTGAAGCCATCCTGCGGTGTTGCGGCCAGCTCAAAAGAAAGCGAGTTGAAGAAAGGAGCTCAGGGGCACTGTAATTCACAAACCTGCAGAGTTATAAATGACAGCTATCGTCCAAAAATATACTGAAGTAAGGCTGCCAAGAGGACTTGAAAGCGGGGCAGAATTGCAGGAAACCGATTTCAGGAGGTAGACTGGAATTGCATTGAAAGCATAGGAAAAGAGGCAGAACGTCCACAATGATGCACTTGGCCAAAAAAGTCGTATGCGTTTTTTCCTGAATATATTCAGGAAAAAACGCATACGCCCTTTTTGGCCAACCAAGCAAGCTTGCAAAGGAAATCTGCACTACAATGAAGTCTCACTTCCCCCCGGTGAAAAGGGCCATCTGAAAAAAGTGTAAAATCCAGAAAGGCAGGACAGGCCATGGAGAACTGGGAGCCTTGTTATGCTGATGGGCAGGATGTAAATTGCCAACAGACACTCGGGAGAAGTGTATGGTGTTTCCTGAAACATCTAAAAAACAAAGCAACAGAGCCTAGGGCACTTCCACTTATGGTCCTATAGCTTAGGGAAATTAAAATCAAAAAGACACAGCCACCCCAAAGTTTGGGACGCCTCTGTTTACAAGAACCTCGTTTACAGTACAAGTTCAACATCGCAGAAAGTGAAAAATGGATAAAGAAGTTGTGGTATTTACTTACAAAGCAATATCACTCAGCAATGAAATCTATGTCATCAGGCCCTTAGCAGCACAATGAGTGGATTCAGGTATGATGATTCTAACTGAAATAAGTCACACAGAAAAAGAAACATCATAAGATATCACTAATACACGGAATGTAAACTTGGCTACACAGGAACTGAATTACAGAACAGAACAGGGTCTCAAATTTAGAAAACCAACTTATGCTTGCTTAAGGGTAAAGGTGAGTTGGGGTGCTGCATAAAACCAGAGATTGAAATGAGCACAGATAAAGTTCCTTAAGCCAAATATGGAATAGACAAGAGCTACTCCTTGCTCAACGAAATGGACTCAACACCGCATATTAAATGCCTAAGAATGTACCTGACTAGTAAGTATCTTAAAACCTATGGATTGCTATGTCTCCGAAAGAGAATCAAGCATGTGTACAGGGGCATAAACGCAGCAGTGATAGGATTGGAGAGGTTCGGTGAGCAAATGAAGACCCTTTGAATTCATATTGCATGGTACCCATTCCACGGGTTTCAACTACCCAGGTTTAAGGTATTCTTCCTTCAGGTAAAACATGCATGTGGAACCTAGAGTATGATCAACCATGTGATCGGGAGACGTGTTCAAATATGTCTCAGTTTTCGTACCCTGGTACTCGGGTGCAACATTCCAGACGCTTTACTAACACCCTCCCGACTTGGAGAGTCAGTCCCTTTAACCTCCTGTTTGGCCCAGTTTGCAATTTCTGCGGAAGATGAACAGGAATAGCGAGAACCAATGAGAGACTAGCTGGAGGTGTCTGGACGGGCAAATTTAACTCTCATTTCCCACCAGGAAGAGGAATTAACCAAAGGCTCAGCGTGCCGTGCCGGAACCAGATTAGGGCCTGAAGCCATCCTGCGGTGTTGCGGCCAGCTCAAAAGAAAGCGAGTTGAAGAAAGGAGCTCAGGGGCACTGTAATTCACAAACCTGCAGAGTTATAAATGACAGCTATCGTCCAAAAATATACTGAAGTAAGGCTGCCAAGAGGACTTGAAAGCGGGGCAGAATTGCAGGAAACCGATTTCAGGAGGTAGACTGGAATTGCATTGAAAGCATAGGAAAAGAGGCAGAACGTCCACAATGATGCACTTGGCCAAAAAAGTCGTATGCGTTTTTTCCTGAATATATTCAGGAAAAAACGCATACGCCCTTTTTGGCCAACCAAGCAAGCTTGCAAAGGAAATCTGCACTACAATGAAGTCTCAATTCCCCCCGGTCAAAAGGGCCATCTGAAAAAAGTGTAAAATCCAGAAAGGCAGGACAGGCCATGGAGAACTGGGAGCCTTGTTATGCTGATGGGCAGGATGTAAATTGCCAACAGACACTCGGGAGAAGTGTATGGTGTTTCCTGAAACATCTAAAAAACAAAGCAACAGAGCCTAGGGCACTTCCACTTATGGTCCTATAGCTTAGGGAAATTAAAATCAAAAAGACACAGCCACCCCAAAGTTTGGGACGCCTCTGTTTACAAGAACCTCGTTTACAGTACAAGTTCAACATCGCAGAAAGTGAAAAATGGATAAAGAAGTTGTGGTATTTACTTACAAAGCAATATCACTCAGCAATGAAATCTATGTCATCAGGCCCTTAGCAGCACAATGAGTGGATTCAGGTATGATGATTCTAACTGAAATAAGTCACACAGAAAAAGAAACATCATAAGATATCAGTAATACACGGAATGTAAACTTGGCTACACAGGAACTGTATTACAGAACAGAACAGGGTCTCAAATTTAGAAAACCAACTTATGCTTGCTTAAGGGTAAAGGTGAGTTGGGGTGCTGCATAAAACCAGAGATTGAAATGAGCACAGATAAAGTTCCTTAAGCCAAATATGGAATAGACAAGAGCTACTCCTTGCTCAACGAAATGGACTCAACACCGCATATTAAATGCCTAAGAATGTACCTGACTAGTAAGTATCTTAAAACCTATGGATTGCTATGTCTCCGAAAGAGAATCAAGCATGTGTACAGGGGCATAAACGCAGCAGTGATAGGATTGGAGAGGTTCGGTGAGCAAATGAAGACCCTTTGAATTCATATTGCATGGTACCCATTCCACGGGTTTCAACTACCCAGGTTTAAGGTATTCTTCCTTCAGGTAAAACATGCATGTGGAACCTAGAGTATGATCAACCATGTGATCGGGAGACGTGTTCAAATATGTCTCAGTTTTCGTACCCTGGTACTCGGGTGCAACATTCCAGACGCTTTACTAACACCCTCCCGACTTGGAGAGTCAGTCCCTTTAACCTCCTGTTTGGCCCAGTTTGCAATTTCTGCGGAAGATGAACAGGAATAGCGAGAACCAATGAGAGACTAGCTGGAGGTGTCTGGACGGGCAAATTTAACTCTCATTTCCCACCAGGAAGAGGAATTAACCAAAGGCTCAGCGTGCCGTGCCGGAACCAGATTAGGGCCTGAAGCCATCCTGCGGTGTTGCGGCCAGCTCAAAAGAAAGCGAGTTGAAGAAAGGAGCTCAGGGGCACTGTAATTCACAAACCTGCAGAGTTATAAATGACAGCTATCGTCCAAAAATATACTGAAGTAAGGCTGCCAAGAGGACTTGAAAGCGGGGCAGAATTGCAGGAAACCGATTTCAGGAGGTAGACTGGAATTGCATTGAAAGCATAGGAAAAGAGGCAGAACGTCCACAATGATGCACTTGGCCAAAAAAGTCGTATGCGTTTTTTCCTGAATATATTCAGGAAAAAACGCATACGCCCTTTTTGGCCAACCAAGCAAGCTTGCAAAGGAAATCTGCACTACAATGAAGTCTCACTTCCCCCCGGTGAAAAGGGCCATCTGAAAAAAGTGTAAAATCCAGAAAGGCAGGACAGGCCATGGAGAACTGGGAGCCTTGTTATGCTGATGGGCAGGATGTAAATTGCCAACAGACACTCGGGAGAAGTGTATGGTGTTTCCTGAAACATCTAAAAAACAAAGCAACAGAGCCTAGGGCACTTCCACTTATGGTCCTATAGCTTAGGGAAATTAAAATCAAAAAGACACAGCCACCCCAAAGTTTGGGACGCCTCTGTTTACAAGAACCTCGTTTACAGTACAAGTTCAACATCGCAGAAAGTGAAAAATGGATAAAGAAGTTGTGGTATTTACTTACAAAGCAATATCACTCAGCAATGAAATCTATGTCATCAGGCCCTTAGCAGCACAATGAGTGGATTCAGGTATGATGATTCTAACTGAAATAAGTCACACAGAAAAAGAAACATCATAAGATATCAGTAATACACGGAATGTAAACTTGGCTACACAGGAACTGTATTACAGAACAGAACAGGGTCTCAAATTTAGAAAACCAACTTATGCTTGCTTAAGGGTAAAGGTGAGTTGGGGTGCTGCATAAAACCAGAGATTGAAATGAGCACAGATAAAGTTCCTTAAGCCAAATATGGAATAGACAAGAGCTACTCCTTGCTCAACGAAATGGACTCAACACCCCATATTAAACGCCTAAGAATGTACCTGACTAGTAAGTATCTTAAAACCTATGGATTGCTATGTCTCCGAAAGAGAATCAAGCATGTGTACAGGGGCATAAACGCAGCAGTGATAGGATTGGAGAGGTTCGGTGAGCAAATGAAGACCCTTTGAAGTCATATTGCATGGTACCCATTCCACGGGTTTCAACTACCCAGGTTTAAGGTATTCTTCCTTCAGCTAAAACATGCATGTGGAACCTAGAGTATGATCAACCATGTGATTGGGAGTCGTGTTCAAATATGTCTCAGTTTTCGTACCCTGGTACTCGGGTGCAACATTCTAGACGCTTTACTAACACCCTCCCGACTTGGAGAGTCAGTCCCTTTAACCTCCTTTTTGGCCCAGTTTGCAATTTCTGCGGAAGATGAACAGGAATAGCGAGAACCAATGAGAGACTAGCTGGAGGTGTCTGGACGGGCAAATTTAACTCTCATTTCCCACCAGGAAGAGGAATTAACCAAAGGCTCAGCGTGCCGTGCCGGAACCAGATTAGGGCCTGAAGCCATCCTGCGGTGTTGCGGCCAGCTCAAAAGAAAGCGAGTTGAAGAAAGGAGCTCAGGGGCACTGTAATTCACAAACCTGCAGAGTTATAAATGACAGCTATCGTCCAAAAATATACTGAAGTAAGGCTGCCAAGAGGACTTGAAAGCGGGGCAGAATTGCAGGAAACCGATTTCAGGAGGTAGACTGGAATTGCATTGAAAGCATAGGAAAAGAGGCAGAACGTCCACAATGATGCACTTGGCCAAAAAGGGCGTATGCGTTTTTTCCTGAATATATTCAGGAAAAAACGCATACGCCCTTTTTGGCCAACCAAGCAAGCTTGCAAAGGAAATCTGCACTACAATGAAGTCTCACTTCCCCCCGGTCAAAAGGGCCATCTGAAAAAAGTGTAAAATCCAGAAAGACAGGACAGGCCATGGAGAACTGGGAGCCTTGTTATGCTGATGGGCGGGATGTAAATTGCCAACAGACACTCGGGAGAAGTGTATGGTGTTTCCTGAAACATCTAAAAAACAAAGCAACAGAGCCTAGGGCACTTCCACTTATGGTCCTATAGCTTAGGGAAATTAAAATCAAAAAGACACAGCCACCCCAAAGTTTGGGACGCCTCTGTTTACAAGAACCTCGTTTACAGTACAAGTTCAACATCGCAGAAAGTGAAAAATGGATAAAGAAGTTGTGGTATTTACTTACAAAGCAATATCACTCAGCAATGAAATCTATGTCATCAGGCCCTTAGCAGCACAATGAGTGGATTCAGGTATGATGATTCTAACTGAAATAAGTCACACAGAAAAAGAAACATCATAAGATATCAGTAATACACGGAATGTAAACTTGGCTACACAGGAACTGAATTACAGAACAGAACAGGGTCTCAAATTTAGAAAACCAACTTATGCTTGCTTAAGGGGAAAGGTGAGTTGGGGTGCTGCATAAAACCAGAGATTGAAATGAGCACAGATAAAGTTCCTTAAGCCAAATATGGAATAGACAAGAGCTACTCCTTGCTCAACGAAATGGACTCAACACCGCATATTAAATGCCTAAGAATGTACCTGACTAGTAAGTATCTTAAAACCTATGGATTGCTATGTCTCCGAAAGAGAATCAAGCATGTGTACAGGGGCATAAACGCAGCAGTGATAGGATTGGAGAGGTTCGGTGAGCAAATGAAGACCCTTTGAAGTCATATTGCATGGTACCCATTCCACGGGTTTCAACTACCCAGGTTTAAGGTATTCTTCCTTCAGGTAAAACATGCATGTGGAACCTAGAGTATGATCAACCATGTGATCGGGAGACGTGTTCAAATATGTCTCAGTTTTCGTACCCTGGTACTCGGGTGCAACATTCCAGACGCTTTACTAACACCCTCCCGACTTGGAGAGTCAGTCCCTTTAACCTCCTGTTTGGCCCAGTTTGCAATTTCTGCGGAAGATGAACAGGAATAGCGAGAACCAATGAGAGACTAGCTGGAGGTGTCTGGACGGGCAAATTTAACTCTCATTTCCCACCAGGAAGAGGAATTAACCAAAGGCTCAGCGTGCCGTGCCGGAACCAGATTAGGGCCTGAAGCCATCCTGAGGTGTTGCGGCCAGCTCAAAAGAAAGCGAGTTGAAGAAAGGAGCTCAGGGGCACTGTAATTCACAAACCTGCAGAGTTATAAATGACAGCTATCGTCCAAAAATATACTGAAGTAAGGCTGCCAAGAGGACTTGAAAGCGGGGCAGAATTGCAGGAAACCGATTTCAGGAGGTAGACTGGAATTGCATTGAAAGCATAGGAAAAGAGGCAGAACGTCCACAATGATGCACTTGGCCAAAAAGGGCGTATTCGTTTTTTCCTGAATATATTCAGGAAAAAACGCATACGCCCTTTTTGGCCAACCAAGCAAGCTTGCAAAGGAAATCTGCACTACAATGAAGTCTCACTTCCCCCCGGTCAAAAGGGCCATCTGAAAAAAGTGTAAAATCCAGAAAGACAGGACAGGCCATGGAGAACTGGGAGCCTTGTTATGCTGATGGGCGGGATGTAAATTGCCAACAGACACTCGGGAGAAGTGTATGGTGTTTCCTGAAACATCTAAAAAACAAAGCAACAGAGCCTAGGGCACTTCCACTTATGGTCCTATAGCTTAGGGAAATTAAAATCAAAAAGACACAGCCACCCCAAAGTTTGGGACGCCTCTGTTTACAAGAACCTCGTTTACAGTACAAGTTCAACATCGCAGAAAGTGAAAAATGGATAAAGAAGTTGTGGTATTTACTTACAAAGCAATATCACTCAGCAATGAAATCTATGTCATCAGGCCCTTAGCAGCACAATGAGTGGATTCAGGTATGATGATTCTAACTGAAATAAGTCACACAGAAAAAGAAACATCATAAGATATCAGTAATACACGGAATGTAAACTTGGCTACACAGGAACTGAATTACAGAACAGAACAGGGTCTCAAATTTAGAAAACCAACTTATGCTTGCTTAAGGGTAAAGGTGAGTTGGGGTGCTGCATAAAACCAGAGATTGAAATGAGCACAGATAAAGTTCCTTAAGCCAAATATGGAATAGACAAGAGCTACTCCTTGCTCAACGAAATGGACTCAACACCGCATATTAAATGCCTAAGAATGTACCTGACTAGTAAGTATCTTAAAACCTATGGATTGCTATGTCTCCGAAAGAGAATCAAGCATGTGTACAGGGGCATAAACGCAGCAGTGATAGGATTGGAGAGGTTCGGTGAGCAAATGAAGACCCTTTGAAGTCATATTGCATGGTACCCATTCCACGGGTTTCAACTACCCAGGTTTAAGGTATTCTTCCTTCAGGTAAAACATGCATGTGGAACCTAGAGTATGATCAACCATGTGATCGGGAGACGTGTTCAAATATGTCTCAGTTTTCGTACCCTGGTACTCGGGTGCAACATTCCAGACGCTTTACTAACACCCTCCCGACTTGGAGAGTCAGTCCCTTTAACCTCCTGTTTGGCCCAGTTTGCAATTTCTGCGGAAGATGAACAGGAATAGCGAGAACCAATGAGAGACTAGCTGGAGGTGTCTGGACGGGCAAATTTAACTCTCATTTCCCACCAGGAAGAGGAATTAACCAAAGGCTCAGCGTGCCGTGCCGGAACCAGATTAGGGCCTGAAGCCATCCTGCGGTGTTGCGGCCAGCTCAAAAGAAAGCGAGTTGAAGAAAGGAGCTCAGGGGCACTGTAATTCACAAACCTGCAGAGTTATAAATGACAGCTATCGTCCAAAAATATACTGAAGTAAGGCTGCCAAGAGGACTTGAAAGCGGGGCAGAATTGCAGGAAACCGATTTCAGGAGGTAGACTGGAATTGCATTGAAAGCATAGGAAAAGAGGCAGAACGTCCACAATGATGCACTTGGCCAAAAAGGGCATATGCGTTTTTTCCTGAATATATTCAGGAAAAAACGCATACGCCCTTTTTGGCCAACCAAGCAAGCTTGCAAAGGAAATCTTCACTACAATGAAGTCTCACTTCCCCCCGGTCAAAAGGGCCATGTGAAAAAAGTGTAAAATCCAGAAAGACAGGACAGGCCATGGAGAACTGGGAGCCTTGTTATGCTGATGGGCGGGATGTAAATTGCCAACAGACACTCGGGAGAAGTGTATGGTGTTTCCTGAAACATCTAAAAAACAAAGCAACAGAGCCTAGGGCACTTCCACTTATGGTCCTATAGCTTAGGGAAATTAAAATCAAAAAGACACAGCCACCCCAAAGTTTGGGACGCCTCTGTTTACAAGAACCTCGTTTACAGTACAAGTTCAACATCGCAGAAAGTGAAAAATGGATAAAGAAGTTGTGGTATTTACTTACAAAGCAATATCACTCAGCAATGAAATCTATGTCATCAGGCCCTTAGCAGCACAATGAGTGGATTCAGGTATGATGATTCTAACTGAAATAAGTCACACAGAAAAAGAAACATCATAAGATATCACTAATACACGGAATGTAAACTTGGCTACACAGGAACTGAATTACAGAACAGAACAGGGTCTCAAATTTAGAAAACCAACTTATGCTTGCTTAAGGGGAAAGGTGAGTTGGGGTGCTGCATAAAACCAGAGATTGAAATGAGCACAGATAAAGTTCCTTAAGCCAAATATGGAATAGACAAGAGCTACTCCTTGCTCAACGAAATGGACTCAACACCGCATATTAAATGCCTAAGAATGTACCTGACTAGTAAGTATCTTAAAACCTATGGATTGCTATGTCTCCGAAAGAGAATCAAGCATGTGTACAGGGGCATAAACGCAGCAGTGATAGGATTGGAGAGGTTCGGTGAGCAAATGAAGACCCTTTGAAGTCATATTGCATGGTACCCATTCCACGGGTTTCAACTACCCAGGTTTAATGTATTCTTCCTTCGGCTAAAACATGCATGTGGAACCTAGAGTATGATCAACCATGTGATCGGGAGACGTGTTCAAATATGTCTCAGTTTTCGTACCCTGGTACTCGGGTGCAAAATTCCAGACGCTTTACTAACACCCTCCCGACTTGGAGAGTCAGTCCCTTTAACCTCCTGTTTGGCCCAGTTTGCAATTTCTGCGGAAGATGAACAGGAATAGCGAGAACCAATGAGAGACTAGCTGGAGGTGTCTGGACGGGCAAATTTAACTCTCATTTCCCACCAGGAAGAGGAATTAACCAAAGGCTCAGCGTGCCGTGCCGGAACCAGATTAGGGCCTGAAGCCATCCTGCGGTGTTGCGGCCAGCTCAAAAGAAAGCGAGTTGAAGAAAGGAGCTCAGGGGCACTGTAATTCACAAACCTGCAGAGTTATAAATGACAGCTATCGTCCAAAAATATACTGAAGTAAGGCTGCCAAGAGGACTTGAAAGCGGGGCAGAATTGCAGGAAACCGATTTCAGGAGGTAGACTGGAATTGCATTGAAAGCATAGGAAAAGAGGCAGAACGTCCACAATGATGCACTTGGCCAAAAAAGTCGTATGCGTTTTTTCCTGAATATATTCAGGAAAAAACGCATACGCCCTTTTTGGCCAACCAAGCAAGCTTGCAAAGGAAATCTGCACTACAATGAAGTCTCACTTCCCCCCGGTCAAAAGGGCCATCTGAAAAAAGTGTAAAATCCAGAAAGGCAGGACAGGCCATGGAGAACTGGGAGCCTTGTTATGCTGATGGGCGGGATGTAAATTGCCAACAGACACTCGGGAGAAGTGTATGGTGTTTCCTGAAACATCTAAAAAACAAAGCAACAGAGCCTAGGGCACTTCCACTTATGGTCCTATAGCTTAGGGAAATTAAAATCAAAAAGACACAGCCACCCCAAAGTTTGGGACGCCTCTGTTTACAAGAACCTCGTTTACAGTACAAGTTCAACATCGCAGAAAGTGAAAAATGGATAGAGAAGTTGTGGTATTTACTTACAAAGCAATATCACTCAGCAATGAAATCTATGTCATCAGGCCCTTAGCAGCACAATGAGTGGATTCAGGTATGATGATTCTAACTGAAATAAGTCACACAGAAAAAGAAACATCATAAGATATCAGTAATACACGGAATGTAAACTTGGCTACACAGGAACTGTATTACAGAACAGAACAGGGACTCAAATTTAGAA
This sequence comes from Pseudorca crassidens, assembly GCF_039906515.1. Lineage (NCBI taxonomy): Eukaryota > Metazoa > Chordata > Mammalia > Artiodactyla > Delphinidae > Pseudorca > Pseudorca crassidens. The sequence continues at coordinate 705,096 of NW_027136325.1, read as the reverse complement.
AACCAACTTATGCTTGCTTAAGGGTAAAGGTGAGTTGGGGTGCTGCATAAAACCAGAGATTGAAATGAGCACAGATAAAGTTCCTTAAGCCAAATATGGAATAGACAAGAGCTACTCCTTGCTCAACGAAATGGACTCAACACCCCATATTAAACGCCTAAGAATGTACCTGACTAGTAAGTATCTTAAAACCTATGGATTGCTATGTCTCCGAAAGAGAATCAAGCATGTGTACAGGGGCATAAACGCAGCAGTGATAGGATTGGAGAGGTTCGGTGAGCAAATGAAGACCCTTTGAAGTCATATTGCATGGTACCCATTCCACGGGTTTCAACTACCCAGGTTTAAGGTATTCTTCCTTCAGCTAAAACATGCATGTGGAACCTAGAGTATGATCAACCATGTGATTGGGAGTCGTGTTCAAATATGTCTCAGTTTTCGTACCCTGGTACTCGGGTGCAACATTCTAGACGCTTTACTAACACCCTCCCGACTTGGAGAGTCAGTCCCTTTAACCTCCTGTTTGGCCCAGTTTGCAATTTCTGCGGAAGATGAACAGGAATAGCGAGAACCAATGAGAGACTAGCTGGAGGTGTCTGGACGGGCAAATTTAACTCTCATTTCCCACCAGGAAGAGGAATTAACCAAAGGCTCAGCGTGCCGTGCCGGAACCAGATTAGGGCCTGAAGCCATCCTGCGGTGTTGCGGCCAGCTCAAAAGAAAGCGAGTTGAAGAAAGGAGCTCAGGGGCACTGTAATTCACAAACCTGCAGAGTTATAAATGACAGCTATCGTCCAAAAATATACTGAAGTAAGGCTGCCAAGAGGACTTGAAAGCGGGGCAGAATTGCAGGAAACCGATTTCAGGAGGTAGACTGGAATTGCATTGAAAGCATAGGAAAAGAGGCAGAACGTCCACAATGATGCACTTGGCCAAAAAGGGCGTATGCGTTTTTTCCTGAATATATTCAGGAAAAAACGCATACGCCCTTTTTGGCCAACCAAGCAAGCTTGCAAAGGAAATCTGCACTACAATGAAGTCTCACTTCCCCCCGGTCAAAAGGGCCATCTGAAAAAAGTGTAAAATCCAGAAAGACAGGACAGGCCATGGAGAACTGGGAGCCTTGTTATGCTGATGGGCGGGATGTAAATTGCCAACAGACACTCGGGAGAAGTGTATGGTGTTTCCTGAAACATCTAAAAAACAAAGCAACAGAGCCTAGGGCACTTCCACTTATGGTCCTATAGCTTAGGGAAATTAAAATCAAAAAGACACAGCCACCCCAAAGTTTGGGACGCCTCTGTTTACAAGAACCTCGTTTACAGTACAAGTTCAACATCGCAGAAAGTGAAAAATGGATAAAGAAGTTGTGGTATTTACTTACAAAGCAATATCACTCAGCAATGAAATCTATGTCATCAGGCCCTTAGCAGCACAATGAGTGGATTCAGGTATGATGATTCTAACTGAAATAAGTCACACAGAAAAAGAAACATCATAAGATATCAGTAATACACGGAATGTAAACTTGGCTACACAGGAACTGTATTACAGAACAGAACAGGGTCTCAAATTTAGAAAACCAACTTATGCTTGCTTAAGGGGAAAGGTGAGTTGGGGTGCTGCATAAAACCAGAGATTGAAATGAGCACAGATAAAGTTCCTTAAGCCAAATATGGAATAGACAAGAGCTACTCCTTGCTCAACGAAATGGACTCAACACCGCATATTAAACGCCTAAGAATGTACCTGACTAGTAAGTATCTTAAAACCTATGGATTGCTATGTCTCCGAAAGAGAATCAAGCATGTGTACAGGGGCATAAACGCAGCAGTGATAGGATTGGAGAGGTTCGGTGAGCAAATGAAGACCCTTTGAAGTCATATTGCATGGTACCCATTCCACGGGTTTCAACTACCCAGGTTTAAGGTATTCTTCCTTCGGCTAAAACATGCATGTGGAACCTAGAGTATGATCAACCATGTGATCGGGAGACGTGTTCAAATATGTCTCAGTTTTCGTACCCTGGTACTCGGGTGCAACATTCCAGACGCTTTACTAACACCCTCCCGACTTGGAGAGTCAGTCCCTTTAACCTCCTGTTTGGCCCAGTTTGCAATTTCTGCGGAAGATGAACAGGAATAGCGAGAACCAATGAGAGACTAGCTGGAGGTGTCTGGACGGGCAAATTTAACTCTCATTTCCCACCAGGAAGAGGAATTAACCAAAGGCTCAGCGTGCCGTGCCGGAACCAGATTAGGGCCTGAAGCCATCCTGCGGTGTTGCGGCCAGCTCAAAAGAAAGCGAGTTGAAGAAAGGAGCTCAGGGGCACTGTAATTCACAAACCTGCAGAGTTATAAATGACAGCTATCGTCCAAAAATATACTGAAGTAAGGCTGCCAAGAGGACTTGAAAGCGGGGCAGAATTGCAGGAAACCGATTTCAGGAGGTAGACTGGAATTGCATTGAAAGCATAGGAAAAGAGGCAGAACGTCCACAATGATGCACTTGGCCAAAAAGGGCGTATGCGTTTTTTCCTGAATATATTCAGGAAAAAACGCATACGCCCTTTTTGGCCAACCAAGCAAGCTTGCAAAGGAAATCTGCACTACAATGAAGTCTCACTTCCCCCCGGTCAAAAGGGCCATCTGAAAAAAGTGTAAAATCCAGAAAGGCAGGACAGCCCATGGAGAACTGGGAGCCTTGTTATGCTGATGGGCGGGATGTAAATTGCCAACAGACACTCGGGAGAAGTGTATGGTGTTTCCTGAAACATCTAAAAAACAAAGCAACAGAGCCTAGGGCACTTCCACTTATGGTCCTATAGCTTAGGGAAATTAAAATCAAAAAGACACAGCCACCCCAAAGTTTGGGACGCCTCTGTTTACAAGAACCTCGTTTACAGTACAAGTTCAACATCGCAGAAAGTGAAAAATGGATAGAGAAGTTGTGGTATTTACTTACAAAGCAATATCACTCAGCAATGAAATCTATGTCATCAGGCCCTTAGCAGCACAATGAGTGGATTCAGGTATGATGATTCTAACTGAAATAAGTCACACAGAAAAAGAAACATCATAAGATATCAGTAATACACGGAATGTAAACTTGGCTACACAGGAACTGAATTACAGAACAGAACAGGGTCTCAAATTTAGAAAACCAACTTATGCTTTCTTAAGGGGAAAGGTGAGTTGGGGTGCTGCATAAAACCAGAGATTGAAATGAGCACAGATAAAGTTCCTTAAGCCAAATATGGAATAGACAAGAGCTACCTCTTGCTCAACGAAATGGACTCAACACCCCATATTAAATGCCTAAGAATGTACCTGACTAGTAAGTATCTTAAAACCTATGGATTGCTATGTCTCCGAAAGAGAATCAAGCATGTGTACAGGGGCATAAACGCAGCAGTGATAGGATTGGAGAGGTTCGGTGAGCAAATGAAGACCCTTTGAAGTCATATTGCATGGTACCCATTCCACGGGTTTCAACTACCCAGGTTTAAGGTATTCTTCCTTCGGCTAAAACATGCATGTGGAACCTAGAGTATGATCAACCATGTGATCGGGAGACGTGTTCAAATATGTCTCAGTTTTCGTACCCTGGTACTCGGGTGCAACATTCCAGACGCTTTACTAACACCCTCCCGACTTGGAGAGTCAGTCCCTTTAACCTCCTGTTTGGCCCAGTTTGCAATTTCTGCGGAAGATGAACAGGAATAGCGAGAACCAATGAGAGACTAGCTGGAGGTGTCTGGACGGGCAAATTTAACTCTCATTTCCCACCAGGAAGAGGAATTAACCAAAGGCTCAGCGTGCCGTGCCGGAACCAGATTAGGGCCTGAAGCCATCCTGCGGTGTTGCGGCCAGCTCAAAAGAAAGCGAGTTGAAGAAAGGAGCTCAGGGGCACTGTAATTCACAAACCTGCAGAGTTATAAATGACAGCTATCGTCCAAAAATATACTGAAGTAAGGCTGCCAAGAGGACTTGAAAGCGGGGCAGAATTGCAGGAAACCGATTTCAGGAGGTAGACTGGAATTGCATTGAAAGCATAGGAAAAGAGGCAGAACGTCCACAATGATGCACTTGGCCAAAAAGGGCGTATGAGTTTTTTCCTGAATATATTCAGGAAAAAACGCATATGCCCTTTTTGGCCAACCAAGCAAGCTTGCAAAGGAAATCTGCACTACAATGAAGTCTCACTTCCCCCCGGTCAAAAGGGCCATCTGAAAAAAGTGTAAAATCCAGAAAGGCAGGACAGGCCATGGAGAACTGGGAGCCTTGTTATGCTGATGGGCGGGATGTAAATTGCCAACAGACACTCGGGAGAAGTGTATGGTGTTTCCTGAAACATCTAAAAAACAAAGCAACAGAGCCTAGGGCACTTCCACTTATGGTCCTATAGCTTAGGGAAATTAAAATCAAAAAGACACAGCCACCCCAAAGTTTGGGACGCCTCTGTTTACAAGAACCTCGTTTACAGTACAAGTTCAACATCGCAGAAAGTGAAAAATGGATAGAGAAGTTGTGGTATTTACTTACAAAGCAATATCACTCAGCAATGAAATCTATGTCATCAGGCCCTTAGCAGCACAATGAGTGGATTCAGGTATGATGATTCTAACTGAAATAAGTCACACAGAAAAAGAAACATCATAAGATATCAGTAATACACGGAATGTAAACTTGGCTACACAGGAACTGAATTACAGAACAGAACAGGGTCTCAAATTTAGAAAACCAACTTATGCTTTCTTAAGGGGAAAGGTGAGTTGGGGTGCTGCATAAAACCAGAGATTGAAATGAGCACAGATAAAGTTCCTTAAGCCAAATATGGAATAGACAAGAGCTACCTCTTGCTCAACGAAATGGACTCAACACCCCATATTAAATGCCTAAGAATGTACCTGACTAGTAAGTATCTTAAAACCTATGGATTGCTATGTCTCCGAAAGAGAATCAAGCATGTGTACAGGGGCATAAACGCAGCAGTGATAGGATTGGAGAGGTTCGGTGAGCAAATGAAGACCCTTTGAAGTCATATTGCATGGTACCCATTCCACGGGTTTCAACTACCCAGGTTTAAGGTATTCTTCCTTCAGCTAAAACATGCATGTGGAACCTAGAGTATGATCAACCATGTGATCGGGAGACGTGTTCAAATATGTCTCAGTTTTCGTACCCTGGTACTCGGGTGCAACATTCCAGACGCTTTACTAACACCCTCCTGACTTGGAGAGTCAGTCCCTTTAACCTCCTGTTTGGCCCAGTTTGCAATTTCTGCGGAAGATGAACAGGAATAGCGAGAACCAATGAGAGACTAGCTGGAGGTGTCTGGACGGGCAAATTTAACTCTCATTTCCCACCAGGAAGAGGAATTAACCAAAGGCTCAGCGTGCCGTGCCGGAACCAGATTAGGGCCTGAAGCCATCCTGCGGTGTTGCGGCCAGCTCAAAAGAAAGCGAGTTGAAGAAAGGAGCTCAGGGGCACTGTAATTCACAAACCTGCAGAGTTATAAATGACAGCTATCGTCCAAAAATATACTGAAGTAAGGTTTCCAAGAGGACTTGAAAGCGGGGCAGAATTGCAGGAAACCGATTTCAGGAGGCAGACTGGAATTGCATTGAAAGCATAGGAAAAGAGGCAGAACGTCCACAATGATGCACTTGGCCAAAAAGGGCGTATGCGTTTTTTCCTGAATATATTCAGGAAAAAACACATACGCCCTTTTTGGCCAACCAAGCAAGCTTGCAAAGGAAATCTGCACTACAATGAAGTCTCACTTCCCCCCGGTCAAAAGGGCCATCTGAAAAAAGTGTAAAATCCAGAAAGGCAGGACAGGCCATGGAGAACTGGGAGCCTTGTTATGCTGATGGGCGGGATGTAAATTGCCAACAGACACTCGGGAGAAGTGTATGGTGTTTCCTGAAACATCTAAAAAACAAAGCAACAGAGCCTAGGGCACTTCCACTTATGGTCCTATAGCTTAGGGAAATTAAAATCAAAAAGACACAGCCACCCCAAACATTGGGACGCCTCTGTTTACAAGAACCTCGTTTACAGTACAAGTTCAACATCGCAGAAAGTGAAAAATGGATAGAGAAGTTGTGGTATTTACTTACAAAGCAATATCACTCAGCAATGAAATCTATGTCATCAGGCCCTTAGCAGCACAATGAGTGGATTCAGGTATGATGATTCTAACTGAAATAAGTCACACAGAAAAAGAAACATCATAAGATATCAGTAATACACGGAATGTAAACTTGGCTACACAGGAACTGAATTACAGAACAGAACAGGGTCTCAAATTTAGAAAACCAACTTATGCTTTCTTAAGGGTAAAGGTGAGTTGGGGTGCTGCATAAAACCAGAGATTGAAATGAGCACAGATAAAGTTCCTTAAGCCAAATATGGAATAGACAAGAGCTACCTCTTGCTCAACGAAATGGACTCAACACCCCATATTAAATGCCTAAGAATGTACCTGACTAGTAAGTATCTTAAAACCTATGGATTGCTATGTCTCCGAAAGAGAATCAAGCATGTGTACAGGGGCATAAACGCAGCAGTGATAGGATTGGAGAGGTTCGGTGAGCAAATGAAGACCCTTTGAAGTCATATTGCATGGTACCCATTCCACGGGTTTCAACTACCCAGGTTTAAGGTATTCTTCCTTCAGCTAAAACATGCATGTGGAACCTAGAGTATGATCAACCATGTGATCGGGAGACGTGTTCAAATATGTCTCAGTTTTCGTACCCTGGTACTCGGGTGCAACATTCCAGACGCTTTACTAACACCCTCCTGACTTGGAGAGTCAGTCCCTTTAACCTCCTGTTTGGCCCAGTTTGCAATTTCTGCGGAAGATGAACAGGAATAGCGAGAACCAATGAGAGACTAGCTGGAGGTGTCTGGACGGGCAAATTTAACTCTCATTTCCCACCAGGAAGAGGAATTAACCAAAGGCTCAGCGTGCCGTGCCGGAACCAGATTAGGGCCTGAAGCCATCCTGCGGTGTTGCGGCCAGCTCAAAAGAAAGCGAGTTGAAGAAAGGAGCTCAGGGGCACTGTAATTCACAAACCTGCAGAGTTATAAATGACAGCTATCGTCCAAAAATATACTGAAGTAAGGTTTCCAAGAGGACTTGAAAGCGGGGCAGAATTGCAGGAAACCGATTTCAGGAGGCAGACTGGAATTGCATTGAAAGCATAGGAAAAGAGGCAGAACGTCCACAATGATGCACTTGGCCAAAAAGGGCGTATGCGTTTTTTCCTGAATATATTCAGGAAAAAACGCATACGCCCTTTTTGGCCAACCAAGCAAGCTTGCAAAGGAAATCTGCACTACAATGAAGTCTCACTTCCCCCCGGTCAAAAGGGCCATCTGAAAAAAGTGTAAAATCCACAAAGACAGGACAGGCCATGGAGAACTGGGAGCCTTGTTATGCTGATGGGCGGGATGTAAATTGCCAACAGACACTCGGGAGAAGTGTATGGTGTTTCCTGAAACATCTAAAAAACAAAGCAACAGAGCCTAGGGCACTTCCACTTATGGTCCTATAGCTTAGGGAAATTAAAATCAAAAAGACACAGCCACCCCAAAGTTTGGGACGCCTCTGTTTACAAGAACCTCGTTTACAGAACAAGTTCAACATCGCAGAAAGTGAAAAATGGATAGAGAAGTTGTGGTATTTACTTACAAAGCAATATCACTCAGCAATGAAATCTATGTCATCAGGCCCTTAGCAGCACAATGAGTGGATTCAGGTATGATGATTCTAACTGAAATAAGTCACACAGAAAAAGAAACATCATAAGATATCAGTAATACACGGAATGTAAACTTGGCTACACAGGAACTGAATTACAGAACAGAACAGGGTCTCAAATTTAGAAAACCAACTTATGCTTTCTTAAGGGGAAAGGTGAGTTGGGGTGCTGCATAAAACCAGAGATTGAAATGAGCACAGATAAAGTTCCTTAAGCCAAATATGGAATAGACAAGAGCTACCTCTTGCTCAACGAAATGGACTCAACACCCCATATTAAATGCCTAAGAATGTACCTGACTAGTAAGTATCTTAAAACCTATGGATTGCTATGTCTCCGAAAGAGAATCAAGCATGTGTACAGGGGCATAAACGCAGCAGTGATAGGATTGGAGAGGTTCGGTGAGCAAATGAAGACCCTTTGAAGTCATATTGCATGGTACCCATTCCACGGGTTTCAACTACCCAGGTTTAAGGTATTCTTCCTTCAGCTAAAACATGCATGTGGAACCTAGAGTATGATCAACCATGTGATCGGGAGACGTGTTCAAATATGTCTCAGTTTTCGTACCCTGGTACTCGGGTGCAACATTCCAGACGCTTTACTAACACCCTCCCGACTTGGAGAGTCAGTCCCTTTAACCTCCTGTTTGGCCCAGTTTGCAATTTCTGCGGAAGATGAACAGGAATAGCGAGAACCAATGAGAGACTAGCTGGAGGTGTCTGGACGGGCAAATTTAACTCTCATTTCCCACCAGGAAGAGGAATTAACCAAAGGCTCAGCGTGCCGTGCCGGAACCAGATTAGGGCCTGAAGCCATCCTGCGGTGTTGCGGCCAGCTCAAAAGAAAGCGAGTTGAAGAAAGGAGCTCAGGGGCACTGTAATTCACAAACCTGCAGAGTTATAAATGACAGCTATCGTCCAAAAATATACTGAAGTAAGGTTTCCAAGAGGACTTGAAAGCGGGGCAGAATTGCAGGAAACCGATTTCAGGAGGCAGACTGGAATTGCATTGAAAGCATAGGAAAAGAGGCAGAACGTCCACAATGATGCACTTGGCCAAAAAGGGCGTATGCGTTTTTTCCTGAATATATTCAGGAAAAAACGCATACGCCCTTTTTGGCCAACCAAGCAAGCTTGCAAAGGAAATCTGCACTACAATGAAGTCTCACTTCCCCCCGGTCAAAAGGGCCATCTGAAAAAAGTGTAAAATCCAGAAAGACAGGACAGGCCATGGAGAACTGGGAGCCTTGTTATGCTGATGGGTGGGATGTAAATTGCCAACAGACACTCGGGAGAAGTGTATGGTGTTTCCTGAAACATCTAAAAAACAAAGCAACAGAGCCTAGGGCACTTCCACTTATGGTCCTATAGCTTAGGGAAATTAAAATCAAAAAGACACAGCCACCCCAAACATTGGGACGCCTCTGTTTACAAGAACCTCGTTTACAGTACAAGTTCAACATCGCAGAAAGTGAAAAATGGATAGAGAAGTTGTGGTATTTACTTACAAAGCAATATCACTCAGCAATGAAATCTATGTCATCAGGCCCTTAGCAGCACAATGAGTGGATTCAGGTATGATGATTCTAACTGAAATAAGTCACACAGAAAAAGAAACATCATAAGATATCAGTAATACACGGAATGTAAACTTGGCTACACAGGAACTGAATTACAGAACAGAACAGGGTCTCAAATTTAGAAAACCAACTTATGCTTTCTTAAGGGTAAAGGTGAGTTGGGGTGCTGCATAAAACCAGAGATTGAAATGAGCACAGATAAAGTTCCTTAAGCCAAATATGGAATAGACAAGAGCTACCTCTTGCTCAACGAAATGGACTCAACACCCCATATTAAATGCCTAAGAATGTACCTGACTAGTAAGTATCTTAAAACCTATGGATTGCTATGTCTCCGAAAGAGAATCAAGCATGTGTACAGGGGCATAAACGCAGCAGTGATAGGATTGGAGAGGTTCGGTGAGCAAATGAAGACCCTTTGAAGTCATATTGCATGGTACCCATTCCACGGGTTTCAACTACCCAGGTTTAAGGTATTCTTCCTTCAGCTAAAACATGCATGTGGAACCTAGAGTATGATCAACCATGTGATCGGGAGACGTGTTCAAATATGTCTCAGTTTTCGTACCCTGGTACTCGGGTGCAACATTCCAGACGCTTTACTAACACCCTCCTGACTTGGAGAGTCAGTCCCTTTAACCTCCTGTTTGGCCCAGTTTGCAATTTCTGCGGAAGATGAACAGGAATAGCGAGAACCAATGAGAGACTAGCTGGAGGTGTCTGGACGGGCAAATTTAACTCTCATTTCCCACCAGGAAGAGGAATTAACCAAAGGCTCAGCGTGCCGTGCCGGAACCAGATTAGGGCCTGAAGCCATCCTGCGGTGTTGCGGCCAGCTCAAAAGAAAGCGAGTTGAAGAAAGGAGCTCAGGGGCACTGTAATTCACAAACCTGCAGAGTTATAAATGACAGCTATCGTCCAAAAATATACTGAAGTAAGGTTTCCAAGAGGACTTGAAAGCGGGGCAGAATTGCAGGAACCCGATTTCAGGAGGCAGACTGGAATTGCATTGAAAGCATAGGAAAAGAGGCAGAACGTCCACAATGATGCACTTGGCCAAAAAGGGCGTATGCGTTTTTTCCTGAATATATTCAGGAAAAAACGCATACGCCCTTTTTGGCCAACCAAGCAAGCTTGCAAAGGAAATCTGCACTACAATGAAGTCTCACTTCCCCCCGGTCAAAAGGGCCATCTGAAAAAAGTGTAAAATCCACAAAGACAGGACAGGCCATGGAGAACTGGGAGCCTTGTTATGCTGATGGGCGGGATGTAAATTGCCAACAGACACTCGGGAGAAGTGTATGGTGTTTCCTGAAACATCTAAAAAACAAAGCAACAGAGCCTAGGGCACTTCCACTTATGGTCCTATAGCTTAGGGAAATTAAAATCAAAAAGACACAGCCACCCCAAAGTTTGGGACGCCTCTGTTTACAAGAACCTCGTTTACAGTACAAGTTCAACATCGCAGAAAGTGAAAAATGGATAAAGAAGTTGTGGTATTTACTTACAAAGCAATATCACTCAGCAATGAAATCTATGTCATCAGGCCCTTAGCAGCACAATGAGTGGATTCAGGTATGATGATTCTAACTGAAATAAGTCACACAGAAAAAGAAACATCATAAGATATCAGTAATACACGGAATGTAAACTTGGCTACACAGGAACTGAATTACAGAACAGAACAGGGTCTCAAAGTTAGAAAACCAACTTATGCTTCCTTAAGGGGAAAGGTGAGTTGGGGTGCTGCATAAAACCAGAGATTGAAATGAGCACAGATAAAGTTCCTTAAGCCAAATATGGAATAGACAAGAGCTACCTCTTGCTCAACGAAATGGACTCAACACCCCATATTAAATGCCTAAGAATGTACCTGACTAGTAAGTATCTTAAAACCTATGGATTGCTATGTCTCCGAAAGAGAATCAAGCATGTGTACAGGGGCATAAACGCAGCAGTGATAGGATTGGAGAGGTTCGGTGAGCAAATGAAGACCCTTTGAAGTCATATTGCATGGTACCCATTCCACGGGTTTCAACTACCCAGGTTTAAGGTATTCTTCCTTCAGCTAAAACATGCATGTGGAACCTAGAGTATGATCAACCATGTGATCGGGAGACGTGTTCAAATATGTCTCAGTTTTCGTACCCTGGTACTCGGGTGCAACATTCCAGACGCTTTACTAACACCCTCCTGACTTGGAGAGTCAGTCCCTTTAACCTCCTGTTTGGCCCAGTTTGCAATTTCTGCGGAAGATGAACAGGAATAGCGAGAACCAATGAGAGACTAGCTGGAGGTGTCTGGACGGGCAAATTTAACTCTCATTTCCCACCAGGAAGAGGAATTAACCAAAGGCTCAGCGTGCCGTGCCGGAACCAGATTAGGGCCTGAAGCCATCCTGCGGTGTTGCGGCCAGCTCAAAAGAAAGCGAGTTGAAGAAAGGAGCTCAGGGGCACTGTAATTCACAAACCTGCAGAGTTATAAATGACAGCTATCGTCCAAAAATATACTGAAGTAAGGTTTCCAAGAGGACTTGAAAGCGGGGCAGAATTGCAGGAAACCGATTTCAGGAGGCAGACTGGAATTGCATTGAAAGCATAGGAAAAGAGGCAGAACGTCCACAATGATGCACTTGGCCAAAAAGGGCGTATGCGTTTTTTCCTGAATATATTCAGGAAAAAACGCATACGCCCTTTTTGGCCAACCAAGCAAGCTTGCAAAGGAAATCTGCACTACAATGAAGTCTCACTTCCCCCCGGTCAAAAGGGCCATCTGAAAAAAGTGTAAAATCCACAAAGACAGGACAGGCCATGGAGAACTGGGAGCCTTGTTATGCTGATGGGCGGGATGTAAATTGCCAACAGACACTCGGGAGAAGTGTATGGTGTTTCCTGAAACATCTAAAAAACAAAGCAACAGAGCCTAGGGCACTTCCACTTATGGTCCTATAGCTTAGGGAAATTAAAATCAAAAAGACACAGCCACCCCAAAGTTTGGGACGCCTCTGTTTACAAGAACCTCGTTTACAGTACAAGTTCAACATCGCAGAAAGTGAAAAATGGATAAAGAAGTTGTGGTATTTACTTACAAAGCAATATCACTCAGCAATGAAATCTATGTCATCAGGCCCTTAGCAGCACAATGAGTGGATTCAGGTATGATGATTCTAACTGAAATAAGTCACACAGAAAAAGAAACATCATAAGATATCAGTAATACACGGAATGTAAACTTGGCTACACAGGAACTGAATTACAGAACAGAACAGGGTCTCAAAGTTAGAAAACCAACTTATGCTTCCTTAAGGGGAAAGGTGAGTTGGGGTGCTGCATAAAACCAGAGATTGAAATGAGCACAGATAAAGTTCCTTAAGCCAAATATGGAATAGACAAGAGCTACCTCTTGCTCAACGAAATGGACTCAACACCGCATATTAAATGCCGAAGAATGTACCTGACTAGTAAGTATCTTAAAACCTATGGATTGCTATGTCTCCGAAAGAGAATCAAGCATGTGTACAGGGGCATAAACGCAGCAGTGATAGGATTGGAGAGGTTCGGTGAGCAAATGAAGACCCTTTGAAGTCATATTGCATGGTACCCATTCCACGGGTTTCAACTACCCAGGTTTAAGGTATTCTTCCTTCAGCTAAAACATGCATGTGGAACCTAGAGTATGATCAACCATGTGATCGGGAGTCGTGTTCAAATATGTCTCAGTTTTCGTACCCTGGTACTCGGGTGCAACATTCCAGACGCTTTACTAACACCCTCCCGACTTGGAGAGTCAGTCCCTTTAACCTCCTGTTTGGCCCAGTTTGCAATTTCTGCGGAAGATGAACAGGAATAGCGAGAACCAATGAGAGACTAGCTGGAGGTGTCTGGACGGGCAAATTTAACTCTCATTTCCCACCAGGAAGAGGAATTAACCAAAGGCTCAGCGTGCCGTGCCGGAACCAGATTAGGGCCTGAAGCCATCCTGCGGTGTTGCGGCCAGCTCAAAAGAAAGCGAGTTGAAGAAAGGAGCTCAGGGGCACTGTAATTCACAAACCTGCAGAGTTATAAATGACAGCTATCGTCCAAAAATATACTGAAGTAAGGCTGCCAAGAGGACTTGAAAGCGGGGCAGAATTGCAGGAAACCGATTTCAGGAGGCAGACTGGAATTGCATTGAAAGCATAGGAAAAGAGGCAGAACGTCCACAATGATGCACTTGGCCAAAAAGGGCGTATGCGTTTTTTCCTGAATATATTCAGGAAAAAACGCATACGCCCTTTTTGGCCAACCAAGCAAGCTTGCAAAGGAAATCTGCACTACAATGAAGTCTCACTTCCCCCCGGTCAGAAGGGCCATCTGAAAAAAGTGTAAAATCCAGAAAGGCAGGACAGGCCATGGAGAACTGGGAGCCTTGTTATGCTGATGGGCGGGATGTAAATTGCCAACAGCCACTCGGGAGAAGTGTATGGTGTTTCCTGAAACATCTAAAAAACAAAGCAACAGAGCCTAGGGCACTTCCACTTATGGTCCTATAGCTTAGGGAAATTAAAATCAAAAAGACACAGCCACCCCACAGTTTGGGACAGCTCTGTTTACAAGAACCTCGTTTACGGTACAAGTTCAATATCGCAGAAAGTGAAAAATGGATAAAGAAGTTGTGGTACTTATGTACAATGCAAAATCACTCAGCCATGAAATCTATGTCATCAGGCCCGTAGCAGCATAATGAGTGGATTCAGGTATGATGATTCTAACTGAAATATGTCACACAGAAAAAGAAACATCATAAGATATCACTAATACATGGAATGTGAACTTGGCTACACATGAACTGAATTACAAAACAGAACAGGGTCTCAAGTTTAGAAAACCAACTTATGCTTCCTTAAGGGGGAAAGTGAGTTGGGGTGCTGCATAAAACCAGAGTTTGAAATTAGCACAGATACCATTCAATAAGCCAAATATGTAATAGACAAGACCTATCCCTTGCTCAACAAAATGGACTCAACAATGAGGTATCACCTCACACCTGATAGAATGGGCATCATGAGAAAATCTACAAACAAAAATGCTGGAAAGGGTGTGGAGAAAAGGAACCCCCTTCCACTATTGTTGGGAATATAAATTGATACAGTCACTACGGAGAACAATATGGAGTTTCTTAAGAAACTAACAATAGAATTACCATATGATACAGCAATCCCAGTACTGGACATATACCCAGACAAAACCATAAATCAAAACGAGACATTCACCGCAATGTTCATTGCATCACTATTTACAATATCGAGGTAATGGAAGCAACCTAAATGCCCACAGACAGACGACTGCATAAAGCTGTGGTACATATATAAAATGGAATATTACTAAGCCATGAAAAGGAATGAAATTGGGTCATTTGTAGAGACGTCGATGGATCTAGAGACTGTCATACAGAGTGAAGTAAGTCAGAAAGAGAAAAACAAATCTTGTATATTCATGCATATATGTGGAACCTAGAAAAACTGTACAGATTAACCATTTTGCAAGGCATAAATAGAGCAACAGATGTAGACAACAAATGTATGGACAACAAGGGGGGAAAGCTGTTGGGGGGGTGGTGGTGGGAGGAGTTGAGAGACTGGGATTGGCATGTATACATTTATATGTATAAAATAGATAACCAATAAGAACCTGCTGTATAAAAATATAAAATAAAATTCAAAATTAAAAAGAAATAAAATTTAAAAAATAAAACAGAAAAAACAATTATTCCCTTCACATACATGTATTTATATGAATAAATTATTTCCATGCTTATATCTGTAAATACAAAAAAGAGGAATAAAATCTACCTTGAACCAAAAACGAAAAAGAGAAAAAAAACACAGAACCCACCAGTTCCACAGAGGAAAACCGTATCAGGGCACTTGCTCCAGTTGTAAACAATTCTGAAGTTGGCCAGTGGTGGGGAATCGTCTCCCATTCAGCCAGCAGCCCCCACGCAACAAGCGTCCTCATTGCAAAGCTGGGGCACCGTGCCGAGGCATCTGTGAGTAAACGTGAGCTGAGCCCCAGGCCAGTTGCTGCTGAACTATTCCCACCCGTCCCAGGTAAAACACCTGAATATATACAAGGACTTGAAAGCCTAGAGGAAGGGCCATAGAGCCACACGAGTGACAGCATGCCGGCCGACTTGGTGCCTGCAGGCCAACCAGGATGGTCCTGGCCCTGGGTGCTCTTCTGGAAGATTTCCATTTCCCTGACTGAGATACCCGTCCTGTCCCTGCCCCCACTGCTTTTTTCCTTCCTCACCTCTGCCCAGGGAGAAATTCCAGCAGCAGGTATGGGTGACACATCCTCTTCTTTAGCAGGTGGCAGCCTGGCAACTGCTGCAGAAAGTCCAGCAGAGCCCCACTCACACTGGGCCACCCACAAAGCCGTGGCCTCTCACTCCCTCCCACCAGCCCAGCCCCGAGACTGCTGACAGGGCAGAGAAAATGGTGTCAGGCACGGCTGCAGGGGCTCTTGCTGCCTGGAGTGGTATTTATATTGATCTCAACCCAGGCATACCTGGGGAGGGCTGGCCCGCACGGTAAGGCTGCCCAGGTCAGCCAATCATCACCCCTCAGGGGCTCACAGTTGCAGAAAATGGAACTTGCTGAACCCGCCAGGTCCAAGGAACAGGTGTGGGCTCCTGAGAGTCAGGATAGACAAGGGGCTGCAGCTTTGGCTTGTTTTCTAATCATTTTATCTGGCCCATGAGTGGGAGACAACTTCAAGAAAACCCTCTCCTTATGAGAGGAACCCAGGAGTCAGGGAGAGGAGGGGTGGATGGTGGTTGGAGACAGAGGCCTGGTGCCCCGGGTGCAGTGGAAGTCTCTGGAAGACCAGGTGGAGGGAGGCCGCACAGAGTGATGCCCAGGGTCACAGACCCATCGCAGCTGCTGTTTGTTAGTTCAAGTCCTGCTCTGAGGTGCTCTGTGCCAGCTCTGAGCGACAGGTGAGCTGGGGGTGCTCTGCAATGAGGGCTATGTGCACGGTTCCTGTGTGCCCAGCCCTGCCACGGTACCTGCAAGGGTAGCTCTGTATCCTGGGAAGGGCCTGACCACGAGAGCCCCGTGGGCTGGGGTGGGGGTGGGGTACCTGCCCAGGTGAGCTCCATATTCTGGGATTGGTCTGACCACGAGAGCCCCATGGGCTGCTGGGGACCTGGTAAAGGATGTCAGGACAGTCAGTGAAGCCACCGAGGATATACCTCCAGTTGCTCCTAATTCCTACACCCTGCTGGTCATTCTACCAACCACCAGGACATGGTATTCTGTATTAGTCTTCAATGATGCCTTCTTTTGTATTCCATTAGTCCCAGAGTCACAAGAAATTTTGGCTTGTGAGTGGCAGGACTCAACATACAACTAAAACAATACTTCCGGGCCGTCTTGCCCCAAGGGTGCAAAAATTCCCACACCATCTTTGGGGAAAGCTTAGCTAAAGACCTAAAAGTTCTACCTCTGGAAAAGGAAACCCTCCTTCAGTACGCAGACGACATTCTGATCGCCAGCCCTACTAAGGAGGCCTCTGAACTACCAAGCCAATAAAGGATAGAAGTTGTCCAAGAAAAAGCTCAAATATCACAGACTGCGGTGACCTGCCTGGGCTTCATTCTCACAGAAGGTCGGAGAAGCCCATCCCAGGAAAGGGAAGAAACCATTTGCAGCCTTACCCCTTTCTAAAACTAGAAGACAGCTTAGGGGTTCCTGGGGAGGCCAGGGTTTGCTGCTTCTGGATCCCTAACTACAGTCTACTAGCTGGGCCTCTATATGAAACACTGAAAGGAAAAGATGATGATCCTTTTGAATAGAATCCAGAAGTGGCCTTTCAAGAATGGAAAGAGCAGTCAATTCAGACCCTTGCCCTGGAACTCCCTAATTTAGCTAAACCCTTTGACCTTTACATTCCCGGTGAAAG
Source organism: Pseudorca crassidens (assembly GCF_039906515.1). Lineage (NCBI taxonomy): Eukaryota > Metazoa > Chordata > Mammalia > Artiodactyla > Delphinidae > Pseudorca > Pseudorca crassidens. Next base: position 687,797 of record NW_027136325.1, on the reverse strand, counting down.
GTGAATCGCCATTGGAGAATTAGTGCAAAAACTGGGACCACTTGAAATGGAACAATGCAAGAATGCCATCCAGGTAGGATAAACTACGGTCACCAAGGGGCTTGGCCCACTGCCGCATCTGGCCAAGATACTGGCGGTATCTAAAAACCTGGAAATCAGCAGCCCAAAAGGCCACCTCCTTCCTAAGGGAAAAGGACCCCACGTGGTGATCCTAACCACCAACGATGCCCTGAAGTTGCAGGGTTCGCTCCGTGGGCACACCGACCTCGAGTGAGGAGGCCCTCCAACTCCAACATCCAGAGAGATAACCGGGGGCAACAGGGCACCATGACGACTCGTGTGAACATCACTTGACCTGGAGTTTCTCTCATAAAACAATAAGAGTGTGTCCCAAAAGAGTAGACTACTGCTTGCAGGACTTACTGCACCCAGAGGGGAGCTAATAATCTTGGCGGGGGAACCGTATATCACACTGTCACCATAGAAAAGCCTACAGACACCGTGATGATGGTGGCCAATAAGACCGGCTGGACTCCTGTTTACTTCAAAAGGCTGTTGACTCAGTGGTCATCATGGTCCTTGATCACCACTGACCCTGGACTGTCTGGGAGTTGAGCGGGCAGGGCTCTGACACCTGGTGCTGTTTGTACGTTAATTCAGGGGCCTAATTGAAGAAAGCGCAGACTACTGGTCAGAGCATCTAGGCTGGCAGAAACGGTCAGCCTAAGGTGGCCGAACAAATGTGGGGCGGGGTGAAACCGGCCCCCACAGCGTCTCTGCACATCTCTTTCCTGGACCCTTAAAGGTCATTAGAATCTATAACACTTCCAATGCTGGTGCTCAGGTGGACGAGCAGGGAGGCAGGGGGCCTGGGGACAATCAACGTCACCTGGAGGCTGCTGGGGAGAAGCTCTGACCCTCGCCCCCGGGTATTAGGGCTCCCAACTCAGCACTCAGCAGTTACAGAAGAAGTGTCTGCACCCTCAGCACTCCAAGAATGAGGAACGGGACAAAAGGCAGAGGAGGGGTTTGTCCCCAGCAAAGCCCATTAAAAATCCCTGGGAGATAAAAATAGAATCTGGGCAATAAAGTCAAGTCTAACCTTTTTTATCCTTTGTGCTTTGTCTAATTTCACGTGCTCCTAGGGTCCCGCATGCAGAGGTTCCACACCCGGCACTTCAGACCAGATTTCCTAGTGCAGAATGGCTGGGTCGACACCTCAGCTCCTGGGGCCCAGTGCAGACTCCGCGATATAGAGCCTGAGCTGCAGCCAACCTGGCCCTCGAGAGCTCCGCCCCCTCCCTCCCACTGACTCTGACAGGATCTCTACACAGCAGCCCAGCCCACAGCCCACGGGGTAGTGCATGCTCTCACCTCTCCATTCTCTGATCAAAATATAAAGTTTCCTTTGCTTGTGAACCAAACTCAGTCTCGATCTGTTGGCCCCAATGACACTGGGCAGGGGGACACTTGTTGGGGTCCACTCTGGAGGATCAGTAACAGAAATTGAGACTATTGTAACCTCAATGAACAGATGTGTGAGCCAAACTGTAGTTAACATAGAACAGTGTATAAGGCTCGGGTAAAATAAGATGTTTCTAACACTTCCATTTGATATTTCCATCACTTTATTATAAGCAAGTTCAGTGAAAAGGTTTGTCTTATTTGTCAGGTCAATATTAGAGAAACGAAGTGATTTCTTTCCAAGGATGTACATCTAATAATCTTGGTTAAAGCTTCAATCTTGTTTTAAATGCTTTTCCATTGAAAATGATACCTCTCTTTCAGCTCCCCCATTTCTGAGAAGTATAAAATCTTATAATTTATTATTACCAAAGGGGAAAGGTGGGAGGAGGGATAAATTAACAGTTTGGGATTAACACATACACACTGCTATGTATAAAATAGATCATCAACAAGGAACTACTGTATAGCACAGGGAACTACACTCAACATTTTGCAATAACCTATAAGGGGAAATAATCTGAAAAAGAATAGATATTTTTATTGACATCATCTATCAATGACAGTTAAAGTGTAACCTAAGGGAAGCTGGTGGTGAGTGCTTCTGACCCTGAAGACTTCAATCATCTAAAGTTTGGACTCTGCCTACTTCCCAAGGCCCTTAATGAACATATGTGTAGCCGTAGCTTAAAAAATTCCCCAGTTTGGGTTTCGGGGAGACACTGATTTTGAAAAAGCCCTGGTGTTCTCCTTACATGAATGGGACTCTTCCTACTGCTAAAACATGTCTGTCACACCCAGAGGATGGTATACCGTCTGATCGGGAAGAGTTTGGAAAAGGCATCTCATCTCCTCATCTCCTGGTGCTCGGGTTCACCCCTCCAGCGTCTTTACTAACAGTCTCCCCACTTGGAGATGTCAGCACTGTCAACATCCTGTTGCGTACAGTTTGGAATTTGTCCAGAGGATGAAGCGGAAGGATGAGGAACAATGAGAGACAAGTCCTAGGTGTTCAGACAGGCACATGTCACTCTAATTTCCAATCAGGAAGACGAATTGACCAAAGGCTAGGGTTGCCCATGGAAACAGTATAGGGCTTGAGGAAATCCCGCTGCTTTGTGGCCAGTTCCCATAAACACAAGTTGAACAATGGAACTCAGGGGCAGTAAAATTCACAAAACTGCAGAGTTGAAAATATCCATCACTGAAAAATGTCTTGAGGAAAGTCAGAGAAAAGGACTTGTAAGCAAGGGAGAATGGCAGGAAAGGGATTTGAGGAGGTAGAAAGGACTCGCCATTAAGCACAAGAAAAGGAGCTGAACATTGCCAACATTGCAGTTGGCCAAAAAGGGTGTATGCGTTTTTTTCTGTATATATTCAAGAAAAGGGCATACACTTTTTTAGCCAACCAAACAGGTGGGCACTGGAAGTCAATACTACAAAAGATATCACTTCGCATCAGTCAGAAGAGCCATCCTCATAAAGCGTAAACAACAGAAATGCAGGACAGGGCAAGGAGAAGAGGGAGCCCTGTGAGACTTATAGTGGAAATGTATATTGCCAACGGCCATTCTGGAGAAGTGTATTGTGTTTACTAAAGCATCTAAAAAATGAGCTACAGAGCATAGGGCACTTGCACTCATGGGCGTATATCTTGAGAAAAACAAAAATCGAGAGGACACAGGCACCCCAATGTTTACCCCCTCTCTGTTTAAAAGATCCTCAACTAGGATATAACTTAAATGTCTCTGGAGGGAAAAAATGGGTAGAGATGTGGTACTTAGGTAGAGTGGAATATTATTCAGCCTGGAAATCAATGAAATATGGCCAGTTGTAACAACTCCGGAGGAGTTACGTATGATCTTTCTAAGTGACAGAATTCAAAAAGAAAAAGACACATATCATAAGATATCACTTAAAGGTGGAATCCAAAATGGCTACACATGAAATAAATTACAAAACAAAAACATAGTCAAATATGTAGAAAACACGCATAAGGCTGCTAAACGGGAAAGGTGGGGAGAGGTGAGGCATCACCCAGGAGGTTGAAATTAGCAAAGATACCATTCCAAATACCAAACTGATAATCAACAAGGCCTACACGGTAGCTAAAAGAACTGCACTCAGCACACTCAAGTCACCGGAAAAGAATATATATGACTGGTAAGAATCTGAAAAAGAATTTACTGATGTCTCTCTGTACGTGAATCAAGTGGATGTACAGCAGCAAGAAACAGAGCTTTGAAAATCAGCTGTAACCAATATAGTAATAAATTGAAAAAAATAAACGACAGAGAGACAGAGAAAACCTCTTACAACTTTTCCTCAGGGCCGGTGATGCAACATGGATTGAACACATCTAGACCCACAGCAGGATGAGACATAAGGCTGGAAACTGTTTGCGCTAAGAGAAATGTGAGGTTGGGTGAGGAAATGCACACCCTTTAAAGTAATACTACCTGGTACCCATTCAATGGGTCCCAAATATGCAGGTTCAAGGGATCTTCCTACAGCTAAAACATGCATGGAAAACCCAGAGGACTGTACACCATGTGATCGGGAGATGTGTCTAAAATGCAGCTCATTTATCCTCTCCTGGTGCTCCTGTTCACCATTCCAGCCACGTTACTTAGAATCTCCCCACTTGGAGAATCAGCACATTTCAACTTCTGTTTCACACATTTTGCAAATTGTGAGGAGGATGAACGGGGAACCAATGAGAGAATAGTTGTAGGGGTTTGGACGGGCACATATCACTCTAATTTCCCATTAAGAATAAGAATTGAAAAAAGGCTCAGCCCGCCTCGCCCGAGCCAAAATAGGGCCTGAAGCAATCCTGCGGGTTTGAGGCCAGCTCACAAAAGAGCAACTTAAAAAATGGAGCTCAGGGTCACTGCAATTCACAAACCTGCAGAGTTATAAATGAAAACTAACGTCCAAAAATATGTTGAGGTAAGGCAAAGAAGAGGATCTGAATGCAAGACAGAATTGCAAGAAACAGATTTCAAGAGATAGATTGGACTCGTCTTTAAAGCACATGAAAAGCGGCAGAATTTCGACAATGATGCAGTTGGCCCAAAAGGGCGTATGCGTTTTTTCCTGATTATATCCAGGAAAAAACGCATACGCACTTTATGGGCAACGAAGCAAGCAAGCAATGCAAATGTGCACAACAAAGAAGTCTCATTTCCCACTGGTCAAAAGGGCCATCCTAAAAAATTGTAAAAACCAGAAATGCAGGACAGGCCATGGAGAACAGGGAGCCTTTATACGCTGATGGGCAGTGTGTGAACTGCCGAGAGCCACTCTGGAGAAGTGTATGGTGGTTCCTAAATCATCTAAAAAACAGAGCTACAGAGCATAGGACACTTCCAATCATGGGAGTATATCTAGGGAAATCTAAAAATTAACAAGACACAAGCACACCACAGTTTAGGGCTACTCTGTTTACAAGAACCTCAACTTCAGTATACCTTAAATATCCCAGGAAAGAGAACAATGGATAAAGAAGATGTGGTACTTATGTACAATGGAATATCTCTTCACCATGAAATCAATGTAATAAGGCTAGTAGAAGGATAAAGAGTGGATTTAGGTCCGATAATACTACTTGAAATAAGTCAAACAGAAAAAGAAACATATCATAAGATATCACTTATAGAGGGAGGGTAAATATGGCTGCACAAGAAATGAATTACAGAACAGAACAGTGTCTCACATTTAGAAAACACACTTATTTCAGCTTAAGGGGAAAGGAGAGGTGGGGTGATGCATAAAACCAGAGTTTGAAATTAGCACAGATACCGTTCAATAAACCAAATAGATATTAGCCAAGATCTACACCTTGCTCAATGAACTGGCCTCAACACACCCTATACACCGCAGAGAAATATATCTGAGTAATAAGAATCTTAAAACCCATGTATTGATATATCTCCATAAGGGAATCAAGTGTGTGCAGAGTGGCACAAACACAGCAGTGAAAATGAGCTAAACCCCATTATAGAAATAAATTTTAAAAACAAAACGCAGAAACAATGAAAGAGAGAAAAATTCTTACAAAATTCGCTCAGGGGCTGTGATGCAACCTGGATTGACCACATATAAACCCACAGCTGGATAAGACATAAGGCTGGACACTTGGGGCTGAGAGGATTGATGAGCTTTGGTGAGCAACTGCCAAAAGTTTAATGCAATACTTCATGCTACTCATTCCAAGGGTCCCAACACTCCAGGTTGAAGGGAATCTTCCTACAGCTAAACCATGCTTGGGAAACCCAGCGACTGGTATACCATATGATCGGGAAAGGTTTCTAAAACGCACCTCATTTTTCCTCTCCTGGGGCTCCGGATCGACATTCCAGCCGATATACCAAAAATATCCCCACATGGAGAGTCAATGCCTTTAAGTTCTGGTATCGCACAGTCTGCAGTTAGTGCGGAGGATGAATGGGTATAGGGGGAACCAGTGAGAAACTAGCTGTAGCGGTTTCAATGGGCACATGTCACTCTAAATTCACATCAGTAAGAAGAATAAACCAAAGGCACAGCAAGGTGCCCCAGAAGAAGAATAGGGCCTGAAGGAATCCTGTGGTTATGAGGCAAGATCACAAAAATAAGAGCTGAAAAATGGAGCTAAGGGCCACTGCAATTCAAAAACCTGCAGAGTTATAAAGGCCAACTATTTTCAAAAAATATATTGAGGTAAGGCTATGAAGAGGCATTGAAAGCAAGGCAGAATTGCAGGAAAACGATTTCAGGAGGTAGACTGGAATTGCATTTAAAGCATAGGAAAAGAGGCAGAACGTCCACAATGATGCACTTGGCCAAAAAGGGCGTATGCCTTTTTTCCTGAATTTATTCAGAAAAAAAGGCATACGCCCTTTTTGGCCAACCAAGCAAGCTTGCAAAGGAAATCTGCACTACAATGAAGTCTCACTTCCCCCTGGTCAAAAGGGCCATCTGAAAAAAGTGTAAAATCCAGAAAGGCAGGACAGGCCATGGAGAACTGGGAGCCTTGTTATGCTGATGGGCGGGATGTGTATGGTGTTTCCTGAAACATCTAAAAAACAAAGCAACAGAGCCTAGGGCACTTCCACTTATGGTCCTATAGCTTAGGGAAATTAAAATCAAAAAGACACAGCCACCCCAAAATTTGGGACGCCTCTGTTTACAAGAACCTCGTTAACCGTACAAGTTCAATATCACAGAAAGTGAAAAATGGATAAAGAACTTGTGGTACTTACGTACAATGCAGTATCACTCAGCAATGAAATCTATGTCATCAGGCCCGCAGCAGCATAATGAGTGGATACAGGTACGATGATTCTAACTGAAATAAGACACACAGAAAAAGAAACATCATAAGATATCAGTAATACACGGAATGTAAACTTGGCTACACAGGAACTGAATTACAGAACAGAACAGGGTCTCAAATTTAGAAAACCAACTTATGCTTGGTTAAGGCTAAAGGTGAGTTGGGGTGCTGCATAAAACCGTAGATTGAAATGAGCACAGATAAAGTTCCTTAAGCCAAATATGGAATAGACAAGAGCTACTCCTTGCTCAACGAAATGGACTCAACACCGCCTATTAAACGCCTAAGAATGTACCTGACTAGTAAGTATCTTAAAACCTATGGATTGCTATGTCTCCGAAAGAGAATCAAGCATGTGTACAGGGGCATAAACGCAGCAGTGATAGGATTGGAGAGGTTCGGTGAGCAAATGAAGACCCTTTGAAGTCATATTGCATGGTACCCATTCCACGGGTTTCAACTACCCAGGTTTAAGGTATTCTTCCTTCAGCTAAAACATGCATGTGGAACCTAGAGTCTGATCAACCATGTGATCGGGAGACGTGTTCAAATATGTCTCAGTTTTCGTACCCTGGTACTCGGGTGCAACATTCCAGACGCTTTACTAACACCCTCCCGACTTGGAGAGTCAGTCCCTTTAACCTCCTGTTTGGCCCAGTTTGCAATTTCTGCGGAAGATGAACAGGAATAGCGAGAACCAATGAGAGACTAGCTGGAGGTGTCTGGACGGGCAAATTTAACTCTCATTTCCCACCAGGAAGAGGAATTAACCAAAGGCTCAGCGTGCCGTGCCGGAACCAGATTAGGGCCTGAAGCCATCCTGCGGTGTTGCGGCCAGCTCAAAAGAAAGCGAGTTGAAGAAAGGAGCTCAGGGGCACTGTAATTCACAAACCTGCAGAGTTATAAATGACAGCTATCGTCCAAAAATATACTGAAGTAAGGCTGCCAAGAGGACTTGAAAGCGGGGCAGAATTGCAGGAAACCGATTTCAGGAGGTAGACTGGAATTGCAGTGAAAGCATAGGAAAAGAGGCAGAACGTCCACAATGATGCACTTGGCCAAAAAGGGCGTATGCGTTTTTTCCTGAATATATTCAGGAAAAAACGCATACGCCCTTTTTGGCCAACCAAGCAAGCTTGCAAAGGAAATCTGCACTACAATGAAGTCTCACTTCCCCCCGGTCAAAAGGGCCATCTGAAAAAAGTGTAAAATCCAGAAAGGCAGGACAGGCCATGGAGAACTGGGAGCCTTGTTATGCTGATGGGCGGGATGTAAATTGCCAACAGACACTCGGGAGAAGTGTATGGTGTTTCCTGAAACATCTAAAAAACAAAGCAACAGAGCCTAGGGCACTTCCACTTATGGTCCTATAGCTTAGGGAAATTAAAATCAAAAAGACACAGCCACCCCAAACATTGGGACGCCTCTGTTTACAAGAACCTCGTTTACAGTACAAGTTCAACATCGCAGAAAGTGAAAAATGGATAAAGAAGTTGTGGTATTTACTTACAAAGCAATATCACTCAGCAATGAAATCTATGTCATCAGGCCCTTAGCAGCACAATGAGTGGATTCAGGTATGATGATTCTAACTGAAATAAGTCACACAGAAAAAGAAACATCATAAGATATCAGTAATACACGGAATGTAAACTTGGCTACACAGGAACTGAATTACAGAACAGAACAGGGTCTCAAATTTAGAAAACCAACTTATGCTTGCTTAAGGGTAAAGGTGAGTTGGGGTGCTGCATAAAACCAGAGATTGAAATGAGCACAGATAAAGTTCCTTAAGCCAAATATGGAATAGACAAGAGCTACTCCTTGCTCAACGAAATGGACTCAACACCGCCTATTAAACGCCTAAGAATGTACCTGACTAGTAAGTATCTTAAAACCTATGGATTGCTATGTCTCCGAAAGAGAATCAAGCATGTGTACAGGGGCATAAACGCAGCAGTGATAGGATTGGAGAGGTTCGGTGAGCAAATGAAGACCCTTTGAAGTCATATTGCATGGTACCCATTCCACGGGTTTCAACTACCCAGGTTTAAGGTATTCTTCCTTCAGCTAAAACATGCATGTGGAACCTAGAGTCTGATCAACCATGTGATCGGGAGACGTGTTCAAATATGTCTCAGTTTTCGTACCCTGGTACTCGGGTGCAACATTCCAGACGCTTTACTAACACCCTCCCGACTTGGAGAGTCAGTCCCTTTAACCTCCTGTTTGGCCCAGTTTGCAATTTCTGCGGAAGATGAACAGGAATAGCGAGAACCAATGAGAGACTAGCTGGAGGTGTCTGGACGGGCAAATTTAACTCTCATTTCCCACCAGGAAGAGGAATTAACCAAAGGCTCAGCGTGCCGTGCCGGAACCAGATTAGGGCCTGAAGCCATCCTGCGGTGTTGCGGCCAGGTCACAAGAAAGCGAGTTGAAGAAAGGAGCTCAGGGGCACTGTAATTCACAAACCTGCAGAGTTATAAATGACAGCTATCGTCCAAAAATATACTGAAGTAAGGCTGCCAAGAGGACTTGAAAGCGGGGCAGAATTGCAGGAAACCGATTTCAGGAGGTAGAGTGGAATTGCAGTGAAAGCATAGGAAAAGAGGCAGAACGTCCACAATGATGCACTTGGCCAAAAAGGGCGTATGCGTTTTTTCCTGAATATATTCAGGAAAAAACGCATACGCCCTTTTTGGCCAACCAAGCAAGCTTGCAAAGGAAATCTGCACTACAATGAAGTCTCACTTCCCCCCGGTCAAAAGGGCCATCTGAAAAAAGTGTAAAATCCAGAAAGGCAGGACAGGCCATGGAGAACTGGGAGCCTTGTTATGCTGATGGGCGGGATGTAAATTGCCAACAGACACTCGGGAGAAGTGTATGGTGTTTCCTGAAACATCTAAAAAACAAAGCAACAGAGCCTAGGGCACTTCCACTTATGGTCCTATAGCTTAGGGAAATTAAAATCAAAAAGACACAGCCACCCCAAACATTGGGACGCCTCTGTTTACAAGAATCTCGTTTACAGTACAAGTTCAACATCGCAGAAAGTGAAAAATGGATAAAGAAGTTGTGGTATTTACTTACAAAGCAATATCACTCAGCAATGAAATCTATGTCATCAGGCCCTTAGCAGCACAATGAGTGGATTCAGGTATGATGATTCTAACTGAAATAAGTCACACAGAAAAAGAAACATCATAAGATATCAGTAATACACGGAATGTAAACTTGGCTACACAGGAACTGAATTACAGAACAGAACAGGGTCTCAAATTTAGAAAACCAACTTATGCTTGCTTAAGGGTAAAGGTGAGTTGGGGTGCTGCATAAAACCAGAGATTGAAATGAGCACAGATAAAGTTCCTTAAGCCAAATATGGAATAGACAAGAGCTACTCCTTGCTCAACGAAATGGACTCAACACCGCATATTAAAGGCCTAAGAATGTACCTGACTAGTAAGTATCTTAAAACCTATGGATTGCTATGTCTCCGAAAGAGAATCAAGCATGTGTACAGGGGCATAAACGCAGCAGTGATAGGATTGGAGAGGTTCGGTGAGCAAATGAAGACCCTTTGAAGTCATATTGCATGGTACCCATTCCACGGGTTTCAACTACCCAGGTTTAAGGTATTCTTCCTTCAGCTAAAACATGCATGTGGAACCTAGAGTATGATCAACCATGTGATCGGGAGACGTGTTCAAATATGTCTCAGTTTTCGTACCCTGGTACTCGGGTGCAACATTCCAGACGCTTTACTAACACCCTCCCGACTTGGAGAGTCAGTCCCTTTAACCTCCTGTTTGGCCCAGTTTGCAATTTCTGCGGAAGATGAACAGGAATAGCGAGAACCAATGAGAGACTAGCTGGAGGTGTCTGGACGGGCAAATTTAACTCTCATTTCCCACCAGGAAGAGGAATTAACCAAAGGCTCAGCATGCCGTGCCGGAACCAGATTAGGGCCTGAAGCCATCCTGCGGTGTTGCGGCCAGCTCACAAGAAAGCGAGTTGAAGAAAGGAGCTCAGGGGCACTGTAATTCACAAACCTGCAGAGTTATAAATGACAGCTATCGTCCAAAAATATACTGAAGTAAGGCTGCCAAGAGGACTTGAAAGCGGGGCAGAATTGCAGGAAACCGATTTCAGGAGGTAGACTGGAATTGCAGTGAAAGCATAGGAAAAGAGGCAGAACGTCCACAATGATGCACTTGGCCAAAAAGGGCGTATGCGTTTTTTCCTGAATATATTCAGGAAAAAACGCATACGCCCTTTTTGGCCAACCAAGCAAGCTTGCAAAGGAAATCTGCACTACAATGAAGTCTCACTTCCCCCCGGTCAAAAGGGCCATCTGAAAAAAGTGTAAAATCCAGAAAGGCAGGACAGGCCATGGAGAACTGGGAGCCTTGTTTTGCTGATGGGCGGGATGTAAATTGCCAACAGACACTCGGGAGAAGTGTATGGTGTTTCCTGAAACATCTAAAAAACAAAGCAACAGAGCCTAGGGCACTTCCACTTATGGTCCTATAGCTTAGGGAAATTAAAATCAAAAAGACACAGCCACCCCAAAGTTTGGGACGCCTCTGTTTATAAGAACCTCGTTTACAGTACAAGTTCAACATCGCAGAAAGTGAAAAATGGATAAAGAAGTTGTGGTATTTACTTACAAAGCAATATCACTCAGCAATGAAATCTATGTCATCAGGCCCTTAGCAGCACAATGAGTGGATTCAGGTATGATGATTCTAACTGAAATAAGTCACACAGAAAAAGAAACATCATAAGATATCAGTAATACACGGAATGTAAACTTGGCTACACAGGAACTGAATTACAGAACATCACAGGGTCTCAAATTTAGAAAACCAACTTATGCTTGCTTAAGGGGAAAGGTGAGTTGGGGTGCTGCATAAAACCAGAGATTGAAATGAGCACAGATAAAGTTCCTTAAGCCAAATATGGAATAGACAAGAGCTACTCCTTGCTCAACGAAATGGACTCAACACCGCCTATTAAACGCCTAAGAATGTACCTGACTAGTAAGTATCTTAAAACCTATGGATTGCTATGTCTCCGAAAGAGAATCAAGCATGTGTACAGGGGCATAAACGCAGCAGTGATAGGATTGGAGAGGTTCGGTGAGCAAATGAAGACCCTTTGAAGTCATATTGCATGGTACCCATTCCACGGGTTTCAACTACCCAGGTTTAAGGTATTCTTCCTTCAGCTAAAACATGCATGTGGAACCTAGAGTATGATCAACCATGTGATCGGGAGACGTGTTCAAATATGTCTCAGTTTTCGTACCCTGGTACTCGGGTGCAACATTCCAGACGCTTTACTAACACCCTCCCGACTTGGAGAGTCAGTCCCTTTAACCTCCTGTTTGGCCCAGTTTGCAATTTCTGCGGAAGATGAACAGGAATAGCGAGAACCAATGAGAGACTAGCTGGAGGTGTCTGGACGGGCAAATTTAACTCTCATTTCCCACCAGGAAGAGGAATTAACCAAAGGCTCAGCGTGCCGTGCCGGAACCAGATTAGGGCCTGAAGCCATCCTGCGGTGTTGCGGCCAGCTCAAAAGAAAGCGAGTTGAAGAAAGGAGCTCAGGGGCACTGTAATTCACAAACCTGCAGAGTTATAAATGACAGCTATCGTCCAAAAATATACTGAAGTAAGGCTGCCAAGAGGACTTGAAAGCGGGGCAGAATTGCAGGAAACCGATTTCAGGAGGTAGACTGGAATTGCAGTGAAAGCATAGGAAAAGAGGCAAAACGTCCACAATGATGCACTTGGCCAAAAAGGGCGTATGCGTTTTTTCCTGAATATATTCAGGAAAAAACGCATACGCCCTTTTTGGCCAACCAAGCAAGCTTGCAAAGGAAATCTGCACTACAATGAAGTCTCACTTCCCCCCGGTCAAAAGGGCCATCTGAAAAAAGTGTAAAATCCAGAAAGGCAGGACAGGCCATGGAGAACTGGGAGCCTTGTTATGCTGATGGGCGGGATGTAAATTGCCAACAGACACTCGGGAGAAGTGTATGGTGTTTCCTGAAACATCTAAAAAACAAAGCAACAGAGCCTAGGGCACTTCCACTTATGGTCCTATAGCTTAGGGAAATTAAAATCAAAAAGACACAGCCACCCCAAACATTGGGACGCCTCTGTTTACAAGAACCTCGTTTACAGTTCAAGTTCAACATCGCAGAAAGTGAAAAATGGATAAAGAAGTTGTGGTATTTACTTACAAAGCAATATCACTCAGCAATGAAATCTATGTCATCAGGCCCTTAGCAGCACAATGAGTGGATTCAGGTATGATGATTCTAACTGAAATAAGTCACACAGAAAAAGAAACATCATAAGATATCAGTAATACACGGAATGTAAACTTGGCTACACAGGAACTGAATTACAGAACAGAACAGGGTCTCAAATTTAGAAAACCAACTTATGCTTGCTTAAGGGTAAAGGTGAGTTGGGGTGCTGCATAAAACCAGAGATTGAAATGAGCACAGATAAAGTTCCTTAAGCCAAATATGGAATAGACAAGAGCTACTCCTTGCTCAACGAAATGGACTCAACACCGCCTATTAAACGCCTAAGAATGTACCTGACTAGTAAGTATCTTAAAACCTATGGATTGCTATGTCTCCGAAAGAGAATCAAGCATGTGTACAGGGGCATAAACGCAGCAGTGATAGGATTGGAGAGGTTCGGTGAGCAAATGAAGACCCTTTGAAGTCATATTGCATGGTACCCATTCCACGGGTTTCAACTACCCAGGTTTAAGGTATTCTTCCTTCAGCTAAAACATGCATGTGGAACCTAGAGTATGATCAACCATGTGATCGGGAGACGTGTTCAAATATGTCTCAGTTTTCGTACCCTGGTACTCGGGTGCAACATTCCAGACGCTTTACTAACACCCTCCCGACTTGGAGAGTCAGTCCCTTTAACCTCCTGTTTGGCCCAGTTTGCAATTTCTGCGGAAGATGAACAGGAATAGCGAGAACCAATGAGAGACTAGCTGGAGGTGTCTGGACGGGCAAATTTAACTCTCATTTCCCACCAGGAAGAGGAATTAACCAAAGGCTCAGCGTGCCGTGCCGGAACCAGATTAGGGCCTGAAGCCATCCTGCGGTGTTGCGGCCAGCTCACAAGAAAGCGAGTTGAAGAAAGGAGCTCAGGGGCACTGTAATTCACAAACCTGCAGAGTTATAAATGACAGCTATCGTCCAAAAATATACTGAAGTAAGGCTGCCAAGAGGACTTGAAAGCGGGGCAGAATTGCAGGAAACCGATTTCAGGAGGTAGACTGGAATTGCATTGAAAGCGTAGGAAAAGAGGCAGAACGTCCACAATGATGCACTTGGCCAAAAAGGGCGTATGCGTTTTTTCCTGAATATATTCAGGAGAAAACGCATACGCCCTTTTTGGCCAACCAAGCAAGCTTGCAAAGGAAATCTGCACTACAATGAAGTCTCACTTCCCCCCGGTCAAAAGGGCCATCTGAAAAAAGTGTAAAATCCAGAAAGGCAGGACAGGCCATGGAGAACTGGGAGCCTTGTTATGCTGATGGGCGGGATGTAAATTGCCAACAGCCACTCGGGAGAAGTGTATGGTGTTTCCTGAAACATCTAAAAAACAAAGCAACAGAGCCTAGGGCACTTCCACTTATGGTCCTATAGCTTAGGGAAATTAAAATCAAAAAGACACAGCCACCCCAAAGTTTGGGACGCCTCTGTTTACAAGAACCTCGTTTACAGTACAAGTTCAACATCGCAGAAAGTGAAAAATGGATAAAGAAGTTGTGGTATTTACTTACAAAGCAATATCACTCAGCAATGAAATCTATGTCATCAGGCCCTTAGCAGCACAATGAGTGGATTCAGGTATGATGATTCTAACTGAAATAAGTCACACAGAAAAAGAAACATCATAAGATATCAGGAATACACGGAATGTAAACTTGGCTACACAGGAACTGAATTACAGAACAGAACAGGGTCTCAAATTTAGAAAACCAACTTATGCTTTCTTAAGGGTAAAGGTGAGTTGGGGTGCTGCATAAAACCAGAGATTGAAATGAGCACAGATAAAGTTCCTTAAGCCAAATATGGAATAGACAAGAGCTACCTCTTGCTCAACGAAATGGACTCAACACCGCCTATTAAATGCCTAAGAATGTACCTGACTAGTAAGTATCTTAAAACCTATGGATTGCTATGTCTCCGAAAGAGAATCAAGCATGTGTACAGGGGCATAAACGCAGCAGTGATAGGATTGGAGAGGTTCGGTGAGCAAATGAAGACCCTTTGAAGTCATATTGCATGGTACCCATTCCACGGGTTTCAACTACCCAGGTTTAAGGTATTCTTCCTTCAGCTAAAACATGCATGTGGAACCTAGAGTATGATCAACCATGTGATCGGGAGACATGTTCAAATATGTCTCAGTTTTCGTACCCTGGTACTCGGGTGCAACATTCCAGACGCTTTACTAACACCCTCCCGACTTGGAGAGTCAGTCCCTTTAACCTCCTGTTTGGCCCAGTTTGCAATTTCTGCGGAAGATGAACAGGAATAGCGAGAACCAATGAGAGACTAGCTGGAGGTGTCTGGACGGGCAAATTTAACTCTCATTTCCCACCAGGAAGAGGAATTAACCAAAGGCTCAGCGTGCCGTGCCGGAACCAGATTAGGGCCTGAAGCCATCCTGCGGTGTTGCGGCCAGCTCAAAAGAAAGCGAGTTGAAGAAAGGAGCTCAGGGGCACTGTAATTCACAAACCTGCA